>NW_027492189.1:0-624731 GCF_021521415.1 Bidens hawaiensis
CAATATAAACTTTTTAATATATTTTAAAGTTGATTGTAAGTATAAAAAAAACAAGAAATTGTAACGATAAAATATAAAAAATATTATTTAATTAGAAAAATATATAACTTTTTTTAATGTAATTATAGGTTGGGGAATATGGAAAATAATGTGAACCCACCAAAGTCACCAACCTCATATTGTTTCATTGCAATTCAATGAATTCACCAAACCACCTTTCTCTTCTCCATCATATCTCTCTACCCTTCTCCAAACACCCCCTCTCCATCCTCTATCTTGAAACATAAAAACAAAGGGGAAAAAATATAATTTATGACTGGGGCGGTTTGAGCAGCATCTCAAAGTCCACACCGAATGGTCTAAGGACTTCTTATTCAATGACAAAGATATAATTGTTGGCATGATGGTTAGTTGTACTTTTAATTTCTTTATTATTTCATTTTTCACATCTTTCACGTCATTTTTAATCAAATTATTATGAATTCAAGAATGATTCGGTAAGCATTGTCAACAAAAGTCAACCACTCTATGATCAGTTTCGGTCCGGATTGCAACCGATTTCTTGGCTAGTTTACGATTGGTTTCGGTCCAGGTTACGATTGGTTTTGGCAGGTTTTGGTTTGGTTACCCGGTTTCGGTAGACGTATTTACAAACCGGTTCAGTTTGTGTTCGATTTTCAATTTGTTTCCTCTAGACCAAAAATTCACATCAACTTAGAGTTTTATAAACTTAATCGAGATAGCTATTAATAGATTGATGTTTTACGTGTTATTCTTATTTTACATAAAGATTTTACTAAGTTTAAGCAATTCCTAAATGATTGTTCATTGATTTTACATGTACAATACATTATTATTATTATTATTATTATTATTATAGAATATAAAAATTAAAAATGTAATATGAAAATTTGTTGTATTGATGGAGTGCGGGCCTCCGCCCTTCAATAATAATAACAGAAGAAAGTTGTCTGCCAAACCGGGCCCACTTTCAAATCAACACAAAGCAAGTTGCAACACGTCACTCATGACTCAGCCAACATTTTTATTTTCGATTATTATATAGTGTTATGTTATTCGTATTTTTATAGGTTAAGTTCTAAACATTTGATTTTAAGAAAACAAAAATTAAACTAAGGTGTATTTGAGGTATTTAATTATTTGGTGGCTGACTTTTCTTTTTAATCATAAACAAGCAAATAATATTTGATAATGATGAATAAGAGTTTGAGCAAAGGGGTGTAAGGAATGATTAAAAAGGGACGTCAAATCAGAAATCTTAATCTCCATTAATAATAGTGAATAAGTTTAATCTTATTTGATAGTGACAAATAAGAGTGAACTCATGTGACCAGGAAATATAAGCACTTGATATTGGCAAATAAATAAGAGCTACACGGCTATTATCTAATACAACCGTGTTACCCGGATATTGGCAAATAAACAATATTGGCAAATAAATAAGAGTCAACTACTTTTACTCTTAAAAAAAGAGAGTCATTTGATATGACGTTTTCCACCCATAAGAATTTTAAAAATTTATTATTTCACCTACCAAGCATTTAGTTATCATGTAAAACATTAAATGTTATGAAAGGTGGCTTTTTTTTCCTTATAAAACGTTTAGTTATCATGAAAAAATTTGTTTCAAGTGCTAATAGTACCTTATCACATGAATGCACCATTACTCATCACTATCAATGGAGATTAGGGTTTCTGATTTGAACGGGTTGGGCTGACCCAAATGGTTTGCCCATCTTACCATTATCACTATCAAGTGAGCCCCCCCAAGTAATAAAATACCTTAATACACACTTTTTTTTTTTCCAGAGTGACCAACTAAGTAACGCCGGGCACTCCGTACGCGCCCCCCATTGGCTAAAGGTAGCCCGAGCCGGTCACGAGTCTGGACGGACGGAGCCCCTTGCGGTCCACCTATTGAGGGATTACCGGATAAAACCCGACCCCCACGCTTGCCAAACGGCAAGACAGCGAGGAGCCGGTAAAACCGGGAGAGATCAGCGCTCTACCATTCAACCACATCCAATAAATTAGTGATAGTGAGGTTTGAAACCCCCCACCCCCTTAAAACGCACCCTACTTTACAAAAAATAAAATCTGATTTTAAAGGAGTCTAATTATGTGAATTGGTAATACGGACAAACCATTTGAGTCAGCCCAACCCGGTCCATTTGACCTTCATAATTACATCTGATATTCTAATCCAGTGTGATTTAGACCCATTACTCACGCCACCGAGTTTAGCCACCTTAATGAACAATATTGTTCCATATATTTATTTGTGTCTGTGTCATGTTAACCAATATAAATTCAGGTCATGTTCAGGTCAACCTATTTTATGTTCATTTATGAATATGAGTAACACCTAAAAACTTAGTAACATTTAAACAATTCATTACTCTTAATCCATACAAAACATTTTATTATTTGTGATAGATCCAACTATTTTTATGTATTTATCGCCTTATTCTCAATTAACAAACTTAATTTTACATATTTAACTCAAAATAAGAACAAAAGAATGAACGTAACTAAAAAATAGACAATCATGAACTAATAAAATAAAAATGTTAAAAGTGATGAGTAGATGCAAGTAATTCAAAAATAAATTAGTTTTATTTTAAAAAGTTATTTAATATAAGAAAAATAAAAATCCAAGTATATTTAACACTTTTATCTCAAAAATTAAAATACTAACTTCTTTTAAATTGTTTAACGAGCCGTGTTCGCGTCGACCCATTTTTAAAACAAGTCGTATTTGGGTAGACCCGTTTAAGAAAGCGGGTTGTGTCAGCGAACCCAAAACATATATTTATTTTCATGTAAGGTTCGGGTCGTGTTTATGGTCATGCCAGAAGTTGCCTCCCCTAGTATATCTATATATCTCCCTAACAAAAGTGCATGATGGCATCCTTAACTACAAAAACGCCAATTAGATTCTCAGAATCTAGCGAAATGAGCGTTTTCGATACCGATTTGGTACCATCGGTACCGAGTTTTGAGTCTTCGGTACCTGCACCGTATACTTCAAATTTTTGGGATCGGTACCGGTACCGTCCCGAGCTCATCCCTGTAATCCAATACCCTAGAAACTCATGTAACCTAGGCTCAGTCTAAAAACAAAGATACATAACTTATTTTTCTTTACAAACTCAATTTAAGAAACATGTGTACAAAAATCAGTGAAAGGACAAATGGGCAAGTAAAGACAATATAAAGTGATTATTAACACTCTCAAAACTTTTTAAGGTTAATTTCCAGTAGCAAGAAAAGTATCATATATTGGATATTTAATAGAATTGCTTAATTATAATTTTAATTAAAAAAAAGGTTTGGGAGCTAGTTCACAAGGAAAACATCTGTTTGCCAAATTGTTTTAACAATAAAACCACACTGGTGTGACAGTAGTGCAGAATAATGTACATGACCATCCAGCTTTCATGATCAACATTTTGGCAATACAAAACTTTTGAAGATCTTAAACCATACATATTCAAACATATAACCACGTACCGTAAAGTGATCTTCAAAACTCATATATGACTTCTTCCAACAACCAAAAATATAATTGGAAGTACTGTTAATGATTTTCATCCTAGGTTATATTTACCTTATTTCACTAGTAGACTTGCCTCTTTTACCTTTTAGGTATCTCCTGCATCTGAGTTCAGTAAAAAAATAGTGTTAAATTATAGTTAGAAGAAGGACTAATACCATACAGTTCAAACAAATAACTGAATAAGCCATTTGACAAATACAACTTTTCTCTTCAGATGCGTTTAAACTATCTGGATCTCCTACAGAAACATATATGACGGCTCAAAATCTTTTTTATGAGCTTACCGTGCATTATCCTGACAAACTCTGCAAACTCTTCTGGTGCCTCCATAAGCGGACCAAGTCCATGATATGTAAAGGCTTGGTAAGTAGTCTTCTGTTTCTCAACCTCAGCCTGTCGCAGTACCTCACGATAACTTGCGATGTCCGTGCATGGAACAGCATTCCAACTTGATAAAGGTACAGGGTCTTCATCCAAAAAATCTGGATGACGCCCTGCATCGACCACCCCAGCCTTAATCTGGTTTCCAAAAAAATTTTGTTTAGCAAAATTAACCGATAAACAAAAATATGATTCTGGACCTTTTAGACTACTTTTGTTCTAAACTTTAGATTATTATTCCATATATATGGCTTTTCTAAGTAAATCCATTTTGACTCAATACCCAACCACTCATCTTGCTACCTCTAGATAGGGGTGTGCAAGAAACCGAAAATAATTATCCATTATCCAAAACTGAAGAAACCGAAAAATCCAAACCGAAAAGAACCGAAACAAAAACCGATGGTTTGTTTTTCTGTTTTTATAAAAACTAAACACGCGGTTCGGGTTTGGTTTTGCATGCAATAAAAACGAAAAAACCGAACCGAATTTCTAGATTTTTATTTGTTTTTAAATTTTTTATTTAAGTAATTTATAAGAAGTTAATATATATGTAACTCATATATTTGTGGCCAAGACGTATAATAGTCAATTAGTTAGTTATTAACCAAATTATTTGATACCTAAATTCATTATTTTCGGCCAACTTTTTTTCTGACTAAAATTTTCAAGCTAAAATGATAAAAACCAAAAAAACCCGAAACCAAAACCAAACGGTTTCAAAAATCCAAAAACCGAAATTGTGGTTTGGTTTTAGCCCAATATACCACACCATGCACACCCTTACCCCTAGATGCTACTAGCTTAGGTTAACAAGCCTGTCTTGTTTTGTTGTAAAAAATGGTCATTTAAGCCACTTGACTAACTATATCCTTACCTCCTCCAACCACTCGTCTGGATTTTCATTAGGTTGTTCTGGATCTGATTTGTAAGACCGATTCACTGCGACATTTAAGCCGGCTTTATTAGCTTTTAACATCCTTAAAAACGGGGCGTAACCGTCATGGTCGCGTGAATTGAAAAAGCCGGCGGTTAGCTCGGCGGCATGGCTTTGTCCCTTGTGGGTGAACCACCAATGAATGCTTGACAACTGCTCAAAATTTCAAAGTATCAACAACTCATTAAAGTGGAATCTCAAAATAATTTTGCATACTAATAACTTCCTAAGAAAAAAGAAAGAAAAAGAAAACACAATGTGTTTTGTTTTCCATTTAAACCAACCTACCTTCACATTAAGAACAATTCTTTTTCCAAAAACAGATCTTGCTTTAGAAAGAACTTGATCACCATGCTTGATCAATTGTTGAGCATACCAATAAAGGAAATATCTTGATTCACGGCTATCAAGCGTGCCCATTTTACCAAAAAAATCACACAAATATGGTTTGGAATTGTACGAGCTTTCAATTTTTGGTATTTGGTCACAGAACTCGTAGTGGTCTTCAAAAGCATTCTTCTTCAGGTTTTCAACCATGTAGTTGTCATAACACTGAAAAAGCAACCGTTGAATAAATAATCTATAACTTAAAAAGCTAAACAAGCGGTAAAATAAAACGAACTTATGTAATAACAAAGATGGATGGTTAAAAAATACATAAAAAATAGCTATAAATGGTTAAAAAATAGCTATACATACAAAAGAGGTGATAAAAGTCGTTTTACTCGTTTATATAGCTAAACACATCATACAAAGCTACACATATAAAACAAGTGATTAAATAATAACGTAAACACCTGGATATAACAAATAATAAGACGTACCGACTACGAAGTAGAAAACTTAAAAATATGTTTGAAGTGACTTGTACACATATGTTGTCATCATGATTCAAGCATTGAATTTGGAAAATGGTTATGAGAACTTGACTAATTTTTTAAAAAAATTATACATTTTCTTCTAGCTATTTGAAGGCAGTGCACATTTAGATCATTTTTACACAGTTTCTTCTTCATCCAACCTAACCACCCAAAGACTGACACGGGAATGAGAAAAAGATAAAAGAGTGTTCATTATTTCTCAAGCAACTTACTTCCTAGTATGTAAATTTCCCTCAACTATAAAAACCTTATATATGTTAGAAAATTGGCTCAAAATAAAAACCAAAAATCTATTAGATTGATTAAGCAGTCGGCGCAGATTTATTAAAGGACTCATGAGAAGTTTAGCAAATTTTTCATCTTATTCCTAATTCCTATCATCCATTTTTCATACAATTTCAAGACTCCATTTTCCATTGTTATCTTGCAGCCCCTTTCATCAAGCTGTCCCAAAGTAAGCATGTAGTTGTGCAACTCGGTTATGTAAAACACACCACCAAATACCCCTATGCTCGTCATGCTTGCATTACTCAAACGGGACCTTTGCCTTTGATTTCAACAGTAGAGCCATCTTCAAAATTTACTTGACCTGTTACTTTTTCTTCCAGTTTAGAAAAATAGCTCCCATGCCCGATCATGTGGTTACTTGCACCATTGTCCAAAAGACACGTTCCATCTTCACACTCATCTTTCGCATACACATTAAGATGCAGTTTGTCTTCGTTCAGCATCACAACTTCTGCCTTGGTCATTAGTAATGTGGAATCATCATGTTCTATAACTAAGTTTGCTTACTCGACTCGTCGTAGGGCTCGACATTCAGCTGCAATGTGACCGATTCTATCACAATTGTAGCATCAAGAACCCCTTCTTTCTTGCCATGTAGGTTGATCTTCTTGTTCAACCTTTTGAACCTGCCACATCCGCTACCACAACTGCGAGAGTCACTCGAATCAAAACCTATATCTTCTGAGTTATGACTCCTGTTAATGTCGATTCTGCCATTCAGAAACAGCAGCTGACCTACACCTACTGAGTCTTTGATTGGCTCAGCCCATTTGAGCCTCTCTTGGTATGGTTTGAACGCCCGACCAGTTCTTCAAATGGCATCGCGTCAGGTCTGAGTATTGTTTGATGGTAGCGACAATCGGCAGAAATCTTTTTGGAGCAGAATTTAGAACATTCTTCACTCTCGGTTTCTTTCATGGTCAATAGATCGAATTCACGGTTCAAGGTTTGAATCCGTGCTTGCTGAACTCTATCAGCCCCAAGACAGCGAACTTTCAGGGCATCACACACACACTTTGCCTCCTTGGCTGGCAGCGCCTTAAAGATGAAACCACGCACCTTCTTACCATGTCTAGCATCCACAGTTACACCTTCTGATGGTTCGATGGCATCCCAAATGCCTTGGCCATCCACGAATGACGGCAAAGATTTTATTAAAGAAATAATAAGAGTTCGGCACATATTTCATTTTATTTCTATCATCTATTTATATATAAATAAGACAGCTCCTAGATTTTAAAAAAAATAAGTAAATAAATAAAATAAAACATAATTCATTACAAAAATCAATATACTGTTGACTTTGACTATTGAATTTGACTATGAAAAGTTTGGAATTAACTTGTCAAAAAGCATATTAAAAATAAAAGATATCTCTCTCTCTCTCTCTCTCACACACACACACACATAAGTGATACATCAGTATTACATAAACAACTATATCATGGATTACCTGAAATGCCCCAACACCTGGATATTTCCAACCGCGCTTTGAACAAGAAGAAGGATACCGCGGTTCTCCATTTGGGCCTAGCCCGACTTCGATAACCGTAATAGTTTTGTCTTTAAAAAACTTTTTGAAAGTGCTTCGAAAGCTTTTCATGAAGTCGGAATAAACCTACATACATTTAACGGAATTTACATGCCACATAGACCATAATGCACCCACGTCAACGTTTAATAAAGATAAATTTTGTATTATTACCTCCAATGCAGTACGACCGTCTAAAACACGCTCCTCATCAATACCCCACGAAAGGCATTCTTTACTGTTTAGTTTTTGTTTATCTGTGAAGAATATATGTGGATTTTCTTCACCAACATTAAGTATCCATGATGGTAGTGATACAGTAAAATCACCCTCAGAAACCTCGTGAAAACAAATAGCGACCTGTACCAAAGTTATGCTCGCACTCACACATTTGTATTTATCCTATAAGAAAATAACACACAATGTAAGGAAAAATATACCTGTATCTTCAGGTCACTTTTTTTCAGCTTTTCAAACAATTCTAAGTATCCAGACCATTGATACTCCCCACGTTTATCGTTTTCGACCATTCCCCATAAAACCTTCACCAATACGCCATCTGCGTTGGCTTCTTTCAACTTCTTCAATGTTGGCCCAAGAGTAAAACCATCTTTACCTTTGTAGTCTGGGTTAATTGTTTGTGGCTGCAAACAATACATGCATTTGAGAACATAATTTAGCCAAAATATATATATATATATATATATATATATATATATATATATATATATATATATATCAAACTACACAATTTAAGGGTCTTCAACTTACCGGGAGCGCCACATACACCGTGGTACAGTAAGTAACACTAGTCACGGGGTTAGGCTCAAACTCCGGGACCAAAATGTACAATAATACATCAAAAGCCACTATTAGCTCCTTAATTAAATCAGGGTCATCACAATATACCAAATCATTGAGTTTATATAATTTGTGTGTCCTAATCCGATAGAGCTCCTCGTTCCATTCGTTAGCAACCCGAACTAACGGGTATGTCCGCTCACTTTCAAGCCCGAGAATAGTAGTAACGTACAACAACTTCTGAACGGAAAGCGCTTCAGAATCAATCAATGGTTGCGCCCGCGGAGCTTTGTTTGAAATCCTCATCACCATTGAAACGATATCAGACAACGCAAAGGCTAAGCAACAACCTTGGTCCTTTTGATCCGAAATCTCGGTCAAGACAGCGGGGATTATCGATTTCATAACTAAAACCATCTAAATTTGTATCCTGCAGCATATCAACAATAAATAAATTTCAAGGATTAAAATCAGGAGAAACAAATAAAGATAGATGGGTTGAACAGAGGGAAATAAAGTATTAAAGTAGTTTTGTAACTAGCAAAGTTAACAAACAACGCAATTTTCACAAAAATGAAGATAGAAAATGAACTCCAAACACACATACACATATAGTAAGAGAAGTTAAAACAGTATAATTTGGGGGAATTACAAGCAATGCTTGAAACATACCTCGTCCATGAAGTCCTCCATTGGGTCGCCGATTTGAACAAAGCACGATTGATTAATACTTATTTATTTTTTCATAACATTATACTCATTAATTAATACTTATTAAATATGTATTTTAAAAAAATTATATAAATAGCAGGCTCGTTTAGACTCGCGAGCGGCTCGAGCTCGATAAGTAAAGCTCGGGCTCGGGCTCGTTTATTAAACGAGCTTATTTTTAGGCTCGAGCTCGGGCTCCGGCTCGAACGAGCTTTTTAACGAGTCGATCTCGAGTAGCTCGCGAGCAGCTCGGCTCATTTGCACCCCTAACCGGTACTTTATCCGTTCGGTGAAAGGGAACAACAACACGGGAAACGCGACATCAAGCGTGTATCTTTATCATTCTTAACAAAAAATATTTTGTTTAAAAAGGACCTCAAAACCGTCCTCAATCAATTTATCTTTGCGAACACACCTATTGTTATTACTAATACGTTCATATCCCCAGTATCAATTTGTCGAAGAATAACGAACGCCCCACTATCTAATGCTCCCTAACCCCAGCATATAAGCAGCCCACTTAAGCACCAAATTTGTTGTTAATTTGACATCTTTACGATAATACCATGGTGACCGAGTTGTTTAATGTCGTAGTATCATAACTATGTTTCTTTGCATTCTAAAGGAAAACAATATTTGTTTAATACTATCAACTTTAAAATTTAATCCAATGATTATAATGCACGCTTAATGTTCTCTTTTGTCATCAGTTTGATCTATTTCTTCATCACACTAGTCTTTTCCATGCCTGCCAATGCCACCACCTTCGTCTATCATTGATTGGATCTCTAAGTTGTAAATGCAATAATCTTTAGACTTGATTTCACCGAGTCTTTAAGAAAAGAAGAAAACGTTGTTATTATTATTATTATTTACCTCAAAAGATCAAGGTTTCACGATTTCAAGTCCAATTAAGCAACTTTCTACATTAAATCCCTCATAAAATAATTTGTTTAAGCTAAAGCTTAATAATTATAGCAACTTAATAGCATACCAAAATTTAAATTGTTAAATTTCATACTTAAAGTTTTAATCACAAAGATTATGTTAAATTTGTAAATTTTCAAAGTCAAACCTCTATTTTGGCTCTTGTAAATAAAACCACGCAAAACTGTGAATCAATAGGCTGTGATTGATAGTTTTAGACTTTTAATGACCGCATATCAAATGAAAAAAATACTTAAATAATATGTAAAAAAATAAAGTTGTGAAACTTTCGCGTTTTCCTTATTTTTGTAGTCTAGTGATCTATTTAAGCAAGAAAAAGAAAAGGTGTAAAAAAATAAACACCCTTAGATTTATAAAGAAGTTTTAAAGAAAAGGTGTGCAAGTCTGGTGACTTCAAGAAAAAGGGGAGCGGTCACATCGCGACACGTAAGTTTTTTATGTTTTCGTTTATATATATTATAGATAGATTGCCAGGTAATTCCACAAATTTATATTCTGATGTGAACACATAATTAAGTTCGAAGAGCTGTTAACATTTTATAATTTAAAACTCTTAAAATGAGACTACTCAACTTTCAGTCCTAAACCGCTAATAATCTCTATAATCATTTTTATTAAAATTACGTGAATATTTTCTACTTCTCAACAAGGGGTGTTCTTCGGGTTTCGGGTTGGGTTCTTCGGGTTTTGGACTTTTAAATCTTGACCCGAAACCCAACCCAAATGTCTCACATGTTCTTCGGGTTCAGGATTTTTGGGTTGAGTTAATCGGATTTTGGGTATTTGAAAAACAATATGCATTTGTATATATAACCTAAACTACAATTCTAGAATTAAAATATCTTCTTCTTCACTCTTGTAACGTAAATAAGCGAATAAATCAACATAACTCAATAAGTAAATTGCAGTGACATAGAAATTACCATGAATTAGGTAATAGGCAGAATAGTCTATTTTAGATCCAAATTTTTCGAGTTTGGATTTTCTCGTTTGTGTTTCGGGTAAAAGTGACAGCCCTATTCTTATCTGGGTTTGGGTTTAAATGGGTATAAGGGGCGAAAGTGTATTTTCAGTTCATACAATATATATTTTATTATTATCATTATTAAAGAAAACAAGTATTTTCTATATCTCAAATGGGCCAAATCTATTATATTGATGTTATATCTCAAACGCTTATCAAATCTATATGGATGGAAACGAGTCAAACAGGAAAAACTTTAACGAAAATTAAAGGGCATTTTCGTCATTCGTATGGCCTAAAAAGTAGTTCTGGTATTATGGGGAGTTTTTTTTTTCTCAAACTAATAATGTAGTTGGAAAAAATATTTAGTTTACCAATTTTGTATAGTTTGAAAAATATTTATCAAAATTGATATTTTTTTTAATGTTCATCTGTCTTCTATCTTAATTGAATAAACCTAATTCTCATTTCATTAACTAAATAAAAAGGAGTATCGTTATATAGATTTGTTTCCCCGTAAAACTTTGACATCAAGATATCATAAATAGATATTCATCTTAATAATATATTAAAGCCACTATCTAATGCTCCCTAACCCCAGCATATAAGCAGCCCACTTAAGCACCAAATTTGTTGTTAATTTGACATCTTTACGATAATACCATGGTGACCGAGTTGTTTAATGTCGTAGTATCATAACTATGTTTCTTTGCATTCTAAAGGAAAACAATATTTGTTTAATACTATCAACTTTAAAATTTAATCCAATGATTATAATCCAATGATTTAATCCAATGATTATAATGCACAATGTGTCCACTTGGCATTTACCCAGGTTGTCCACATAAGATGTCATGTAGATGCCATGTAGATCATTTCTTTATTAATCATTAACTATTACTTAAAATACCCGGCTACCCATTTAAGTGTTAATTCTCGCGGGCTTTGGGTGCCCCGTTAACCCAACAACTTGGAACTTCAAGTAGTGTATTATTTTATATCCATTATCAGTCACAATCATTCTCATTCCCTACCACCATCCAAAACCCTAATTGCCACTCTAGTTCTCTTCAATCATAAGTTCAGTCTTCTATCTATCTAATGTATTCTTTTAATTGATGTTTTGTTTAAGTTTAATTGAAATCGTAGTTTATCAAAACCCTTACCATTTGAAAGTTTAATCGAAATATTTGTTGTCCATTATAATTTATAAACGCAACCAGTCACTATACACCCTAATCCAATTGATTCCCTACTCTTTTCATATGTTTACTTTTCAGTTTGGTTATCTTTGTTAATAACTTATTATTGATCAATAAAAAGAACCCCATATTAACTTATTATCAGGATCTTCTTGGTCTTCTTTGTTTTTCCTATTTTTATATTGGGAGGAGGCATGAAAGTGAAAAACAAAATTCTCTAGAAGGCAGACTGATGATTTGACAAACATTGTTCAAGTCAAGTCCTGGAAATGACAAACCGGTCCGAAACTTTGTTAGCCAAATAGTGGACTGGAAACAAAAACTATAATCTCTTTCTAAAACTCTTCACCCTTGATCAAAATTGTTCATTTTTTTTTATCTTAAACTCACTCTCATGACAATCTAGATATATTGGTCTTAAATAAACCCGCTTCACGCAACTTAACTTTATGGTACGTGAAGCCATTTTAGATTGTGCAACTTGTTGCCCAAAAAGTATGATAGAAAATCAATATCACTGCAAAGTACCTAATATTAATTAATAAGTGAGCTTTAACAGGAACCCATTACTGCGTAAATACATGATAATGCACAAGAGCTTTAACTTAAATATGTCATATCAGCCGACGACAAATTCTGGTAGAGAGCCTAAATAGAGTAAGTTGCAAAACAGCTTAGCAGTCGATTTGGATCCAGCTTTGATTTTTCTTTCACTGCTTCACACCTGTTTAGGGGAACAAATTAAAGCGTATTTGAATACGTGCACACTCAACAATCAGACAAGAAAGAGGGAGTACCATGCATTCTCTTTACAAACAGTTCAAATTCCCTGAAGTTTTCTTTTTCAAACAGATCATCATCGAGCCAATGGTAGGTAAAAGCAGATAAGTGCCCGTCATCTGGATCATTTCTTGGTTTTGCAAGTTCCAATATCTTGTTGTATCCTTGCCTATCATGACACGGAAGTGCACTTTCACTTGCAACGGGTATACCAGCATCCCATGCAGCATTCAGTACCCAGATTATGTTCCAAAAATGATTATACAAAAAAATAACCCCAAATTTCATTGGTCTGAAACTAACTACCTACCTGAGAAACTAACCCTTCGTGGTCAGCCATTGCTTCTGGAAACCCCTCCAATTCAGCACATGTAGAGTTTAAAGCAGTTTTATTCTTCTTCAACATAGAAGCAATTGGAGCATAGCCCTCACGAGTGGCCGTATTGTAATATCCAGCCGTCAGTTCAGCTGCGAGGCTGTCACTTTTGTACCACCAAGGAATGCCTGACAACTGATCGATCATCCATGGATTAATAGGATATGTAAGCAACTGTGCGGATTGTGGAATAACTGACTAGTAATTTACCTTGGCAGCAATGGGTGTTCTTTTAGAGAAGACCCATTTGGCCATGGCCAGCACCCTGTCAGCATGATCAATGAGACATTTGGAATACCAATTCAGAAAAAAACTGCCATATGCGGTTTGGCAGCCACCACCATCACAAAAGAAACCGGTATCCTGAGGCTGGGAATTGTAACCGCCCGCGTCATCAGGTGGGCTACTCCAAGCTATATTCGATATTAGATAGAGATAAGAAAACTCATGTGCAGGGCGCCCAAATTTAACGGGTTAACAATATATGATGATGTATATCTTGAATTGATTTCGCCTTATGGGCAGATTATAGTCATGTGAACTAAACTCTTTAATATCTTCTATACGTATCTATAGAATAATGTTTAGGCGTGAAATTTAGATACACCTTCATTCAATCAAATCTAAAGCACAAGTAAGATAATAAGCATCAACTCACGCTTCCATATATCAAAGGGTACCGATTCAGGCAAGTGGAAGTGAGATTGAGTACATGTTAGGGGAGAAATGAATTGCCAATAACTGATTCTCCGCAATCAACAACCAATTCTCCGCAATAAACTAACAGTTGATATTTAAACAGTTAGGAAAACCAAACAGTCTAAAATTTTGAAATTCTGGACTTCAGATAAAACATTTATACAGTCTATATATTAATATTATCTGTTCTTAATTTGGTGCAACTAAAAGAGACAAGAAACATTGTTATCTCAGAACACGTAACTTGTTTTTTTGGCTGCTTAAATTGATGAATTTTACTTGGATTCCATTCATCACATGTTCAATCGCAGTAGACATCATAAAAGAGTAATTAGCTCATATGACAGTTGTTGGTTCGGTTTTAATTTTCAACGGTTCGATTTGGGTTTTTGATGATAAAAACCGTTACTAACGGTTTGGCTCACAGTTTGACCTAAAAAAAGTCTAAACCGGACTGTGAACAACCGTAGGTGTGGTCATGGCGCTTGGCATATCGGCAACCTTTTTTTTTCTCTAAAAAACCAGTAAATCTAATGACACTTAGAAAAAATAGAAGCACAAACAAAAGACGAAAAAAAGGGCCAAATGTATTCGGTCTAATTCAAAACTTAAAAGATTTACTTACATATCCTTGCATAAGCTTATGTAGTAAAATCAACAAAAAACCAGTTAAAATGCCACTTATCTCGAAAAACCAGTTGTATTCGGGCTCGGCTCGTTCACACCTCAATCAAAATCCATAAAAAATGAATGCAGATGAATTACGAAGGCGGGTCTGGTAGTAAAATCAACAAAAAACCAGTTAAAATGCCACTTATATCGAAAAACCAGTTGTATTTGGGCTCGGCTCGTTCACGCCTCAATCAAAAACCATAAAAAACGAATGCAGATGAATTACGAAGACGGGTCTGGTTAATGCCGAATCCAAATCTGATAGAGTGGTTAATGCCACTTATGTAGTAAACTCCATAAAAACCATAACAAAAACCAGTTAAAAAAAGGAAACAAAAAAGTCTGGTTATGGTATTTTAAAACACAAAATTACTGTTTGAATAAAAAATTCCCGGTATGAAGTAAGATGTACACGCGTCCTTGCATAAGTAATCTTACCTGTTTGAATAAAAAACCAAGATAAACTGAAGTACGAATAAAAAAAAGTCAACAAAGAGAAAACAGAGCATAAGAAAGAATTAGATCGAATAAGATTGGCCCCGAATCAAAATCCAATGGAAAAAAAAGAAAAACCATAAAAAGTCAGTTGCGTAAAATCCATAATGTAGAATTCTACCAATCACGAAGCCTAACAAACCGTTACCTGTTTCGCTCATTTTCTGAATACGAGCTGCACAGTGTCATTCGTCAATATCGTTAGTCTTGCGGCTTCCATTAGAGCAACTACAGTGGACAAGCTTTATTCGAGTTTTTGTTTCAAAATATACCAATGAAGTGAATGGGGCAAAAGGAGATTTGGTGAAAAAACACTAACCTTTCGGCTACCAATCGCACAGCAAAATCACTCGCAATCAGGTGACGGTCAGTAAGGAAACATAAATCTTAATCAATTCATTTCGGGCCTGAATCAAAATACATAGAAAACGAATGTAGATGAACTACGATGACGAATGTGAATGAATTGCAAATTGATTTATCAAAACAACAACAAAGAGAAAAACAAAGCATAATTGAATCAAATACCTAAATCTGTATGATCGAGATGAACCCTAAGCTTGAATTTCGGCTGATCGATATTTGGTGGATTTAAGAAACTACGGTGAATGATTGGTAACATATAATTCCCTTGAATGCCTATTAATTGAAGGATTGTAGCGCCTTAGTAGATAAAGGAGTCAAGGGATTAAAATATGTGTATTAATCACAAAACCTAACCCACAAACACAACCAGAACCATCGTTCGTCGTCATCTTCATCACCAAAACCCTAAACCTCCAAATCTCAATTCCTCACCAAAACGAACGAATTTTAGGTCAAACTTGACTATTTTTTCGAGAGGAATACAGCTATTGTACCTATATCTCAAGATTCTTCACGAATTTTTGAGTATTTGGTACTTTTTGGTCCGAGATTTTCAAGCTTTTGGTTCAAGTTGCATTTTTTTTCATACATTCATCACCAAGGAACAAAAAGGTATGTTCTTACTGCTTATTTATATTGGAAGAGCATGGTGGTGTGTTCATGCTAACTTGAAACTTAATTGGTTGATATTGGAATGGTTGTCATTCAAAGTTTCATAGTTTATTAAATCTTGTTAAAATCATACTAGTGTTGCTACAATGTGATTTTATTAAAGTAATTGCTCTTGTGATGTTTAACCATGGAATGAACAAGATTTGTTGTTGATGAATTTTGAAGAAGAAAGTGGGACTATGGGTTTGTGATTGGTAATTCATGCTCAAAACAACGTTTTCGATTGTGAAATTGGTATTTGTTTATATAAACAAGTTTAAATTCTTTTTGCAATCTAAATGTGTAACGAGGAATGGATAGTCGTTTGGAAATAAACGAGCAAACGGTTTGGGCATTTGTGATTTATATTTGATTCTGTGGTATGGTCATCTACTAACTGTGGTATTATGTGGTTGTAGAGGGATGACAAAGAAAAAAGTGTCCGCTAATGCAAAAAAGGGACGGGCAACTGCCGAATCATCTAAAAGGAATTCCAAAAGAAATCGATCTCAATCAAATGATGACAATAGTGAATCTGGGGATGATCATGAATATGTCCAAGAAGTAGAAGAAGAAGAAGAGGAGATGGAATTGGAATTCGAGGAAATAGTTTGGAAAACGGGTGAACCATTGTCATCTATGCCCGATCGCATGCAAAAGGATTTATACTACGAAAAGATGGGTGATCTTCAACAAGTAACCAATTTGTTTGTGTATGAATGAAAGGTGAAGGTGGAGGATTTTCGTCAGATTGGGTTGCCACAGTGTTTTGAACGAATAGGGTGGGAAGCGGCCCTAACGTTTAGTGGTGATAACAATTGGAATATATATCCAATGGCTATAGTGGAGTGGATGTCCACTTTGAGGAAGGTAAGGGGGAACAACCCACCGAAAACTATTAAACTGATTGGGAAAGTTGGTGGGGTTGATGTCACCTTGTCTTTTGCCACGTTGGACAAGATTGCAAAATTTGACTCGGGGGTGAAAGTGGGGCAGAAGCGATATGAGTATTTAACCGAAAGCCCAGATCTTTGGAAAAGGAGATCAAGAATGGTACGATATGACAAACGAGCTATTTGAGTTTCCTGAAGGTGTAACCGCAGATACGACTGATGCACTTGTAAAGAAGAATCTAAAGCCGTTGCCCAAACTCATTTCCACTATTTTGGCAAACAATATTATTCCCCGCTTGGGGGATAGGGTGTCGATGCGTCATTATGATGTTAAAACTTTACATGCATTGACAACGGGGCGACCTGCTTTATCCTTGAAACAACTTATTTTGTACAACATTTGGGAGTCAAGGGAAAGCAATGACAAGAAAATGATTCCTCATATCCGATTAATAAATAAGTTGCTAATCAATGCAAAGGTTTTAAGTGAAGATGCGCGGTGCATAAAGAGGTCATCTGTTCAATTGACGAAAGGGAAATTGAATAATTGTGATTTTCAATTGATTGAAAGAAGTCGAGTATGGAGGTTAAGGGATACAAAGAGTGGGAGATGGTATGATTGTAGGAAAGAAGATGCTGACTCAGGAGATGATACCGAGGAAGAAGAACATGTACCACAAGAAGGGGGTATGAGGGGAATGGAGTTTGCTATGACACCATGGTATAGGGTTGATCAACAATTGGTGGTTGGGCGAAGACCTAATGGGTATCCTCATTGGACACCTGCTGAAAGAGCTATTTGGGATCAAGCTGTGACACAAGAAATAAGACATAATCAATGGATGGTTCGTGAATCAAAGTTGAAATACCAATTCAATGTGGCCACAACTTACGGGTTCGAAAAATTCATTAACAATCTACACCTCTATAACGAGCAGGTGAGGATGTTTCACAATTTCCAAGCCCAATTGCCGGTTACTCAAGTCGCACCACCAACAAATTGGGAGGCAGCCTCATCTGAGGCGGCACCTCAAGCTAAACCATATCCACAAAGTTTTGCTTCAAGTTGGTTGCCAATTCATCCACCACCACCACCAGACGAAGGAAGTTCAAGCCAAGGAGGTGTGATTGATAAGAAAGATGTGTACGTGGGATACATGGAGAGCATTTTTGGGGAAAAACAACCCTACCCTCGTTTTGACCCGAATAATGATTACGGGTACCAATGAACGCTTTCATGTGTACGTTCATTTGTATATTTTGTATAAATTGTCAATGTAAATTTTTTTGCTTTTTATAAAAAGTAAAGTAAAAAAAATGAAAAAAAGCAAAAAATAAAATGGTAAAAAAAAACGATGCTGAAGTTTATATTGAGGGCAATTAAAGTTCTAAGTTGGGAAGGAGGTTGAAGTTGGAGTAAAGCGTGAAGAATAGCCAAAAGAAAAGCCAAAGCAAATTAAATTTGAATCTTTTAAGAAGACGAGTCATCCAAAGCCTAAGACGAATTGAAGTGATCAAATCTGGTGCTCTTACTTCCATCTTTTGTTTTGACATTCTAGTTAACTCATTAATTTGTTATGAGTGACGTTACATCCAATTTAAAATTGTTAAGACACTATTAGACACTCAATTTTAACTCCGTCCTCTTAAATGCTATTTAAAAGCTTAAATTTTAACATTGAGGACAATGCTAACCTCAAGTGTGGGGATGGGGGAAAATTGAAAATTTTCCAAGTTGAAAAAATTGTCCTTTTAAGTAGCGTGAATGCGCAAAAATTTTTTTTAAAAATAATGATAAAAAATAAATAAAATAATAAAAAATATATATATAAAAAAAACGAAGTTGTAAACTGTTAGTTGTTTTTATTAATGCACATGTTAAGGTCTTTGTTCATGGTTAATTCTTTAAGTTTCTCGAAAGTTTTCTCAACAAACGTTTTTCAAAGGAAAATAAAAATGGGATCGTTTAGGCGGGGATAACGAGTCATGGGGACATGTACACATGTTTATGTCCGTAACCTAATTCATCCGGTACGTGTGTGAGTTTGACCTCATATATATAATACACATATAATATATAGTATACACACATGTCATTTGAGTGCCTTCAACGAGAGTAACTTGGTTGTCTCATGGATTTCGAGATCTTAGTTTGGCATGAATGCTAAAGTGATGAGGCAGTTAGGATAAGCCTCGTCTGAATGAGTGAGAGTGTGGGTACTGGGGTTGGGCCTCATACATTATACATATGAGTGTGGCCGTGTGGTAATGTGAGGGTCAGGGGGTTGGTTCCCTTAGAAAACATTTTTAGACCTATTCTTTCATTCGATTAACCCTGATGTTATTTTATGATCCGATCTGGCTTAATAGGTTTATTTGTATATGTATTTGTTCTAGTATTAAGCATCACGTTTATTATGCTTAAAAAAACATAAAAAATAGCAAAAAGACCAAAAGGATGTATGTTTACATTCAGTGATGTAATTAGTAGTTTGTTTGTGTTTGATTAGTTGTTTATTAAAAACAAAAAAAAATAATAATAAGATGAAATTAGTGTTTATGTTACTGTTTATTTAGTTGTTTTGTAATAAGCTTGATCGAATCGTTTGAGCTATTTGAAAAATTCCCTTCCATACCCTTACACCTAGCCCCGTTACACCCCGTTGTAAGTCTTCTTGATTTGCATTTGTGTCATAGCAGTTATATGGTGGACAGTTGTTCATATTTGGTACTGAGAGGAGAGTAACGCAGAGCCTATTTGACAAACATTGTTCAAGTCAAGTCCTGGAAATGACAAACCGGTCCGAAACTTTGTTAGCCAAATAGTGGACTGGAAACAAAAACTATAATCTCTTTTAAAAAATCTTCACCCTTGATCAAAATTGTTCAATTTTATCTTAAACTCACTCTCATGACAATCTAGATATATTGGTCTTAAATAAACCCGCTTCACGCAACTTAACCTTATGGCACGCGAAACCATTTTAGATTGTGCAACTTGTTGCCCAAAAAGTATGATAGAAAATCAATATCACTGCAAAGTACCTAATATTAATTAATAAGTGAGTTTTAACAGAAAACCATTACTGCATAAATACATGATAATGCAAAAGAGCTTTTAACTTAAATATGTCATAACAGCAGACGGCAAATTCTGGTAGAGAGCCTAAATAGAGTAAGTTGCAAAACAGCCTAAACAGAGCAAGTCAGCCTAAACAGCTTAACGGTCAATTTGGATCCAGTTTTGATTTTTCTTTCACCGCTTCACACCTGTTTAGGGGAACAAATTAAAACGTATTTGAATATATGCACACTCAACAATCAGACAAGAAAGGAGGAGTAAGTACCATGCATTCTCTTCACAAACAGTTCAAATTCCCTGAAGTTTTCTTTTTCAAACAGATCATCATTGAGCCAATGATAGGTAAAAGCAGATAAGTGTCCGTCACCTGGATCATTTCTTGGTTTTGCAAGTTCCAATATCTTGTTGTATCCTTGCCTATCATGACACGGAAGTGCACTTTCACTTGCAACGGGTATACCAGCATCCCATGCAGCATTCAGTACCTAAATAATGTTCCAAAAAATTATTATACAAAAAAATAACCCCAAATTTCATTGGTCTGAAAATAAACACCTATTATAACTAGCTACCTACCTGAGAAACTAACCCTTCGTGGTCAGCCATTGCTTCTGGAAACCCCTCCAATTCAGCACATGTAAAGTTTAAAGCAGTTTTATTCTTCTTCAACATAGAAGCAATTGGAGCATAGCCCTCACGAGTGGCCGTATTGTAATATCCAGCCGTCAGTTCAGCTGCGTGGCTGTCACTTTTGTACCACCAAGGAATGCCTGACAACTGATCGATCATCCATGGATTAATAGGATATGTAAGCAACTGTGTGGATTGTGGAATAACTGACTAGTAATTTACCTTGGCAGCAATGGGAGTTCTTTTAGAGAAGACCAATTTGGCCATGGCCAGCACCCTGTCAGCATGATCAATGAGACATTTGGAATACCAATTCAGGAAAAAACTGCCATATGCGGTTTGGTAGCCACCACCATCACAAAACAAACCGGTATCCTGAGGCTGGGAATTGTAACAGCCCGCGTCATCAGGTGGGCTACTCCAAGCTCTTGATTCTGCAGCTTTCTCAAGAGACTTTTTTAGGTATTTATCATAGCACTGCACGCGTAAGTAAATTAAAACAAGAACGTGTTAGGGATTGACCAACTCATAAGCAAATCAATAATACATCTAGTGGCTATTTATACCTGGAATTCACCAATACCAGGATATTCCCAGCCATGCTTTGCAGGGTAAGACGGGTAACGCAATTCTCCACACGCACCTAAACCAACTTCAATCTTGGTAATGACTCCATTCTTGAAGAATTCATCAAATTCAATGCGGAAGCTTTTCATAAACTCCACGTATACCTGCACAACATTAAACAATTCTTAAAAATGTCCACTCCACAAACAGCGTTTGTTTGTGATTAATCTTATACCTCGAGAGCAGTTCGGCCTCTCAAAACACGCTCCTCGTCAATTCCCCAAGTAAGGGTTTCAGGGTTTCGCCTTCCATCTCTGTCTGTAAAATAAATATCCGGATTTTCTTCGCCGATTTCTTTTATCCATTTAGGTAATGGAATATAAACATCTTTGCCTCCATATTCATGAAATGCCATTACAACCTGAAAGAATTCAAATTATATTAATTATTATTATTATATATCTTTCCTTGGGAGAATTTATACAACAATATATTAAGAACTATAACCTGTAACTTCAGGTTTCGGTCTTCCAGCATCTTTAAGAGTACTTCATAACCCGACCAATTGTACTGTCGGGGATTGTCGGCCTCAACAATTCCCCACCAGGCTACAACCGTTACACCATCAACATTAATCGAATCCAGATCTTCTAATTGATCGTAGATTTCCATAAAATCAACCAACTGACACTCCATGTTGATAGCCCCCAACTGAATTTCAAATATTAAAATATGAAAACAAGATGCAATACGAATATACAGGTGTACGTGTTAAGACTTAAGAGTACATAAAACTAATAGATTGACTCACCGGTAGCATAACATAAACAGGAACACGCGGTGTGCCTACCTACAGATCATTCGGTTTAAGGTAAGATCATTTTGCATTCCATATTATGCTACATGTACATGCATCACAATTTATTAAAAAGCATGAGGATAAGAGTGTTCTTACATATGGAGACAGGATCCTGCGGTTTTCAGCTTGCCTTTTTTTCCTTTTTCTTATTAGCTGATCACGCCTTGTTATACTGTGTTTGAAGAGATATCTTCGGCATGATGGACGAATCATCTTGGCAAACAACTTGTGTAGCTAAACAAGAATAACAAAGAATAAATTAAAGTCATGTTCGGATTCATTTTGCAATTAAGAATCCAATCAAATTAATAATAATAATAATAAGAGTTGTGTTGCTTGTTTGTCTTACATCCCGAGAGGATATGTTGCGCTTCCTTTCCTTCGGACTAGGCGTGTTTTCGGATGATAACTTTTTACGGTTCCAGCCGTTTCCAAAGCAGCAGCACATCCTGGCAAGCGACCTCTCCAGCTAAACAAAGACAAAATTACATCCGATCAATAATTAAAACTGAAAAAAGGTCATTCATTTGATTAGTTTCAAGTCTACTTAGTTTATTTAAAACAGAGGCTATATATATATATATATATGATCACATTTGTTTGTTTGTATATTTGGGGGAAAATAAAAAACCCTAAATCAACCAAACTAAAACAATATATAGAATTAAGAATTGAGAATAATAATAAAGGTTTGGTTTATTGTTACATACCAAAGGACAGTCCCCCGTCTTATAAAAGAAAAGGGATCTCGGATTTCTGTTCAGTGGATCGCCGCACACAAAACAAAACAAAACAAAACGAAACGAAACAAATTAATCACAATAATAACAACAACTTGATTAATTGTGCGAGATCAAATCAAGACTATACATACCTCAGATGCACTGGAATTGCATGGGGTACACGAACCATGGTGATCGAATGAAACCCTAACTAACCTTTCTCGATATTAAAATTGTTTATTCTTGAAAATGTACAAACTACAAATATAATAATAGCAAATTTAATATGTATCACAAGTTTGATTTTGAAATTGAATTAAAATAATTAGAAAAATGCCATGTAAAAATTTGATGAAAAATAAAAGAATAATTTGATGGACCCACCTTGTTTATTATATAGAGAGTTAAAATAATTAAAAAATAATTAGGAAATTTCATGTGACAATTTGAAGAAATTTGGTAAAAAAACAAAAGGAGAATTTTGTGAAACCCACTTGTTTATTATATAGAGAGATCTTAATCTTACCTTAAATATATATAAACGAGACCTTCCAAAATTTTATCAAGTCACCATATTGTTTGATTTGTAAATTGAGGATTCTTTTGCATTTAACTCGAATTCACGGGTATGAGTCTCAACAAATCCGAATAACTCATAAACGATTAAATTAAAAAAACAATCTTACCAAATATTTGATATGAAAATTTTATAAAATAGGTATATACTAAAAATCAATATCCGATTTTTTCTTTAAAATATATTATTTATAATTGAGAAACAATTTTATAGTAAAAAAAATAATAATAATAAGCGGGTCACGGGTCACCAAACCTATATAGCTTTTAAACATTTTTTAACATATATTTTATTTGTGAAACCCTTTCAGCATGAAATATTAAGTATATTATAAACTTTTAACAATAAATAAAATTAAAATTCAAAAATATATAAAAATATTAAAAATGAAAAATGTAAAATAAACCCCGTAATACGTGGGTTAAAATCTAGTGATCGTATATCATGCGTAGTGGGGCGCTTTCCATTCCCTTGACGCCCTCATGGCGTCGGAAACACCGCCCTCCGGGGCACTATGGTTGAGGAAGAGGGGGGGGGGGGTTCCTTTGTAACATTCTGCTTTTGAAAAGAATTAATAAAATAAATTTCGTTTATTTTACAGTGTGTCGTTTATTGGTTTAAATAAATAAACTAATAGAAGGTAGGCTTGGACTTTAAAAGAAGGAATAAAAGATGGAATGGGCCCTAAACTATATATAGCAAGTGATGTCTGTCGTAGGTGAAAATAAAATGAACTGGCAATTTGTTTAGGAAAATATGAGTTATGTGTAGGTAAATATTAGTTACGTGTAAGTGAAAATAAAATGAACTAACAATTTGTTTAGGCGAATATGAGTTATGTGTAGCTGAATATTAGTTACGTATAGGTGAAAATAAAATGAACTAATAATTTGTCTAGACGAATATTTATGAGCATTTTGACATCCTCATTTACAATAAAAAGGGTAAAAGCGTAAGACCTAAAATATTAATCGTAACTAATATTCACCTACACATAACTCATATTCGCCTAAACAAATTGTTAGTTCATTTTATTTTCACTTACACGTAACTAATATTTACCTACACATAACTCATATTTTCCTAAACAAATTGCCAGTTCATTTTATTTTCACCTACACATAATTCATATTAACCTATATATATATAAATATAAATTAGTTAGAACTTAAATACAAGTAAGGTAAGATGTAATTAAGTAATTAACCATAAAAGGAAAAAGACTTTTGATTGATTTTGAAACTTTTTTTTTAACGACCAACTAAGTAACGACGGGTACTTCGTACGCGGCCCCAATTGGCTAAAGGTAGCCCGAGCCGGCCACTAGTTCGGACGGACGAAGCCCCTAGCTGTTCACTTATTGAGGGATTCACTGGATAAAACCCGACCTCCACGCCCGCCAAATGGCACGACAGCGAGGAGCCGGTAAAACCGGGTGAGATCAGGACTCGAACCATGACAAACCATGGTCATCCCTCATATCTCCCATATAAATTGGTGGTAGTGAGGTTTTGAACCTCCTACCTCTCACTAGTAAAGTGAGTGCTCTACCATTGAGCCACAACCAATTTATGATTGATTTTGAAACTAATTACTTACTTTTTTCAGGTTCTCAAGATTGATATCCGATAATTAAAAAAAAATGTATAACCGACTTGTATTAAAACCAGAAAAAACTAACTCAAAACGGATAACAATAACCTTTGGTGATAGTGGTGGTGATATCTAACCCTAACGTGGTAGATACATTTATATTATAATTTAGTCAACTTGTACGTCAGCTACATTCATTTATATTTGACTACTTGGCATAAATGCCCAACCACCAAACTTATGGCCAACAAACCCTATAGCCCATTAATCTCATACACCATAATGAGATACATATATAGGCGCGGATTCAACATGCCCGACTCGGTTAATTACAAACATGTTCAACTATTTTAAGCATACATGAGTAGCCCTTGACAATCATAATCTTGTTTAATTTATGGTAGTAGCAGTAATCTTTGGAAGACAATGTAATATTTATCAAAGATTGGAGCATGATGAAACTTTTATAACGAAATGATTTCAACAAAGATATATTAGAAACTTCTATGCTACTGTTTTCTCCTAATAACGCTTTCATAGAGAAACTTTATTAAACACATTGTAATAGTAATAATAATAATAATAATAATAAAACAAGGTAATGAAATTGCAAACCCATCAGTAATTCAAAATTGCAAACATAAATGGGCAAA
This sequence comes from Bidens hawaiensis, assembly GCF_021521415.1. Taxonomy (NCBI): domain Eukaryota; kingdom Viridiplantae; phylum Streptophyta; class Magnoliopsida; order Asterales; family Asteraceae; genus Bidens; species Bidens hawaiensis. The sequence goes on from NW_027492189.1 coordinate 25,840, forward strand.
CAAACAGCAGAAAGACAAAACACACATGATCGAAGTCATTAAAGCAACAAGCAGATAAACCTTAGAATTTGAAATGGAGATGAAATAACATAGGACGATTTGTAAAAAAAAAATAGATCGAATGTCTGCTTACACCTACTTAAGAAAGACCCGTTTGATTTGACTCGTATCTTTTTTGGTTTAACTTAATGCATTGGAGATGATATGTACAAGGCATGTAGGAGTTGAATTTAGCACACTGACAATTTATGTGTGAGGGTAAATACATACAAAACTTTCAACAAAAATTACATGTTACAATATTATGTTTAAAAAAAAAAATTACAGGTTTAAGATCTGTTCAAAGACATTATTCATAACTTTTCATGCTTTCCTAAAACATTTTAGATAACAAACTCAAGTGATGATTTGGGCTAAATAACAACACAAAAGAATTCCAAATCTTGAAAACCAACTTCATAAAGATTTTTAACAAGCTCACAGTTAGCCATATTTTGTCCTTCATGAAAGATAAATATAACATTTTTTTAGTGTAAATACAGGTATAAAGATGAAGTACTTGAGAATGCCCTAAACTCAAAAGAAAACTATCAACAAAGCATGTGAAAAATATGACTTTAGAAAATGCCAACTGCTGTGGCCGTCTAAGTTTTACGTGTTTACCTAATTTGGTTTTCATAATTTGTATATCATTTTTTTAATGGTTTTAAAGATTGATAAGTTGTGTCCGGCCAAATACCTTATTTGTTGTCAGGCGATTTTTTTAGAAATGGAAGATGATATAAAATAGGTCGACTTTATAAAAGAGTTGCCTTTTTAAAAGAGAGAACGATTTTATAAACAGATTATACAAGTCCGCTTGACACGTGAGCGGACTAGAAATCCCAAGTACATATGCAAGTTCCAATGCACCACCTCATTTTGTTGGTTAAGAAAATTGGTTGAAATTGCCTGTTCAAGAAACGCCACTTTACAAAACCCACCTACTAACACTTTAACAATTTTCTAAACCACCTATTTATAAAAAAAAAAAAAAAATCATATGGTGCTAGGCATGGTACTGTGGGTATTTTAAAGTAAACCACGTCCACTAACCTAACATGTTGTGGCGGTATTATATGTGTTTGGTTACAAACCTCTGTTTTGTTTGGTTGCAGTTATGTATTAGATTCTAATCAAGTAGCATAATGTCGACATTAATATTATCTGTACATACAACAATTGCATTCTAATAATTGGTTCATCAACATCAAGTTATAGTTTGAAAGAAAAAAAAGAACAAAAACATGAAATTAAGTGTTATATACGATTACACACAATAAACATATCCATGCAGAAATAAAATGTAATTAAGATCCAACAATTAGCATTGAATTTTACTTAAATCATTATGGTTCAACAGCAAATTATAGTTTAGAAACAAATACTTTTAAAAGTTCCTAATTTTTCAATAATAATAATAATAATAATTGGTGTCAATATATATTTATTAAGTTTTTATTTTCTCAATTATGATATGTTCGCTTCAAATATTATTATGTATTATATAACAAAACAAATTATAAATGCACGACAGGAAAATACTAAATAAAAAGGTCTTAACTATGTATTTATTTTTTCTGGTATGTAAGATCCGGTGGCGGAAACCAGTAAAGATCCGGTGTCTTAAAAAATTTCGTTTCGAACCCATCACCGACTTGTTGGAAGCCAACGCTCTTGCTATCTCTTGCCCGCTACCGGCTTTCGATCTGCAGAGGACCATCTTTTTAGCCCATACTTTTGTTTGGGCCGATCCATCGATCCTACGGTTGGTGGATCAGTAACCTGAACCAAATCGATCACATTACTTAGGCTACAAGCAACTATTTAATTAATATATTTTTTAAATATGTTTTTATTAACCAGTGCTCGAGTATGATAAAGATTTTGTATTATCATCTATTTAGGTTTTCTTGTTTAAACTAGTATATGAATACCCGAGCTTATGAGTTATATCAGTGTAGCATATTGTGATTTTTAGAGCTAATGAAAATTACAAAGATCAAGCTTATGATCTAAAATATTATTTGTGTTTATCGGTTATGGCTACTAAACTTCAATCTTGTATGTCCATTAAGGCCTTTTCATTTAGTTCAAACTGAATTTCGCCTCATGGGGTGTCAACAACGTTTGGTTCCCAAAGGACTTGGTGCCGACAATGACTACGTTATTGAGGAGAATGAAAGGATATGATGATGTATTTATAGGCATGGGAGTGGTGGCAGTTATACGATGGTTGTTAAATAAATGACACAACGGTTGATCAATTTATTAATGCGTTTTAAACGGCACCAAACTTAGACACATGGAAAAGGAGAAACCATATGTTTGCATACGGGGTTGTATGAAAAGTTAATACATCACTTTTTTGTAATCGTAAGAATGGATAGATAATACGTGGTTTAGTTTTACGTAACCGTGAGAGGGTTGTGTAAAGGTATTTTCACTATTTTGGAAAAAAAAATGTTAGGAAAATAGGTAGGCAATGAATTCTATCGAAATGTAGTATAAAAGATAAGAGTACGTTGGAAAGATTCTTTCACTCATAATATCTGTTCATTATCTTAACGCTTCATTTTGTTGTTGCATTAACCGTTCTTTCTTTTGTTATTTTGTTGTATAATAGGTATATTCTTCTGCAACCCGTGAAGCATCGTTACACCGCGAGTATTATAACTAATACTGTTATTAAACCATCATGAAAATGGTCAATATACTGTAATTAATAGCGTTAAAAGTTAGGACTTTGATTTATTGACAAGCAGGTTAATGTCGTAACAAAAATCTTAATACACTCCTTGAAAGATTAAAACTGTGCAATATGGAAGTGATAAAATTGTGCAATATAGAAGTGATATCATGTATACTCATGATGGAAGATTATGGATAAAACGATCATCTCTTTAAAGTTTCAGTTAAAGTGTTATGTGCGAGCCTTGCTTCACTTTTTAATGTATTAATTAATCATATTTATTATCCAACTAATTAATATTTTAACATTGAAATGTGGAAATGAATAAATGTTCACACATCACTTTGTGAAGATTTAATCTTCTACAATACAGCTACGCGGTGTTTTCTTATTATATCTAAATAAATGTTTTGCAAAAAAAAAAAAAAAAAAAAAAAGGAAAATTGGTGTGCAAGGAATTTTAAATGTAGTAGATACATAGGATTTGCTCACAAATTATATGTTAATTTCTTTACGTGTTTATGCCTGGTGTACAATTTTACTCCACGTATATTGGTGGTTCCATGTTGGCTGCAGTCTGTTCACACATTAGTTCATGGCTTAATAAGTCTTCATGCTTACCTCCAGCAATTGGTATTACTTTGAGAGACGAAAGCCGGCTCATGATTAAGAGGATGAAACACCTTGTATATTAGGTACATTAATTAACTATTTTTTAATTTACTGTTTCATAGTGAAGCATCTGATTGTGGCAAAATTACTTTATTACTAAAGTGAAGCAGGTGCGCAACAATCAAATATATGTAAAGCAAGTGTGCATGCCGGAAACTAAAGCAACCGGAAGATATATATCCAATGACGAGTTTCGAAAATTACACGGGTCAGATTGATGCCAGATAATCCTTACATGTCCAAAGACCATTCGCGAATGGCTTTCGACCACTCATTTTCAGTTACATCAAGACCTACACGTTAATTATGTTGTCCAAGTTGCCCTTCACGTCATTGATCGAGGTCTAAATCTCTTTACATCAGTCTCAAAATGTAAGAGGCTGAGTTAAAATCTGTTTGATTGGTGCAGTTACAGAATCCTAATTTTGAAAGGTTAAGGGTGACTTGAACAGATTGTGATACTGGAGTATATATATGGCTTTGCAAAAGATGATACGCGTCACTTTGGTGATTTTCTTACCAAGGTTATATATGAAATAGTGTAACAATATATAGATTGATATGGAAAATTGGATTTTGAATAAGGTTTAACCGAGAGTCACCTTGCGGCGGATCTAAATACTAGTATCAAAATAACAAACTAATTATAACCTTACATGCACCATCGATCTTTCCATCCTAGCTAAAACCTTAGTTACTTTTTGTTTGAAACTTTACTTCCATTAAAAACAACCAAAACCAAACAGAAGAACTACTTACAAAAGTCTGCAAGCTCCTCCACCGAGCCTGGAGAAGCAACAGTAGACGAGAAAAAAAAACTATATCAAAGCATTCTTACACCACGTATCTCAATCCACCTCGTCTGTTTTCATCTATGCTTTAACCAAAGAAAACCCATAGCTTTTAATATCTCCCATTAACTATACTAATGTAGAATGGAATTTATTTTATGAATTCACCGTATGAAACGTTAGAGCTTTTAGTGACCGTATGAATTCGGCCGGTTTCGGTGACGTGCGTTATTGTACTGAAACTAAAATCATATATAAAACAAAAAAATTATAAAAATTAAGGTTGACCAACGTGGCGACGTCGGTCGACGGTCAAAACTCGAGCGTTGGTAAAACTCGACCGTTGTCGTTCTCATGCGTTTAGGCGGTGAAGTCTACAAGAATGCGGTCATTTTCGTCACGTTTGTTATGATACCGGAACTAAAAAACAAAAATAAATTGACGTTTAGACTCTTTCCGTTACATTCGTTACGATGATTAAACTAATAACAAAAACAAAGTTTACGGACCAGTTTGGTGCCGCCAAGTAGGACATTTGCAACACTAAACTTCTTATATATATATAATAATAATAATAATAATAATAATAATCACCACGTGATTATTATTATTATTATTATTATTATTATTATATAACAATAAATAAGCTACCAACTTAATGCTTTTTAAATACATATCTATCTATAATATATATAAACGAAAACATAAAAATCCTACGTGTCGCGATGTGGTCGCTCCCCCTTTTTTTGGAGTCACCAGATTTGCTTGATTTTTAAATGGAGGCTTCTCATGCATTTGACCCGAATTGATGGGTATGGGTCTTACCAAACCCAGATATTCCTTAAACGGGTTATAACATCTCCATAAATAAAAAATTATTCTCACCAAATTATTGATGTAAAATCCTATAAAATAGGATATACTAAAAATTAATATCTTATTTATTTTAGAAAAGATATATATACTATTTAAATTAAAAAACCAATTTGATAGTAAAAAAAATAAACGGGTCTTGGGTCTCATCAAACTATAAGTATATTATTAACTTTTATAAATATTATTTATAATTAAAAAACCAATTTTATAGTAAAAGAAATAAACGGGTCTTGGGTCTCATCAAAAACATATAGTTTTTAAACCGAGTTATAACATCTCATTTATTTGTAAAACAATTTATTATCAAACCGTAAGTATATTATTAACTTTCATATAATAAAAAAATATAAATACAAAAAATAAATAAATATTTAAACAAATAATATAAAACAACCCCCGTAATACGGGAGATAAAAACTAGTATAGTCATATACACACACGTACCGTACGTACATAATTTATTTCCAGGTTCCATTTAATTTATCAAGTTTAAACCTAAACTAGTTACATGAATCATGGGGGCAATATTTTTTGTGACACCCATCTAAAACGGTCATCGATCTTTCCGTACAAACTTTAAATCCGATTCCCTTAAGTTATTTCCCGTATGATAAATTTTGTTAAAATTAATCATAACTAGTCTAGCATAAGCCTATAAATGCATGATTCATTGCATATAATTTATTCTACTCGAACTTGCGGATTTAACCGATGGACACCGTTGGTGATAAATTTCAACACTCGGATATATATATATATTTAAATGAACCAAAAGGATTGTATCCTGTGATTATCTATCTATATAATTGTCTACTATAAAATCCTACGTGTCGCTTTCACATCGCTCCCCACCCCTTTTGAAGTCACCAGAATGCTTGATTTCAAAATGGAGAGCTGTCATTCATTTAGCCTTATAAAATTCGCGGGTCTTGGATCCCATAGTCGGATCCTTCAAACCCGGATATCAAATAACCCGTTTTCGGATCCTTCAAACCTGGATATCAAATAACCCGTTTCTTCATCATTGTTCACATTCTAAACCCTAGGTTGGAACTCATCCCCACTTACTCCATACTCAACCTATCAAAACTGTTGGCTTGACTTCTTCACTGAATTGCATCTGCTTTATAATATTGGTATCTATATGTGTTGTTTTTGTGTGATTGTGACGTAGGGTTTATTTAGGCATGATGAAATCGATTGATTAAGTGTTTGATTTCTCAACGTCTTCATTTTTATAAACCTATTTTAGATTTCTAACATTAGATATAACTGTTGTGTTAGACATCCCTATAAAATTGAAAAAAGGTTTGATCTTTTTAGGGATTTTTGGTTCATCAATTACGCTCTGTTCTTGAGTTTTTTTAAAGGAGGGAAAGGAAAGGAAAACTAAGGTTAGTTAAAAAAATGGGTGTTCTTGAGTTTTTTAGGATGGAAAGGAAAGGAGTAGGATGAGTTAGGAGATATTAAATTAATGTATTTTTCCAATAAGTTATCCTCCCAAAAATGGGATGATTACTAAGGATAACTATTTTTTAACATAGTTATTCTTTTCTTTCCTCTAATTTCCTTACAACTCAAGAACACACCTAATTCAAAAAAAAATTTCCTTCCGTTCTCTTCTCATTCTTATCCTTCCCTCTCCTTTCATTTTCTTTCATTGGTTAAAAAACTCAAGAACAAGACGTTAGAGCTGTTTTGCTCACATATTTTGAACCCGTTTAACCCTTACACGGGTCATAACATCTCAAATAGGATAGCCAACGGGCACAATATCATCATACTCTCTCTAGAATACCACCAGCATCGTAACCACTTGCCATGCTGACACAGTCAAATTTAATTTCAATCCATCTACTAACTCTGTACACCACAAACAACCGAACTGTAATACTAACTTAAATATTTGCTAATTAAGAATCATCATATTGCCATTCACATTAGATCTAGCAATCGACACTCTTTGATGAAAATCAATTTTTTGCAAAGGCTATTTAAATATCATGTGGGATTTGAATTTGATTCATATTTGGATCTTCATGATCTAGGAGTGGAGTTATATGTGTTTTTATAGCGGTTATGTAGGGCTGTATATGAACATGAGGTCTGACAAAGTGTATGACGGAAAGTTCGTTTATGTTTATCTGTGTACGTTAGTGTCATTTGGCGTTCGGTTACGTATATTTGTGTTTGTTAGCGTCCGTTTACAAAATTAATGAACAAAAATGAAGAACAAGCTCAATTCCTTAACGAACAAGCACGGACTTTGTTGTAGGTATTATGTTTTGGATTCCATTGAGGTTTGTGAAAACTAATTAAAATAAATGGATAGTAATTAAATTGCAGCCTATTGACGATTTTGCCTTTATATCAAACAGTGGAATATGGTGATCATTTTTCCCTTATAATCAATGAAATTTGGAGCACAACTGAAATCTCATGCCATGATTCAGTAACCGGACTAAGCACTATACCAAGAAACATAATCTTGCAATGTGGCGTGAGGCATTGATTACCAATCTGCTGATTCCGTGTATATGTGCAGAGATGTGTATAAACATGTATGCATGGCAGGAGGTGAAGGTTAGTGTACTCTTTGTCATAATTTACACCTCCTTTTTTGTAACTCCAATTGTGAATAAAGTCCTCAAATATCATGCTATACTATATTTCCATGCCTCATGTATAAAGTTACAAAATCTATAATCATGTGAGGAGAGGGTTTAAGTGTGCTAATATTAATTAATCATCTTAGCATCCTGTTTTAGTAGGGGAATTGTTCTTCATCACTGACAGAAAAGGTGGATTTTGGAATCTTCACATATGGTTAATTTAAAAAAAATTGTGTCGTTTTTATTTTCTCTAATAATCCATTTCTTTAAGGACAAGTTGAACCTGATAATACTGTAGCACCAATATATTCATTAAAGGCTAAATTTGCAAGACCATCATCATAAGTCCTAATCTGTTAAAAATTGGAATGAAAGTGCAGAATGGCAATGCTATTCTTTGTGCAGTCAACTCTTATTATGGGCTACATTAGATCAAATCATGTCTTGAGGAGATCCAAACTCATGGAAGGTACACCTATAATTTAGTTTGATTTGGTTTATTTTAATATGTATTAAGTGGGCTATTCAATTTAGTGAGGCCACTGTATTGGTGGAAGTTGTTAAAGATCACAGATTGAATTTTGTACCCTTAAAACTTTTAGCCACTTGAGTTGCAATGTGTTGAAATAATTATCGTAGACACACATATTTATTGTGATCTTAAACTAAAACTCGATATTTGTCTTTGCCAATATTTGGGACAAAGGGGCATTTTGGGTATTATTAAACCACGACCGTTTGGCATGACATGTTTTCTATGTATTTATTGTGTGTGTGTGTATCATGACCACGGCCCGTTTGACCCGACATGTTTTTTTAATCTTTAATAAGGATAAATGTCAATATTGGCTCACCCAGATGCAAAGTGAAGCGAGTGGTTTGCCGGTTGATGAGGCCAAGTGTCTTAGACATCCACTCGGTGTACGCTGTGGTTGGGAACGTAGTATTCGTTGAAAGGTGAAAATACAACCCCCGATTTGGCGTGTATACCAACAACCAACGCCATCAGAATGAGACATCATGCAAGAACAATTGACACAATTATGTGTCGGGTCGGTGAAATTAAGGTGAAGAAGAAAGGTATAGAGAACTTGTGATGACTTAAACAAGGCTGCCAAGAAGCATGAGTTTGGATGTAGATGTCACCACCACAAAAACAAAGAAGTAGAAGTCTAGCAACATTCATTGAAGTGATTGACGTGCATCAAAGAAAAATGCAAGAATGAAGAAATTTGATTTGAGTAAAGTTATGAAGGGCTTAGATAATTAAGCGAACAAGAGTCCGCCAAAACACAAGACCTCCTCTAAAATTTAAACCATATTAAGTTTAAGAGAGTGTAAATTTTATACTTTATAGTGTTGTAAATACAATTTAATAAATGTATAATTTGCTAGACTTATATTGCATCAAAATATCTAAAGTCGTCTCTTAAGGTTATTAGTGTTCATGGAGAAAAAACTTACCATTTATTGAATCGGTAGAGGCATGAGGCCTTATACTCGAATAGAAATATGCAAAAAACCCGCGTAATACGCGGGCTAAAAACTAGTATTATATAATTACCTTGTATAATATAAAATATCAATGGCAAATACGAACTAATTTATCGACCGGTTAATTTTATTTCAAGATCCTATTTTCCGCAAACTATTTGATGCGGACCCAAATCCTTCCCAACCGACCCAGCTGAACAAATCCTTGGGCCAGGCCCAAGAATTAGATGCAACCTAAGGAAAACCGTAACATCTTGAAGTTTAGTTTGCATTTTAGTCATGTTATTTAATTTATATCATTTAATTACGTCACATGTTAGTTATGCATGTAGTGGGATCATGGGGTTCATGCGTGTCCATGATCCTAAAGATAAGGTAGGTAGAGTGGTTAGTGGAGTAGTTGTTGCATTGCATATTTATATTCATGTAATTTGCTTTTGATAATTAATAAGAAAATTGCCCCAAGCTATTCTTTCCTTCCTGTTATTATTCTTGGAGTGTTGCCTACTCTACAGGCACAACACTATTTAGCGGCTTACGAACATGCATAGCAATACTAAGCATTATACATGGATAACATGTATCAATATTACTGAATAATATTTATGATGTCGAATCCACGGCTTTACTCAAATGACTCAAGAAACTCATAGTTTATTCATAGACTTCATCTAACCGAATGGTTAGAGTCGAACAGAAAGGTTCAAGAACAACGCTCTTTACAATATTCTTAATATCAAAACTAACTAGAAAAGAGATCTAGTAACCATATTTATAGATAACAATAAACATAACAATTGGGTCGGGCCGACTTAATGGGCCGGATGCTCCTGCAACAAATCATTAACGTGCGTGATTAACGCACTATATATAGCAAGTGATGTCTGTCTTATGTTTTAACAACTAATCACTCAAGAAATATCACTATAATCATCTAGCTAGCATCACCCCTAATATATCTCCTAATTAGCCCTAAACTAACTCAACTAACATAACGAGCAAAATATCTAACTAAAGTACTAGTCAACCGATCAAGATCTAATTTTCATCGTCAAAAACTCCCATGCATGCTCTCCATAGTGTATCAACCACATTCACCATTGTTCAAACTAAATCTTCTACCATATCCAATAATAATAATAAAAAAAAAAAGCTTGACATAAGTGTCTTCTCAGGGGAAACGAAAAGGTGGGGCGACAAAGGAGGACCGAAGAGGAGATCGGCGCGGGTGTGGCAGGAGGCGAGGCGTAGGAAAGGAAAGTCGGGTACGGGTTATTGGAATGACATCCATGTTACCAAAACTTGATGGATGTGTTCATCCCCGCGAAAAGAGAGAAAGATGGGATGGATATTGAAGTGGAGGAACATATATATATATATATGTATATCCCTGAGGTAACAACCGCAGCCTTCATCAGCAGCAATCACCTTCCCTTCGGCCACCATACTACCACATGGCGTCACCATCAACACGGCGCACCACGTGGTTATGGCTCCAAAATCAACTCGAGACACACCTACGCTCCGTTATTAGACCTGAATACGTTATGGCTCCAAAACATAATCCTAGTGTTAATCTGTGATCGACCTAAACTCCTCTAAACGTACGTATCTTTATATATATATATATATATTAAATAAGTTGTGCTTATGCTAAATTAACTCTCACATATAAACAATAATCCCCACACTTAACATGTTAAAAACATAAACTATGTTAAGATATTTGAAAGGGGTGAATGACTGGGTTAAAAGCATGCATGCTTGAAAGAGAATTATATACAACAAAACAAATCACAAGGATTCTGTTCACACGTATCTTAAATACGGGCTACATGTTACAAAAGTTGGTTAAAGTAGTTAATAATTTAATTTTATACTTTTAAAAATCATCAAATGTATTTATACATGAATATAGTTAAAACTGAAAATGAGCTCATCGGAAAGTATAATGAAATATACATTTTATGGGTCAGATTTTAGTGGTGTAAAGTATAATGAATTAAATAGAAAATGAACTAATTGAAAAATACTGGTAATACAAAACTTAACCCATTTAAATTGATTTAGAAATAAATACATTTATATTTTTTTGAGTTTTGATCCAACTTATTGTCTTGTTTGAATAGCTTAATAAATACAACAACAACCGGACTCGGTAAAATTTCCATCAATAACACTTCTATTAACAAAGTCTGGAAATGATGAAATGTAAACAAACCGTTCCTTTATCCCAAAAATAAACTTAATAAATGCAACTTATTGTCTTGTTTGAATAGCTTAATAAATGCATATGAGAATATGGAAAAGGAGTCATCATATAAAGAAAGTCACCATCAATATAGTTGACTGGAAGGAACGTTAAAAAGAGGGGAGTTAATATAATAATGACAAGTCAAAGTGGACCCTTTGACTATTTGGTTGGTCTTTAATTGAGCTTAAGGACACAAGCTATATAGAACAACAGAGGACGAACGCACCAGGGCTGCCGGGGTTCGAGCAACAAGTTATGCACGCCAGCAGCCAAGCGGCTTAATTAGAAACCAGAGTAGTGACGGAGTTAGAGGCCGTTTTTATCATCACGAAAGAGTTTGTTTATTCGTTTACTTGTTACATTTAGTTTATAATTTTAGTTGAAAAATAGATAGTGACAGTGTATATATTTTATATATGATTCCTTTAAAGTTAACTAAATTTCTTGTAATCATTCCCTGAGTGTTAGGGTTTTGTAAGATTTTGGGGGGTTTTTGTTACGTACGTCAATGGTTTGAGATACAATTTTCTTGTATTGTTGCTAGTTAAAATTTTCTTGCATCATTGACCTCGTAAGATGATAACTACTATGATTATTTATTCGTGTTAGGGTTTGTGAATGTTGTTAATCTATATTACACATACTTGTCCATGGTTCAAATTGTGAAGGTTTTTATACACCATTTACTTGTGATAGATGAATCCTGATGCCTTTCGTTGAGAATTTGTTTATTAAACCTAAATAATCATTGTAATTACATCATGAACTCATTTCTGTAGTGTGATTTTGCTTAATTGCATATGAAACTTGCAACCCAAGCGTGATAATTTCTTTTACATACTTGTTTACAGTTAATCAAAGTTTATTAACATTTAAAAATCTTTTCATCCGAGCAAGTTTAGTCATTGCAAGCTCCATAATTGTTCTTTACATTAATTAAACAAATATGTAAAAATAATGGTAGAGCACTCACTTAACTAGTGAGAGGTAGGGAGTTCAAACCTCACTATCACCAATTTATATGAGAGATATGAGGGATGACCCTGGCTAGCCAGGGTTCGAGTCCTGATCTCACCCGGTTTTACCGGCGCCTCGTTGTCGTTTCGTTTGGCGGGCGTGGGGGTCGGGTTTTATCCGGGGAATCCCTCAATATGTGGACCGCAAGAGGCTCGTCCGTCTGGACTCGTGGCCGGCTCGGGCTACCTTCAGTAAATGAGGCCGCGTACGGAGTACCCGGCGTTACTTAGTTGGTCGTTAAAAAAAAAAGATATATGTGCTATCTTTTGAATATAAATTAGACATAAGTATGCTGGTGATAGATACAAAAGCAATTTACTTCATGAATATATCTTTTCACTTTATTTTTTTAATTTACGGTATCCATTTCATAATTTTTTAGTAGCGCATGATCATCTTTTTAATTTAATGTCCATACTTACTTTCTAAATGAATTTTAATAAACGCCTTCATCAAAATCACTAAAATTTTAACGTCCCTGAAACTTTTGCCACGTTTTTTTCAAACTTATTTTGATGAACGTTGAAACGTAAACAATGGCTCAAATCGTTCAGAACTAATTAATCAAAATGAGTGCAAAATAAGATATAAAAAAATAAAAAACAAAGCAAACAGAGACTTTGAAGAGGGATTTTAACAACTATTAATTGAGATTGAAGGTTCTCATCATATTGCAGATGCTTAATTTAAAAATCAAGAAACAAAAAAAAAAAAAAAAAAAAAGAGTAATAATTAAACAAAGGATGTGGTAAGCTATCTAACCGTTAACGAAAGGCCTAAAACTCAATTTTTTTTCTCTTTTTTGCTGTTGGCTCGGCTTGGCTGGTATACCCATGCAACTCTTTCTTTGCTTGTTGATAATCTTTCTTTGCTTTAAAAGTAATTGCCATGACAGATGGGTTACTCTCAAAAAGCTCTATTGTGTGATAGTTGGGATGCAAACGGTTCTCTATGAACTTATATGCGTCTCGAGGGTTCATTTTAAGGGCTTCAATGTAAATGACCAGCTTATCTTTAATTCCATCACTAAATAGATCTTTCTTGTGAACTTCTATTCCCTCAAACCGGGAACACGTGACCGTTCCTCCATGTATCATGTGCGACTTTGACCCCAACACTTGATCAACCTGGTCTTTCGTTTCCATTAGCACTATACAGCTTTGTGTATACGTGCGGTCCGGTCGATGAACAAACGACGCCCTTTCTACAGTGCCAAATCTACCAAAGTAATGGTTTACTTGTTCCCAAGTGGTGTGCAACTTCAAGTTCGTAGCCAAAACACATCTTTCTAGGACATTATTGTCATTCTCATCTCGAAGAGGCATGTCTGAATCCATCTTGAGCTTTTTCTTTTTTCCTTTAGAATGGGCTAGTCATCAACAATAAACAACATCAGTTAAGGTTGAGGAGGATTGCGTTTTTAATGCATAAAATGTTTACACATTATAAGAGTAAGACCAGTAGCTTAAGCACAAGGAAAAAGAAGAATATATGAGTATGGATTGTTTATATATGAAAATGTAAACAATTGTAGATAACTCAAGTTGAACTTTGAAACACTTGTAAGGTTTTGATACATTTAAAGCAACTATGGTATAAAATGCCAAACAAAAAAAAAACAGGCATGAAAAAAACATGTAAGCAAACAGCTGTGATATAAAATGTAAAAAAATAAACATCGATCATGTCGTATATGAAAAATGCAGACAACTTAAAACGAACTTACAAACACTTATAACTTGTTAACAAACATTTAGAGCAAATATAGTGTGACATACAAAAAAAAGAGCATAATTTCGTATATGAAAATTTTGATCAGACGCTCGAATATCAATTTAAGCAATAAAAACATGAGATGTAGAAACATCATTTATAACCAATAATCAAAACCATCATCCGCATATGAAAAATGAATGTACAACGCACTTGTAAGTTCTTAACTAGCATTTGAATAACAATTAAAGCAATAAAAAAAACATCATTTAAAATCAATAATCACCGCACCATCTAAAACCAGATTGTTGGTATTTAATTAGTATTTACTCAACTACTAAGTCACAAAGAAATCAAGTTGTAACGAAGACAACTAAACACACAAACTTAAAAAATAACAAACTAGAGTTATTGACCTGCTGGAATCAAGAAGCAAACTGAAAGTACAAAGAACACAAACATATATAACATATAAACATCGAATCTCTTATTACTTGATGATTCCCCTAATTGTTCAATACACTGATACACCCTACTATCTATGCAATATGAACCGGCGTTTCCCCGCCATCACACCTAGGGGTGTAAACGAGCCCGAGCTCCGCTCATGAGAGTTGTTTCTTCAAGCTCGGGCTCGGCTCGTTTATTATTAATTAATTTATACTCCACCCGTCTCATTAAAAGTGTCATTGTATGAAAAACACAAAGTTTAAGGTAGATCAATGATTATTTTTTTTGTTTACCAGATGACAATAATGCCCTTGGAAATCAGGTCCATCAATATTGTTTATTAATGCTAATTGTGTGTGTTTAAGGGTAAACTTGGAAATTAACTAATAAATTTCGAAAGTGTACATTTGTAATGAGACAAATATAAAAGGAAATATAAACACTTTTAATGGGACGAAGGAAGTTCAATCTTTAATCATTTTTATGTATTTTGAGAGCAAAAAACTTAAACAAACTTGAGATCGGCATGTGCTCGATAACATAAAAGACAAAAATTAAAAATACATAAGGCTCAAGGCTCGATCCTGTGCTCGATAACTAAAAGAGCCTTATTCAGGTTCAGCCTGTGCTTGAAAAAAATAACACGGCTCGTTTTGAGTTTTTTATCTATCTGAGCTCGAGTAGCTCTCAAGCAACTCGTCTCATTCCAATCGAGTCAGGTTTCGAACCTAAGACGATAAAGATCCAAAACATCAACCTTTCATATAATAATAATAATAATAATAATAATAATAATAATAATAATAAAAGACCAACCTTTCATATATGAAAAAATGTGGGAATATGAACGTAAATTAAAACCAAACTTTCAGACATTTGAAATGTTCAACTTAAAAACATGAAATGTATAAGAAACATCATATAAAACCAATAACCAAACCATTGTTTCATATATGAAAAATGAATGTACTGTGTGGGTGTGGTGGTCATGGATCTTAGAGGTAGAAACTTAAAAATACTTGTAAGCTCTTGCTTCTTAATAATCACAACAAAACACAAACAAACATAGATATATTATTTAAGCTACCTGAGCTCTCTTGGAGCTAGAAACCAAACCAAACCAAATCAAACAAAAGAAAAGGGAAGGGTGTAGGTGTAGGTGTAGGTGTAGGTGTAGGTGTAGGTGTAGGTGTAGGTGTAGGTGTAGGTGTAGGTGTGGGAGTGATGGATCTTCAGCCTTTTAAGCCTGTGAAAGTTGGAAATAAAAAGTATATATTTTAAGAAAATCTGGTATTTTGTTTGTTTTAGACAGAGTGCTATTTTAGTCCCTAGGGTTTCGCATGTTTAATACTTTTAGTACAAAGTCTTAGTTTTAACTATTTTGGTCTCTAACACTAACTCCGTTAAAATTTTAAGGGACTTTTTTTTGCCCCACATTTTTATGGCAGGCGAGGTCAAAAGTATGGCGGATTCACTTGGATCCTTTTGATATCTTGGCCTGTTAACAAGAGAGAAATTGGCTAGATTGAAGGGCTGGGAACCTTTTTATACATAGATTCACAAAGAAGTTAGCCTAGCAACGGACCGTGGATTTTTTCTTAACAGGGTCCCATATATTTTGATTTTCTGATTTTTTACAACCCAACTTTAAAAAGTTCGGGGTCGGGGCAATGTAATCATATCAAAACACAATATAATACCAAAAATATATAATCATAACAAGAAACTAGGTCATAAATTCTAAATTAGTAGGCTTTATTTTCAATGATTATTGCATAATTAGTCACAAAATCAAGTTTTAAGAAACTATGTCACAAATTCTGAATTCAATTTCATAGCACACAAAATATACCAAAAGAATACAAAAAGAATACATGGCACCATCTGGACATGCATAAATATATTTCAAACTTTAATTTTCTCTATTAACCATAAAGAACATAAGAAAAGAATGAAAACAAAATGGCATAATAATGCATCATGAGTTGTTCTGTTGAACAAAAAATGCATGAGTTGAACCAACTACATTCATACAAAATTGTTCATACGGTTTATTGCTCTATTGGATACTGCGTTTTATTGAACAAAATTCATATAATGTAGGAAGAATTAGAAAAAAAATACATGTGGCAGAGACAAAATCATCATACGAATATAGTTTTAATTTTACTTATCAACTTCTTTACTTATCAATTACCATCCAAAAACTAGAGTTAAGCAATTATAGTTTACTAAATTATCCCAACAAACTCGCCTAAGAAAAGAAAAGCATAATTTATAGTTTTAATTTTGATTTAGAAAAAAGTTGAAAAACAGGTTTTGTAGGGTTTGAACATGTGACAACTATGTTGGCAAACAAGAGGATTTACCAATATTTCTTATGTGGTCTTTGCAAAATTTAATATACCGGATATATTAACTTTTTAAAAAAGATTGTGATCCCCGACCCATTCTATGTGGGTCCGCCCTTATTAGCTACTATAAAGACGACCTTATTATCAATTGGTGGTAGAACTACGCTATTAACTTTAGTACTTGGTTCACTTTCAAATGCCATCTTTCACTAATTTGGTTATCAAAGAAGATTAACACGATTTTGGAAGGGTTAAAGGACAAATTTCTTTTGGGGAGGGGCTGAAAATAAAAAGAAGATGGCGTGGGATTCGGTAGCATTTGGGCTTTATATTTGGTGTTACTTTTGAAATGGAAATACTAGTTATTAACAAATAACAAGTATAATAACTTTGTTTTATTAAAAAAGACAGTATAGTCTTTTTCTTTATTTGAAAAGCAATTTAACCCTGATCATTATAAATGCCAAAGATTTTGTCTTATCAAAAAGGATACGATCGTCCTTTTCTTTATTTGAAAAGCAACCTTTATAATTACTGATCTATTCTTACAGGTTACAACCTTAAAACAAGGGTTTGTCGTTTTTCTGAAAATGTATTTTGGGCTTTTGGCAATGAAGTTCTGAAGAACAAGTTCTTTCCGAAGAAAATGACAATGAAGATCCAAAACCCAATGCACCGATTTTTATTTTTTTTTTGAAAAGTAAACTTCTATTATTCCACCAAAACAACAAAACCGAGAGTACAGAACCTGCAACTCCACTGAGCACGGAGGAGCGAAAGAGAAAATAAACAACCTTACTCTACGACAAACTTACACCACTTATACCAACTATCGTTGAATAGTTTAGATCTATTCTTTATCCACAAAAAGCCTAAAGACTTGATATCGTTGATGACCTCTTCAATTTTAGCTTCTTTGCCTTCATAAATCTTCTTATTCCTGGCTTTCCAAATACCCCAACAAGTTATAATTATGATACCTTGGATTATCTTCTTCTCTTTGTCACTTTTCCTAACCTTGGAATGAAGGCTAAAAACATCTTCCACCGAAAATATAAAGATAGGAGGTAATTTACACCATGCACTAATATTTTGCCATACGACCGTCGCGAAAATACACCCGGTTAGAATGTGCTCTATCGAATCAAATCCCGAATCGCACAAAACACAATATGTTGACTGAACCTCAATATTCCTCTTGATTAGAGCTTCAAAAGTCGGAAGCCTATTTAAAATAGCCCTCCATGCAAAAATATTACATTTGAGAGGTACCCATTTACTCGAAACCGATGGCAACCGATCAACTCCGAGGTTAGAGGACATCAAGGCTTTTCTCACCGATCTAACCGAGTAATCTCCTGATCTATCTCCCAACCAACTCCAATTATCTTCTCCACCATTCCAACCAATAGAGGAAATAACTTTAAATAGGTATTCCCATTCATTCCTTTCTGACCAAGAGTTCGGTTCCCTCCACCAATTCCATTGCCATTCAATTTGATTGTTATACCACCAGAATCTAATGTTGCTTCCATCTCCCACCTTACCTAGCTTAACCCCACCCACTTCCAGCGAAATTAAACTTTTCGCTACCGCTTTCCACGCTCCGGACATACAATTGTTGAAAGGGACAACCTTACTATCTATCATCTCTTGCCCAATGAATACTTTCAATAACCTTTTTCCACAACCCAACGTTGTCCGACTTATATCTCCAAAACCATTTGGTTAAAAGAGCATTGTTAACCACCTCAAGTTTACACAAGCCGAGACCACCCAAAATTTTTGGACGGGCCACTTTATCCCAAGCTACCCAGTGGATTTTTTTGACTTCATTAACGCCCCCCATAAAAATTTTCTAATTATTCCTTCTAAAACCTCTATAACCTTCGTTGGGACTTTAAACAAAGAAAAATAGTATATCGGAAGGCTCTCTAAAACCGATTTGATAAGAATTACCCTACCCCCGATAGATAAGGTATGAGCTTTCCATAAAGAAAGTCTTTCTTCAAACACCCCAATCACCTTATCCCAATTCGCTCTTTTGTTCATATTAGCTCCTACCTTAATACCAAGATAAATGAAGGGAAACGAAGTTCCACAACCTTGACTTTTGAACATTGAAAATCGAAGGTCGGAGACCCATTCACTAAAACCGAGGATCTCGCCGACTTGATAATTCCTTTGATCCAAACACACCAACGATTCGGGAACCCCATATGATCTAAAACAGAAACCAAGAAGTCCCAACTGACATTGCGTATGCCTTTTCGAAGTCCAGCTTCAGGTAAAAAGTTTTCTTATTTCTTTTCCTAGACCAAGACAAAATTTCATTAACGATTAATGGGCCATCAAGGATAACTTTACCTTTGACAAAGGCTGATTGTGTGTCCGATATGACCGACGAAACCACCTTCTTGATCCTGTTAGCCAAAACTTTGGAAATCACCTTACTTATAGACCCAATCAAGTTAATCGGACGATAGTCATTCAAGGAAATCAGATTCTTGGATTTAGGAACAAGAGCGATAAACGAAGTTCCACAACCTTGACTTATCTCCCCGTGTTCATGAAAATGAGCCATGATATTCCCGAAATCTTCCTCAAACAAATCCCAAAATTTTTTTATAAATCTGAAATTAAATCCATCGGGACCGGGTGCTCGGTCACTACCACAACCAACCACCGCCTCTTTAATTTCTTCTTTTGTGAATGGAGAAATTAAAGAGTCCTCACCAGAATATAACTTTTTAAGACCCACACCGTTCCACTTTGGACGAGACCGAAACTCTTGTCTAAACTTCTATCTAAAAAACCGGAACACTTCTTTTTTAATTTTTTTAGGCCCTTCCGACGCCCATCTAATTCTTGACTTTTGCCTCAAATCCATACTTTTTTTAAACTCCCTATCTGAAATGCTATAAAAGCATTCCTGTCTAATCCATTCCTCTTCTTCAGTTAGCTCTCTGTTTTCCATCTCTTTAACATTTCATCTTGCAATAACGCCCCTTCTTCTTCTTCTTCTTTAGACTTTGTTTCCCCCCCACCACTTTTTAATTTCCTCTCTGATAAGTTTAAAAGACAATAACCGGGATGCGGGCATAAATAACCTGATCAACACCTTCTCCCATAATAACCTCTCGGGATGATTGTTCATATCGTACTGTTAAAATTCCTCTCATCTTCTATATCTCCCCTCCACTTCCATTCCGTTTGACTGACTATTCTCTACATTCTTTCCTGAGAGTTACTGTTGGGCCTTGCAAAAGGTTCATTATTCAAACCCAATAGTTCATCAAGGCTAAATGGGTCATCACCTTCTATATCTTTTTTTGGGCCTAGACCTCGGCCCACTTTTATTTATCCCACTTCCCAGTCTTAAAAGACAAGAATTCAGGCACGCTTACAACATTTGAAAGACCACCGCCGCCACTAGCTTCCTCGGGAATAATTTAAAGTGGCAATGAATTTCTTTATTAATTAGTTTGCTATTTTTTAATGAGAAAATATCTAAAATGCCAATTTATTTGGAGTTAAAAGAAATATCCAATGCCATGCATTAATATTTTAAAAATGTTCATGTAAAATTAGAGGCGGTTTTTAGCACGTCGGTAAAAAGACAATATTTATTTTAAGCTGTAATGGTTTTGTAGCCTGTCACATTATATTAGATATTAATTTTTCAAAAGGAAACAAAAATAAAAATAATTTATAGTCATAAAAAAACTCTACAAAATATGGAAAACTAATAAAAAAACATAACTCAAAATTAGATAAAAAAAAAAGTAACACACAAAAATATTTTTCACTGTCTTCCTCGTTATATAAAAAAACACAATGTAAAGGAAAAAATATCATTGTTTCTTTTTATTTATAATTGTGTGTGTGTGTGGGAGTGGGGTGGGGGGGGGGGGGTGTTTTTGTCATTTATTAGTGTTTTTTTCTTGACATTGTGCTTTTTTTTTCTTGATATTGTGTTACATTATTCAACATTGTGTTATACTTTATTCGACACTGTGTTATCTTTTGCGATCTATTGTGTTTTTTTAATTGTCATTGTGTTTTTTATTTATTTTTGTCACATATTGTGTCTTTTTACTTTTTTTTTATTGTTTTTATTTTTTTGGAACGTGAATGACGGGTGAAATATTTTAGTTTTTTTGTTTTTTTTATATACATTGAGTTATAATTTTTAGGGGTATTTTTGTGTGCTCACAAATCCTTCTCATATACTTGTTATTTTTGTCTACCTTTGTATTTTAACTTTTCCCTTAGGTTGTATTTTATATTAAAATAGATTCGTACCTGACATTCAAGTAATGGCTTTAGATAAATTATTATAATAATTTTATGATTTTTTTTATCAAATCTATTCGACTTGAAATACATACTTCAAAAAAAATCATAAGTACATAAAGTTATATAAGTATTGTTTTTTTGTATTATAGTTTTAATGATTTTGAGTTTAGATTTTTATTTCTTCAAATCATTGGTGTTTTGTTCTTTGAAAATCATCATTTTTTATAAAATCGTTCTCTCTTTTAAAAAGGCAACTCTTTTATAAAGTCGACCTATTTTATATCATCTTCCATTTCTAAAAAAATCGCCTGACAACAAATAAGGTATTTGGCCGGACACAACTTATCAATCTTTAAAACCATTAAAAAAATGATATACAAATTATGAAAACCAAATTAGGTAAACACGTAAAACTTAGACGGCCACAGCAGTTGGCATTTTCTAAAGTCATATTTTTCACATGCTTTGTTGGTAGTTTTCTTTTGAGTTTAGGGCATTCTCAAGTACTTCATCTTTATACCTGTATTTACACTAAAAAAATGTTATATTTATCTTTCATGAAGGACAAAATATGGCTAACTGTGAGCTTGTTAAAAATCTTTATGAAGTTGGTTTTCAAGATTTGGAATTCTTTTGTGTTGTTATTTAGCCCAAATCATCACTTGAGTTTGTTATCTAAAATGTTTTAGGAAAGCATGAAAAGTTATGAATAATGTCTTTGAACAGATCTTAAACCTGTAATTTTTTTTTAAACATAATATTGTAACATGTAGTTTTTGTTGAAAGTTTTGTATGTATTTACCCTCACAAATAAATTGTCAGTGTGCTAAATTCAACTCCTACATGCCTTGTATATATCATCTCCAATGCATTAAGTTAAACCAAAAAAGATACGAGTCAAATCAAACGGGTCTTTCTTAAGTAGGTGTAAGCAGACATTCGATCTATTTTTTTTTTACAAATCGTCCTATGTTATTTCATCTCCATTTCAAATTCTAAGGTTTATCTGCTTGTTGCTTTAATGACTTCGATCATGTGTGTTTTGTCTTTCTGCTGTTTGTTTGCCCATTTATGTTTGCAATTTTGAGTTACTGATGGGTTTGCAATTTCATTACCTTGTTTTATTATTATTATTATTATTATTATTATTATTATTATTATTATTATTATTATTATTATTACAATGTGTTTAATAAAGTTTCTCTATGAAAGCGTTATTAGGAGAAAACAGTAGCATAGAAGTTTCTAATATATCTTTGTTGAAATAATTTCTATATAAAAAGTTTCATCATGCTCCAATCTTTGATAAATATTACTTTGTCTTCCAAAGATTACTGTTACTACCATAGATTAAACAAGATTATGATTGTCAAGTCAAGGGCTACTCATGAATGCTTAAAATAGTTGAACATGTTAGTAATTAACCGAGTCGGGCATGTTGAATCCGCGCCTATAAATGTATCTCATTATGGTGTATGAGATTAATGGGCTATAGGGTTTGTTGGCCATAAGTTTGGTGGTTGGGCATTTATGCCAAGTAGTCAAATATAAATGAATGTAGCTGACGTACAAGTTGACTAAATTATAATATAAATGTATCTACCACGTTAGGGTTAGATATCACCACCACTATCACCAAAGGTTATTGTTATCCGTTTTGAGTTAGTTTTTTCTGGTTTTAATACAAGTCGGTTATACATTTTTTTTTAATTATCGGATATCAATCTTGAGAACCTGAAAAAAGTAAGTAATTAGTTTCAAAATCAATCATAAATTGGTTGTGGCTCAATGGTAGAGCACTCACTTTACTAGTGAGAGGTAGGAGGTTCAAAACCTCACTACCACCAATTTATATGGGAGATATGAGGGATGACCATGGTTTGTCATGGTTCGAGTCCCGATCTCACCCGGTTTTACCGGCTCCTCGCTGTCGTGCGTGGGGGTCGGGACCGCTAGGGGCTTCGTCCGTCCGGACTAGTGGCTGGCTCGGGCTACCTTTAGCCAATGGGGGCCGCGCACGGAGTACACGTCGTTACTTAGTTGGTCGTTAAAAGAAAAGTTTCAAAATCAATCAAAAGTCTTTTTCCTTTTATGGTTAATTACTTAATTACATCTTACCTTACTTGTATTTAAGTTCTAACTAATTTATATATATATATATATATATATATATATACAGCCGAACATCATAAAAACAAGAAGCAAAATAAAGTAACTTCTGATATTCAAGAGAAATGCAAAAAGGTTTGTCCAAAATTCAGAACACGGCTTTAAGATCTTTAAAGTTTAAACAATCTACAGCAAGAGAAACTGGTTTTGGTAGTATATATGCTAACATGCAAAGTTGATTTTATTCCATCAAAGTTATCGTACTTTGTGGTGGATAAATTCGATCCTAACCATATGATGCTGACATGGCCTAATGGAAATATTAAAATAATTGTGGACCTCATTCATCATATATTTGGTATACCCTATGAGGAAAATCTGTTGACAGCCATGGGCGGATCCATCTAGTAAATGGGTGGTTTTGAAGAACCACCCGAGTTTCGAAATAATGGTGTATTGATTTACAGAAAATAACAGAGTGAACCATTTTATAAATTAGAAATGAACCATGCATCCTAATTAGAATATAAGTTGTTAGTTTGGTGACAAGTTTATGAGTTGGTTAATTGAAGGTCATAGGCTAAAATCCGTTTTAAACTACTATTTATTTTATTTTTTATATGCAGTCTTTTAGAGTTCAAATATGTTTTACATTACTTTAAAAAAAATAAAAAATAATTTCTTATGCAACTTTTATGGGTTTCACAAACAAAACTTTTAAACAAATATATAATTACAAACGCCGCTAACTGCCTCTCTCCCCTCTCCATGATTATGCAGGCGCCACACCTTCCTTCGGTAGTCCATCCGGGCATTCGGCCGAACCAAAATTGTATTTGTATTTTTTAACGATTTCAAAAGATGATGGCTCGTAGGAAACAACTAAAAGTTTTTTTTTTAATTCGTAACAACCATTGTATTTATATGATGTGTTTTTTAATTTCGAATGATGATGCCTTTTTTTATTATTTTATCATATTTTTATTATGTAATGAACTGACCTAAACCATCGAACCAACCCGAAATTTTTATATAAAAGTAGTGCACAATTACCTGAAAGATTTCTAGATCCGCCATTGTTTACAACTTGCAAATTAATCATCCAACAACAAGATGTTTTCAAACTTGGGAAGCTCAATTTTCTAAGACCATAGAGTATACTCTAACCTATCTTAATTTCACATAAGCTTCTCATCACTCGTTTTTTTTTCTCTTTCACTCTATGTTATCCAAAGGAAATAGTTTAACACATATAACCCAAACTTAAAATAATAAATCAATACGTAATTAATACATATGGTTCCTTTTAACCTGTGAAAAGCATAATCTATGTGCTTTTTTAACACATGCACTTAGGGGGTGTTTGGGATTCCTTATTTCCACCAACTTATAACTTATAAACCTTTTAAAAAGTTAATAATGTGTAAAAGGTGTGTGGCAAACCATAAAGACTTATGGTTTTTAACTTATGGCCCAAGCAAAATAAGAATATAAGATGGTTTTGAAAAGTTATAATTCTCTAACTTATTAACTTAAAGGGTATAATATTCCCAAACACTCATTAAAAAACAACTTATTAACTAACAGTCCAAATCCAGTCATCGAAGAAAGGAAGGCACGTATTATAATATGTCTTCGGCTCTTGCCCAAGGAATGTCAAAACCAAGCATGCGTGCCTCCAGCCCAGGATACTTCACATCGACAGACAAGACTGTCCTGGAGAGCACCATGAGTAAGGGAGCTGGGTTGAGCTAAGAGGTGTCCATTACCTTTATCATAAATAATAAGGATAATAGATTAAGGGGACTTGAAGAGCTTACCCTGTAATCAGGCCTCAAGAGCGGTTTCTAGAATGGGCCTCTAGGGCAAGATAAGAGGCAAGCCCAACAATAATGAAAGGATGAGTCCAGCTAAGAATGAATGAGATTGTAACTATTAATTGAAGGGTCTAAACACTTGTCTAATAAAGGATTACTCCCAAATAAAATAATACTATTACTTTGGGTAGAAGAGAAAACCTGAACCTCAATCTCCATACCATATCATGCTAGAGAAAGGACTTGTCAGGAAGATCTAGTGGGTAGAACAAAGGACCCTAGGACAACATCTAAGAGACATATATAAGGCCAAAGTCTTGTGTAATAGAGATCCCCTAGCCTTTCCTGCCTATATAAAGGGAGGGGAAGTTTTCATTAAGTGGAAGTCAAGATTCATGTATAACACTCTTGCATAATTCTCTCTTATTGGTCAATTTTTTAGAACTTTACTTAGAATATATCCTACCGGCTCTTTGGGCCTATTCATTTAGGGTTCCAACACTACACACCCTTTGCTTTCAGCATGTGGATGATTGTGGTTCACGTAAGGAAGGTGCAGCATGCGGTATTGCTCCGCTGGTACATACATGGCCCATCTTCTGATATATAAGTCGTGCATTGTCACAGTGCTAATATCTTGTTATACCCTTCTCTATCGTATCACGGATGTGCATTTTCACTTGCAACTGGTATATCAGCATCCAATGCAGCACTCAACACCTAAAATATGTTTAAAAACTAATTATATAAACTAACCCCAAATTTCATCAGTTTGAAAGTAACTACCTATTATATAACTAAGTAGCAAACTACCTGAGAAACTAACCCTCTGGGGTCAGCCATTGCTTCCGGAAACCCCTCCAGTTCAGCACATAAAAAGTTTAAAGTAGTTTGATTCTTCTTTAACATAGAAGCAATTGGAGCATAGCCATTACGACTGGCCATATTGTAATATCCAGCCGTCAGTTCAGCCGCATGGCTCTCACTTTTGTACCACCAATGAATGCCTGGTAACTAACTGATTGAACGGTCATCGACATGAATACAAAATTTAAGAAACTGGATGAGTACCGGTGTGGAATGTTAATGGACTATTTTACCTTGACAGCAATGGGAGTGTCTTCAGAGAAGGCCATTTTGGCCATGGCTAGTACCCTGTCAGCATGATCAATGAGACCTTGAGAATACCAATTCAGAAAGAATTTGCCATATTCAGTACGGTAGTCACCACCGTCACAAAAGAAATCGGTATCCTGAGGCTGGGAATTATAAGAGCCCGCATTATCAGGCGGACTACCCCAAGATGAGTTTCCACTTGCTTCTGCAGCATCCTCAAGACACTTTCTTAGGTATTTATCATAGCACTGGAATTCACCAACACCTGGATATTCCCAACCACGCAACTTCAGATTTCGACCATTCAAGATCTTAAAGAGTACTTCATAACCCGACCAATCGTACTGTCGGGGATTGTCGGCCTCAACAATTCCCCACCACACTACGACCGTTACACCATCAACATTAATCGACTCCAAATCTTTAAATTGATGGTACACATCAATAAAATCAACCAACTCACACTCCATGTTGATGGCCCCCAACTGAATTTCAAATATTAAAATATGAAAACAAGATGCAATACGAATATACAGGTGTACTTGTTAAGACTTAAGAGTACATAAAACTAATAGATTGACTCACCGGTAGCATAACATAAACAGGAACATGCGGCGTGCCTACCTACAGATCGTTCGGTTTAAGGTAAGATCATTTTGCATTCCATATTATGCTACATGTACATGCATCACAATTTATTAAAAGCATGAGGATAAGAGTGTTCTTACATATGGAGACAGGATCCTGCGGTTTTCAGCTTGCCTTTTTTTTCCTTTTTCTTATTAGCTGATCACGCCTTGTTATACTGTGTTTGAAGAGATATCTTCGGCATGATGGACGAATCATCTTGGCAAACAACTTGTGTAGCTAAACAAGAATAACAAAGAACAAAAGTGATGTTCTGATTCATTTTGCAATTAAAAAACAAAAGTGATGTTAAGGTATAATATGATTCAAGGCTAAAACCATGTATATATATTAAAAAACTTGAATATGAAATCCTTGTTTTATAAGTTAATGAATTATTAGTAGCTAGTTTTTTACTTAATAATAATAATAAGAGTGTTGTTTGTTTGTCTTACATCCCGAGAGGAGATCTTGCGCTTCCTTTCCTCTTGATTAGGCGTGTTATCCGATGATGAAATATTAAGGTTTATGCTGTTCCCATGGCAACAGCACATCCTAGCAACCATCCTCTCAAGCTAAACAAGAATAACATACATACACACATACAATAAAATTCATTTTCCAATCAATAAATAAAACAACAATTAAGATAGACGGACGATGTATATGTTTTAAAACCAAATTAAGGACGATGATATATAAAAGTTTAATTAATAATACATAATAATACATACCAAAGGACAGTCCCCGGGCTTGTAAAACAAAAGGGAATTCGGATTTCTGTTCAGTAACATAATTGTGCGAGATTAGATCATGACTATATACATATATATGTATATAATAAAAATATATACATACCTCAGATGCATTGGAATTACAGGGCGTACACAAACCATGGCAAAACCCTAAAGCAGGAACCAAAGTACCAAACAAAGGGAAGAAAACGTACGGTGGGTTGATTCTAATAATATAATGATTGACCTTCGATCTTAATTAGCGTATGCATATTAGGCTAGACATGGAATAATTAATGCATATTGGGCATGTTTTGTCACTCTGGAACGTACACTTTTTTTTGTTTGTGTTTCTAGTTTCTACTACCTCTAGAGCAGTACGGCCTTTCAAAACACGTTCTTCGTCAATTCCCCAAGTAAGCGTTTCAGGGTTTCGCCTTCCATCTCTGTCTAATATGCATTTTATATATAACACAAACCGAGCTACATCTGAATAATGGGTAAGCGAGCAACAAGCTGCGCCGCTATCCCCTTTTGAATCGCAAAGCCTGTTCTACTAAATATAAATATCGCATGAGCTTTGTCTGTAAAATATATATCTCTATCTCTGTCTGTAAAATAAATATCCGGATTTTCTTCACCAATTTCTTTTATCCATTTCGGTAAAGGACTATAAACATCATCACCATCATTGCCTCCACATTCATGAAATGCCATTACAACCTGAAATAATTTAGTATCTTATACAACAATTAAGAATTGTAGGATAACAAATCTACCCTGTATCTTCAGATTAAAATCACGCATGAGCTTAAGGAGCATCCTGTAACCCCGCCTATTGTACTGTAACCCCGCCTATTGTACTGTCGGGGATTGTCGGCCTCAACAATTCCCCACCAGGCTACAACCGTTACACCATCAACATTAATCGAATCCAGATCATCTAATTTAACGTAGACGTCCATGAAATCAGCCAACTCACTTTCCATGCATGTTAATGGCCCCAAACTGAATTTCAAGTATTAAAAAATAAAAACAAGGTGCGATATATACAAGTGTGTTAAAAGAGTACATAAAACAAATAGCTTGACTCACCGGTAGCATAACAAAAACAGGAACACGCGGTGTGCCTACCTACAAATCAATCGGTTTAAAGTACTTAAAGATCATTTTGTATTCCTAATATGCTACACATCACAATATCTTAAAGCCATGATGATATATAATATTGACGCGAATAAGAGTGTTCTTACATAGTGAGACAAGATCTTGCGGTTTTTAGCTTGCCTTTTTTTTTCGTATTAGCTGATCACGCCTTGTTATAGTGTATTTGATAAGATATCTTCCGGATGAAGTTCGAATCATCTTGGAAAAAAACTTGTGTAGCTAAACAAAACAAAGAATAAACATATCAAAAATCTTGGCTGGAAATAAAACATTATAATTTATTTCAAGTCTACTTTCTGTTTAAAGCATGTCAATAATAAACTTGAATCTGAAATTCTTGTTTGATAAGTTTTTTTACTTAATAAGAGAGAGTACATACTTGTCTTACATCCCTAGACGAGATCTTGCACTTCCTTTCCTTTTGATTAGGCGTGTTATCGGATGATGGAATATTACGGTTCCAGCTGTTCCCATAGCAACAACACATCCTAGCAACCATCCTCTCCAGCTAAACAAGGATAACATATAATTATATTCATTTTCCAATCAATAAATATAAACAAATATTAATTAGTTAAAACAATAAAAGGTCAATCTTTGTGAAAAAAAAAACACTAAATCAACAACAAAACAATAGAGAATTAAGGATGATAATAAAGGTTTGGTTTAATGTTACATACCAAAGGACAGTCCCCCGTCTTATAAAAGAAAAGGGATCTCGGGTCTTTGTTCAGTTGATCGCCGCACACAAAACAAATTAAACAACTTATTAACAACATATAATAACTTGTGCAAAATCAATAAGACACATACTTCTACTGCTACTGTTATCGCTACTACTACTCAAACAAACTATTAACAATATATAATAACTTGTGCAAAATCATTAACACACATACCACTACCACCTTAAGGTGCATATATATATATATATATATATATAGTAGGGTTAACGTAAAAAAAATAGTTTTGTGAGAAGCATAAGAAGAGATCTAGACCCTTGGATCTTGGATCTAGTGATTGAGATTAATAGTTTTTAAAAACCGCATAGTTTCCTATTTACATGGTATAGTTTTTTTTTATTTAGGTGATTTTCTTTATTTTAAAGCATTCTCACAAAACAATTGTTTTTTATTTGAACCCTCTTCTATATATATATATATACACACACCTCAAATGCATGGGAATTGCAGGGGGGTGCACGAACCATGGCTAAACCCTAACGGAGAAACCAAAGTACCAAACAAACGGTGGGTTGACTATAGTAATTCTAATAATAATATGATTGATCTTCTTCGAACTTTAGCGCATGCATATTAGGCTAGACATGGAATTAATGCATATTGGGCATGTTTTGTCTAAACCGGGTGGGCTAGGTCAATCGGTTGGTCATGATGAGAATTTAAATCAGTTGGAGACGGATACCTGTTTGTTAACCGGTTTTTGGAATATCAGTTCCTAACCGATAGGCTTTTAGATTACTTAGTAGATGCATGGTGCTACTTTCAATTAGTTTATGTAATTGTAATATATATTCTTAATTGGTAAAACCTTTTAGTTTTGTAATGTGATCTTATATTTGATACCTATGGGAAAAATTAACGAGATTTGGAGCATTCGTTATGCCACTTGAAATAGTGCGTATTTGTTGAAAACAATTGATACAGAACAAAAATCTTATGGCATTATTATACTATTAGATGTGTTATTTATAACACTATCCATATAATTCGCGAGAAGGCATAATCGTTCAAGGTAAACTCCTGGAAATGACAACCGTTTTTCTAAAAAACTTATACCATATATTCGCTAATTTGGTTACATGATTCATTCTGATTTGCTTTATATGTTGTGGAGCACAGTCAGGAGATTTGTTAGCCAAATATATAGTGGTCTAAAAACAAAAACTATAATCTCTTTCGAAAACTTTAACCCTTGATCAAAATTGATTAATTATATCTTAAACCTCATAATCTGGATATATTGGTATTAAATAAACCACTTCACACAGCTTTATGGTATATATGTGAAGCTAGCTAATTTTAATTAGGCGACTCTTTGCCCGAAAAGTATGATAGAAAATCAGGTATCACTGCAAAGTACGTAGTTGATATTAATATGCGAGTTTAACAGAAAATCATTACCACATAAACACATGATAATGCACAAGAGTTTCAACTTAAATATGTCGTATCTACCGGAAAATTCTGGTAGAAAGCCTAGAGTGAGTTGCGAAACAGCATCTTAACGCTCATTTTGGATCTAGTTTTGATTTTTCTTTCACCGCTTCACACCTGTTTAAGAAACAAATTAACTAGCACACAAGGCTCATCAACATATCAGGGATTTGAGTTCATAATGCATAAAAAGAAGATATATATTGTTGAACATGTGGCCTAATATACATACGCATACATACATCAAAAGATTATCTAAAAACATTTTATTTGAAACTAAGACACTCAACAAAGTATATATAGATGAAAAGGAAGGAGTATGTTAGGCCCATTTTATTATTAGTCTTTTGTATTTAACTTGTGCTTTAACATTTATGTAAATTCGGGGAATACCGGTACCGTACCAATCCCGAAACTCAAAACTTTGGTACCGATTCGGTACCAAATTTGCTCATCTCTAATTCAACGAGCAAATGGAGATCTGACTTACATGCACTTAAAGAATATGCATACTCTGTCCGAGCTTGAGATAAACTACTTTAAAAGAATCGTGAGTCACTACACGACAGAGAAAGAGCTAAAGGGATGGTTCAACCGGTTTTTGAGCAAGGAATGGAAGAAGGATTACCGTAATTTCAAACTCAACAAGGGTAAATCCTTCCAGCAACCAAGGAAAGTTGATCCAGTCACGAGAAAGAAGAAGAAGAAGTGGCGGTACAAGACCCACAAAGACGGGCGAGCGATTTATCATGATGAACCTTTCTTGCCCCAATCTGTTCAAGCACTTCATCTGCTGGGAGTTCAACAACAGCACGGGGAAGCGGTCATCCACTGTGAAGACATGCACCACCTCCGGTTCTTTGTTGAGCACGAGCTGGCCGCGCTCAGCAAGGAAGATCTTCTTAAGCTGTACAACTCCCCGCTGGAACAGTCGAAGATGTCCGAAAGGACAACACATATGGAATAGTTGAGAAGTTCAATAAGTTTGTGCATTATCTTGTTGACAATCAACTTTCAACTGTGGATCCGGCTTCGACTACGAGACCGACCGAAGACAAGAGCTAACGGATCAAATACTAAAGACTAGAGGGAGATTGTAGGGTCCCGTTTTGTTTGTATTCTTTTGTATTTATTTAATCTGTTCACGATGTATTTAGTTAGCTTGTCGGTTTCTTTGAATGTATGTTTGGGCTAAGTTCATGTATGTTGAGCCCAATAGGTTGTTAATTATATATGTGAGCATTGCATTTCTTAACCAATACAAGGTAAAGCATGCACATGCCAAACTAACCTTTTGAAAAATATCTTATCCTTTTACCAACTCTCATTTCTACTCCCTCTCCTCTCTTACCATTTCGGATAATAATACACCCAAACAAAATTTGTAATCTCGGTTCTTTGCTAGTGATTTTCGCAAGCTAGTAATGAGATTTATCCAAGGACTTAGTTGTTTGATCCATTATTAGGACCTACAAATTAACAATGAAACTACAACATAAAGCCCATAAACAATGGGCTCAACGCCATAACCTACGGAGGGAGTGGATGGGGTTGCATTTGCGTATATGCCGAATCGCCTACATATCTTCTTCAAAAGAATTAGATTTTCCAATTATGTTGATGACTTATGCACATAATATATATATTTAATTATTTTCTATTAATATGTAAACGGACATAAATAAAATTCTCGCCGAACGATTCACAAACAGTTCACTAGAAACTTAGTTCGTTTGCATGCCTATCTTATATTAATTTAAACTCCTTTTGATTAACAGGGACGATTTTGAAGGCATGGTGAAACATATATATTACTACAGGGTTCGTGTCTTCGATGTTAGTGGTGTACGCTTGTCGACATTTCTAGCTCCTAAAATCATTCATTCAACTACATTGTCCCATTCAATTTTTGTTTAGTGGGACATGGTTTATCGGAATCGAGAATGAAGGTGTCTTACTTACGCCTTTGCGTATACGTCGCAATTTACTTCTTACATAAGGATTTTATTAGTTTACTTGTTGATCATTCATTTCAAAGTTTATATTGTTTGGATAAAGGAGGCGAAGGTTGTGGGTTATAAGTTTATTTGTAATTGGTACGTACCATAGTGTCCTTTTATATTGTTATATTAAATATATGTGTTGCTATTTTGTTAGTTTAAATACTTGCTTGAATATGTGTTGCTATATTGTTGGTTTTATATTTTCAACTGTGTGTAACACGGGTTTTAACATAGTATTATAGTAATGAATGTCCATGTTAAGTTAATTATAGGTTGTATCTTAATCATGGTTTGGCTTTACGGTCATGTAAAACCTGCTTGATTTAGATCGGAAATCGTAACTCAAACCTAAAAGCCCATAAACAATGGGCTAAACCTATGGATTATATATATATATATATATATATATATATATATATATAACCTTTATACTTAATTTGTATGTTTTACCAAATGTTTTTATACTAATTAGACGTCGTAACCCTAAGCCTAAGCAGAAGCAGAAGAAGACGATTCGAGTGATGGCGGCAGAGGTTGATGAGTTTCCTGATGAAGTTATATTGTTCGACATCCTACCGAGATTGCCGGCCAAATCTGTAGTCCGTTTCATGTGTGTTTGCAAGCAATGGCATGCGTTCCTGAGGACACCAATGTTCAAAAAGCTGTTCGTCCACCACGTAAAAGAAAAAGGAAGAAAAAGTTCTCCTCTTATCTAACAAAACAGCACAAAGCAAGTTCTACACCATTGACTGTGAAGCACCGCAACACGGTGTGACCGCTTGCGGTGCTTTCCCTCTTGATGTGCATCCTCTTTGCATCAAGGCTGTTACATCTTTTCATGGACTGGTATGTGTAGGCATACGTAAATATTCGGGGGGAAATGAATACTCAGATCTGATTTTATGGAATCCCTTGACTCGCGAGTATAAGACATTGTCTAAGCATCATGAATGCTACAAGATGAATGGAAAAGCATTGAGTTTGTATTACAATTCTTCCGAGGACGACTACAGGCTTTTAAGAGTAACTTACTCGGATGACATTTACATATTCTCCCTAAAATCCGACTCGTGGAGAAAACTCGG
The DNA here is from genome assembly GCF_021521415.1 of Bidens hawaiensis. Taxonomy (NCBI): domain Eukaryota; kingdom Viridiplantae; phylum Streptophyta; class Magnoliopsida; order Asterales; family Asteraceae; genus Bidens; species Bidens hawaiensis. The sequence goes on from NW_027492189.1 coordinate 59,938, forward strand.
TTCTATCCGACGACATGAAGTACCCGGCGGCTTGGTGTCAGACGATTGGAGGCCGAGTATTTGGTTGAATGAAAAACTGTATTTTCTGAGAGTTCTGGTTAATGAGTACGAGTGTTGGTCAAGTCCACCTGTATACCTAGTTTTAAGGTTCGACACAAAGACTGAAAAGTTCACGGAGATGGCAATTCCGCCTTTCAAGAACTACAACAACAGGCATGCATACGTTTGGAGTTTCTTTGTTTTAAGAGGATGCATCCACTTTGGTGTGGCCTATCATGACACGAAACGGCGTTTAGTGGAAGAGATACAACTGTGGAGGATGGATGGAGACGGAGTATGGACGAAGGCGGTTACTTACAACAACATACCAATATTGGAACCTTGGTACGACGTGCCACTGCACATGATGAGGGATGGACATTGGATCATGCATTCTCAATTAAAACCTTTCCTATGGCAGGTAGATCTGGAGAAGGATACAAAAGACATGATCATATCGTCTTCTGATAGCATGCTAGCAAAAGGTAAATATATTGAGACTTTTGTGTCACCTAATCAATACATGAAGTAAGACCAGTATTTAATTTAACTTCAATTTTAATATTTCTCTTACGTTGTTGAATAATTATTATTATGCATATTATATAGTATATGCAACTCATGAGGATATCAGAGATCGAACCATTAATTAATGTACTTCTATTTGTGGTTTTCTCCCTTAGACCTCACTAAAGCAATCTTACTTGTTGGCCTTTACATGATCACTTTGCCTTTGATCTTCAAACATATGTATTTCTCTCTTTGAAGGTTTTCATGTTTATGTTTCGAGTACAACTTTGAAGTTTTTCTGTTTTAAAACTAGGGTTCTCCAAACCGCTCTACACTCGCTAGTTAAATGTTTGTTTGATTTCTGCTGATCACTCGGTACGGTTTGTCTCAGTTGGCTTGAATTAATAAACCCTTTAGGGTCTGTTTGGTATGATATAATGGAATGGACAAATGAATCTAATAGCTTATTACCATTCTAATAAGATGTTTGATTACCGCATGTGAATGCAAAATAATTATTTTTGGTAGTAGACTTGAAAAAAGAAGAAAAAAAATAAAATGGTAGTGAGTGGCGGTGGTGGGCAACGGGAGATAATGGTGGTTGGAGGTGGGTGGTGGCAGTAACGGTGAAGGTAGCAAGCGGTAGTGGTCGTTGATGGCCGGTGGCGATGGTTGATGGTGGTGGTGGTGGGCGGCGGGCAAGGCTGGGGCGATGGTTGATGGTGGTGGCGTTAACGGCGGCAGTGGTGGTGAGCGGTGGGCAAGGCTGGGGTGATGGTTGATGGTGGTGGCCTTAACGGCGTCAGTGGTGGTGAGCGGCGGGCAAGGCTGGGGTGATGGTTGATGGTGGTGGCGTTAACGAAGGTGGGTAAGGCTGGGGCGATGGTTGATGGTGGTGGCGTTAACGGTGGCAGTGGTGGTGAGCGGCGGGCAAGGCTGTAAAACAAATGTAAACCGAGACATATTTTTGGTGTCACTTTTGAGTTCGTTAATGCGATTGTGTTGGATACCAAGTGGGATGGTGAGAAATCGGCATGGTTCGTTTATTCCGGGCCGGTTATGCATTTTGAGTGATGAAGCAATTACGTTTTGAAGGGAGTTTGGATTTTGGTTATCTGAACCATTTCAAACATACCAAGCGAAACCATTTCAAACATACTAAGCGACTCATGGCTTTAAGTCAAAATATAGAAGTTAGACAAAATAACTTAAAAAATTAATCTGCGAATGATGTATCAGTGACTTGAAACTAAGTAAACAATAGGTCGCCACGTTTCATACACATCAAAAAAACCAGTTTAATCATACAAAGTACCGATCTAATCATACAAAGAATTTGTCACCACCATGCCACGCCATAGTGTGTCTCGAGAACATTTCAGCCTGATCAACCAACTCAATAACCCTAGCAGCAGCATCTAACTGCGCGCGTAAAATTTATAGAGGAATATTTTTTAAATAAAAAGATTTCAACATTTGTAACAGCATGTACTTTTTAGCATAGATCAACTAACCTGTTCCAAGAGCTCTACAAGCTTCCTGGTAACTCTGACGAAACTTCCGGGAGAGATTCCAGCATCAGTGAATACTCTTTTTAATGAAAATCCCTAATTACACAGAGATTACAAGCTAATAATTGAGACAAATAAGTTCTTAATTGGTTTTTTTTTAATTCAAATTGTCTTTTGGAATATTCCGGTACGCTGTTTTCTTCAATCGGGATCGCGATTATGGGACTGTTCGATTTTCAATCAAACACCCTTTAGTGACTATGGACTTAGCTTATGGTCAATTAGATGGATTGAACAGAACTTACCTTCGACCACTGATAAATAGCAAGCATTAATGAAGGTCTAACAGCTGCGGCCACATACTCATCCACACCAACTTCAAAGCCGGATTCACTTTGAAACAATTTTTCACAAAATTATTTTTACATTTTATATTTATACATACCGCTCTAATAGATTTAACCTTTCGAAATACTTCAAAATGCTAAAATAACCCGGCTCAAGGCGAAACAAAGACCTAAATCAAGTCCAATACTCGCAATATCAACTCAATTTTACTCTTAAGGCCATTTCAACAATTTTTCACAAAATCAATCAAAATTCTCGCAGTTTCCCCCGTTTTGCATAGAATCGACACAACAGTTGTACGATGAATTTCGGATGATGCGAGAATAAATGAAAGGATAAAGATATGGACTTCTTCCTATAGCCGCATGATCATTCGAATGGAGCGGCTTTGGATACGTTGCTAGCACGAAACCACAAAATGGCACAATGTTAGGGATGTGAATAAAACATTATTTTTTAACTTATTATTATGATATTATTTTGTAACCTTTTTTAATGATAAAATGTTATTCTGTTTACCAATTTTCAATCATATTGTTGTGTTGATACTTCTGTATATAATTCCTAAGTTTAAGTAATTAAGTTTATGTTTTTGTTAATATTAATTATCTTATGCCAACAATTGAAATTCTTGATCTTGAACTAGTATTTATTTATAATCCAACTTGATTACTTTTCAAGCTAAATCCTTTAACTTGAAAAGAAAATGAGCCAATAACAATGTATTTTCAAAAATGTAATTGAATACTTTAGGTTATTATCTAATACAGTAAAACACAAATTTGGTGCCATAGAACCCAATGACTATTCATTATATACAAGATTAACACACAAAAACATTCCTATTATTCGACTTGACAACTAACAACAACCTATGTACATCCCTTTATTAAAACATTCCTATGTACATTCCTTTATTATTATTATTCGACTTGACAACTAACAACAACCTCTGCACATCCCTTTGTTACTCTTTATTATTCAACCACCTAAGGTTCTCAACAAACTACTATATCTTCGACAAGTTTCATTCACACAAGCGGTCCACCCGCACGGCCCCGAGCCTCCTCTAGCGCTACAATGTCGCTAGGACACTCTTCGAGTATCCCTATCAAACCGCCGTCACGAACCCTGCCTTCGGGTAGTGAGTAGCCAAGGCTCGCCATCTCAACCGGTCTGCCTACATAACCACTTGGAACCAGCCGGCTATGAGATGCACAAAGACCACTTTCCCCCCTAGGATGCTTGCCACATGGAGCCGAACATTGACCAGTCAATGGGTCGGGTTGGCCCCACCAACCACCGTGCGCTTTACATAAATCGGTTCGACCTTGGGCGCTTTTCCCGCACCCTTGGTGATGACATCTTTTCCCGCCACCGTGACGAACACAAAAACTGGTTCAGCCTCTCGCGCTTTTGGTACATCCCGCCACCGTGAGCGACACAAAAAGCCGTGCCCCCGTGCACGCTTTTTGAACAACCGCCTTCAAATGTGCACCACTTACCGCCACTGTGGCCTTTGCAAAAATTCGTGCTGCCTTCCGCCCCTTTCGTGCACCCTACAAACACGCATCATTTACCGCCACCGTGCACTTTACAATACATCGTGTTCCCTTGTGCGCCTTTCGTACATTCGCAGTATTGGCACCATTTCCCGCCCCCGTGGAAATACAAAGCCCTGATGCATCCTCCGCGCTTTTGGAGCATCATTCAATCTTGCACCGCTTCCCGCCACCATGTCGGATGCATAACCCTGACCTGCCTCGGGTGGCACCGAGTGCCGCCCCCATGACCGATACAGTAATCGGTACGCCCTTCCGCACTTTTCGTGCACCCGAGAAACTGACACCGCCTATCACCACCATGGGCTTTACAAAACATCGTCTTTCCTTCCGCACCCTTTTGACACCCGTCTCGCTGACACCGCCTACCGCAACCATGCCCGATACAAAACCCCGTCGTGCCTCGTGCTCCCTTAATGCACCCGTTAAACTGGCAACTTTTCACCGTATATAGTAATCGGTAAGGTGAAAAGGCTACCAAAAAAAATAATACTTCAGAGCTAGACTCTCAATGTTATCATTAAAAGGCTACCAAACAACCCTTATATATTCGCTTTCGTTTTAGCGACCCTGGCTCGGAATTAAACGAACCCGAACCACCTTGAGTTATCGGTTTCGGCAATGAGTTTGAACTCAAACCAGCATGAGTTACCGAATTTTGCAATGGGGGCAAAGTAGGTGATTTCCCTTGAGTCGAGTTTGAACTCGAACCACCATGAGTTACCGAGTTTGGCAAAGTAGTCGGTTTCCATCGGGACAACATCGAGTTTGAACTCGAACTGCCACGAGTCACCGAGTTTTGCAATGGGGGGCAATGCAGGTGATTTCCATCAGGGCAACATTGAGTTTGAACTCGAACTACCACGAGTTACCGACTTTGGCAACGGGGGCAATGTAGGCGATTTCCATAGAGACGGCATTGCGTTTGAACTTGAACTGCCAGGAGTTATCGAGTTTGGCAATGGGGGCAAAGTAGTCGATTTTCATAGAGACGATAATGAGTTTGAACTCGAACCCCCAGGAGTTACCGAATTTTGCAATGGGGGCAATGTAGGTGATTCCCATAGGGAAAACATCGGGTTCGAACTCGAACTTCCACGAGTTACCGAATTTGGCATTGTGGTGAAAGTAGGCAATGTCCATCGAGACATCATCGGGTTCGAACTCAACCCGCCATGAGTTACCGAATTATGCAATGGGGGCGTAGTAGGTACTTTACAACGACACAACATTGGGTTCGAACTCAACCAGCCACGAGTTACCGAATTATGCGATGGGGGCAAATTCGGTGACTTACAACGACACGAAGTCGGGTTCGAACTCAAACCGCCACGAGTTACCGAATTACGCAACGGTGACAACGTCGATTTTTTAAATCGACACGCCGTCGGGCTCAAACTCGAACCGCCAAGAGTTACCGAATTGTGCAACGGGGACGAAGTCGATTTTTTAAATCGACTCGACGTCGGGTTCGAACTCGAACCACCATAAGTTACCGAATTATGCGATGGGGGCAAATTCGGTAATTTACATCGACACGTCGTCGGGTTCGAACCAGAATTGCTTTGAGTTCCCGAATTCGGCAATGAGGGCAAACTTGGTTTTTTACATCGACACCATGTTTGGTTCGAACTCGATCCACCACGAGTTACCAAATTCGCCGATGGGGGCGAAATAGGTAATTTACTTCGATACGGTGTCATGTTCGAACTCGATCCACCACGGGTTCCCAAATTCGGAAACGAGGGCAAAATGGGTAATTTACTTCGAGACAACGTCGGGTTCGAACTAGATCCACCACGGGTTTCCGAATTCGGCAACGGGGGCAAAATAGGTAATTCACTTTGAGACGACGTCGGGTTGGAAACCGAACCACCATTAGTTACCGAATTCGGCAATGAGGGCGAAATAGGTAATTTACTTCGATACGACGTCGGGTTCGAACTCGATCCACCATGAGTTACCAAATTCGGCAACGGGGCCAAATTAGGTAATTCACAGCGAGCCAACGAACCCGACCCCACATGAGTTACCGAATTCGCCACTGGGGGCGAATTCGGTAATTTCAGCTGGGACGAATATCCCACCAACGCCATCGGTTTTCGACTAACATTATCGGAGTTACTCGAACCCGGGGCGTATCCGAGGCTTAACTCGAGGTCTACATTGGTTTGGGCTGGGATGCTCAAACTAAGTTCAAGATTGGGTGATGAATGATCAGCATTCTCTTCGATTTCGATATCAGGAAACACGGAGTTAACCGAAGAATTCAACCCGAGAGACAATGACAATGATGATTCATCTATACTCTGTTTTCCTCTGTTTTCATTAACAACTTTTGAAGCTATGTTTGAATGGATGTTACTCATTTTGATTGAATTGCACCAATTCCCTGTTATATCATAAGAACATAATTAGACATATATATATATATATATATAATTATATAGATACAGAGTAACTGAATACCTGAAGAAGCAAAGTTATGAATAAAATGGGAGTGTATGGAAATATTGTTAATAATAATAATAATAATAATAATAATAATAATAATAATAATATTTGTAATGATGTTTTTGAATGAGGTTTATTGTGTTTGGGTTCACACTATTTATAAGGTGTCAATGGTTACCAAGGGGTAAGTATGGGAAGTATTGCAATGTTAAGTGTCTAGGTGTGGCTTGTGGTTAAATATTTATGAATGTGTGACACTAATCTTCGCTAGCTTCGTTACACGTGTGTTTTCGTATTATGATTATGACGTTTTGCGAATAGCTGTTAGACGGTGAGAAGTGTAAGAGGTGTAAAGTCGAGTGAATGCGTGCCGGTGGAAGGTGATGAATTAATTTGAATGAAAGATAGTATCTATTGTATTTTGTTATTATGATTCAGAAAGCAGATATCTGTTAGACGATGATAAGTGTCACAGTTATGAATTTGAGTAAATGCATGCCGGTAGAAAGTAATGAATTAATTTGCATAAAAGATAGTCTATGACTCTATGTTGTGTTTTGTTATTATGACTCGGAGAATAGATATCTGTAAGACGGTGATGAGTGTTAGAGTTATGAATTTGTGTAAATGGATTCCGGTAGAAAATAATGAATTAATTTGCATGAAAGATAGTCTCTATTGTGTTTTGTTATTATGACTCAGCCTTAGCAGAAGATAGCAGTTAGATGGCGATAAATAGAGTTATGAATTCGAGTAAATACAAGCTGGCAGAAAGTAATGAATTAATTTGCATGTAAAAAGTGTCGCGTTGTTTTCTCTCTTGTATGTATACTTTGCATTCGTCATTGTAATTAGTAGCTGATAATCATCATATTATATTGTTTTGTTTGATTGTAATAGTTATATCTTGTGAGAGAGAACAAAGTATTCTTAAGCTAAGAAGGAGCTCATTATCTATGTAATCGAGTTTAGTGTGAAGATTATGTTATTTAAGTGATTGTTATTAAAGAACACTAGCTTAGATCACAAGTTCACAACATAAGGAGGTTGCAATCTCATGCTAAAAAACTTGTGTTTCGTACATGTGATAATTCATTTCCGTTTTTCCTATTTGCGATCTTAAATGTTTATTCACCTAAAAATATACAACACACGTTAATGCAAAGAACTGAAAAAGCATACGTGTTTTATAGCTTAAAAACATAAAACTGACTTTCTAAAATATTAATTTGACGAAAATTCTACTAGGAAACACAATAAGACCTAGGTTTGGAAGTATTGGAATAATAGTTTCTTATTTTGAAACCATCACTTTAATCTTACTCGCATAATCCGATCATAGACAGATTGTGCACATTTTGTAACCTAATTTGTGCGGTCTTAGTAACTCATTTAATGAGATACTTAGCCTAAAACATGATAAATTCATGACGTTAAAGAAATCATGTTTTAGCACGTAAAAATCACTAATACATGTTGACAACAAATACGCTACGAATATGAGTTATCATCAAACCAAGGTCCACCATATATTAAAAAACGTGTCAAAGTTGTTCTCTAAACTCTCACTACGTTCATGGACAACTTCTTATGACGTCATACCGAAGTCCTATTGTAGTTATGGACAAACATCACTTGTTATAAATTTATAATTAGCGGCCACTGTTAGTCTTGAAATTTTTCATTATTAAGTTTCACATGCCTTATGTGCAAACTAACACAATCTTAAAAGTTATGCTATTAACAATTATGACCTTGTCCTTAAGGGATATGATGTGGTGGTAAGGTGTCCGGTGTTCCCGCTCTGTTCTAGGGGTCTAGAGTTTATAGAAGTAAATTAGTTGTCTGAAAACAAAAATAACTATGACCCATCAATTACATCATTGACAGAACGAGCATTATACATAAATCAATTTAAGATTTTTACACTATATAAATATAATATTGGCACACATCAATGAATAGTCCTAAGTTGACTTGCTATGACTATTGGAAATAGATGTTCAAGTAACGACATTTGACTAGCACCGATAGTTAGATATGATCCAAAGATTCACGCCATTAGCAACAAATGTATAGACTGCCTAAGAGTTAAACAAGTCTAAACGAAATGAAAGGAGGTATTGATTATTTTATAAATAATTAACCATTAGATAAGATACAAAGAATTATTTATTTGGGATATAACTATCATTTGAAAAGATTCAAAGAGTTATGGTGGTTTAGCACTAACCAATCATACACTCTGCTACATCATTTTTTCTTCAACTATCTTGGACTATAATGGTGCACCAAAAACTATCCTAAAAAAATTATTTTTTTAAGTTAAAACAACACAAACATTTCAAATTACTTTGTTTTTTCTCTCAATGGACCTCCGTTAATAAACACTTAACAACATTAACTTTTTTTTTCAAATTTCAAACCGATGTTTTAGGGCTTTTGATCGAATGAAATATACGGTCGACTAATGTAAAACTTATCTCTAAACGATAATCTAAACGACGAAACAATGTTTCAATTCGGGTGGTTGAATTTCCAATATAAAAAAATCTAGTCAATTACTTTGTTTCGATATAAGTTTTACATTAGTCGGCTCGTATATTTCTTCTGATCAAAATCCCAAAATATCCGTTTGAAATTCGGAAAAACACTTAATGGCGTTAAATGTTTTTAACGGAGGTCCATTAAGAGAAAAATAGTCGAAAGGTTGAACCATCGACATGGACTTTTAAAAGTGAAATTATTATCGGTCAATGTAAAAAAGTGAAATTCTTTATTTCCCATTTCCCTTTAGGAAATAAATAAAAGTCAAAAGTTAATTATTATTTCTAAAATAATAAAAGTTGAATGTATTAATTGTAAATTACAATTACAATTAATTAATTAAACAAATAAATAAGATTTTAGAAGTCTTATACTAACAAATAACAATCTTATATAAAAATTGGATTTATATATACAAAAATTAAATGCTTTAACTTATTTTTTTTGAAAAAGTTGTTTTAAATTTGAATTTGATTTTAATTCAAAAATTGAATCATTTGACTAATTAAAACCTAGATTAATATGTTAAAAATTATGAGAGAATATATTTATAAAATAAAAAAATCTTGTATTTGATTTGGACTTATATATTTCACTATATATATATGGGTGTTAGGGTTTTCACCCGGCACGCCAATTGTTATAGAACAACTAACCCTAACACCCATATTAAACTGTTGTTGTCTCCACCTTCTTGCATCGTCGCCGACTTGAGCCGATTTTGTTTGCGATCAAGGAGGAGAAAACCAAACAAAGTTTGAGTTCGTCTCGCATGGTGATTTGTGTACTTTCTAGCCATCAAGTTGTTGTATCGCAAGTTTCAATTTGGTACATTCTACAGAATCTGAAAGGTACTGTCACACCCCGGCTTAGGGCCTAGGCGTATGACCAATAGTTGGTACCTGTTTTGTAAATACATCAGAGTTGCGGTTTATTTTAGCGGAAGACTTTGGTTTGAATAGAATATTAATTATTTGAAAACATCTCGGATAATAAATATCCGAGTGTTTTGATTATAAAGTTTGTTGAAATACTGTTTGCAATATTTTAATAATTGAAAACTGAGCCATCATTACCTTGCGAGCGTCTATCATCATGAATGATTATATTCCTTGCTACCTGTGCTAATATGTTTTCCTGAAATGTGGGGAAAAATACGTCAGCTATATGATGGTGAACACGTATGACTCGATAAAATATTTTGACTGACAGTTACAATACAATGATAGTTTTCTTTACACTCAGCAGATGCTCGCTCACATCTGGGATTTGTACCACTCCCCTACACACACACATTTGTTCCCCCGAGCTACATGTGCATAGTCCCTACAAGGAGAACTTCGTTATGACCGTTAGCCCGCGGCCTACCTGGCCATTGATTGATGGACTGAACAGTTATGTTTGGATCCAGACACATGTGTACTCGGTCTGAGTTGCTTTTATTTTCTATATTGTATTATAACGTTTTAGAGATCTCATAATCTCATGTAGACATTGATTGACTCGTTAAGACGAACACCCGTTCGTCTCTATCGAGTATAAATATGTTTTGACTGATTGAAAAGGTTAACGTATTCACCTGTGATTGTCTGTTCTGAATGATTGGTGATCTCGTTCGAAACCTTGACTGGTTGATTGATTGTGAATGTTTTGAATGATGTTAAGCTATGATTGTAAGCTTAACCTTGACTGTGAATGAACGATTGATTGATTGATTGACCTATATACAAATAGGTTCGTATGAATGTTTTGAATGATGGTAAGCTATGATTGTAAGCTTAACCTTGAAATCGTTTATCATTGATTGTGATTGAAAACACTTGGTTTTATGTGACGTTTTATGTAGCGTATCATAACAGAGGTTACCATGTTGGATAAGTTTCTCCAGGAAAGTAACGGGTCCCTCAGTTGGTTGGGATTTATGCGAATACTTCCCTTAGGCAAGAAACAGACTACTAATGGTATTCCCCCGACACGCCCGTCAAAACATTTGTTTGTTTAACATTACTTCATCACGAAGTAATGTTTTATGAAAACATGATTGTGATTGAATGTTTGTAAAATACGATCAAGGTTAAAGGCCACAGCCTCGATTGATAGTCTAAGCTATAATTTAAATAACTTAAACATAACCCCTACCTTAATTCCGGAGCTTAGATAGCTAATAAGAAAAAGGCAGGACTTGATCTACTCGCTTATGTGATTGCTAGCTTGATTCTTACTTCGTTTCTTGCACGAGAATCGAGAAAACAGCACGTCGGCTTGCTATGGCAACGGGGCACGTTTACCGAGGTTATGTGTGTATAAAGAAAGTGTGTTTTGGGATGGAATGAGCTGAACTCGTAGCTGCCCCTTTTATAGGTGATTTTGGATCCCATCGCGATGGGTCCTTGTGTTGCCTATCGCGTAGCGCGATGGGCCACGTCATCACCGCCTTACCAGCGTGTGACACGTGGCCTGTCATTTTGCGCCACGTGTCATCCGCTGCTGACGCGTGTCCAGTGATTCAGCAACCCCATTCGCGATACGCGATGGGTTGCTTTTGTCTTTCTATCGCGTAGCGCGATAGGAGGAAACTTCTAGAAATTGCATAAAGTGCAAAGTGCGCCATCAAAGCGTCACATTGCGCCCATCGCCCAACGCCCTTCGCCCGAGCCCGAGCGCGTGCGCGTCGGGTGCTTCGCACCCTCTGCTAGGACCACTGGGTGCATGCTAGGCATATAAGAATATTATTATGGAAAATCTCTTCCTTATAAAGAGCTTCCATTTCTTCATCACTTTCCATGTGGGATGGGTTTTAATTTCCTTATTTATACCATGTGGAATGCTTCCACTTTCTTACATCTTTCAATGTGGGATGGAATTTCCTTATTCCATATCCTTAACATAAGATGACTTTATTCAAGGAATATTTTATTTCCTTAAAGAATGATCTTATTTTCTTTAAATTTTCCCAACACTTATTTTAGGCAATTTTTATCCTACAACTTTACTTAGTTGTCAATTTGGATCGAAATTTTGGGGATGTTACATGTACGTGATTCTATCTTAACTATGGTTGTATTTGTTTTTATCGTATTCGCATCAAGACTCCTGGAGAGCATTATTGACGTAAGAATGGTTCGTATACAAAGTTTCATAAAACTCGTGCACGAATTCAACAAATGACCATGTGTGAGTTTGTGCAATCAAACAAACACAAAAACATATGTCAAGGGCCAACAATGGGTAAAAAACCCGGTTTTGAATCCGACCCAGAACCGTTTCGTATACGATTTGACCCGCATGTATGAACCGTTTTTCGGTTCCTCAGAAAAATCATACCCGAAATCATACCCTGTAAGAACAAATATATGGATATATATATTTATATATGACCATCATTATCATTTATATAATATTTAGATCAAAATATTAAATTATACATTATAATTATATTAGCTAGGTAATTGTTGATGGACCAAATTAACATTTCTTGCTAATCAAGGTTTCCCCTTGAGTGTATATAAATATAAATATATGGAGAGATTAATTAACATCACACATGACATAATCCTAAAATTGACACAAAATTCGTCACACTCTCTCCCTCTATATTATTCGGTTTCTCAAGAACCCTAATTCTCATCACTAATATACATCCTAAAGGGGAACTCAACCAAGCTGACTATCATGTCGTCTGGATCTTTCTCATCAGCCGTGGTTTCTCTCTCTGCTGTGACATGTATGTTTTGGTTGCAGGTTTATCATAATATTCATGTTTTCTATTATATACATGAAGAACTGATCAACATACCCGACCCGAACCCGCCAGAACCGGTTCCACCTCTACCCGATCAAAACTTGATCAAAACCCGATAAAAACCCGGTCAAATACCTGATCATACCCGAAACCTACTCCTACCTGAATCGGTTCTTGGCTTTTGTTGACTGTACATGCAATTCCAGTTTATGAAAATACTTGATTTGTGAAACTCTATTAAATTTCATACACATTGGTCAATATGCCCAAATTGATTTCTATAACCTATTATGGGTTTATGTAACCAAAACGAACCCGTAAAAACACACCAACCAGTCTCAGTTTCCATAGATTTTTAAAAAAATTGGAACAATTTATGCATGGCTCGGGTTAGACCGAATAATGATGGGGAATTAGATTTAAAAGACTGAATAACCTTTGGTACACTACAAAATATTAAAAGTTAAGGTTACTTTAATCGAACCAACCTTTACTCTAGCTCGAATAGCTTACAAACCAAGTTACCTTTGCTACCCTCGAGCCTAATTCAAACAATTTTTGTTTCTTTGTGAGCTTCGAACTATTAGCTATTAAACGACTCCTAACTATGTATGAGATTCGTATCGCATCAAAAATTCTCAATTACACATAATACAACTGAAACCATATACTGAATACTGTACCGATTAGTACCACCAATACCATTAAAAATACCAAAACAAAAAACATAAAAATCAAACGACAGCGACACCATAAATATAAAAAACCGTGTACCAATACCAAACATTACCCATCTCTAATCCTGACCCAACCCAACCCGATCCAACCCATAATCTAGGTTAAGAAAACACAAACCATAGTTAGATTCAATACCTTCCTACTATAAATACTCTTTATAGGTGAAGAAACACTAATCGACCCCGGGCAGATTACGGATAATCTGGGGGTTAAATAGATGTTTCCCACGAGGGGTTAGATCCGGCGAAGATGGTTCTTCTGATAACCTGCAAAACAGACACCGTGAGCTCGTCACTGAGAAGGGGGGGTACCTCCTTGTGACCACCCTCCGGCGTGAGAATCAGACTAGATTGCTCTTGAATATAAGTGTATATTAAGAGAATGACTAGAGCAGATATCAGGTAATATATCAAGATATGAGATATGAGATAAGATGATACCATTCCAAGGTGTTGGAGTATTTATAGCCGAAGGTAGGTTTCCAAGAAGGTACAGCCGGCTGAATAGTATTCCTGTTCTGCCAACTGTGGGCTACGCACATGCCATGCTGGTGGTTGGTGGGTAGGCAGCGGCTGATAGTGACCAGGCCGGCTGTGTACTATTCCTGTTCCACCCACTGCAGGCTATGCACATCCTCCGACAGGTTGGTGAGTAGGCAGCGGCTGATAGTGACATACAGTACAAGAGCGTGCTGCTCGTCATACTGTTGTCAGTGAGCTGTCGTATCTTTGGTCAGATCTTTTGTCCATACCTCGTCAGGTACAGTACAAAAGATCCTCCAGTATCGTACGGACTGGCTCATTTGGGCGGGAGTTTTCCCGGCTTTGTGCGGGAGTGTTCCGGGCTTGCTCATCTCCTCTTCAGGTGACATTACTGAATTATTTAAGAGTTAAGTGCCTTGTGCGTGTAGCCTTGCTGCGCGGGTAGCCTTCCCTGATGGCTAGTATCAGTTGCTGCGGGAACAGGCGGAGTACGTCGACCATTGGGAGGCTTTTCCTGCGGGAACAGCTTGCGTACTGCGCGTAAGGACGTCACGTCTCTGAGCATGGTGGGTCCTGCGGGTCCAGTTGGTTTCTGCGCAGACGTCTCTCTTCAAGGTGAGTGCGAGTTTAGCCTTTGCGCAGACGTCCCTATTGCAGGTGAGTCTTGCGGGTTCAACTGCGCAGACGTCTCTCTTTGAGGTGAGTCTTGCGGGTCCAACTGGGCTCTGCTGGGACCTACCTCTTCAAGTCCCCCCAGTCCAATGTTCTTCTCATGAATTGCTAATAAGTGAGGTGAACTTTTGGACTTAAGCAAAGGGTTTTGAAAAGGGTTTAGTTTTAAGGTTTTCCATGGGGATTCTTCTCGCGGAAGTCCTAATGTCACGCAGAAATTCCCGACTTTTCTGCCTGATCTTTGGGTATGATGCGGGTAGGTCTATAACCTCCTCGCAAGTCAGGAGCGTTGAGTTCCACTTGTATAGATTCTCCATGAGGTTTTGGTAGTTTTGAACATAGTGATCAATTATGTTAAACAACCAATTCCATCTTGGAGCTTCACACAATCTAGTTCTCGACGTTCCCGCTATGCGGGGATGTTATTCCCGTTTCCGCAAGCATGGCCCAGAAGATCCTTCTTGGTTTCATTTCCCTGCGGAGTGCTAGGTATGTGAAGGGTTTTGCCTTGACACTGTACCCGCACTCGTCTTATAGTTACTTTACTTCCAAGGTATTCCTGGCTTCAATTCCCTGCGGGTGCTAAGTATGTGAAGGGTTTTGCCTTGACACTGTACCCGCACCCGTCTTATAGTTACTTGGTTGCCGAGGTATTCTTGGCTTCAATTCCCTGCAGGTGCTAAGTATGTGAAGGGTTTTGCCTTAACACTGTACTCGCACCTGTCTTATAGTTACTTGGTTGCCAAGGTAAGGGGTATAGTCCCGCTTACTTTTGAATCTTTTTGAAATTTGAAGAGTTGGTGAAAGGATAAGAACAGTCAAAACTGCTGAAACGTCGTCTGATGGTTTCTTCTGACAGTGTCAGGACGTGCAGGAAGTTATGACGACGTGACAGTATATGGTCATTCCAGACGCTTTTTCAGGCGCATGGGCGCGAGTTTTCGGGCGCGTGGCCGCGAAGTTTACGGCACACGTCCTATCAACAGCTGTTGCCAGCTTGCTTTTTCCACGTGTCATAGTTTAATTGCACCAGCGTTTTCCTCTCTCTTCCGCATTAAATTCATCGCATTCATTGCGATGAGTATATAAAGGGAGGAGAGGTTGCATCTCAACTCACAGTTTCACCTCTCTTCTTCTTCTAAACGATTTCCGGCGAATACTCTAACTTTTCTGTCGAGCATTCTCCTGAAATCGTTGCCTTTCGTCCTTCCAGAATGTCTTCTTCCTATGATGTTGAGGCTACTGCCGAGGAGTCTGACGTGTTCGTCGAGAATCCGTCGTCCACTTCTGATAAGGACGATAAGAGTACTGCTGGCGAGTGCCAGTGTGCTCTTCCCGTCGGCCAGTATCAGTATATCGTCAGGAAGTTCATGCTCGAGCCTTTCGAGCCTGAGTTTCCTGAGCCACACCAGACGGTGTATGATGCCCCCAAGGGCAAAATAGGGGTGTATGCTGCATTCTTCATCTATGGGAATCTCAGGTTCCCATTGACGAAGTTTGTATACCGTGTTCTAGAGAGACACGGTGTGCACCTGACGGAGGTACACCCAATGGCGATCGCAAAGATCCGCCATTTTGAATGGGTGTGCCTCATTCTGGGCGTGGAGCCCCATGTCGACCGTCTGATGACCTTCTATTCTTGGAGGTGCATCCAGGGGTGGTATACCTTGGTCAATCGGATCAAGGGTCTGAAGATTTGCGCAACCGAGCGCAGTCTTCGGTCTTGGAAGCGGGAGTTCTTCTATATCTCCGCTCGCGTCGTCCCGATAGCGATGACGTTTAAGAACGAGAGAGCTCTCCCGAATCTTCACGCCTCCAACTATGAGGAGGCGGAATGGTTCGCCAAGATTTCTCGGATCCAGTCTCCGGTTTACCGCTTTGCGGAGTCCGGTATGGTGATGCTCGGGATGAGCCGGGTGTGGAAGAATGTTGGGGCGGAGGCGCCGCAGATTCACATCGTCCTTGAATACGGTTTGAAATCTATCCCTTACGGTATGCTTCACATCTTTTTGCTGATTTAGGGTTTTTCCGCTAAACTGTTTTTTCTTTTTTCAGAGGGAAACGATTTGCAATCGCTTCTGTACCCGCGGGAAGCTGATGGTCCCGCTCGGATGGGTACTCGTGCTCTCGATGAGAACGAGTTGCCCATCCTGGAGCAAACGAGGGATCGGTTTGTGGAGGTTTACCCGCCATGCCACCCGATTCTGAGCGCCACGCGGCCAGGTAAGGCGTTATTTAACCCTCGACCTCTCAATGCTGAAACCTCTGCTGGAATTCCTCTAATTCTATCATCTTCTGATGAGGAATCCGCAGACGGTCCTTTCTTGACGCGGAAGAAGAAGGCTGCTGGCGGAAAGGGCAAGGCGAAGGTTGCCTCCACCGCCTATCAGGGGAACCGGTCAAACTCGGAGACCGAGAGCGAGGAGGCGGCGGGGAACCCAGGTGGTGTTGAGACCACTGCTCCGGAGGCTGAGACGACTGTCACCTCCGAGCAGCCCAGGACAACGACGGTGACCGGTATGAAGAGGCCGGCTCCATCGGGTTCGTCCCCGCCCGTTCGCACCTTCAAGCTCAAAAGGACCCGTAAGTACAAACTTCCTTTACTTTTAACTTCATATCTTTCCGCCATTATACTTATATATCTTCTTTGTGCAGGCGTGGATGCTACCGCATTCCAGGGTGGAGCGGGGAGGAGCACCTCCGGACCCATGACGGTAGGCTTGGTCAACCTACCTGAGGCGATGACCCAGGCGGAGGCGATGACCCAGGCGACTGCGCCTGCTTCAGTTGGTTCAGTTGCTCACCCAGTTGAGCCAACTGTTCCAACTGTGACGACATCTCCGCCGGCTGTCAGTGCCATATTCACTGATTCCTTCACTGGCCGGCGGTGAGTGTTTCTGTGGATTCTTCCGCAGCCGCGGCCACGGTTGTGAGTTCACCTCTGGTGAGTTCACCTCCGTTGGTTTCCACCGCAGCGGCTTCGACCGTGCCTCCCGCGCCGGCAACTATCTCGCCCCCGGCCGGTTCAGCAGGTATGTTTGGGGCTTCAAGCCAATCTGTGCCTCCTTCCCATCTGTCTGACCTCTTGGATGGATATCCGTTAGGTTTAGGTGATGGGTTCAACGGCTACCGGCCTGTTGTCGACCCTACAGGTGCGTAGGGTGAACCACGGGATACGGCCACGATTCACGCCCACACAAATACTACTGGTATTATTATTATTATTATTATTATTATTCTCTCTCTCTCAACACTTTATTATTCTCTCTTAACATTATTATTCTCTGAAACTGATTTACGCTTTACGCTTTCATCATCAACACATATTTAGATATTCACATTATTAAAGGTAACCCACCCTAGATTTATTTATTTATTTATTTTACCTTATTATTATTATTATTATTATTATTCCCGCCATAAATAAAATAAAAAAACCCAAATACTTTTATAGATTCATTTTTATAACTTATTATTTTCTTAATATTCATTTTTCTTTTGTTCTTTTACTGTTGGAAATCGAACCAAAACCGAACCGATCTTAAACCGATTATATAGAAACTGGTTTTAATTTTTTACACCGAAACGACGAAACCGGTTAACCGAACTGAAACCTATCAAAACCCAACCGAAATCGACCATAAACCGATTTTAACTTTTGTTGACCAAATCGATTTGGGTTTTAAATATATATTATTAATATTATTATCTGACATTTGTTAGGGTTTTGTTTTGTTTTCAATCAATGGCAGGATTGTTCAATCAAATCCAACAACTAGGGTTTAACACATTATTATTATTATTATTATTATTATTATTATTATTATTATTATTATTATTATTATTAAAGTTTGATGGATCTGAACTTGGATATAGAGAGGTTGTTAATGGATGTTGATATTATTGGGGAAAACAATAATATTAATAATAATAAAAAAAATTACAACATTTGTGTTGGTGAGAACCATGGTGTTAGTGACTCGTGTATCGGTATCGAAGACGAGAGGCATTTGGTTAGGAAGAGGAAGAAGGAGTGTTGCTTGCCTATGCTGGATTGGTTGAAACGAGTTGCGAGTGATCCGTGTGATCCGGTTATTGGGTCGGTGCCCGAGAGTTGGAAGTGGAAGGGGTATGGAAATGATCATGTTTGGAAACAGGTTTTGTCGGCGAAAGAAGCGGTGCGGGTGAAGGTTAATGGTCATTTGAATGCCAAACAGGTAGTTTTGGATTCGGTTTGAATTTATTGTTTGTGTTAAATGCTAATGTCACGCGTTTTGGTTTGATATTGTTTTTAGATTTATGTGATTTGTATTTATGTATGTCACATTTAGGGGTGCAAATGAGCCGAGTTGCTCGCGAGCTACTCGAGATCGGCTCGTTAAAAAGCTCGATCGAGCCCGAGCCCGAGCTCGAGCCTAAATATAGGCTCGCTTAATTAACGAGCCTGAGCTTTACTTATCGAGCCCGAGCCGGCTCGCGAGCCTAAACGAGCCTGCCATTTATATAATTTTTTTAAATATAATAAATATAGTTTATGAAAAAATAAAGAAAAATTACTAAATAATATATATTCTTTTATACATAAAATTATAATAGAAAAAAATATATAAAATAATTATAATTATACAAAAAAATAATTGATAAATAGTAAACGAGCTGAGCTCGAGCTTCAATATCCATTCACGAGCCGAGCTCGAGCTTTGAAAATAGAGCTCGAAACGAGCCAAGCTCGAGCTCGGGCTTTGTGTAAGTTAAACAAGCCGAGATCGAGCCTAGTCGAGCCTGGGCTCGGCTCTGCTCGTTTGCACCCCTAGACTCACATTGTACTTTGTTCAATTTGCTTAATTGCATTAGTGGTGACTTCTAGCATGAGTTTTTTAAACTTTGAAGTTACAGTTGAATAGTTTTACGGTTTTACTTAGTCGTATTGGTTAGTAGGGTATTGTTAGGATCTCGGTTATGCAAACACACACACATATTTAAGTTGTAGAAAGTAAACGAACACGAGACACTAGGATTTACGTGGTTCGGTTTAAGTTGACCTATGTCTACGGGCTGCAACGTGGAATTTATTATTGCTGTATGTTCTCGACATTCGTGATATGCATAAGGGTTCCTAGCTTAGAAAACTAGAACGGGCTTAAATAAGAGAATAAGGGCCGACCCATAAGCCTCCCTTGTCTTTGACCTCTGTTAACTCGTTAAGTCAATAGTCTTCATTAAACCGAGCTCTAAATTCATAATGGCCTTCACAAACCCAACAAGTATTAGTGGGACCCGCGAGTTTCTAGTGACGGGTTTTCATGGTTATCACGAATTGATTAAATATTTATATAATAATTGATATGGTTTGAGTTTGTTATATTGAAGTTTTCTGTGTATATTTGTATGCGATTTAAATTTCAAATGTTTGTTTATAAATAAATGGTTTCCTGTTTTTGGTTATGCAAATACACACATAATTAAAATGCAGAAAGTGAACGAGCACGAGACAGTGGTTCGGTCTAAGCTGACCTACGTTCACGGACTACAATTTGGAATTTGTTTTTGCTTTATGCTGTCAACACTCGTGATGAGTTATTAAAATTACAATATAGGACTCTAGCTTAGATAACAAGAAAACTAGAACGGGCTTAAATAAAAGAGAATAAGGGCCGACCCATAAGCTTCCTTTGTATTCGATCTCCATAAGTCAATAGTCTTCACTAAACCGACCCCAAAACTCAGAACGGGCCTTCACAGACCAACAGGTATTAGTAGTACCCGTGAGTTTTCTAGTGACGGTTTTCATGATTATTGATAAATGAATAGGAATAATAATAAATATGATTTGAGTTTGTTGTATTCAAATTCTTGTTGTATATTTATATGTGATTTAGCTTTTAAATATTTATAAAGAGAAATGGTTTCCTGTTTTGCAGAAGAAGCAAAAGATGCATCCGGATATGTACAACGACCGAGCCAAGAAATCAAACACGAGAACCAGCCAGAGGCTGGTTTCTGTAGGAGAGAATCTGTCAACAATTCTGTCCAGAAAACCCGAGGTTCTAGAATATACCGAGCTATTATCACCCGGGAGCAATGCAGGAGAAAAAGATTTTTTATGGGCCTGCACTTATAGGAAAAAACGAATCCCACAGGGCCGGGCTTTTCAAGCAGAAGTACCAAAATGGACCGGTGAGACTCAAGAAAGTGAAACCAGATGGCTCGGCGCCCGTGTGTGGCCACTAGAAGCAACAGAAACCCGAGCCAGTTTGATTGAAAGAGAACCAATTGGAAAAGGAAGACGGGACTCGTGTGGGTGCCAGGTCATCGGTTCTGTAGAATGCGTTAGATTCCACGTTGCAGAGAAAAGATCCCGGTTGAAGCTCGAACTGGGGTCCAGTTTTGTTAAATGGAGATTCGATATGATGGGAGAAGACGTATCACATGACTGGACCGAAAAGGAAGAAACGAAGTTTGCGAGTGTGATAAAGTCAAACCCGGGGTCTTCGGGTAGGAGTTTTTGGGATGCGCTTGTAACAAATTTCAAGAACAAAACGACGCGTGAACTTGTGAGCTATTATTTTAACGTCTACCTTTTGGGGCGTAGGGCCCACCAGAATCGGGCTGACCCGAGTAATGTTGATAGTGATGATGATGAGCTTGAGAAAGTAAACAAGTCTGAAGAGTCCATATTATGCTCTCCAAAGGTGCATTTGAAATATACAGATTACTTTTGATGATAATGTGAAAATTGAGGGGCACATTTTTAAGTTTTTATGTTTATGAGGGGTGTAAAGTGGTAAAGAGGCATAGCATAGGTTGTGAGTGCTTGCATGATTTTGGTACATTTGTTGAGATGTAAACACCATTGGTTTGTTGTTTTACAATTTTGGTTATACTATGTGAAATATGAATGATATTAAGATGATTTTGATTTAAGTTTGATAGAATTGTGAATGGTGATAAGTAGGGGTGACGATTCTTGACACGATATGAACCCGTCAAGAAAAAAAGTTTTTGGGTTGACCCATATAGATAAACGGTCGGTCAAGTTTTAATAACTAAGTCAAAACAACTAGGTTATTTGTGTGTGGGTATCAAAGGGTTTGTAGCGTACTGTCAGGTTTGTGGACATGGTGTACCTCTCAACGTGGTTAAGAATATTAGTCTGATTTTGGACGATATGTAGATTTAGAAGTAGATTTAAAGTGTATATTAGTTAGCGAGTGAAATGCGGTTTCGTTCATGTGGTTTATCCAAATATGTGGTTTTAGTTCTATAATTTTAAATTTATGATTTTCGTCCATGTGGTTTTATTTCAGTTGCAATTAAACCCGAATTCATTAACCTCGTTAAGTCTGATCGTTAAACTCATCAGCGTGCGCTTCAAGTGAGGGGCAGTTTTGTTCTTTTCCCCCAAGTACAACCCAGCCCCTCACATGAGGGTGCTTGCGAATTAGAATTGTGGTTTATTTGAGAAAAATGACAAAATCGCCCCTCACGTGAGGGGCACGCTGATGAATTTAACAACCACACTTAATAGGTTTAGTGAATTCAGGTTTAATTGTAAGTGAAATGAAACCACAAGGATGAAAATCGCAAATTTAAAACTATTATACTAAATCGCATATTTAGACAAAACACAAGGACGAAAGGCATAGTTTACTCTTAGTTAGCGGTCCAAAAAACAAACCGGACTTATGTGTTGTTCATTAAACACTAATAATGATCTAATCTTAGCAATTAGCCATTTATCAACACAACATGGGCCCAAATAAAAGCCCAATAACATGGACAACATTACATGTTCATTCATCTCCATAAACCAAAAGCAATTCCCACAGTTTACATTACCAACATCAACACTACTACTTAAGTTAACAACTGATCATACCAAATAACAAGTTACACCCGGCCCGAAACATTTACATATGACTCGGCCGTCTCTTCCCTGCTTCCGTTCGCAACTTTTTAACCGGGTTAGCCCAGCCCATTCCACCTCCACTCCCGCTTCCTTGCTGGGGAGACTGATTATTATTATTGTTATTATTATTAGACCACCCTTGTTGACTTTGACTCAACCGAGTTTGACCCGGGCTTTTGATTTCCCGACCAACACTAGTCCCTGTCCCTGGTTTCACCACTGATTTCTCCCTATCTTTCCGTTTCTTCTTGCAAATTACAAGCTCACCCGGATGGGGGTCATCTTGCGAGTCAGTTGGCTCACGTGCATTGTTACTCCCGAACCGCGTTTCTCTTTGGCTTGTGGGACCCGACCCACGTGGGTGTGATGACCTAGATGGAGGAGTGTCCACCTCGAGTACCTGTTTCTGTCGCTTGGGTTGACCTAAAGATGGGGCCGGTGTGACTCTTGGAGACGAGCCCGATGCTGATGCTGAAGCAGCCACTGAGCTGGTAAAAGTGAGTGCGCTTCTCGCCTCTCGAAAGTCGGTGTCGGGAAACGCTATTTTTAAGATATCGAAAAATAAGTCATGGACTTTTCTAGCTTCAGACCTCACCTGTTAATCGAAATGAATAGTTAAGACTTAAGAGTATTAATAATTATCTTTACATAACCGACATATAGCAGTAATAAAATCTTAACAAAAAAAAGGCGTACCTCGTGTGAGAATCCAAAATACTGCATTCCGCCTTTCAACATAGCCTGCACATCAACAATCAAGTCTGGAACTGTATTGTAGTCGAGTCGGTCAACACGAAGTTCAATTTTATGCAAATCAAGAATATTATTATTTCCATGACTTTCTTTTCTCTTCCATAGATCGGTTAGCAATGGAATAATTTGTTGCCCTTCTTTTTCAATTCTCCTTTGAATCTTGGTTATTACATTCTTGCACTGCAAGCAAGAAACATACAAACATTTACAAAACAACATATTAATTCCACAAACATATAAAAAGACATGCATACCCTTCTTTGGATGGCCTCAGACATCTTGGCCCCACCTTGATCAGGGGTAACTTTTGCAGGGGCAGGTATAGGATTTCCTCTGGTTGGTCTCGTTACAACATCAACATTCGCCTTATTTGAGTTTTTCTTAGGTGGCGGTGTTTTTTTGGTCGTGTGTGAAGAATGCGTTTGATCAATAACCACTTTTTGTTCGGGTTCGGTTTTCACATTTATTTTTTTACGGTCGGGTTGGTATGGTACATGAGAAGGACCACTATGTACGAGATTTGGTTTTTCTGGTTTTGGTCTAAGACGAATGCTTCGTTTGCGTTTTATTTTCGGTTGTAAAACCTGCTCGTCTTCAACTTCATCGTGATCATGGGTCCCACTACTCGATTGCTTGATTTCCTGATGCGAATTTCCAGAAAATGCAATCTCCCCATCTTCTAGCTCATCATGCTAGTTTAATATGTTACAAAACAAGAAATTAGATTTTACAAGTAACATTATTCATAAAAGTTTATACAAGTAAATTACATAAGTGGTCCCTATGGTTTGGGGCAAAATATGGATTTGGTTCCTATAGACAACATTGTTTGGTTTTGGTCCCTGGGTCAGGTAAGATTACAATTTTGCCCTTTCAAAATAACTACTTAATTCCTTGACTACTATAACTTTTTTTTTAAAATTACAACTCTAACCCCTGTTTATTATTATAATAATTATTATTATTGTTGTTGACATTATTATTACTATTATTAAATACAAAAATCTTTCTTTATTTAAGTAATCAATAAATATTGAAGTCTATTATTCCATGTCGTTGTGCTTACAGTAGTAGCTCGATTAAAACACTTAACCTACTGTTTGTTTAAACCATCACAATCATTTTATCAACTTAATTAAATGCATAACACACAATAATATAATACAATTAGCAAATTACATCATAAATACAAATTCATAATACAATTTGAATAACTCTAGTATTCAAATATTACCGATATTTATATCATTTTTATCATTAACACAAAATATAATTATATAAATATAGCATGCTCTTCAATATTTCAATAACCTATTTTACACTATAGTTTTTTATATAAGATCATTGATTTTTAGTAGTGGTGACTCAGAAATTCAATCCATTTACCTAAAAACGGGTTGATTCATGTTATTATAATTTGAGCGAAAAAAGAACACATACCCGCCTTCTTGAACGAGAACCAGGTCTAGACTCGAGTGCAGAAAGTGACCCGAATTTCTGAGAAGAAATAGAGGGGGTTGCAACCGGCATCAATTTTCGACTACCTGATGACGAACCCGAAGAACCCTCTTCTTTAAGGTTTATAGCACCAGGCCCACGAGTGTATTCATACCGATTATTAGAAACCGGAATCTCGTCTTCTGATTGGGCCTTATCGGTTCCCGGTGTTTCATTAGCATCACCCGTTTCATCTTCTTCAGCTGCTTCAGCTTCTTCAGATGTAGCTTCAGAAAATTCCTCAATATCATCATCCAGCTCAGCATAATTTGGAAACTTCTTGTCTTTAGAACGCCCCCTTCTTCTGTCAGTAACAAGGTTGTCGATGGTTTCGTTAAATATCATATGTTTCGGCGGTTTTTTGGATAAACGGGCCACGGTTGCGTTTACTTCACGAGTACCGGCCCGAAGCCACTTGGGAACTTGATCGTATCGAGTCATTTCGTCGGCCCAGTCAAACTCTTCATCCATTTGGTCAAAGAGCTCGACTTCTTCTTCACTTCTAGCTATCATTCGGTTAACCTCTTGTAATGATGGCACATCGTGAACGGTTTCTTGGTACCTAATTCAAACATAAATAATTAAAATATAGGACATAATAATATCAATTTTACCTAATTTAATCATTATTTTAATATAGTACCTTTCTTCATCACGTAACAATGACTCCAAAGTTGAACGCCTTTCTTCATGTGTTGTTCTTTGATCAAACCTCCCAGCATTAATAACCTCATCCGCCATATCAATTTTATATTGTTGAATATTATTCCTAATTAAGCTCTCAATAGATCCAATATAACGGTCTTTTCCCGCCATATCATCATCAGAATCAACCCGACCACCATTCTTAAAATTATCCTCTTTTTCATGGCTTGAAATTTTATCAACCACTGCTTCCATGTATATGACTTTGACTTCTCGTGTTTGACCAATTCGGTGAGCCCGAGCCACCGCTTGCTCTTCATTTTTCGGGTTGGGGTCAGGGTCATAAATGATAACTGTGTCGGCTGTTTGAAGATTCAGACCCCGTCCTGCAGCCCGAATGCTAAGCAAGAAGATAAAGCAATCGGTGTCGGGACTGTTAAAGTCAACTATAGCTGATTCACGGTCTTCTAAACTTGTTGTACCGTCAATTCTTCTGTAAACAAGTCTTCGCCACTGTAGATATTCTTCTAAAATATCCAAAAGTTTTGTCATTGTACTGAAAAGAAGGACCCGATGACCAGTGCATTGAAGTTTGACCAAAATTCTATCAAGAATCCATAACTTTCCACATGACCGAACAAGAAAGTCTTTAGAAATATCATTGAAATATGGGTAATTAAGCAATGGATGATTGCACGTTTTTCTAAGTTCCATACATTTGTTATTTAGCGGTTTATATGTTTTAATTTGGTGCATCGGGTTCTTCTCAGCCTTACGCTTCTCATCTTCAGGGTCAACCCGAATAGTACCCGTGGATTTGATCCAATCGTATACAGCACCCTGAAATGCTGACATTTTACAACGCAAAATGATGGAAATCTGCAATAATGAAGATTAAGTATCAGATCACAGACATTGAGTTAGATGAAACACTTGAAAGAAACTATTCAGAAAGTCAAATACTTCGATCATCTTTTTAACAATTTTGACCATTTTCTTTTTTTCTTATTATTGTCTTCCTGGATTTGATAATTATATAAAAATATAAAAGATGATGTGACTTTTTTGACAAATATAATTTAGAATGTCATCCTTTGCGAGGCACTTCAACCATTTTACCCTTTATTAATCTTTCTTTTATTTCATCTGATCCGTTTTGACCCATTTCTTTTTTCTTATTGTCTTCTTTTTTTTTTCCTGAATTTGATAACTAATTAAAAAAACCCACTTTTTGACCTGGTCTTTTTTTATAATTGTCTTTTTTCCTGAATTTGATAATCAACCAAATATATAAAAAGTGACTTTTTTCGGAAAAAGAAAGTTGTATACCTTGAGTGACACTTAAAAGTGTTGGCATGTTTCTTTTTATCTATTTTTTTTAACTGAACCATTTTTAACCCGTTTCTTTTTCATCAATAAATAACCATAATTCCCTTTTTTAATCTCAAAGCATACCTTTGGAGGAAGTGAACCTTCAACATCTTCCACACGACGTCTGAGCATAAAAGGTTCCAAAATTTGATGAAGTCGGTGTATGATAATAACTTTTTTCTCAGTTTCTAACCAATCATCTTCACCACTTTGGGCCACTTCTTTTGCAAATGGTTTTGAGAACCAATCATGAAAAGCTTTTCGATTATCAAATACTTCAGGAAGTAGTAAGTTTAACAACGACCAAAGTTCCTTCAGATCATTCTGCACAACACAAACATAGCTAAGATAATAGTTTTATATATCATATTTGGTAATTAAATATAATATTTATTTACAAAGCTTAAACCTGCAAGGGGGTCCCAGTAAGGAGCAGGCGTCTTTGACAACGGTATCTGTCAAGAGCACGAGCTAAAACCGATTCCCGGTCCTTCATTCTTTGTGCTTCATCAATAACAATGTATTTCCAATCGATTCTTGAAAGCTTTGAACGGTCATACATAATAAATTCATAGGTTGTGACAAGAACATTGAATTTCATGTGACAGACCTCCTAAATTAACAAAATAATAAGCAAAGTCATCAACATGTCACACCAATAAAACTTGGAAAAAGAAAAAATAAAGAAAAGGCCAAAACTTTACTTGAGAGAACAACTTGGTCCGTTGATCCTTGTTACCGACATAGTAAATACATGATACATTCGGCAACCAATTATGTAACTCACTCTGTTTAAACAAAGTTGGACGGTTAAAATTAAAAGAATAATAACATATAAAAGCTCATCAAAACACAATGAAATGCAACCAATAACAAACCTTCCAATTCACCAAAACGGCATTTGGAACAATGATAAGATGTGGACCGTAATTGCTTTTAAACTCCATCAAATAAGCAATCAATGCCATAACCTGTAAGAAAACAAACCAGAAACATGTTGATCGATTAATGTAAAAAAATGGACGTTTTGTGACTAGTAGAGGTTTTTATTAGTTAGCACAAAATCATAAACTACATGATTTTCACAACTTTTACATGAAATAATTTTAATTTATCCAAAAAAACAAAACATTTACCTGCACGGTTTTCCCAAGACCCATTTCATCAGCTAATATTCCATTTAATTTATTATTGTACAATGAAAGCATCCATTGTAAGCCAACCTGAAAGATTGAATCAAATGATTATGATACAATATCCCAATATGTTATGTAATAAAATTTTACAAGGACATAAGCCACGTGGAATCTATGTGTTTAATATATATGACCCAAAATTCATTAATGCATAATGAGATAAAAAATCTTACAAGTTGATAATCTCGTAAAGTTCCACATCTTAACATTGAGGGTTGCCTTATGACCCTTTCATTCACAGCATGTGCAAGAGTATAATACCTGTTGATAACCATGAAGAACAAAAGAAGTAAGAAAACATCATCAGGTGATAGATTAAAGATTTTCAAATTTGGGAGTGTTTTGATACGTGTTTTTGAAGTGATTATTGCAATTTCAGAAAGAAGAAACAGATAATCAGTTTACTTAAACCAAGGTAAATGTAGGTGACTTTACTTAATAAATTGATCTTGTTTCAACATTTTCCAAACGCCTAACATTGGACATCCCAAAAGGTTATTACAAACTTTAAACTTTCCTATTCTTGTTAATTCCTATAAAAATTAAAAAAAGATATCATGTATTTACTTGCTAACAGATGAGCTGTCTTGAGGCGCATTCATTTCAGAGAAACGATTTCTTATCATAACTTCTTCTCTCGCACAAGAAGCTGCAGCTCTCACTTCTTCTTCGGATAGACCCTTTACAAAATACAAACACATACAAAATATTAAACAAAAGATCATAATACATTTATGCTGATAAATGCATATATGTGTGTGTGTATTCAGCGGAACAGACTATCATAAAGAAAGAGTACCTGAGCGCGTGCAGCAGCAGCTGCAGCATTAGCAGCCTCTTCAACTTCCTGTTGGTTCTTTGCAGCAGTTATTTTACCTCCAAGTTTTTGAAGATACTCTTCCGTTTGTGATAAAAATGAAGAAAGAACCTCATATCTTTCAGCAGCTTCAGCTGGCATACTAGTTTGTTGTTCTAACAGTATCTCTCTATATCTTTCCACATCATTATTCTTCAAAGCTTCCATTCTTTTACTCCTATCATCATCTTTCCTCTTTGAAAATTCCCTCAACATCTTTTCATGATATTTAGCAACACCTCTATTCCTTTGAGTCCTTGCATCCCTAATGGCCCAATGACATTCTAGAAGCTTCTTACGCCACTGAAATATCTGTTTCAGTTGTTTATCACGAACCGCCCTTTGAGCAGCTTGTACTTGCCTGTTGAGATCCATCCTTTGGCGTTCACATAACCGAATAAACTTCCTATACGGCCTATCAGGCATTGCCATTATATCTTGTTGTTGTTGATCAACTTCATCTCTGACTCGTTTTTGTAAATCATGAAGTTTTAATTTTTTTTCTTCAATTTGTAATCTTAGAACAAGATCAGGTCTTATTCTTCTTCTTTCAAGATTTACAGCTAGTAAAGTGTTGATCTTTTCGATGTTTTCCTTTCGTTTTTTGTTAATTACTTCCACGCCCTCATCGGCGATTAGATCTTTCAAGTCATATGCGAGTGCAAGATTGTTGTTGTTATTGATCATCATGCTTGACCCGAAAGCATCATGCTTTCGGGTAAAGAATGGGAAGTCAAACAACGGGCCATGGTACTTTTTCGGGCCGGGATCTTTCGTCTGAGGTGGATTTCCACCTTGTAAAGGTCTTTTAGACTGAACATTTTGAACATTTTCGGGGACAGTAACAGATTCTGAAACGACCGATTTGCCCTTGTCAGTTGGACGGTCGTTAACATTAGAAGTTTTTTGAACCCCAAGTTCGACTTCTTGTTCTTGTTTAGCAGGAAGAACAGGTGGGGTTTCCTTCTGTGTTGATGTTGTACCTTGTGCATTAACTGTTGCTGCCGTCTCCTCGGGCCCTTCTCTTTTTATACTGTTCATTCCACTTGTAAAGGCTGCAGCTTGAAGATCTTTATCATTGGACTCCAATCGTCTCATTTGGTCATCAGGTTGACTTTGACTTTTCACATTAACAGGTCCAGCATTAGCAGTTGACGGTTGAATTTGTGCGTCAAGTGGCGGCGGGGCAATAGCTTGGATTAGTTCATTCGGTAGTGTTTTTTCCCCTTTCTGCCATCAAAGTATATCAACAAATTCGCACAAAACAAACAAATAGATACCCTATAATAGTGATTTTACTTTTCAAACAAAGTTCTTGCCTTTTTTTAGTAAACCCATCGTTCTTGTGAAAAGACAAAAATACCCTTGTAGCATGCACTACCTTAACAACTTTCTTTTGAACAAAGGTGTAAAATACTATTTTTAAAATGTTTTTATATTTTTGCATTTACATTTCCATAATGATGGTTTATAAAAGAGGTCAAGTCACTAGAATATACACACACAAGTATACAATTAACAGATACCTTTATACGTCTAAAAGCTAAAATTTGTGCTTTAAGAACATGCAGTTGTTGTTTTGTAAAAGCCGAAGGTAACTTTTGTTGTGAAGAAGGTCGATTCATCTGCTGCATGGAACCCTGACTCGTGTTCATTGATGGCTGTGGTTGATGCATTGATGGCACCCCACTGCTGACTGGAGCAGGCTGCCTAGGTGGAAGCTGTTGACCATGATCCGGACCCTGAACCTGACTTTGACCAACTTGACCAGGACCAGAACTATTGACTAACAATGGGCTTGAAGTTGAACCAAGATGGCCTGGGGGGATATTTGGACGTGGTTTGATGGACCCCGCATCAGTTGATGAGTTCCCCCTTGGAGAATTATCATTTGTCATCTTGGTTTCGTTTGCCTTCTGCATTCTCGCTTGCATAAGCGGGATTAATTGTGCAACCAAATGAGAATTTTGCGGAAGTCTTAAATCGATGTTGCGTTCAAGAGCCAAAGCTTGCATGGCCTGCAGTTGAGCTGCCATTGTCATGTTTTGAGGAGCTTGTGGGGCCGACATAGGCCGTATGTTATTATTACCCTGCATTAATTGACCAAGTGATGTCGGCGTGACAAACTGTTTCTGGTTTTGACCTTGACTTTGACCTTGACCTTGATCAGAATCTTGCATTTTTGGATCTTTTGAAGAAGGAACCACTGTTCCCATTCTTACTTGTTGAGGCTGCATTCCTAGGCCCGATTTCTGTTGGTCTTGGAAAGCATATTGAGAGTAAGCCTGATGAACGGGGTTCGCCATGTTTTGATCAAAACCCGGATTCCGGTTTTGCCCCTGCATTTGGGCAATATTACCTCCCATGACTCCTTGCATATTTCCAGATTGATAAGCTAACATGGCTTCTCTTGCTTCAGGGTTTCTAAGTAATTGCTGTTGTAAAGTCTGTATATCATCACACATTTCAGACTTTAAACCCAATTCATGTAATCATATCCCAAATAATACACACACACGCACACTAAATAATATAAAAGATTAATTTTTTGCCACGACACTCTCTAGTGTCACACATAACAAACTTTAAACCCGATTCATGTAATCATATCCCAAATAAAAAAAGTATATCCTACATAATAAATGAGTAAATTTTTTTGCCACGTGTCACTATGTGATTCATCCTCTCTCTTTTTTTCCGTCTCTCTCTCCTACTAATTTTACATATTTCTTTAATTTTTTTTATATTTTTTTTGTTTTCCTTCCCTCTCTCCTATTAAATTATAATGATTTCTATAATTATTTTTACAAAACATTTTTTACTTTAAAAAAAAAGTTAAGTATGTTCATAAAACATATTTATAAACTGAACATTTTCATTATTTAACCTGTTTAATATGAATTACTTCAGGGGTGTTTGGGATTCCTTATTTTAACTTCTTATTCTTATAAGACCAGACGTAGTGGGCGCTATACCCACCCAAAAAGCCCTCATAGCGCCCGCCGCTTGGGCACACCGCCCCCGAGGCGCTTTGGGCTGGCTTTGGGTTGGGAGCGTTTCCTACAAAGCGCCTCCTCCAATATTCATCCAACCAATCAGGATTTTTCCCACAAACTCCAACCAATCAAATCTTTTATTTTTATTAAAAATAGAAAAAAAAACATTAATTGGGTAATGACTGAAGGGGCTCCTCCATACACTACATCATTTTGTTGTAAAAAGCCCCTATGTTGACGTGGCGCCACATGGTGCAAAAACCCCCCGTATGGCTCCATCCACTACAGATGGTCTAACTTTTTCCCAAAAGTTAATAACTCACAATATTGTGACTTATTAACTTATCACCTCACAATAAGTCGCAATACCAAACGCCTTTTAATTAAAAGCATGTTCGGGTTTGGGTTTGAGTTTGAAAACACCTTATTGGCTTTCAAAAAGCCAATAAGTTAAAAGGCGTTTGTCCATTACAAAAGTTCTTTTTATTTTTGCTTTTTGAAAGGGTCAAAAAAATGTATTCTAAAAGCCCCAAATCCTAGCTTTTCAAAATGGCTTTTTGAAAAAGCCAATAAGCTGTTTTCAAACTCAATCCCAAACATGCTCTAAATTTTCCAAAAGTTAATAAATTATCACTTATAAGTACCCCAAAATAAGGCAATAAGCAATCCCAAAACCCCCTTCATTTTCATGATAAGCATTTACATATTTATAAATCATATCGTTTTTATTATCCAGCCGATGCAAAAATAATAATAATAATAATAATAATAATAATAATAATTCAGAACTATCCTACACTAAACCAATAAATTTCGTCACAATTAACTCTAAATTCCAAAAAGTCTATACCTTTGTGACCAACTGAATAATGACACTATATTACAGATAACAAAATCAGTCAAAATCAAACAGCTAAAACATAAACCATATGACAACAAGTCAACAATACACACAATAAATACAAATTCAGCTCAAAATTCACAAAATTCAAAACAAAACCCTAACCTGTCTCTGCTGCATTGGATCAAACCCCAAATTGGGAGCCGAAACAGCCGACGACGAAGACGAAGGCGATGCGGATGCGGACGGCGGTCCCGGACCGATACTCCGCCCATGGCCGCCACCGGACTGCATCCGGACAACCTCTAATTGAGTCTACAACAATTTACAGCAAATTTCCTAAATTAAACCCTAATTCATTTGATTCAACTCAACGATCTTCAATTGCAACTGATTTTTGCCCAAATTCAGCAGTAATTTGGTGGAATTGAGAAATTAGGGTTTCAATTGGCTTCTAAATCAACACTGTGTGAGTGACTCTGTTTCTCTCTCACCTATAACTGTGTGTGTGTGTGTGATTGAAGTGAACACAACAGTGTAGTTGTAGTTGAAGTTGATCATAATAATAATAATAATAATAATAATATGTAACAACACTTGAAAGTGAGTAAGTACTTGAAGTGATATTTGTAAGGTGTTTTGGTTGAAGGAAATGGGTTCGGGTTGACCTGATTGGGAAAACGTTGAGGTTAAAGTTGAATAAAAGTTAGCGTGAACTTAACGCTGGAGATATGGTTGGTGTAACGTGGCAGATATGACGTGGTAAGACGTGATTGGTTGTGACGGTGGGTGTTTACGTGGCGCGGCAGGATAGCTGATTGTGTTGTTTTATTTATTTTTCTGGACGTGAACTTGTTTAGGAACGGGTTAAATATTACGTTATGTATTGAAATAAAAATTTACAAATGTTGATGAAAGTGTTAATTAATGCATGAATGATTCTTTACATGTTTGGAATAATAATCCATAGAAGTCTTTATTAATGCATAACATAAACATAGTTATAACTTGTTAGGAAACAAATTTAAACATGTCTTAACTAGGTTAACATGTTTAAGACAAATTTAAACATATTAAACTCAAACTCAAACATTTTAATATCTATGTCATGTTGTGTTAACAAACCCGGATCATAAATTGTTGATTGTAGTGGAGACAAAAGTCATAAAATATCATTTTAAGCAACTCAAATTATTCATTTTTCATTTCTCATATCAATATTTTCAAGCATGAGGGAGATCGGGACCCACAATCTAAAAGTATGTTAAAAATTACTGATTTATCTCAATGTAAATTTAATATTGGAAAAATGCAACAATAAGATGCTTATATAGTGTATCAATGTTTTGTAATCATGTAGTAAATTATATTCAACTTCCATGACTTTATGCAGTATTTTATATGGTATATCAAAGTTTTGTAATAATGACACAAATTTTATATTTATCAAATTTTGTACCTTTTAAGTAGTTAATAATTGATAGTTAGTATACATTTAATATAATATAAACAAAATAAGAAGGTAGATGATATCCATTATCCGCCATTTTAATGCTATCACTATACAGAGTTAGTTTTGAACAGATTTTAGAGAATAGATTATATGATCATAAACCGAAAGAATATAGATATTTCACAAAGTGTTGTTAGTGGAATCGTACATAAATCTCCATTGAGAAACTCAAGCTTTATACCACTACATCACTTTGAAAATGAGTAATATACTACAAAATAAGATGAATTTATTAAATTTATAAAAACATGTAAGTTTCATCGTATAAAAATGTAGAAATTTTATTTTACACTAATTTAAATTAACTTAATAAGATAGCTTTATTATTATTTTTTCTTTAATCAATCAAGGTTTTGACGAGAATTACAAATATCTCTAAGCATAATCGAATACAATCAAGAAAAAGTATATGAATATAAAAATTTAAAAGCATATAATTTGTATCAAGTTTTACTATTTATTTCACACATTTATTATAATATAATTCCTAAAATAAAAGTTAACATCATATCAAAAGATTGTATATAATACTATTACCTTAGAAAGAAAACCCTTTTTTCACATAATAAACACAACAATAGAAAATACATTTTCACTTTTTTTTTTTGCTAGAGTTGATGAAAATTAAATTTTTTTTGGTCATCTGGTTTGTATTTTCGCTTAATTGGGTTGGGAATAATCTAATCTCATACTGTTAAAATTTTTAAAACTAATCTCATGCTCGAATACTCATTGTGTTACCCTTTACTGAATGTTTCGGTTTTGCTTACCAGGTTCACGTTTGATTGTCATCTTTAACCATGACTTGTAATCTCGGTACTTCCGTCGATATCTGAAACTCCTATAACCATTTGTAATTTAATGCCATACAATAAAAATTAGATGTGGATCTACATACAATACATAGGCGTGGGAAAAAGGCGAGGACACGATGATGTTGAGCTGAGAGCAGTTTAGGCTAAACAGATAGCGATGCAAGTCCGACAATTTATGGAAACTTGTTTTTATTATATGTACACTTTAATTTTATTTACAGAATACCAACAACTTTTTTTTATAATTCATTAAACTTTAGAATGGTAATTACTGATAGAAAATGTCATCAATAATATATGAATAAAACCTGCCTGGGATTCATCACTAAATTTACCCGTGTTGGTCCCTATGTGAAACTACTATGGTTAACGTCACTAGCACCCTTAAGAAATCTTAAGTTACAACTTTTCGTTGTTGATCCTTCGGTAAATTTCGTCAGTGTTTCGTCGGACAACACTACCCATGTCCTTTTTAATAACATGATAGCAACGAAGGATTACCAACGATCATGGACGAAGCTAGGTATATGGCCCGAACACCCACCCTTGTTTTTTATCATTAGTGTAAATTCACTTGTTTCTGTCTGAAATTTTGAGCCTGCCCCCTCATTTACGAATTTTTTTATGCATATTGAGTATGCGTTTTAGTCCAAGATTCGTCACTGCCAACTATTCCCACTATCACCAATTGAATATCCGGGAATTTGTAGCATTATATAGAATTATAGAGGTGAAAGTTGTTTGTTTTGTAGTGTATGTGAAATTGATTGTAGGTTTGATAGATACTCTTTAAACTATAAAAGTTTTAGGAAACCGAAATTCATAAATATAATGTAGAGTTTGAAAATTCAACAAGTACATGTAAACATAACAACATAACTTGATGTTCCCTTTTACTTTAATAATGTATATATACTAATTAATCAACTGAAACCGGTTGCATCTCCTCGGCCTCTTTCCTCAGTTTCTCGAACAAGACAGATGACAGATACCTCTCTCCAAAACTTGCATGAACAGTCTATAAAAATAACAAATGAAAACATTAGTAATTACTTGTTTCTTAAATTCTAATTTAGGCTAAACCATCAGGTTTCTCAACGGTTTAACCATCCAACTTATTCATTCATTTAACTCCATATCATGACCTATTCCATTTATAATCCATAGAAAATCCTTTGTGGAAAAGTGAGCACTATCAGTGATACTTTATCAAAAATATATGTGTAAAATATATATATATATATATAATATGTGTAAAAAAGTTACTAAGAGATCACTGCAGACGACATGCATCACTGACATACTATCGACTAGTATGTCATTGGCATGTTTATTTTGAATCCAACCAAGTTTAATAATTTCATTTTATATATAAAACAAGCATAGATGAAAAACTCATTGAACTCCACATTTAACACATTTTCTAACAACTTTAAAACAAAATAAAGAAATCAAAACCTCTGAAAAGGTTTAGTGTGACTGGTTTAAGGTAGGAAAGACAAAATTGGTGTGTCATTACATTGTTACTTTTTGGTAGATTTTAGCTTTTTTATTATCAATAATTAATATATTAAATATCATTATATTATACTAAAAATAAATATAATTTTCTAGCAGGTTAAGTATTTAAATAGTAGATTATTTAATTGTGTGCAGGGGGGCTCGGAGAGTGTGTGAGTCGCACCATCGGCCGGGGCACATAAGTTTCGGGGGCACAGACTTTTTTTATACATTTTACATATATATGTTTTTGATGTTAAAATAAGGTTATTTGCAATGGTTTATGAGATAATTACATGCTCAGAATGATTTCTGCGTATAATAAATCGGTCAATAAAAGTTTATTAGCGAATAAAAAATATTCGTTAAGGCCCAAAGGCCTTTTCATTTTGGCTCGGCCGATGTATTTAAATTATGGGAGACGGCCCTGCTTGTGTGTTACAACTTGGACAAACTAAAAAATAAATTAAAATTGATTATGAAATAACAGGTGATTATTATGCTAATTAATTTTTTTTTATAAAAAACTCCACTTTATATAGAAAAATGTAGAAAATAAATTAGTTACCACTTACCACTATAAGTTTGCCTTTGTTTTCTGGCCTTTTAGCAAGTCTTAATGCAGCAACAGTATTGGCTCCTGATGATATTCCAACCTACAAAAGTACAAAAGAAAAAGCCTAAAATGACCAAATCAATTTTTATAATCTAAAAAATAAATTCAAGTAAATAATTAAAGTGTTAGGACTAGTTGCTCAAAAACAAATACATTATATTAGTCAAAGTCATAATACTAACTTGACAAACAATAAAGACATTGAAATTAATTCAAAATGTATATATTTATTTAGAGAAAAAACACATATTTTAAGTTAGATTTCGAGTTAGCCGTACTAATCAACTTGTTATAGTTAGTGTCAGTGCCGGCCTGGAGGAGGGACGTAATGGGCTATTATTCAAGGCCTCATGGGCCATAACTGATAAATCTAACTTTTTGGGGTCAGAGAAAATGGCTCCGACCCCATAACTTTTTGGGGTTATCGAAAACAGCCCTTGTCAGCGCTGAATGATAATTCTGTTTCTTACCATAAGTCCTTCTTTCACGGCCAATTCTCTAGCCATGTTCACGGCATCTTCACTAGACACCTGTAATGAATCGTTTCAAAGGTTAACATGTAGCTCGACTTCTAAAAAATATATATATTATATAATATATGAAATTAGAATAATTTTTGCTAAAATTACCATAAGAACCTCCTCCATTATGTCCATGTCCAAGATGTCGGGTTTAAACCCGACCCCATTTCCGGTTATTTGATGAGGCCCTGTGCAATTTTAAGTTTCATATGATCAAAGGGTAAAAAAGGAATACATTTAATGTTACATAACATATATAGTAACATACCTGGTTTGCCACCATTTAGTATGTTGCTTTCCTCAGGCTCAAGCCCATAAATCTATAAGATAAAAAATAATTTTTTGTTCAAATTTTAATAATATATATATATATATGTGTGTGTGTGTTAAAATATTTTTTAAGATTTTAGAACTTGTTTTACCTTAACATCAGGATTCTTTGATTTAAGATATTGTCCAACACCAGACACAGTACCTCCGCTACCGATCCCCATCACAAAGATATCAACTTTACCATTCGTGTCGTCCCAAATCTCTGGGCCCGTCGTCTCAAAATGCACCTATTTTTCATCATCAAGTTATTAATAAACACGGTTTCTTTGTAAGCAAAAAATAAGATGAAAGTTACCTTGGTGTTTGCAGGGTTAGAGAATTGTTGAAGCATGAACGCGTCGGGTGTATTCTCCAAAAGATCATACGCTTTCTTAACGGTCCCACCCATCCCTTTAGTCGGGTCGGTTAATATCAAATCGGCTCCAAATGCTCGCATGGTTACTCGTCTTTCTAAGCTTGTGTATGAAGGCATTGTTAACACCATTTTGTACCCTTTTAAAGCAGCCATAAATGCCATACTGATCCCCATGTTACCCGAAGTAGGCTCGATCAACACCGTCTGGTACAACCGTCAATGCATAAAGTACACATGTTAAGTTGTTAACTAACCATATGTTGTTATTTTTATCAACACAAGTTTTAGTTCATGAGATTTTTTACCTTTCCAGGTGTTATCAGTTTTTTCTCTTCGGCATCGTTTATCATAGAAAGCGCGGGCCTGACGATAAATATGCAACAAAGTCAACCATTGACTTTAAAGAATCAAACTTACAAAACCTCGAATTCGATTTAGACAATTG
Organism: Bidens hawaiensis; assembly: GCF_021521415.1. Lineage (NCBI taxonomy): Eukaryota > Viridiplantae > Streptophyta > Magnoliopsida > Asterales > Asteraceae > Bidens > Bidens hawaiensis. The sequence continues at coordinate 98,705 of NW_027492189.1, forward strand.
TTTAAAATAAAATTTGTGATATTTGTATATGGTTAAACCATGATTAAAAAAGCAGGGGTGTGTAAGAAACTGAGAAAACCGATCCAAAACTAAAAAAAATGAAAAATGCAAACCGAAAAACTGAATCAAAACAAAAACTGACGGTGTGGTTTTATGTTTTTGTAAAAAAAAACAAACTAACGGTTCGGTTTTGGTTTCGCATGTATTAAGCCAAAAAAATGAACCAAATTTCTAGATTTTTATTTTTTATTTTAAATAATTTATAAGAATTTAACAAATATGTAACTCAAATACTTTTGGTCAGATATATATAATAGTCTATTAGTTAACAATTAACACCGTAAAAACTTTCTTTTATGCTTAAAATTTTCAAGCTTAAATCGCAAAAACCGAAAAAACCGAACTAGAACCAAAAGAAAACCGAAAAACCAAAACCAAACAGTTTCAAAAATCCAAAAACCGAAGTTTTGGTTTTCGGTTTGATTTTAGTCCAAACATAAATAAATAACTTTTGTCAAGATTGAAGTTGAAAAACCATTGACAGTCAAAATTGTAAACTTTGACCTTTTTATATGCATATGAAACATGAAATGTAACTGTCTAACTGACCTGTCTTTGATGCTAGAAGTTGGTTGAAACATTTCTTGCTTGACTGCTACATAGGCCCCACAACCTTCTGTGACTTTGTTGAGATACACAAGGGGTGTTTTTCCAATAATCTGATAATTCAAGGGTCAGATTGTAAACAGTGAAAAACTAATTATTCAACTAAATGTTTTTTTACTGTTGCAAATAAAAAAGAACTGCTACTGTTTCAGACAGAAAAGAACACTTGGCAATTGGCACACCATCTCCATTGGTTAGATTCAATGTCTTAGCTTTAGAAACATTAATTAAAATATTATTTTTCATTATTTTATTTATCTTGTAAAATAATTTAATTTGTGCAATTATTTTACTAACAGAGTATTTGTTTCTTATATATTTATTTTTTATATAACTTGATTTAGCATAAAAATAAATAAATATAACATGTAAAAGTTAAAATTGATTAAAAAATAAATAAATTGTGGTCGTTTGTAACACCATGTCAATATATTGTCACTTTAGTGTCATGTAGACAAAAGCACATTCACTAACTAACAATCAAACGTGTGTAATGTTTTAACTAATGGCGTAAATAAACAAAAAGTAAAAAACAAAAGCATGCATGTGATTGGTGAACTGATGGTGGCCCATGCTCACGCCACTCGATTAGCGCCTCCCCTTAATAACGTCCCTTAGCCGTAATAATAGCGGGTTAACGCCTACTACATATGTTATAAATAATCTTGATGTTTTATGTTGGCAATGACCAGCATAAATTATACATGGAAAAAAAAAGGTATTTTAACATTTTTGTGGTTTATGATTGACAACATAAAAATACAAAATTATATAAACCATGCACACTAGTGGATCACATGGTTATTTTTCTTTTATTTTATCTAATAACAGATTTAGGAAAAAGAGAGTTATGACGTCACGGATGGCCCTTTCACCCATGTCGTTATACTATTAAATAGATAAGTTTAAGTTTAAGTTTAAGTTTAATTTAAAACAAATATTCTAGCATTAAAAAAATAAATATAAAATATTATTGTCGCAGCTTGTTACTTGATTTTAAGTATCATTATTATTACCACCACACAATGTTTGTACATTATCAAATTCTTTGGGATTCTTCACCTGAATCTTTAAATAAGCTATATCTTATACCGATTACAAGGTGTAGACAAGCCAAAATCTCGGGATCAACTCGTTAAAAGCCTGAACATTAAAAGCTTGAACTGAACCAAATTTAAATCAGCTCAAGCGTAAATTAAGTTTGTTTAATAAACGAGCTAGAGAGTTGGTTCACGAGCATAAATGAGCGTATTATTTACACAAATTTATTATTTATTTTTTTAAACGGCGAATTTCTGTGTATCAATTATATAGATATATCTACATAATAATATATGTTATATACAAAATTGTAATAAAATTTTCAAAATATAATATATTATGTTGTATATGAAAACTATAATTAGAAAAATATATAGAAATAACTAAAAGTGCTTATAAATTAATTAACAAATAATAAATAATCCAATCCTGAGTCAAGCTCCAGCTTAAGAAAACATGTCAAGTTTTAGAAAAAGAGCTCAAAACGAGAGAAAAGTTACATACAACATGCACGATACGATCGGATGCATAATTAATTACCTGAGATGCATCTCTTTTGATGTTAGTTCCAGGGAGGTCTTTAGTTAGATCTCTGAGTCTTTGAGCAAACGACGATTCGGGCAATGGTTGAGACGTATATAGCCTTGCTCCGATCAAATTGAGCAAGCTAGTTCTTCTCTTGGATACAAGCTTAGCTAATGCAGCCATTAATGGTTGTAGTGAGAGAATATATAAGCTGTAGATATTGAGAGTGAGATTGAGAGGTGGAGTGTTGTTTTAAGACGAAATGGATGGTTTATATAGAGGTGTAATATTATTATTTGTATATGCATCCCTTGTAGTTATGTTTTTTTTACAAATATAGAATGTACTTTGTTAAGGTCTGAACTGATTGACGGTTGATGACCCTTTGTAGCGTTTTTAGTTTTGATAATATTTTTGTAGTGGGAGTCTGGTAGAAGGGTGCCCACCTGATGTGGCGTACGATACGATACACTAACATGAACAATGAGTCAGTGATGAACTTAGAACCCGTGTATAAATATGAAAGTACAGTAAAAGTGCATCAAATAAAGTAGATATGAAATCATATAAAATAATAATGATTGTGAAAAAATATGGTTAAACATCAAATTGATTGTTTACATAATAAGATTTGTAAAGAAATTTCGGTATTAATAACATAAAGTTTAAGTTTTTTAATTCTTTTCCATATTTAATCACATCAATACATGTTTGGTAAAACACAATTAAAACAATAATCATATCGAGTAAAATCCTATCAATAACACATATTAGCAGTGTGTGTAAAATATGATTAAGCTAGTAAAATTTATTAAAAACAATTTTACCTGTTAAATGTTAAAATTTAATGTAAAAAGACAATACCATCCTTTTAAATTTTCTATAATATATTTTAGAATTATAGATGCATTGAAAAGGGGTGAATAGATTTTTGAAAACTTAAATAATGTTATAAACATGTTACCCAAGTATATAATAAATATATCTAAAAGGACTATCAAGTTAACCGTATTATAATAATAATTTTAGACCGAATTCGATAGAAGTAATTGAGATTTTTATACTATTCTTTACTATTTTTATAGATAGAATCGCTAATCACGAACATGAGTGGCTCAATAAAAAATGAAACAAACCGGTAATTTTAGGCCCTCATTTCTATAGGTTTCTTAAATTTTTAGAAAGTAACAAATTGTATATAAGTAATTTTGGCTTTAAGATTATTTAACGATAAGATTTGTGATCTATAGTTACACATGTACATATAGATAACATGAGACATGAGAGTCATTTATGATTAAAGACAATTTTTATTACTAAAAAACACAATTTTGTTATGCATTTTATCAGCGTTTGGAATTACCCAAAATACATGAGTGGGTCATCTTTAGATGAAATGTCAACCGTCAATACTGATTATGACATTTTCAAGCCTGACTCACCCATAAACAACTTCAACAAGGAAACCTACTTTACTATAGGAAAAACCCTTTAGGTTTCGAAATGATATTTTGTGATCCTGTTATGAAAATTATTTTAAAAAATCAAAAAAATTAAAAAAAATGTTAATAATGGGTCTTGAACTCATGACCTATAAATCAGCAATGCACAAATTCACCAACAAACCAATAGATATATTTGTTTCTAACCCGCTAATTAAATATATATCTACATATAACGTTTTTTTCTTAATTTGAAGACCTAAGTATGGCCTAAAGACTTATCTTTATTTCGCTGGCCCACGTACCAAAAGATCCTAAACATTAACCTTTATTCCCGTGTCATTGACCAGAAGATCAGAAGGGTCAATGACCACCAAGAAGAATACTAATATGAATTTTATACTTCGATTGAAAAAAGTTAGAGCCGATCAAACAAGAAAGAAGTTAGTTAAAGATTTTGATTCCCAATAACATAAAAAGTACAAGAGAAAGGCCGCCACATGCCCACCTTCACATGCAAATGCAATGTATCTTATTCATTAGTCACTATTTAGTTAATAAAAAAACAAAAGAATTGAGCTAATTCGTAAAATGTTAAACCTTTTGTATATTAATTAGATAAAACTTAAACTAAATGGATCCATCTAAAAGCAATGTATGATTATATGTATATCATATGTCTAAAACAAATTTCTCAATCTTTGATGGGTGATAAGCGATAAACGATAAGTGTTTAAGTCACTGTATTAGATATTTTGTGTTTGATTCTGAATTTGTATAAAAGTTATATTGTTATCGGACTATTTTGAGTATACATAATTACTTGCAGATCGTATGGGGAACAATGATAAATATTGATACAAGTTAGCAGGTATGAAGTATACATTTGATTAATATTATTATGGCTTCGGTACCGTAGATGGTTCCAAAGGGTGCCATCCCTCGGTGGATCTAGAGTAGCACACTATCATGGTAAGGGGCTGGCCCCTTGTGGGGTCTAAAGGGCAACGTCTCTTGCTAGGGTTGTGTATCCAGTCGGCGTAAAAATTTATGAATTTACTTTACATGCGCTTTATCGAAATAAGATCGGATCAATGTGGATGGCAAAGGTTGCATGGAAATGATACCCAAAAGTTATTGGAATCAAGTATCAAGTTGCCAATGATCGGTAGCAACTTGGTTACTAAAAACCGGTAGCCGCTTTGAAGTTCGGTAGCAACCTAAATAAAAGTCGATGACTCGATGGCATCTTTTGAATTGTTGTAGCAACTTAGTTTAGTGTTAGCTATTTTATCTATGAGTAACAAATGAAGTCATGTAGCAACTACTCATAAAATAACTTAAAAATGGTTCCATCACTAGAACTTTGCTATTGTCTTTGTTCATGATTCCATTTCTTTCATTTATATTTTTTAGAATCTTTAAAGTTTTGTTTTTCCTTTTTGTATTTTGTAATCTTAACCTCCAAGTGTTTATGTTTTTTTTTAAATCGATGGAGATTTGTGAAAAGGATTTCTCATTTTAAAATTCAAATAGGAGATTTGAGGAGAAGACTAGAAGTGCACAAAAATCTGAACCCGGACTAGAAATAAACCCGGAACCGTTTTTTTATATCCGGGTTTTTAATACTCAAACCCGTACCCGACCCTACTCGTAGGATACGGATAAGGTATGCATTTCAGTATTAAAACCAGTACCCGAACCGGACCTGATTTGTACCCGGTAATACACGAAAACTCGAACCGGTTCCATACCCGAAACCGGGTTTTTCAAATACTCGATCTATACCCGTAAAATACCTGAAAAATATTCGAAAAATACCCCTAAAAAGTGCAACCTCTTAAAAAATCCAAGCTATACACAAATAATACCCGGAAAAAATCACACAAAAAAACCCTAAGATAAGGTTTTTTCAATACCCGAAAATAGGGTATTCATATACCCGTTTTAGAATACCCGGTCATATACCCGACCCGAACCCGATACCTAGGGTATGGTTTTTAGAGACAATACCCGGACCTGGCCCGGGTATGCCAATACCTGATTTTCTAATACCCGATCATGCCCGAAACCGGGTATTTGATAAAAGTGATTTGTGCACCTCTAGAGAAGACAATTGATTAATAAAAAAAACCACAACCGATCTAACAAACAACAAAAGCTGCTTAAATCCAAGCCCACTTCATTTGCTTCAGACAAGCCCAATAAGCCTTATTGCAGCTGTTAAGGCCTGACAAGTAACACTCAACATCAAAATAAGCAAGCAACCCAAATACCCAATCGCATGAATGCATGATAGTTTAAAGTTTAAACACAAGCAATTAGAAAAGTTTATTATGTGCGTGAATTATATGTGTTGAACTATATGTATATTTCAACACATATTATTATAAAATTTATACACGAACATATACCATTTAATAAAAAAAAAGATCTCATGTCATGTGTCGTCTTCATAACTATTCTCACCATTTTCTCTAGTAATTCTTTCTTATTAACTATCTCTCTCTCTTATAATGCTATACGTAATTTTTTTAATAAAAAAAATGCTAATTGTACTAATATAACACATTTATTTTAAAATTATGTTATTTTAAAATCATCGTTATTTAAAAAAAGCTTAGAAATTTAATTATGAAACTTTGTTTTCAATAAAATATTAAAAGCAAGTCAAACTAAATTAAATAACAATTAATGTAAATTCAAAACCCAATTATATATTTACTTTGTTAAAAAAATTAAATCATTAGTATATATAACATATTTTGCACATATAATGTATAAAAATTTCTCATCCCGTTTAATACACGAGTTCTAAGTTATTTAATTTATATATAATCCAAAGCAAAACCATTATTTATGTTTATTTTAAACATGAAAATAAAAAATAAAAATAACTCCAATAGAGGTAACATGCACCACTAATACGTTACTACAATATATACATATGCATGTTACACGTAACATTCATCACACAAAACCTAACATGATCAATGCCTAATCTCCGACTAATCTTCTTCATTCTTCTCCTAATTATCTCCGGTAACGGTGTCGTAGGCGGAACAAAGAAGCGAGTTCACGTCCCCGACGACTTACATGACGTGGAAGACAACGAGGAGGATGATGCATGGATATCATGGGGGCGGAAGAAGAGTATGACGAAAGAAGAATTCGATCCGCCGCCAGAGAACTTTTCGGATTTGGATATTAATCAGATGCAGGAGGAGATTATGAAACGCCAGGTCGGATTGGCGTTTGGCTTTGTTAAGCTTCGGTTAACCGATAATCGTACTCCGGTAATGTTTTTGTGCGGTTTCGCAATGTGAATTATGTTTTTCTAAAGCTCGGCTCAGACTCAGACTCAGGCTCGATTTGTTTATTATCTATTAGTTATTATACAGTTTTTGCTTACTTCTGTATATATTTTAATTATAATTTTATACATGTTATTTACTTATTTTTATCATGTTTTTATATATAATATTAATATTATAAAACTACATATTTTATTTTACATATAATATATTAAATAAAATTATATAAATAGGCTCGTGATCCGGATTGATCTCGACAAGTGAAGCTCGGGTTGGGGCTCGTTTATTAAACATGACTATTTCTAAGCTCGAGCTCTAGTTCGAACTCGTTTAACCTCGGCTCGATTCGCGTTTTTAGCGAGCTGATCTCGAGTAGTTCACGAGCAGCTTGGCTCGCGAGCCGGCTTGATCTCGACAAGTGAAGCTCGGGTTGGGGGCCGTTTATTAAACAAGCCTATTTTAAGCTCGAGCACGGGTTCGAACTCGTTTAACTTAACCTCGGCTCGATTCGAGTTTTTAGCGAGCTGATCTCGAGTAGTTCACGAGCAGCTTGGCTCGCGAGCCGGCTTGATCTCGACAAGTGAAGCTCGGGTTGGGGGCCGTTTATTAAACAAGTCTATTTTTAAGCTTGAGCACGGGTTCGAACTCGTTTAACTTAACCTCGGCTCGATTCGAGTTTTTAGCGAGCTGATCTCGAGTAGTTCACGAGCAGTTTGTCTCGTTTAGGCTCGCGATCCGGCTTGATCTCGACAAGTGAAGCTCAGGTTGGGGATCCTTTTTAAACAAGTCTAGTTTTAAACCTCGAGCCCGGGTTCAAACTCATTTAACTTCGGATCGATTCGAGTATTTAGCGAGCTGATCTCGAGTAGTTCGCGAGCCGGCTTGATCTCGACAAGTGAAGCTCGGGTTGGGGATCCTTTTAAAACAAGTCTATTTTTAACCTCGAGCTCGGGTTCGAACGCGTTTAACCTCGGCTCGATTTGAGTTCATAGCGAGCTGATCTCGTGTAATTCACGAGCAGTTTGTCTCGTTTAGGCTGGCGATCCGGGTTGATCTCGACAAGTGAAGCTCGGGTTGGGGCTTGTTTATTAAACAAGTCTATTTTTAAGCTCGAGCTTGGGTTCGAACTCGTTTAACCTCGGCTCGATTCAAGTTTTTAGTGAGCTGATCTCGAGTAGTTCACGAGCAGCTTGGCTCGCGAGCCGGCTTGATCTCGACAAGTGAAGCTCGGGTTGTGGATCCTTTTAAAACAAGTCTATTTTTAACCTCGGGCTCGGGTTCGAACTCGTTTAAGCTCAGCTCGATTCAAGTTTTTAGCGAGCCGATCTCGAGTAGTTCACGAGCAGCTTGGCTCGCGAGCCGGCTTGATCTCGACAAGTGAAGCTCGGGCTGGGGATCTTTTTTAAACAAGTCTAGTTTTAAGCTCGAGCTCGGGTTCAAGCTCGTTTAACCTCGCCTCAATTCGAGCTTTTAGCGAGCCGATCTCGAATAGTTAACTAGCAGCCTGGCTCGTTTGCACCCCTTACGATATTATTGCCATCTAAAGATCATGAACCAAATGTTTACTGTTATATTTGCAGGATATGGTATCAGATCTTGCACTAAAATGGACCAATCTTGCAAGAACTGGAGCAATTGAAGTAACCTTCATGGGGTTTGATATTACCACTGTAATGTTCCAGTTACAAAATGCCCAAAACACTTATGAGGTTAGTTCCCATTAATTCATAGCAACCATGAACTTGTTTTAAAACACATAATATTGTTGATGACTGAATACCTGTTTGTGTTCAGGTTAAAGAGTTTGTACTGAGTCAGCCAGAATCATACGAAGTTAAGATGGGCGATCGGTTTTTCAGAAGACCGGGAGATCCTCCGTATGATGATCTTCTAAAGGAACTCCACAAAAGCAAGAAGAAACGATCTTTGTCAAATGATACTGACCTCAAAACCGAGTTGTAATTTGAAATCAAGCAATAATTCGTTTCGTTTCGTTTTCTGCTAATTGTTATCATTTATCTTTGGAAAATTTTTGCAGTTTAATTAGTAGTATTACTTTGGAATTGTTTCTACTTAATAGTTTCACCTATTCTATGGTTTCTACTTTCTATATATGCATAGTCTGAAATTAGGGGTGTGTACGGTTCGGTTCGGTTAATTTCGGTTAATAACCAATATCAAACTTGGGCTAAAACTTTGCTTAAAAATACATGAAATGAATGTTTAAAACTTTAAATACATGAAATTAATGCATAACTACATGAAATGAAGGTATAAATATATGAAATTGAGATATTATTACATAAAATGGAGATATAAATACATGAAAATGATAGTATTAAACTATTAAAACATATAATACATGAAATAGAGGAAAAAAAGCTTGAAAATATTAAAAAATGAAGAGTTCAGTTGGATTCGGTTATATCGGTTCGGTTTCGTCGGTTTTCGGTTCGGTTTTGGTTAACGATTCGGTTATTGCTCACCCCTATCTGAAATAGATGAACTGTCAATAAACAAAAAATAAAACTTAGGATTTACTGAAGAGAAAACATAACTTTATTAATATGAATTAAATGCATACAACAATTTATTGGTTCTGTTTGCTGATACATGATTACATGATACAAGAAATGAAAGTGAAGCCAAGAATGTTTGTATTTTAGAAAATAAAAAAAAACCTTCATTTTAACTTTTTGGTAAAATCCGAGAGCTGAATCACTTGAATTCGGGAGTAAGTTGCAGCTTCCTCTCTCTCTTTTTGAGTGTTAAAACCCCAATCAACTACGTAAATGAAACCAACGAACACCAAACAGTTAGAATCGATCAATAATCATACACACGACTGTATAATTATAAAATCATTTAATCAAAATGATGATACCTAGATACAAGTTCCAGCCATTTAGCTCGGGTTCTTTGATGACGTTTTTCAATGTTGCTAGTCGGTCTTCCACGAAACTAGTTAAATTAAAGAGAAATTAAAATAAAGTTTTACATTAACTTGAAACACAAAATTAGAAGTTGAATTTAGAAGCTTACTGTAGGGCGAGTCCTTGGTTTTCGGGTTGCTTTTGAAGCATCTTCAACACTTCTACTTTAGGACTAATTTTGCGAATTAAAAAAACAAAATTTGGTTAAAAAACTCGAACATGATTTTATGAGAAAAAAAAATCCTCTGGTAAAAAAAACACAGTTACCCAGATCCAAGAGCAAACATTCTCTCGGGTGGTATGGCAACTCCAGCAAGTTCTCGCAGTAACGCATCAGCAAAACGACCCTAACACAAACATTCGAAACCAAAATTACTAAAATACCCTTCAAGAACGACAAAACAGAGTTAAATGTATTGAACTGTTTTATATGAGAAAAAGGGATTACTTGTTTTGTGGTAACTATATAAAGTTGCGAACTTGCAAACCTTAAAGCATCAGGAACACCTGGATAAAACCTGTTAAAACGATACGCGAGTTATACACTTATACCATCAAACAGTTCAAACGGTTAACGGGTCATAACTTATCCAAAGATACTTTTACAACATAACCATTAAACAATATGATTAATTATAAGTTTTTTTTTACAAAAGTGTTTTGGGTTGACCCGACAGACCCGCTCCGGCCCAATAGTAGAAAAAAACATAAACCACCTATTTGCTCCAATCCATGTAGCTAAATCCTTTTCCATCCATTCATCTCTAACCTTTCCAAATAAATCGACAAGTTCCTCTCGGTTTTCACTCCATTCTTTCATTATTACCGGTTTTATATCCGACCACCTCTCTAATAGTCCCTCAATTGTGAGCCCGTTTGCCACCTTACACATTAATAAATAATAGCAGTTAACAATAAATTAACCATTAAGTAACAACTTTATAATCATTTCATTCTCTATGTAGTACACATACCGATGACTTCTGCAATGAAGGAATCTTAATCTCCAGAAGCAGTCTCACAAGCAGCAGGTTCTCATATCCAGTTTCCACAACCGGTCGTACCTATCACAATTTGAGAATTACAGTTTCCTCAGATACTGCGTGCATGGTATGTTTTGGATCATTTTTGGGCTAAAACCGAACAAAACCGAAACTTTTTTTAATTTTTGGAAACTATTTGGTTTCGGTTTTTCGGTTTCCATTTGGGTTCGGTTCGATTTTGGTTTTGCCATTTAAGCTTTTTAAATTTTGAGTCAAAAATTCTTTTTGCCCCAAAATAATGAATTTGGGCCTAAATCATCACCATGGTTGTAATAACCACACCTAGGCGCCGATTAATCTCTAGTCTGTACCGCACCGACTATTCGCCGATTATTTGCTAGTCAAAATTGAAAATTTATATGTAGAATTTGCCAATTTGGTTATTTAAAAAATATTACATATAAAATTCCAATATGATTAATCCTGATTAATCTCGAATAGGGGAAGGTTAATGTACAAATGAAATTAAGGTGCTAAACGTGAGAATCAAGTAGAGTAATTATATATACAAGTATAGTAATTATGTAATTACTCTATGATGTTATTACATAATTACTCTACCTATATATATAATTACTCTACTCGATTCTCACGTTTAGCACGTTCATTTCATTTGTATTTAATATCGCTAGTCGGTCCCTTACCGTCTGACTAGCGCGTAGTGAGTTCTACAACAATGCTCATAAGTAATTGATAATTATACATTTGGGCTAAAATATTTTAGTTACTATTTATTAAAACAATTATGCATTACTTAAAAGTTTAAATAAATAATAAGAAATGAAAATCTATAAAACATAAAACCAAACCATCGGCTTCCTGGTTTTGGTTCGGTTTTTCCGGTTTCATGCACACTCCAACAATAAATGAATTTTTAAAAAAAAAACCCTAATTTTGAGCAAAAAAGAGGAAAACAGAGCTTACTGTATGCATCTGATCAACAATGGAATCTTCAATAGATGAATCCACGTCAGCAAACAATTGAGGCCATTTCACTTTGGCTGCCTGTATCAATTAATTGATAACCAATTAAGTAATTATCATACGTATATATATATATATATAAAATGAAGTAGTAAGTGTGTGTGAATTTGGAATTGAAATAATAATAATAATAATAATAATAATAATAATAATAATAATAATAATAATAATAATAATACCTTAACAGCAGAGATGGAACTCTCACCACAACTGTCACATAGAACTCCATCAAAGTCCAACGCATACACATCCCCCATGCTTTCTTTCTGATCAAACTCTTTCTTGTTGTGATGAATCCTCAGATATTTGTCTCACTAATTTGACTGGTCAATAGACATAAAAATATCCATTTAACCAACCAAAAATGATTTTTTTTGTGATAAGTTTTTTAGGTAAAAAAGTTTTTTTTTTATAAGTTGAAAAAATCTTATGAGTTTCTAATAAGAAGTTTTCAAAAAATTGTTTGGATTAATATAAGAAAATAAGCTGTTTTTATAAAAAAATGTTTGGTTTAACTTATTGATTTAAATGATCAAAAAAGACATAAGTTAGCAATGGGTATTCTAATCCTTTAAGGAGATAAGTTAGCAACTTAGCAAACTCCAACTTAGTGAAAACCCTTATTTTGGCTTTGTTGACACGAATGAATGGAAAATGCCTTATGTGTTCCAAACATTTTGTTAACGCAAAAAGAACTTATTCAACCTCATAAGTCATAAGGAGAGGAAAATAAGAAATCCCAAATACACCCTAAAAATGCTTGACCCTATCTAATCAACATTTGCCACTTGTCCAAAAAGTATTGGCAGAAGCCGAAGTAAATATGGTCGGAGGCCAATGAGCTTGTGGTGAAGTAATAAAAACTAAGGAATAAACTTGGTGTTTCATGTGACCCATGCTCGATTCCAGCCCCTGACTTTTAGTTTCCACGGCACCAGGTTGATAATAGGAGACTAACGAGTAGGTGGTGTTCGCTAGCTGGATCCTTGAATTGAACGAGTTATATATCACTGCATTGTCATGCATTTGGTCGAGTGTTCACGGGCGTTGGCCTTAGGTGAGAGTTTTTCCCTGATTGAAAAGCGAATGTACCCCGATGTGGTGAAGCAGACTAGCAATGGCCAATTTGAAGGATTCATAGTTGTTCAAAACAAATATATATATAGTCGGAGGCCAAATAATCTCGGTGGACGCCTAAAAATCTTGTCGGTTCCGACAATTTTTTTTATTTAAATAAAACTAGTGACCCGACGGTTTTATGGCGTGTGGCATTGATAGGAATCATGTTCTAGTTTCTAATCTAAATGTCATTTGTCTATTTTTAGGAGGGGTCAAGTGCAACTTATATTTTTATAAATAAGTATTACTAGCTAATAGGGAGAGGGGAGGATGTTTATGTTGAATATGGCATTGCCATGGCTCCTGCTTATGCAGTGAGATAGGGCTAGGCCCGGAACTTGTAACCTTTACGTTTTCGTTAATACAATCGATCTTACATCTTATCCCTACTATCCGATCTTCACTCTATCTATTATATCAAACCCTATCATTGGTCCGACCTGCCATCGACCTGCCTCACCTCTACTCTCCATTTAATTTCAAAATTTCATATCTGTGTTTAGATCTCAGATCTCAGATCCGATTACCTCACCAAATCTCTTCATCTATTTTATACCGTCAATAGATCTGTGTTTTTATTCAGATCTCAGATCTGCCATTTTCACTCATGGAAACCCTAGCTCAGAAATTCCGATTAGATGCTCACGAACAACATATTTAACAATTACAATATGATGTTTCTGAGATTAAAGCTACACTAAAAGCATTGGAGGTTGATCGTGATGAATCCAACGAATTTCGAAACGTGGTGTTGAATTGGATGAAACGAAAAGAGCAGAGGACTATTGCTGGGTCGCTTGGTTCAGGAGGCAATTTCAGTGAGTTATTTCCCTATTCTCGTCCCAAATTTGTGTCTGATAGGGATTTGGGTCCCAAATCTGCTTTCGATGGAGATTTGCCGGATGGTCTTCTATCTGTAATAGCTCAATTGGAGGCGCTTGTTTCCAGATCTGAAGAGCGTTTGCGTTTTGGTGGCCTCGAAATTCACAATTCAAAAGGTCAATTGAATGAGGATATAAGTTCCTCAAACCTTGATTTGTTTGAAATTAAGGAGGGATTGGTTTCATGTTATGATTCGGGTGTGGATATTCCAAATCTAGGGTTTGCAACTGCTAATCCTATGAATTCTGGTAATTCTCCATCAAATGTGTTCGAGCCTTCACTGAACCCTAATTCTTCGTTAGCTTCCTTTAACGATTCAGATGAAAATCCAATTGGTGACCTTCCAACGGTGCTTCTTTTTGCTCCAAAGGTGATATTAGCACTTCATTCGGAATCCCCTGTTTTGTAAGGCCCCGTTACCGGTAGCCTTACTTTAACGTCGGATTTACTCATAAACACAGTTCTTACAAATCAGAGTTAATTAAAACTTTCGCGGAATATAAAACTTTAACCGTTAATTACCAAACATTTATTCTTTTCTTTAAAACCTACTCAAAACATCATATTTAGAACATCCTTTCGTTCATCTTCAGATGCCAACCGTTCAATCCCTGCCATGTGTCATCCTCATGCTTTCTTGATAAACATATATACCTGCGTGCATACTAAAAGTCAGTTACGCTGAGTGAGTTCTAGTTAATCACGTAACATACAATTCATTCTCATATATTCTTCCCGTATACGAAGACACGTATTGCTACCTTAACCTTGTATAAATATCCATAGAAGGATCATCCCGTAATATCTATTAAAAGAACCATTACTATTACCATACTATATATACTCTCCATAGAAGGAACACTCTGTATACTTTCCATAGAAGGAACACTCTGTATACTTTCCATAGAAGGAACACTTTACTATCCATAGAAGGAACGCTATACTTTCCATAGAAGGAACACCACACTATCCATAGAAGGAACATTATACTATCCATAGAAGGAGCACTATGCTATCCATAGAAGGAACTTTATATTATCCATAGAAGGAACTCTATATATTATCCATAGAAGAACACTGTATATAATCTGTATATAGGCTATTATCTAATATCCATGTAAGGAACTAATCTCTTCCCTAGGCAATACGTGCAATATCCGAAGATCATTCACGTACTGACAAGCATTTCATTCTCATTCAAGTCATATATAAATAACATCTAAATCATACATGGCATACACTTACCATTTAAGGTAAGTGTATTAACTAACACATCGAGTATGCACACAGCCCCGAAAAACATAACAAGGAAATGGGGCTAGAAACTCACCTGGATTCGGTTGCGCTCGCCGTTAATCGTAATTCCTTTCCTTAACTGGGCACGGCTAACTGTTAAATATATATTTTTGTTAATTAACTGTCTAACTAATTAATGTGGCTTCCTAATTTGGGCTCGTTATTTATTTTAAATTGCACATGGGCCACTAACAACATTGGATTCGTAAATCATAATTTCTGGGCCCAACTGGTCAGGCCCAAATGTCAACAGAGAACCCATTTGGCCGAGATCAATCTTTGGCCGAGAACCTTGGCCGAGATCAATCTGGACCGAGAACCTAGGCCTGGCCGAAAACTCCCTTAGCCGAGAACCAAGGATCTTGGCCGAGATCCTTCTTGGCCGAACACCATGGCCGAGAACCAAGGGTCTTGGCCGAGAATCCCACTTGGCCGAAAACCCTATGCCCAGACTCACTTATTTGCCCAACATCATCATATCTTACTTTTA
The DNA here is from genome assembly GCF_021521415.1 of Bidens hawaiensis. NCBI lineage: Eukaryota > Viridiplantae > Streptophyta > Magnoliopsida > Asterales > Asteraceae > Bidens > Bidens hawaiensis. The sequence goes on from NW_027492189.1 coordinate 114,440, forward strand.
TGATTTCTATCCAACTTAGATTTAGATTTAAGGTTCGAATCATGATTTTTAGCCTCCTAACACCATTATTTATAATCGTTTTACACCCAATACTAACACGGCTTCAAGATCTATCCCGTTTTAAGCATAAAGCTGGGACCTTTACACATTCAAAACGTTCTAGGCTAGATCTAGGGTTCATATATGAGCCGTTCACTATTATAAGCATATTATGTCCGTTTTAACCATCAAGTTCGAAACTTTATGATTTGTCTAGACCCGATCTAGCCTAGGATCAAGTTTTATGGTAAAACGTTCATAAAAACATAACCTTTAAGGTTTAAATCTCATACCTCTAGGCGTATTTAGGCTTCGGTTTGACTTGGATACGAACTAGGATCTTGTATTTATCTTGTATATGAAAATCTATTGATAAAAAGGTTGGATCTTGATCTTGTTTCTCTTGGGATTGGGGGCGGCCGAAAAGGGTAGAAATGGGTTGGATGTTTGGGTGTTTAGAGAGAATTATATGGAAAAATATGGATGGAAATGGAAAGGATTAGGGTTTAAGGGGTATTTATACTCCCTTATGTCCATGGACCTAAGGCTCATATTTTCTTTTTGATCCATAATTAATTACATCTAATTAGTTTACTTGAACCATCTTTGTTATTTTATTATTTCTTTATTAGTCCAAGTAACTATTGTTCCATAAATAAATTATATATTTAAATATTATTCTTTGAAAATTCGGATGTTATATGTTCTATCCTCCCAATTGTTATCAACGGGACACCCGCATACACATATCAGTGAAGTTGGTGATTTCAAGCTTAACTCTTCCACTTCAATGAATTTTGCTCAGGTCTTGCACAGGCCTACACATACTGTACTTAAGGTTCATCCAAGTCAATACGAAATTGGTAGTGAATTGCTTGCTGTTCAAACCTTTGAATGGAAACCGGGTTGGGACTTTGGTTCGACCGAACATGCAACGTCCAGCCCTCTTGCTTTTGCCCCACCATACTAAACCACCTACTACACCACAATCAATTGATGATTCCTCAATTGAATGCTTTACTTCATTTATCAGAAATTAAGGATTTCGATTCAACGCATATCACTATCAATGGGGCTGCCTCTTTTCACAACTCCATAGAACCTATACAAGATCAACTCAAAACTCAGATTCAGATCTTTGGTTTCGATCCTGGTCCGAGTTTTATTAACATGCTTTATTTTAGTCGCATTATTCGCATCTGTCAGCTTGTTTGTGCGGTTTTGTTGGAGTTTGGTCTTTCGGTTTTGGGCCATAAACTTGGTTTTACTCAGAATGTGTTCCATGTTTACACTGTGCGCCCTCGATCTGTTTTACAAATTGCTCATGGAGAAGTTCGAGTGGAGTCGGTGGTTCGTGAACTTCAGGATAGTGATGAAGATGAAGCTCTGCAACATCTTGAGGTTCATTTATCCAGCATTCAAAGTTCTATGAATATGCATGTTGACAAGAAATGTCGGGATGTGCAACTGTCGGTTAAAGAGCAGGTTTGGCTTTATGTGACGCTTAAACCGTATCGTCAACTCTCTATTGCAAGTCGTCTTCATCAAAAGTTGGCTGCTACCTTTTTTGTCAAGAGTTAAGTGACACTTTAGTACCTGTGGTTTGGCCAACTACGCAACTTTAGTACCTAAACTTTATTTTGTGCAACTAGCTACCCCAGCTTCAAAAAACTTGCCATTTTAGTACTTTTTGCTAACCCCGTTAATTTTTTCTCGTTAAGTAAGGGGTAAACTTGTAATTTCAATAGAGTATATGAACACGTCAGTCACTTGTCCTACTGGCTAGTGCATCCCTTGTTAAAACTTCGTAAAAATCATAGGTTCGCGTTCGAGTCCAAGTAACCATATTACAAGTTTATCCTTGACTTAACGAGAAAAAATTAACGGGGTTAGCCAAAAGTACTAAGATGGCAAGTTTTTTGAAACTGAGGTAGCCAGTTGCACAAAATAAAGTTTTGGTACTAAAGTTGCGTAGTTGGCTAAACTAAAGGTACTAAAATAGCACTTAACTCTTTTGTCAAATTCAGATTGTCGAGAAATTTAGACCGCTAGCCTCTGTTGATATTTTCTTTCCTACAAACCTATCGGGTATTCATTGGGGGTACAAAACTACAAGTCCTATTATTGAGTTAATTGTTGGATCATATAATTTGTGGCTGGTGCATGGGCAGGGTCGACCGCTAGACGACGCAGCCGATCCCAGTCTTGAGGACAAGACTGTTTTCAAGGGCGGAGTAATGATAGGAATCATGTTCTAGTTTCTAATCTAAATGTCATTTGTCTATTTTTAGGAGGGGTCAAGTGCAACTTATATTTTTATAAATAAGTATTACTAGCTAATAGGGAGAGGGGAGGATGTTTATGTTGAATATGGCATTGCCATGGCTCCTGCTTATGCAGTGAGATAGGGCTAGGCCCGGAACTTGTAACCTTTACGTTTTCGTCAATACAATCGTTCTTACATCTTATCCCTATTATCCGATCTTCACTCTATCTATTATATCAAACCCTATCAGGCATAATCTATTTGGTTAAAAATCTCGACGGGTAATGATTAAAATGTGATCGGGTCTACGAGTTTTAGAGTGAACATTTTGGGAATTGATTGGTCAAATGAACATTCATGGTCCGGTTTATTTGAACGCGTCTTTGAATAAATTTAGAAAGAGGTTTTATGCATGGTCTGGTTCCAACTCTATAAAGAAAATCTATTCATTTGGATGGTCTGATCAAAGGCATTATTGGTAAATGGTAATGGAAAGACTATTCTGTTTTTGTTGGATGTGGGAAGCTAACCGGCAATGATGAATTTTCGACCAGTTTGTTACGGACCCATTTGCAAACGTACAATGGGCCGACGACTTGACACGAGTGGAACAGTTCCTATAAAATTTAAATTTCTTCGGCTGGAGACTGTCCTTGAATCGCTTACCGAATCATAAGTATAAACTTCTTTTCTATTTTCCGCATTTGTTGGTTTAAGTGTGTAATCTTTTTAAATAGCTTAGTTATATGCAGACAGCAGCATATTTCATAAATATATATGTTCAATACATAAGATATTCATTAACACAAACAGTTAAAATGTAGTTTTACATGATATCTTTTTAAAGTATATCAAACAACATTAAAATACAGTTTTACATTACATCAAACTTTTGAAGTCAACTGTCTTCTGCACATCAATCCACTTCTTTCAACAGCACTGCTATTTCACAATCGCGGGTTGTCGTGGATAGAGAAAATGTGACGGTGAACCAACACGTCAAAGACATGTACAATAAGAAAAGTTTATGTTTATTACATTTGCATCAAAATGAAACAATAAATGAAAGTAAAAATAATATTTTTCGGATTTATGAAAATACCTTCATTTTAATTTTTTGGTAAAATCAGAGAGCTGAATCACTTGAATTCGGGAATAAGTTGCGGCTTCCTCCCGCTCTTTTTGAGTGTTGAAGCCCCAGTCAACTATTCACAACAAACAAGTAAATGTCAGACATTTACAGTTGATCAAAATATTAATCATACGTGCGATTGTATATGTATAAATTCAAAATGTTGATACCTAGATACAAGTTCCAGCCATTTAGCTCGGGTTCTTTGATGACATTTTTAAGTGTTGCTAGCCGGTCTTCCACGAAGCTAGTAAAAAAAATAACAAATTGAACTCAAGTCTCAAATCATTTTAATACAAATCCGGAAGTTAAATTTTAAAAGACTTACTGTAGTTTGCGGCCTTGGTTTTCTGGTCGCTTTTGAAGCATCTTCAGCGTTTCAACTTTGGGACTTCATGTTAAAATTTATAAAAAATAAACAAAATATTGTTAAAGATATCATAAGATGAATTTATACAAAAATATGAAATATCATGTTGTGAAAACCAGGTACCCGGATCCAAGAGCGTATATTCTTTCGGGTGGTATGGTAACTCCAGCAAGTTCTCGCAGTAACAAATCAGCAAAACGACCCTAACGCAAACATACACAACTAAAATTACTAAAATACCCTTCACGAATGACCAAAAAGAATATATACTAATTTTCTTGGAAACGAGAAGTTACTTGTTTTGTGGTAACTATATAGAGTTCTGAACTCGCAAACTTCAACGCATCAGGAACACCGGGATAAAACCTTTAAAAAAGGAAACGTATCAAACAGGTCAAACGGGTCAAAAATCATAGTTTTAACGCATACAACCGTCTAAATAACTTATTTAAAAAGAATACAACTTTTGTACACAACTCAGTTAAAAATTATTTTACTAAAGTGTTTTGGTTTACCCGACCCGACTTAACCCGTAAGAAAACGCAGATCACCTGTGTGCAGCCATCCATGTAGTCAAATCATTTTCCAGCCGGTCAAACGGGTCAAAAATCATAATTTTAATGCATACAACCTTCTAAATAACTTATTTAAAAAGAATACAACTTTGTACACAACTCAGTTTTTTTTACTAAAATGTTTTGGTTGACCCGACCCGACCCGACTTAACCCGTAAGAAAACGTGGATCACCTGTTTGCAGCCATCCAAGTAGTCAAATCATTTTCGAGCCAATCATCTCGAACCTTTCCAAAGAGATCAATAAGTTCATCTCTCTTTTCACCCCATTCGTCCATTATTACTGGTTTAATATTCAACCAGTTGTCCAATATACCCTCAACTGTGAGTCCTTTTGACACCTTACACATTTAACAATATAACAATGAACAACAATGTTTCAAATATTTAAACATGTTAAAAAGTTTATGATATGCATATGGAGTTATGTACCGATGACGTTCGCCGTGAAGGGATCTTGATCTCCAGAAGCAGTCTCACAAGCAGAAGACACTCGTATCCAGTTTCCACAACGGGCCGTATCTGTCATGGTTTCAGAATTTGAATAATAATAACGGTACGAGTTAATAGAGTGAACTGCGTTTTCGTCCTTGTGGTTTGTCCAAATCTGCGGTTTTAGTCCAATAGTTTAAATCTGCGATTTTCGTTCCTATGGTTTCATTTCAGTTGCAATTGAACCCGAATTCACTAATCCTGTTAAGTCTGGTCGTTAAACCCATCAGTGTGCCCTTCACGTGAGGGGCAATTTTGTCTTTTTCCCCCCCAAGAGGGGGCTTGCGAATTAGGATTGGGGTTTATTTGGGGAGAAAATGACAAAACTGCCCCTCACGTGAGGGGTACGCTGATGCGTTTAACGACCAGACTTAACGGGGTTAATGAATCCGGGTTTAGTTGCAAGTGAAATGAAACCACATGGACGAAAATCGTCAATTTGAATCTATGTCCAAAAACCGCAGTTTTGAGCAAACCACGGGGACAGAAAACGCAGTTTACTCGAGTTAATATGAGCGAGAATGCGAAAACAAAGCTTACTATTTGCATCTGATCAACCATCCAATCTTCCAGTGATGAGTCCACACTAGCAAACATTTCAGGCCATCTCAGTTTAGCTGCCTGTGTATTGTTGTTCAACCAATGAGCATTCATAGTTTCGTACACAATGTAAACGATCCAAGCCGAGCGAGAGCTCGACTAGGCTCGAGCTTGGCTTGTTAGTCGTTTTACAAGCTCGAGCTTGACTCAGGCTCGGCTTGTTAATTATTTATTAATTTTTAATTTGTTTATATACATTTTAATTAATTTTAGATATTTTTAGAAAAAACTTAAACGAGCCTAAGACCCCGCTTGAGCTCATTTGCAATACCTTAAACGAGCCAAAGTTCAGCTTGAGATTGCTCGTTTTGACATACAAGAGCTCAAGCACTATCTCGGCTCGTTTCGAGCTTTTTATTATAAGCTCGAGCTTGGCTTGTTAGTCATTTTCTCAAGCTCGAGCTCAACTATGGCCCAGCTCTTTATTGTTATATCAATTCATTTAAATACATTTTTAATATGTTTATATATTTTGAGAAAACCCTTAAACGAGCCTAAGGCGCCCCACTTGAGCTCATTTGCAATACCTTAAACGAGCCAAAGCTCCGCTTGAGCTCGTTTTCAATACCTTAAACGAGTCAAAGCTCCGATTGAGCTTGTTTGCAATACCTTAAATGAGCCAAATCTCGGCTTGAGCTTGCTCGTTTTGACATACAAGAACTCAAGCACGATCTCGGCTCATTTCCAGCTCTTTTTCATAAGGTCGAGTTCGGCGAGCTAATCCTATTTACAAGCTCGAGTTTGACTCAGCCTCAGCTTGGCTCGTTTATTATTTACTAATTTATTTATATACATTTTCAATTATTTTTATATATTTTTATTAAAACATTAAATGAACCTAAGCTAGGCTCAAACCGTCAAACTCGTATGAGATACCTTAAACGAGCTAAACCTTGACTGCGCAGTGTGAAATTAATACATAAAAGTAAAATAAAAAAAAGTTACGACTTAAAAATACACTAGCCTAGTTAAGGCTCAACGAGCCTAAACTTACAAGGTTTAAGCACGGGCTTGATAATTAAATTGAAAGTGATACCTTAACAGCAGAGATGGCAGTCTCACCACAGCTATCACAAAGAACACCATCAAAGTCCAATGCATATAGATCCTCCATTTCTTATCTCACTCATTTCATGTTACATTTTTTTCTCTATATATATATATGCTTTGTAACAAAACAAAAAAACTTTATAGATTTTTTTAATGAATGGCACAAATACAATATGTTGTTATCCGGATGGATGTGTTTTTATTATTTCTTTGGTGTGTATGGTTTTGTTTTGGCACATGTTGGTTTAATAAATTTTTAAATGCTAATGGTAAGGTTATATACTTATATTGAAAACCGACAATAGTGGGTCAATTATGATTAACGAGCTTTCATTACCCGCTTAAACTGAACCAAACTTACTATATGCATTTTTTAATATTATTTTTTTCATGGTGTTTTAAAATTACATATTGTATGTGTTTTTTGACGCTATAATACTTTATTTCATGGTCAAAAAATTCAAACCCATACTTTCAGACATAAAAAATGTCCCGTTATATATTGTTTTGAGCTATTTTTAGCTAGACCTAAATTTATGGTTAACCGACCATAATTTACCTGTCATGACCTTCAAAATCAATTAACCTTTTGATTACCCATTAACCGACATCTTGTTATCGTTATGGTTTTTGGCCATAACTGACACACATGCACCCATTACTGTATTGTCTATAACATGGATTAAAACGCCATAAACAAGCTTGTAACCGGCTTCAAAATTTCATAATTGAGCTTGAAAGATAATAACCAGACCATTTTCAACTGAAACAAAAGAAAGAAAATATACATTAAACGGTTTGACCAGACTTAAATGAAACTAACCCATATTGCTAAGTGTATAAATTAAGAGTATGACTCAATTATATAGGGGTTAATAATAAACTGGATCTTTTTAACCCACTACATGTCTGAACATAACATAGACCTGTCTCTGAATTTATAAATTATTAAACAAAAACATGCAAACGTGGGCATATCCACATCATAATATTCATGCTATTCTTTTACAACGTTCCCTAGTCTCGACTCCCACGGGTCATGGCTTCGACATTTTATATTTTTTTTAATTCTAATTATTTACCTAATATTGTTTATGTTGGTGACAAGAACTAAGCAAATAAAAATAATAATGGCTACCAAAGCATTCACCGAACTGAATGTACACACCCTCTCACATAGGGGTTTTTAGAAGATCCGAATCGAAACCGAAACTTGAATTATCTGATCCGAATTCTTATTTATTGATTTACAAAAAAAACGAATAGTTTGGATTATTCGGGTATATGAATAATCCGAATAAATAACATGTTTTTTAGAGTATATAACCAAACCCTTTAACATTTACAATGAGCTTATAAATTTATAACTATAACTTCATTATTCGTCCAATCAACATAATACTCTAGTTCCGTATATATGGGGGGGGGGGGGTAGAAAACCGAAATAAGCATTAATCGACGGTTAATTTTGTTCTTTTTAATTGAATTTTCAGTTTCGATTCGGTTATCCATTTTTTAAAAAACCGAACCAAACCGTTGATGATGATAAAGATTATCAAGATGATGAGGCATGGACTAAACTTTGAAGATAAATAAGATATGAATGAAGATTAAGATTAAACATCGTACTCAGTATATCCCACCAATAGCCAAGCTATGGTAGGGTCTGAGGAGGGTAAGATGTAGACAGCCTTACCCCTACCCCATAGGGATAGAGAGGCTGCTTCCGATGAGACCCCCGGCTCGATAGTAGTTTTGCATCAAGCCTTGGACATAAGGCACATAGCACTCAATCATCGGGACACCGGCTGATTGGTGCATGTACCATTGTCTTTCGGCTATCAACGCCACCACATGATGCCTGATTAACCTTCTGCCACTTTTAACGTTATTTTCACGAGATTAGTAAAATAACGTTAAAATTAGTGCAATTTTACTTTTGCCCACCCGAGGGTTCACACATATATACATTATATGCGCGCACCGCAAGCAGGGCGAATTAAGAACTTTGTTGAATTTTAATTTTATTTAATAACTTTATATTCGTATAGTTCCACGTAGCACGTGCCTGTTTTTGTTTTTTAAATTCAATATATACGTGGTACTCTAATACGTTCTCATACAAACTTAAAATATGCATTCATCTATTTTTATTTGCAATGTCTACACATAATTGAAAAAACCCCGAAAATAACCTAACCGAAACCGAAACTAACTAGAAAACCGAAACCGATTAACCGGAAAACCGAAAATAAAAAACCGAATGGTTTGTATATTCATAATAACCGATTACTTCGGTTTCGGTTTGGGTTTCGCCTAATAACCGAACTGAACCTTGCTCAGCCCTAGTTCCGTATGTTTATTTAATAAGACTTTTGCTTGTATGTTTGTTATACGAATTATTCATATTATTTCATATTACTCGAATCCTATCCAAATTGAATTGGAATGGATTCGTATCAATATTCTTAATTCGGATCGAATCAGATTTCAGATAAAGTCCTAAAACTTTCACATCCAAATAATCTAAATGAAATAACCCGTTATCCGATCCAATAAATGCCCCGGACTCTCGTAACAGGCAAGATCCACGCCTCGCATCTCACACTTGTACTATAAATAAAACCAAAAAGTCAAAAAGTAAGGCGCCAATACCGCGACTGGATAAAGATAAAATCATAAAATGATAAATACACACTCATTCATTCATTCATTACACACAAACAAAACAGTTACATAATACAACCCCAACCTCCTATCACCGGTCACCTCTACTCCAACCTCTCCACACTCACCGGTTACACCCAGTCACACCTCCACCCCTATAAATACTCTCCCCATCGTCAATCCAGTTTCCACTTATCAGTTATCACAAATCACTTCACCGGAGTCGTTACGTCACCGTCTCCGGCATCAATTATCTTCACTGTAAGTGAATCTGTTACACGATTAACATATAATATATTTGAGAATTTGATTAATTAATTATTTATAATTAACTAGTAGTTATTGATTAGTATTAATATTATAAGCGTATGTTCTAATTAGTTAGGGCTTACGTGTTGATTTTGTTTAATTTTTGTGGTTGAATTGGTTGATGATGTATGTGATCGATCTGATTATATGTGTGATTTTGATCGGCAGAAACGGTTGCGTGTGGATTAGAATTTGTGTTTATTTATTTATTATTTGTTTATTGATGTTTTAATTAAACTGTAGTGCTTTGAATATATGATGATTGCTTTTGGTTGATGATTATTTGATTAACTGTTGATTTGAGATAAGTGTTTATTGATGACGTGTGTACCTTTTGCTAACATGCGCCTTGTACTACACTCAATCATATCTTATAACACTGTCCCACAACAGGATGATTGTTGCTTTTACTGACCTGGTAATAGTTGTGTGTGAAATCTAGTTCTTATAATTGGAATGATAATATGACTTGCAAATGAGTAGCGGTGCCCGAGGCTCGAACTCTGCTCGTTTTGACATGCGAGAGCTTGAGTTCAGCTCGTTTCAAGTTATTTTTTTAAAAGCTTGGCACGGGTTTGAGTCGTTTTTCTCAAGCTCGAACTCGGCTCGTTTTGACATACGAGAGCTCAAGCTCGGTTCGTTTCGTGTTGTTTTTCTAAAAGCTTTGCATGGCTTGTGAGTCGTTCTTTTCAAGCTTGAGCTCTGCTCGTTTATTATTGGTAATTTTTAATATATTTTCAGAATACGTTATTGAGCCTAAGCTCGTGTAGTACCTTAAACGGTTGCATGTGATTTAGAATTTGTCGGTTTGGTGTGTATTTGTTCTTTGATATTTTAATTTAACTTTGAATATATGCTTTTGTTTTGATGATTTGATTCTAGCTTTATTGCTGTCATTTGGGATAATTGTTTTACTGATGTGTACTATTTGCTAACTTGTACCACGTACACTTAATCATACCTTACCCTGTCCCATAACAGGATGTGTGTGTGTTTGGGGGTGGGGGGTTTTGTTTGGTGGTTTATGTTTGTTGTTGTTGATCGAATAATTGTTGGGTTTATTGTTGACCTAATAATAGTTGTGTGACATCTTTTGGAGTTTTTTACTTTTCTTAATTGGAATGACAATATGATCCGTGTATGACAACTAGGGCTGTAAACGAGCTGAGATCAACTAGGTTCGTTTTGACATATGAGAGCTTGGGAACTGCTCATTTTGAGCTCCTTTCAAAAAGCTCGGCTCAACTGTGAGTCGTTTTTATCAAGCTCGAGCTCGACTTGTTTATTATTAATTAATTAATTAATTTATACACGCTAGTTATTTTTATTTATTTTCAGGAAACCTTAAAAAGCTCGGCTCGAGCTCCTGTCGCACCTTAGACGGTTGCGTTTGATTTAAAATTTGTCGGTTTGGTGTGTATTTGTTTTTTGATATTTTAATTTTAACTTTGAATATATGCTTTTGGTTGATGACTTGATTCTAGCTTTGTTACTTTTATTGAGATAATTGTTTATTGATGATGGTGTACCTTTTGCTAACTTGCGCCATGTACACTCAATCATATCTTACACTGCCCCACAACAGGATGAGTGTTTTGGGGGTGGGGCGTACATTTGGTGCTTTGTGTTTGTTGTTGTGGTTGACCTAATAATATTTGGTTTATTGTTGACCTATTAATAGTTGTGTGAAATCTTATCGAGTTCTTATACTTGGAATGGCAATAGGACTTTGTTTATGACTACTTTGGGTGTAAACATCAATCAATCAATCAATCATACCCAGTAAAATCCCACCGACAGCAAAGCTATAGGTAGGGTCTGGGGAGGGTGGGATGTAGGCACACCGTACCTCTATCCAAAGGAATAAAGAGGTGGCTTCCAGAGAGACCCTCGGCTCTAAGTACATGTGTATGAAGCAAAATAAAGGAAATCAATGTTTAACAGTTATATAAAAACTACTACTAATTATAATAATATTAATAATAAGGTCACAGTTTAACAGCTATATAAAAGCTAATAATAATAATAATAATATATGTAAGGGAAATACCATTATGGTATGTGACCTAAATAAGTTAAGTCTAAGCCCTAAGGTATTCAATTCTCTCTAAAAATCCTTAACTTTAATTCTACTTCTTCACGAATTCCTATCCTCAACCATGTCCTCGGAGAGGTTTAGGTCTATCAAATCATGCCTAATCCTCTCATCTCAAGTCAATTTCGGTCATCCTCTACCCCTCCTCCCCTCTATAGTAATGTCCTCTACCCCTCCTCCCCTCTATAGTAATGTCCTCTACCCCTCCTCCCCTCTATAGTAATCCTCTCATCCCAAGCTTATTTGGGTGTAAACATGGGGAACTCAATTAGGCTCGTTTTCACATACGAGAGATCGAGCACTGTTCATTTTGATCTCCTTTTAATAAGCTCGGCTCAGCTTGTGAGTCGTTTTTTTCAAGCTTGAGCTTGACTCGTTTATTATTTGTTAATTACACACATTATTAGCTATTATTATGTATTTTCAGAAAACCTTAAATGAGCCTAAGCTGGAGCTCGTGTAGCACCTTAAATGGTAGTGTGTGGTTTAAATTTTGTTGGCTTTGATGTGTATTTGTTTGTTGATATTTTAATTCAGCTTTGAATATATGCTAGCTTTGTTACTTTTATGAGGAAAAGAATAGTTTATTGATGTGTGCCTTTTCCTAACTTGCGCATTGTACACTCAATCATATATTACCCTGTCCCACAACAAGATGATTGCTTTGAGGATGTGGTGTTAATTTGGTGGTTTATGTTTGTTGTTGTTGACCTTAATAACAGTTGGCTTTGTTGTTGACCTAGTTTAACTGGAACAAAATTGGCATGCTATACAGTGTCACATACTTTATGATTTTGTTACATTTATTTACTCATGTTTATAAGGAAGTAACATGATTAATATTTCTTTAATCGTTTAATACCGACACTAATATGGAATACTGGATGAATAAATTTAGGAAATCATTTTCAGCACATGGCAGAAAACAATGAAGCACAGGTAACCGCCCCTCGAGGAGCCGATTGGGAAGTGGTCTCACTCACTGCATCAACATATGCTGCTTCACCTGGCGGGAGCATTCCAGAGGTTAAACAAGAAGAAACGGGTGAAGTGGTTAAGAAAGATGAAGTTGAAACTTCCAACACTTTGTTCATGTCTGGTCATTTTGAATTTCCACCTAGGCAGCCCGAGAACGCGCTACCAGAATCTGCAAAAACCGAGATTCTTGAAAATCCGACAGGAAAAGACGACGGTTCTGTATCTGTAAAAGATTTGGAAGAAGAAAATTGGGATCTTAAGAACCTGATACAACACGAGAATGTGCCACCCGAACTTGAAAAAACCGAGATTCTTGAAAACCCGACAGGAAAAGATGACGGTTCTGTATCTGTTAAAAATGTGGAAGAAGAAAATTGGGATCTTAAGAAGCTGACTGAGTTGGGCTATACCGAAAACACTAGCTTGAATTTGGCGGGAAAAGAGAAGAGTATATATGATTCCCCTACACTTCATTCGCTACACAGTGAAACGACTATCGGTGCTTTAAACTTGGATGATGAAACGAGTGTGTTAGACGAGTCGATATATTCTGAACCGACAATGGATCCAAACACACCAAATACTCCTGCTAAAGAAGACAACAATGAGGGATCTGGATATGCAGATTGGTTAAAGAAACAAGCGGTTTGTTTTTATGCACACGCAAAAGAAACAAACACGCTGTGGTCGGTTTTTGCAGCTGCTGCAGTAATGGGCATCGTGATTATCGGCCATAAATGGCACCAAGAAAAATGGCAAGTTATCCGTCATGAATGGAAAACTAGGAACCATGATGAGGTGCGTGTTTAATGCTCAAGTTCGTGTTTTATATTTGTTGTTTGATCTGCAGAATTCGGTTTTCGGAATTTTTGAAATCGTTTGGTTTCGGTTTTTTCAGTTACGGCTTGGTTTTGGTTTTTGCCATTTGAGCTTGAAAATTTTAGGCCGAAAAAAATGTTGGCAAAAACTAATGAATTTAGGTATAAATAATTTTGTTAATTGTAAAATAATAAACTGTTATACATTTGATAAAAAATATTGGAGTTACATATTTATTAAATATATTATAAATTTCTTAATGTTAAATATAAAAAAAACAAAAATTTAGGAATATAGTTTGGTTTTTTTCGGTTTTTTTACATGCAATACCAAAACCGAACCGTTAGTGCGGTTTTTACAAAAACATAAAACCAAATCGTCGGTTTGGAATTTGGATTTTTCGGTTTTTTTGGTTTCGGATCGATTTTTTCGGTTTCTTGCACACCCCTAATTTCGGATACGTTGACAGAAAATAAGGATGATGGCGGGACCCATATCCCGATTCAAATACGCGATCATAGGTGGGAACCAACATGATTTTTCGATAAGAGGCGGCTTATCAAGAGAGCTTTGAAGGTTAATGGTGATGAACTGATAATATGTTTGATGATGATGAAAAATGATGGTACAAAAACAGAGCGAATGTTATATGAGTCCCATTTATATGTGTGTGGTATTTTTTAGACTTTGGAAGAAATAAAAAATGGGACATTTGGAATGGAAGATGCAGAATGATGGAAGAGGCCAAACACAAAAGGTATTTCAATTTGGAAAGCATGTTAATCTTTTGCTTATTGTGTTACATTTTTATGTTTGTAATTAGCAAATGTTTTCACTTTTATAACATCTTGATTATATCCTCATTTGTGTTTTGGGTTTACTAAGTGTTGGTGACTGTTTGACTGGGCCAATTAACCATAAGTTAGGATCGCCGGATCGGTGAGGAATTTTCACATTGGAACCGGTTAACTGTTGTTTCAACAGGTTACTAAGATTAACCGGTTACTAACCGAACCAAATCGGTTACGATAGTGTTCTTCCACTCAAAAATCGGTCAGGGGCCGTGACTGGTTATTGACGTTAATCCGTTTTGATCGTTTAACCAGCAAATGGTTACGATTATCAATCAATATTATTTCAAAACTGGTTAACCGGCGTTTGCACATCAAGTCTTACTGCAAATCATTTCTTGGACTTTCATATGGTCAGCCGTTTTACGTCTTTTATTAAACAGTTTGAACACCTTGTAAAACTTGTTCTAAATCTAGACCAATGTAAGTTATGGGGCTATAACTTTCAATCCTTTGAAAAATAACACCTTCATTACACCTCTTAGAAAAATAAGATGTCATTCTATTTAATAATACATGAAACCATCTGAATGCACGTAACATGTCATTCTATTTGCATAACTTCACCACATAAAAGACTTTACATATATCTAATTAGATTAAGTAGCAAAAACAAGGATTAGAGAACAGATTTGAAAATAAAAAAGGAAGATACACTTGGTAATCATGCATTTTCGATGATTGTTTCTTCGCTTGAAGTCTAGCGTGTATACGCTTAGTTTCTTTTTTCAAATGTAATGTGGTTAGAATCAATAATGCTGAGGTTGGAACAATAGATTTCCATGATTCCATCAATTCTCGAGTACCATCGATTGCAGTAGGCGTTGACATGCGATGTGTCTTCACTACCACCTTCAGATTCAATGCCACCAGCACATCGTTTGTCAAGACCTATTGCAATGAGTGGTCTTCACTACCACCTATTGCATGACATTGATGTGTTCCCAAACGACTCTTCTAGATCTTTGTTACATTTAACTTAAGTGAAACTCATAAGCTTGTATTAAGGTTTGTTAATTACAGCTTAAATAGCTCATCAAGTTTATGCATAGGACAGTTTAGTCACCGATGAAGGGGTCCTTAAACTTAAATTTAACAAATTAACAAACACAAACACTTAAACGAACAATTTTCGTGTTTGTTCACTAAGAAAATGAATATGTTTTATTTTTGTTTGTTGATAACAGCAAACCTATTTAGATTTCTCTATTTAGATTTCTGGATATTTCTTTTTAATTTCGTTTGTTGATAACAATCGGTTCTCAAACACTAACGAACCTAAATGAACCCAAATGGGCGTATATGAACACACACGGACATGAACCAACAAGAGTTAAAAAGTAAACGTCGTTGTTCAAGTTATAAGTGTAAGTTAATTAAATTAATCCATTATATCTACATATAACATTTTCAAGTTAAACGAGTATGTCTAAACCAATGGTTTTACAATACGAAAATCAAATTAATTTTAAATTAATATTAGCAATAAGTATATTTAAATGATTCAAACGATCATAAACGAATGAACACATAAAAAAGGACATAAACTAGCGTTTACAAACGTAAATGATTGAATGGTCATTTGTTCATGTTCATTTCTTAATTAATTAAACGAACCAGGGTGTTCGTAACGAACTTATCGTCAAATAGTTAAAAAAAGTTATATTTGTTTACATGCTTTATCTCTCCTTTCATCATGGCCATTGTTGTCTTCATCACATTAGCTAGTCACAATGATCACCACCACCAATGTCTCCACTAGCCGCCACCAACCCCGTTGCCACCACATTGTAAAAAGACCCGAACTTGGAAAAAAATGGAGGAACTTAATTTCAAGAAATGAACACGACCAACATGTTTTCGGTCTAATTTATATTGTTAACACAGAAATAATAAAAGACACGTTTGTCAAATGTAACACTTTACTTTCAAAAATAACCAAAAATACACACAAACATACTAAACAACACACACACAGACAAACATACACACAAATGACAAAACTTTCAACATCCAAAATCTAAAAAAAGTCAACCACCCGTTGACTTCTCTAAACTGCATCAACTAACCTTTCCAAAACCCTTATCAAACCCTAATCTCAAGAATCATCAAGAAACAAAACTGATAACATCAATCTAAAAACATGCACACACATACACAAATGACAAAACTTTCAACTTCTAAAATCCGAAAAAAGTCAACCCCATTGACTTCTCTAATCTGCATAAACTCAACTTTTCAAAACCCTTAAAACCTACTTTCAAGAATCATCATTTATTATCTTCTTGATCATTCAAAATACTACCATCATCATCAATATCCACTTCATCAACATCATCAAAATCATCATCATCATCATCATCATCATTATTATTATCATTTCCCCAAATCATATTAGACAACTCATAAATCCTAACATCAGCAGGAGGCATCCAAGCCTTCAACTTCGCACCCAAAACAAATGTCTTCTCTTGATTCCTAAAAAATCGTTCCGGCAACTCAACCATTTTGTTATTAAACACTTCTTCCTCAACAAACGCCTCAGTTTCAATCCAACTTCTATAAAACCTTTGCATGTGAGTTAAATCATCAAACGGGTACGTCCCATTTTTTTTGTAGTATTCAAGAATCTTGTTCAAAAGATTTGCTTCGTGTATCTTTCTCCATGCGGTTATTGTTCGACCGGCTGAACCCTCGGTCACATCTTTTGGGACCGCAAATTCTTGGCGTTTCGGTGGAGGACTAGGCTCGTTGTTATCATCGTCGTTGTCATCCAGGGTGAATGATCTAAAGCGTTTTCGGGGTGGGAGTTTGTTCTTTTCGGGTGAACGTCCATCGGAGAAAGAAAAGGGTGGTGAATCATCCATGGTGGATTATTATTGATGGGTTTGGTTTCTTTAAGAATCTTGTTGATAAAAGACTGGATTTTGGAGAGGAAGAAGATGATATTGTGGTGAAAAATGGATTTTCAGGAATTTGAATGATAATAAAATGTGTAATATGGACTTAGAGTGATTATAAGGAACTTGTAATATATATAGTTTTGTAAGAGGGTTTTCTTGAAGTTTGTTTGTATATATTCTTGGAGTTTGTTTAATGACAGTCAATATATATATATAGGGTAGGGTTAACATAAAAAACAATCTTGGCCATTGGATCTAGGATCTAGTAGTTGAGATTAGTAGTTTCTAAATACTCTATAGTTTCTTATTTACATGGTATAGTGTCCTATTTTAGTGGTTTGCTTGATTTTAAAGTCTTCTCACACTTCTCACAAAACAATTGTTTTTTTAACCATTTTCTATATATATATATATATATGCTATGTATAGTTTACGTTAGTGGGTATTCTAAATCGGGTCAAAACCCGAAAATAATTTAACTTTAGATAAATAATACTAAAGTTAGAAAAAAAAACAAAGGCAAAACGTTTCATGTTAGTGTATATAATTAGGGTTGTATCGGGATTGACCTGTCTGTGCATCAAATGTCCAAAGAAGCGTGTTGAGGATGCAAAGTGTTTGACAAAACGTCGAAAAGTAACTATGTCGGCTTTAGTTAGTTTTGTATTGGGGTTGTGTTATCAGACATTATGTGATATTGTTCTTTTTTTTTAAATTGAGAGTGAGATGACAATTTCGTCACTAAAATGGTCTATCGAAAATCTAACCATCCATCCATCTTAAAGGACCGAGATATGTTAACACTCCTTTAATAACTTACTAATGCTTATCGGTTGTGGATGAGTTGGTGGTGGAAAAGGTATACCAAAACGATGTTAATTGTAACGGGAACACCGTTACAATCAAGTTAACAACAACTGCAATTCCGGCCCATCTAAGTAGAGAATGAGACGTTATGCCGTCATCCTTTTTCTCCACAACACCTGGTGTAGAAGGATATTTAGGGTGAGTTCTAAACGTTAAAAATATAACCTGAATGTATCGACAAACGTAAATATTGAATTACGTAAGATAATAAAATATAAGAAATGCCGTAAATATGATATTATAAAAAGTTGCATCTTTATTTTTTATTTCCTAATTTTCTTTTACATATTAAATAAGCCACTGCTCAAATTGGCGGGAAAATTCGGATCCCCAATGAAGAAGCGTGTATCGACTTACTTGTATACGATCAACGTTCCTCGGGTACGAGTGTGCTATATCACCGATGGTTTTCCGAGATGCGAGTTCTTCCACCTACAAAACGAACAGTACCGTGAGTTTACCCCTCAGAAAGGGACAGAGGGATCTTCTTTGGGGTAACCCTCCGGTGTGAGAATCAGATATTGTAGGAGAGGATAATCAGAATCTGAAAATGAGTAAAGGACTTAGAATATATTTTCTTGCCTGCTTTTAATCACCAAATCATCCACGTAGACTTCTAAGTTTTTTCCAATCTGCTCGTTGAAAATTGCATCTATGAGTCTTTGGTAAGTGGCTCCTGCATTCTTCAAACCAAATGGCATTTTTGTGTAGCAGAAAACACCCTTGTCAGTTCTGAAAGCAGTTTTGTCTTCATCCTGTGGTGCCATTTGAATTTGGTGATAGCCCTTATAGGCATCCAGTAAACATTTGAGCTTAAATGGCACCACAGAGTCCACCTTCATGTCAATGTTTGGGAGGGGGTAACAATCTTTTGGACACGCCTTGTTGAGGTCCTTGAAATCAATGCACATTCTCCATGACCCATTGCTCTTCTTTACCATCACAGGATTGGCTACCCATGTTTGATATCGTATTGGGCGAATGATATTCGCGTGCAGTAGATCTTCTACTTGCTTATTCATGGCCTCTGTCTTCTCGTCTCCCATGACTCTTTTCTTTTGAGCAATTGGCTCCACGGACTTGAATGTGTTGAGAGAGTGCTGCGCCAGGTCTCGCGGAACCCCAGTCATATCAGAATGTTGCCACGCGAAGACTGGCATATACGTTGTGAGCAATCTTTTCATTCTCACTCTTGTGTCATCTGATATCGTAGCTCCGATTGTGATTGTTTGTTCTGGGAATTTTGGGTTGAGAATCCATTCCTCTGGTGCGTTGTTTGCCACTAGAAGCTTCATTCTCCCCTCTCGAGGTATACTTATTACTACGCATAAATGATCTCGGTACACAAATGTTACTCCTGTTGGTGTTGGGAACCCCAACGCTCCATGCGCTGGTGACGGTATGGCGTTGAATTGGGCAATCGTTCCTCTACCCAAGATCATACTATGGCATGAAGTGGTGGGCAAGACCAGGAAGTTGACAATTTCAGCTCGCTTGTGCTTCTCATCCCCCATAGTTAGTTCGAATTGTATCTGACCTAGGGGGTGAATAATTTCGTTTGAGACACCCGAGATTGGTGCACTCACAACTTCGAGCCTTGCTTGGTCTGCTGGATCCAACTTCCTGAAACATTGCTCATACATGATGTCTGACTCACTACCGGTGTCCACCAGGATTCTTGAAACCTCATAATGAGCGATGTGTGCAGTGATGACTAGAGGACTGCTGATAGACGGGCCTCCTCTGATTATTGGAAAGATTACTTGTTGCTCGCGCCAATCCCCTTGGATTTGCGCGCTTCTCTTCTTCGATCCTAGGTACTAAACCCGGCTTACGACCTTAATTTATTATGTTTGGCTTATTTTATTATATGGACTAATACAATATTATTGGGCTGAGGGGGTTTTGTGGAGGTAACCCTAACTGGGCTAGGCCCATTAGGGTACCATGATGGTGGCCATGAGGCTCCCTATATAAGGAGGTCTCCACCTCCTTATTAAAGGCGGTTCTCAATAAGAGCCACCACCATAACCATTGTTGTGTCTGTAAACAAGAGATCCTCGAGATTTCTTAGCAGTCACCTCCACACCCCCAAAAACCATTGCAGGTCTGAGCGGAGGAGAGCGAGATTTGGTTACATCATCCCGTAGAAGACGATCCGAGATTTGGTTAGATCTCAAGCTACCGGAGAAGAAGATCGAGTCGTGGTTCGTTCATCTCGAAGACCGGGGAACATCGTCATGGATCAGGTCAGATTCATTTCATGTTTCTTCATTGGCGCCATCCGTGGGACCGGCAACGAGCCACGTCTTGATTTTCATCTCGGTTCTCAGATCTATCCATGAAATATTCCAGATCTAGGATTTTTTCCTCTCTAGAAAAATCCAGATCTTGAAGTATAAAAAAAATATATTAAAACTACCTGATTCGGACGGTCAAGCCTCCGGATCTATGATGGTTTTAGATCTTCTCTACTCCAAGCTTCAGATCTGTTTTTACACGATTACAAATCGAGAATTACAGATCTGGGTTATAGATCTGAGTTTTTTGTGTAATGGAAACCAGATCTGATTCAGATTTCTTCATACGCGAGTTTGTTTGAGCAATAATCACGTTTCAGATCTACATTTTTGAAAAAACCCACTGAACTTTGAGTGGTAAATATTCTCGGAGCTAGAAAAGAGATGCCACCATCAGTATGAAGATATTTTAAAAGGAAGGGTACAACTCGCATAACACATAGTACAACATGCCTATGCTTTGTATCCTATTAAGGGGACAACCTCTGAACCCTTCATACCTTTTCTGCATCGTGGCTCCGGAGAACTTTCCCTAAGTCGTACACATGAAACCAACAACGGCGGAATGCTCCGATGCCTTGCATGCGCGACCCCGCGGATCAACGACCCGCCATCATGCATGGGCGCCGCCTCGGATGATGTATTCCGCCGCCATGCACAGGCGCCTGGTGGAACAACTCTCCGCCATGCATGCGCGCTCAACTTTCAGCCGCTATGCATGCGCGACCGCGGATCACCACTCCGCCGCCATGCATACGTGACCTTGGGTCACCATTCCGCCGCCATGCATGCGCGCCCACGGATCCTCACTCCGCAGCCATGCATGCGCGCCCGCGGAAACCACCATGTGAGTTCGAAAAACGACTCCATGCTTTTGGTTTTACGTAGAAGACTCCAACGCCATGCATGCGCACGCAACCCTCTACCATGCTTTTGGTTTTACGTAGAAGACTCCAACGCCATGCATGCGCACGCAACCCTCTACCATGCTTGTGCGCAACTCGCTGCCATGCATGCGCACGCAACCCTCTACCATGCTTGTGCGCAACTCGCCGCGCTTAACTCTTCGCCATGCATGCGCGCTCAACTCGCCGCCATGCATGCGCGCTCAACTCGCCGCCATGCATGCGCGCTCAACTCTTCGCCATGCATGCGCGCTCAACTCGCCGCCATGCATGCGCGCTCAACTCGCCGCCATGCATGCGCGCTCAACTCTTCGCCATGCATGCGCGCTCAACTCTCCGCCATGCATGCGCGCTCAACTCTTCGCCATGCATGCGCGCTCAACTCTCCGCCATGCATGCGCGCTCAACTTTCAGCCGCTATGCATGCGCGCCCGCGGATCACCACTCCGCCGCCATGCATATGCGACCTTGGGTCACCATTCCGCCGCCATGCACGCGCGCCCACGGATCCTCACTCCGCAGCCATGCACGCGCGCCGACGGATCCTCACTCCGCAGCCATGCACGCGCGCCCACGGATCCTCACTCCGCAGCCATGCATGCGCGCCCGCGGAAACCACCATGTGAGTTCGAAAGACGACTCCATGCTTTTGGTTTTACGTAGAAGACTCCAACGCCATGCATGTGCACGCAACCCTCTACCATGCTTGTGCGCAACTCGCCGCCATGCATGCGCGCTCAACTCTCTGCCATGCATGCGCGCTCAACTTTCAGCCGCTATGCATGCGCGCCCGCGGATCACCACTCCGCCGCCATGCATACACGACCTTGGATCACCACTCCCTCGCCATGCATGCGCACTACCAAGGATCAAGATTCCGCTGCCATGCATACGCGCCATCGGAGATCAAGTCTCCGCTTCCATGCATGCACACCGTTAAGGATCACCCACCACCTCCGCCGAGGAGCCGCGCCTCTAACTTGTTAGATCCACGGAGTCCGCTTGTCTGCACCGCGCTTGATAAAAAGCAAATTTTACAAAGTATAAAATGTCCAAGAAAGTTTATACACGTGCGAAGGAAAAACCCGTTTACAACCGCAATCCGGGTATCAACACCTGCGGGTTGGCAACGCCACCCACGGATCATAGCCGCGATCCGCGTATCAACACCTACGGGTTGGCAATGCCATCAACACCTGCGGGAAGAGAAGTTAACCTCGGACTCCGGCAGGTTAAGTTATTGATGGCGTGTTAATCACTCATGGCGGGACCCCCTCGTTTCGCATGCAAGCTCTGATAGATCAACACAATATTCACCAACAATCACGGTAATCCAAAGCATCTGGTGGACCGCCTCGGGCTCCCGCGAGCTACGTGCAAAACTTCCGGCGAATGAATTCCACCACTATGGCTTCCGCAGACCACATGAAAGCTCCGAGAAAAACTAGGGCGGGTCGATTCCGCCTCCCGCAGGCATTATGCGTGCTCCATACTCCCTCTAGTAGACCAACTCCACCACCAGTCACATGTGAGTAGACGTGCTAAAAGCCGTCCGTGGCAGGTCATATACGCATACTGCAAGACGTGACAGCCGCTCCCGCGGGTGACATAAGCGCTCAGATATTCCAGCCCCGACACAGTGCCACCATGAAACACTAACGGCGTGTCATCTGGGCACTCACGAGGATCAACCAGCAACCATAAAGAGCCGCAAGCGCACTCCCACAAGTTAACTTCAGCCATCATGGATGTATCGCGGGTCATTTCTGGCTCCCGCAGATCACGAGAGAGTTCCATAGCGGGTTGATTCGCGCCATTCCGCGTCCGTAAACAACTTTTGCAGGTTACTACCGGGGCTCGTCACGCTTCCGCATGGATGAAATTCACTCTACCACCATCATCGGGGACTGAAGAAGCGATCTGGATGTCTTTCGTATGATGAATGAAGGTGTTTTCTTGATGTATGAGTATATAGGATTTGCATGAAATGGCACAAAAAGTGCTTATATTAATGCAAAATATATGGCTATGCGCCAAACTTAAAGGTTGGGAATCCTAATAAACCCGCTCGGCTATGCGTCGAATATTAGGTTGGGCACACCTCATAATTCGCCTAAGGATGGAAGACATCCGAATATATAGGTTGGGAATCCTAATAAACCCGCTCGGCTACGCGCCGAATATTAGGTTGGGCACACCTCATAATTCGCCTAAGGATGGAAGACATCCGAATATATAGGTTGGGAATCCTAATAAACCCGCTCGGCTACGCGCCGAATATTAGGTTGGGCACACCTCATAATTCGCCTAAGGATGGAAGACATTCGAATATAAAGGTTGGGAATCCTAATAAACCCGCTCGGCTATGCGTCGAATATTAGGTTGGGCACACCTCATAATTCGCCTAAGGATGGAAGACATCCGAATATATAGGTTGGGAATCCTAATAAACCCGCTCGGCTACGCGCCGAATATTAGGTTGGGCACACCTCATAATTCGCCTAAGGATGGAAGACATCCGAATATATATGTTGGGAATCCTTATAAACCCATACGGCCATGCGCCAAACTTAAAGGTTGGGAATCCTCATGAATCCATAAGGCCACGCGCCAAACATAAAGGTCGGGAGCCTAATAATATCCCACATGGCCACGCGCCAAACATAAAGGTCGGGAGCCTAATAATATCCCATATGGCCACGCGCCAAACATAAAGGTCGGGAGCCTAATAATATCCCACATGGCCACGCGCCAAACATAAAGGTCGGGAGCCTAATAATATCCCACATGGCCACGCGCCAAACATAAAGGTCGGGAGCCTAATAATATCCCACATGGCCACGCGCCAAACATAAAGGTCGGGAGCCTAATAATATCCCACATGGCCACGCGCCAAACATAAAGGTCGGGAGCCTAATAATATCCCAAACGGCCACGCGCCAACGTAGGTTGGGCACACCTCATAATTGGCCCGATGATGGGAACCTTGTAATACATCCACTTTTAGTTGATATGTTTTTGCAGGTTCGGCTACGAGTCGCACAAGCACCTATGACATTATTATTATTATCTGGCCGTTTGTGCCTCCATTATTATTTTGAAGACAAGCCGGGATAGTCATCCTGCGTAGAAGAGGCCCTTGTGGGCCAGTCATTATCATCATATTATAGCTCATAAGCCGCAACTCGCGCATGCTTCATTATTTTATAGCTCGCCTCGCGCCACTATTATTATGATGCGTGCTATATTTTATTCATGCCAGTGCACCATTATTATTATAAGGATCACAGCATGTCACCATCATGGAGAAAACCTCTCAAAACTCAAAGACAATAAAGACAAGGCCGAAGAAAGGGGAAAAAACCGCCTCATATCCTAACGCACCATATGAAGTCCAGCGCTCCATCTAAACGCTTGCACGCATAGGAGCAGCACTGGACTTGGGGGGCTTGCAGGGGTATGGTACTAAACCCGGCTTACGACCTTAATTTATTATGTTTGGCTTATTTTATTATATGGACTAATACAATATTATTGGGCTGAGGGGGTTTTATGGAGGTAACCCTAACTGGGCTAGGCCCATTAGGGTACCATGATGGTGGCCATGAGGCTCCCTATATAAGGAGGTCTCCACCTCCTTATTAAAGGCGGTTCTCAATAAGAGCCACCACCATAACCATTTTTGTGTATGTAAACAAGAGATCCTCGAGATTTCTTAGCAGTCACCTCCACACCCCCAAAAACCATTGCAGGTCTGAGCGGAGGAGAGCGAGATTTGGTTACATCATCCCGTAGAAGACGATCCGAGATTTGGTTAGATCTCAAGCTACCGGAGAAGAAGATTGAGTCGTGGTTCGTTCATCTCGAAGACCGGGGAACATCGTCATGGATCAGGTCAGATTCATTTCATGTTTCTTCAGTTGTTATCATCGTCGTTGTCATCCAGGGTGAATGATCTAAAGCGTTTTCGGGGTGGGAGTTTGTTCTTTTCGGGTGAACGTCCATCGGAGAAAGAAAAGGGTGGTGAATCATCCATGGTGGATTATTATTGATGGGTTTGGTTTCTTTAAGAATCTTGTTGATAAAAGACTGGATTTTGGAGAGGAAGAAGATGATATTGTGGTGAAAAATGGATTTTCAGGAATTTGAATGATAATAAAATGTGTAATATGGACTTAGAGTGATTATAAGGAACTTGTAATATATATAGTTTTGTAAGAGGGTTTTCTTGAAGTTTGTTTGTATATATTCTTGGAGTTTGTTTAATGACAGTCAATATATATATATATAGGGTAGGGTTAACATAAAAAACAATCTTGGCCATTGGATCTAGGATCTAGTAGTTGAGATTAGTAGTTTCTAAATACTCTATAGTTTCTTATTTACATGGTATAGTGTCCTATTTTAGTGGTTTGCTTGATTTTAAAGTCTTCTCACACTTCTCACAAAACAATTGTTTTTTTTAACCATTTTCTATATATATATATATATATATGCTATGTATAGTTTACGTTAGTGGGTATTCTAAATCGGGTCAAAACCCGAAAATAATTTAACTTTAGATAAATAATACTAAAGTTAGAAAAAAAAAACAAAGGCAAAACGTTTCATGTTAGTGTATTTAATTAGGGTTGTATCGGGATTGACCTGTCTGTGCATCAAATGTCCAAAGAAGCGTGTTGAGGATGCAAAGTGTTTGACAAAACGTCGAAAAGTAACTATGTCGGCTTTAGTTAGTGTTGTATTGGGGTTGTGTTATCAGACATTATGTGATATTGTTCTTTTTTTTTAAATTGAGAGTGAGATGACAATTTCGTCACTAAAATGGTCTATCGAAAATCTAACCATCCATCCATCTTAAAGGACCGAGATATGTTAACACTCCTTTAATAACTTACTAATGCTTATCGGTTGTGGATGAGTTGGTGGTGGAAAAGGTATACCAAAACGATGTTAATTGTGACGGGAACACCGTTACAATCAAGTTAACAACAACTGCAATTCCGGCCCATCTAAGTAGAGAATGAGACGTTATGCCGTCATCCTTTTTCTCCACAACACCGGTGTAGAAGGATATTTAGGGTGAGTTCTAAACATTAAAATTATAACCTGAATGTATCGACAAACGTAAATATTGAATTACGTAAGATAATAAAATATAAGAAATGCCGTAAATATGATATTATAAAAAGTTGCATCTTTATTTTTTATTTCCTAATTTTCTTTTACATATTAAATAAGCCACTGCTCAAATTGGCGGGAAAATTTGGATCCCCAATTTTATCATAAACAAATAAAATTAGGGTTTCTTCATTCATTCGATAGAAAGAAACTGGAACCAATTATCGATCGATCAATTGATTGATGAAAGCAAAAGTCTATTATCTTAGTGTTTAATCGAACTGCTGTGTCTGCTTTAAAGGTATGCTTCTCGTTGATTAATAATCTGTCTGATTAATTGATTGATTTCCAGTTCATGCATTCCTTATATCTGTTTGCCTACTGCTATTATTGTTCATCTATCTTCAAATGTTTAAATCATTAACTGAATAAACCGAACCGAATTAGCTGAAACCGATTGGTTAATAAAATAGAGTAGTCGGTTACGGTTTCGGTCTAGGCTAATCACCGAACTGAGCCGAAAATGTTAAAAAGTTGCATATGTATCTGCTTGGGTGTGGATCAAATACAAATGAAATTAACGTGCTAAGTGTGAGAATCAAGTAGAGTAATTATATATACAATGTAATTACAACATTACATAGTTACTCTACTTGTATATATAATTACTCTACTTGATTCTCACACTTAGCATGTTAGTTTCATCTGTACGTTAACTTTTCCTGTATTTACTATTTAACATTTTGATTTTCTTATTCTAATAATCATGTGAATACTCTCAGTTTTATTCAAGTGATTTTAATAGTTTAAAGTATGTAACGTTATGATGCCCGGCCAATCGATTATTTGTAAGTTATTCATGTGCTTTGATTGGCTTTAAAGTTAATGTCTTAGTTTGAGATATGCTAAATTATCATGCATAACTTTTACATGATTGTTTCATACATACATTAAAAATGATCTAACCAATTTTTTATTTTATTTTTTTGCTTATTTGATAGTATACTCGCTCGATTGAAGTTTTACAAGCTTGTTTCTTCGAAGAAAAACAATGAGTAAAGAAGAAACCCCAAATGTTACAAGGAGAACAACGAGGTTATCGTCAACCAACACCCCAAACGCAAAAGAACGCGCCACAAAAAGCAATAATCTTCCACCACTTACTCTTCGTGATCTCGTGTTCGGAGAACAAGAACCCCTGACTCTTGACGGTTTAATTTCTAGTTTACCAGGAAGACGAAACCAGATCCTTGAAATTTTACGCTTTCTAGGCCCGGTGAATTCTCCGGTGTCTCCGTTATTTGTTTACGGTGGCGCATCGACCGGTAAAACCAGTACTATTCTCCAGGTTTTTCGACACTTAAACCGGCCATTTGTGTACTCGAGTTGTAGAACATGTTACAATGCGCGCCAACTTTTTGATAATATGCTTAACCAGTTATTGCTTCATAGGAGGACTGAAACTAATGATTATTCGAGTGCGAAGAAATGCGAAAAGCCCGCGGATTTCGTTAATTTATTAAAAGAAGCATTGGTGACAGTTGTGGATGGTTTGAAGGGATCAAAGAAGTTAGAAGGGTGTGTTAATGGAAGTATGGTTTACTTGATATTTGACAGTTTGGAACTTATTAGAGATTGGGATAAGAGTGGTGTCATATTGCCTCTTTTGTTTAAGCTTCATGATGTTTTGAAGGTGCCTGATGTTGGTTTGATTTTTATTAGTGGTTCATCGTTTGATACGTATCATTCGGATACTGGTTTTGTTGATCCGGTACCTGTTTATTTCCCTGATTATACGGAAGATGGTCTCAGGCAAATATTTATGAGGAACCAATCAAACCCGAAACTCCGATCGGCATTTCTTGAGTGAGTGATATAGTTTTTTTTTTTTTACATGTTGCACCTTTGTTCATGAACTGTTTCGTGGGAAGTTCATTTATGTTCATTCGTTTAATTAATGAACGAACATAAACAAATAATTTTGTTCAATTAGTCAAATGAACGAATACAAACATAGGCTATATCCGTTCATTTGTGTTCACGAACGTTCAATAATGTGTTCGTTTACATCCCGTTTATGACTTTTCTAATTTTATCATATAGATTTAAGCAAAATTGTTAACTATGTATATACAAGTATTATGTGATTAACATATGAATATGAATATGTGAAAAAAACAGACACAAACTTGGTAGCTGGAGCGAACCATTGACACTGACCATTTTCGGTTAGCCAAATAAAATTAAACATTGTTTATGTTCCTTTGTGTTCGTGTACTGTTCACGAACGAGCATGAACAAGAAATTCCGTTTTGTTAGATGTTCTTGAACTGTTCACGTGAAAGCTTAAGAATGAACATGAACATGATCTAGTTCGGTTGGGTTCATTTACAGCCCTAGTTGCACCTCATAAAAGTTTTATATATTATCATGTTGCTTAACCGCTCTTTGATGATTAAGTATGATTGCATGAGGGTGTTTGGATGTGTGTTTCATTGAGTCACAGTAATCAGTTTTTAGCATTCTTGTAAAAGTTCTTATGAATCTGATTTTTCTATTATTGATGGCTAAATAGTTAGATTTGGAGTAGTATGTGTTAAGTTGTTTTGTGGTAAACCGATTATGAATTTATGATTACTTTATTATATTATTCTGATTCTTCAAATTGCACTTATCACTTTGAAAAGGCTCATCCCAACACCTTCTAAGTATATTGAAACTTGGCAATATTATGGTTAAGTAGTTAACATCTAAAGTTGTATCATACCTTTTTGTTTGAACTTTAAGGTGCACGATGTGACAACTAAAAGTATGTTATCTAAATGTGGTTTTTATGTTCCACAGTGTGGTATTGAAGCCTTTCTGTCGAGTAACAAGAAGGCTTGATGAGTTATATATTGCCTTGTCACCATTATACAAGAAATACACTGAGCCGTTAGACGATTTGGACGTTATCCCTAATGAGGAAATCAAGAGAAAGTTGTATACTTGTCTTCAGCCTCATATCGGTCCTGCTCTGAATGAGATATTTAAAGTAACTTCTCAGCCATCTGTAGAAGCGGAAATTAAAAACAATCTAAAAAGAAAAAACAGCTTGAAGAAACTTGGAAATGATTCTATTGATGATATCGATTTCCATATGTCTACTTCTGCTAAATATCTTCTCATTTCTGCATTTCTTGCTTCTAGAAACCCTGCTACTCTTGATGCATCATTCTTTGATTCAACCGGTGGTCCCACTAATCAAAAAAAGAAAAGAAAGTGAGTTCTTTTATAAGTTATATTGATATTAAGTAGCATGGTAGCACAAGTTAGTGAGTTACAATTCATTTTATTATTGTTTTGCATGCAAGCTTCTACATTTCAAAAACAGGATTTTACCAGGGCAAATTGCACGAAACAGAAATAATTTCATATGTTTTCCTGATTGTTGTTTTTCCTGATTGTAGCAATCAACTTTAGATTTGGTGCAATATAGAAGCCAACTTACACTTTTTTATCAACTTTTGCTACCAATTTTTATAACTGATATGACATCTTATTTTTCATTTTAGCGTGTGTGTGTGTGTGTGTAAACACGCATGCCACGTGGAATCTGACATGTAATAATTATTTTTGCATTTTAAATGATCGTTTTTCAAACTTGTAAAAATTTTTACTTTTTAATCCTTTTCACATAAGCACTTTTTTGCATACTTGGCATCTGATGATGTGGCTCTCATGACTTCAACCAATGCCACATCATCAATTTAAGCGTAAATGTCAGCAACCAGTTGTACGTTGGTTTCTATTCTGTGTCCAATATGAAGTTAGTTGCTAAGTGCAGATATGCAGTATGTATTTTACTAGTACATACTGTTTCTTTTTCTTCGTTTATTTTGGATTTATGTGGCTGAATCTTTTAACCACTTTTTTTTTCAGGGCTTCCGAAAAATCAAGGGATTTGAAGGAAGCTGCAGAGCAAGAACAGTTCATGAAAGGGCCTGGAAGTTTTCCATTAGAGAGATTATTAGCTATTTTCCAGTGTATTGCATCAAGTGATGAATATTCACTTGAAAACGACGAAGATTCACTAGAAACAACCGGTTTAGACTCGGAGTTTGGTGAAAACAATCTCATGTCCGATATTCTCTTGCAAGTATCAAGTCTCTGCAATGCTAATTTTATAACTAAAGGTGGGAGTTGTCCACTAGAAGGATCCACTCGTTATCGGTCCACTGTTAGCGAGGATCTCACATTAAAAGTAATATTCATAAAACTTGTTTATATGATTCTTTATAAACTTTTCTGGCGGTTGGTTTATTTACTTTTGTTTTATAACTTTTATTTGCAGGTAGCAAGGAGTTTGAAGTTCCCGCTTTCAAAGTATTTGTACCGAAGATAGTACGCTAAACGAAAGGTGGTTACGTTCTCGGTTAACAAACGTAAGCATTTCATGATTCGACTATTGTACCTTATGAAACTGTTATGAACTCTAAGTAGATCAAGTGTTTCTCTAATTGTTCTTTGTAGTTCTGTTTAACTCTATTATCTGTGGCTTCGGTCAAACTTGTAATAATCAACTTTTGTGGAAAAATGGTTGGTTTTTGGTACTTGAGACTAAGGGTGTAAACGAGCCGAGACGAGCTTGAGGTGGACCAGGCTCAAGTTCGGCTTGTTTGGAGCTCTTTTTCTAAAGCTTGTGCTCGGCTCGTGAGCTGTTTTTCTAAGCTCGGGCTCAGCTCGGCTCTTTTGTTAGTTATTAATTAATATATGTGCATTTTTATTATTTTCATATATTTGAGTAAAACCTTAAAGAAGCTTAAGCTCGGCTCAAGCTCGTTTAGCACCTTAAACGAGAGCTATAGCTCGGCTCAAGCTCAACTGTGAAGTGTTAACTGAAGTCGAAAGAGCTTTCCATACAAGGCTCGAGGTCGGGCTTAGAGGTGCACAAAATGGGTAATCTCAGGAACCAGAACTAGGTATGGTCAACAAAAGTCAAAACCGGATCTGAGTATAGTTGGGTATTTGACCGGGTTTTGACCGGTTCCATCGGGTTTCGGGTCGAGTCAGGTTTTGATCGGGTATTGGCGGAACCGGTTTCACCCGGTCCGGGTCGGTTCCAGTTTGGGGTGGGGAACCCAAAGTCCGGTCCGTACCTGCGGGTAGGGTAGGGTCGGGTCCGGTTCCGGGTAGGAACCGCAGGGTCGGGTCCAGAACTGTTGTTTTGTGCATCTCTACTCGGACTTGGTAACTAAACGAGCTTTATTTGAGGCTTGGGCTAGCCACAAGCTCGAAAAAGCTCGGCTTGTTTTGAGCTTTATATCGATCCGAGCTCGACTTGGTTGCTAACAAGGCAGGTGTACTTTAATTATTGAAAAAACATTTGCTTGAACAGAATTGGTTCTAATCAACAGTTTCAATCATTCATATATAAATGGACTGATTTTGTTGTACTCTATTTCTAAACATGAATATTAATAACACTAATGACTTGATATAACTATTGATTATCAACATTTTGTGTATTGTTTTTACTTTATTTGTTTATACTATTCCAACCAAACATACCATGAAGTAATATTAATAGATTGCACATGGCATGTGATCTACACTTCTGGTTTTAATGGAATAAGTGAATACTGGTAGAAATTGTTATGGCAATGTGTTTATATAAATATGGTGGTTGTATATGTGTCGAGTTCAAGCTCGAATAGCTCAGTAATAGCTCGAGTTCAAGATCTAATAACTCATAAATAGTTTCTTAACGTTTTACCGAAAAAAGTTAATAAATAATGAACTCTTTAAAAACAACAAAACGGTGTACAAAAACCTGACACCTAAGGGCTTTGTACGACTGTGTTGTGCTATCTGGCGTTGACATTTTGTCTTTGAGTCATTCCGTACGAAGTATCCAGATAATCCTCTGGCCGTTAAAAAAATCTAGTATATAATAAAGACTACCATATTCATCCACGTGTCACCCTCTCAAAGCTTCTCCCTTTTCCTCATTCATTTTCAAATATATTATGGATCACTGGACCCGACCCACATACAATCAACACCCCCAAATATTGTTCGTTCTTTCTTTCAACACAATGGTTATACCACCTCTCTCTCTCTGAACGTTTACAGGCAGAAGCCACCAACTCCGGTATCATCATCCTTCATATTCAATTTGTCTTGCTAAAATCCTTCCAGGGCTGAAGTCGGTTCTTCTTCATTCCCACCGCCATTGCCGATTTGGATCAACATCTCACCTATTACGAGCCCAAGGTTGTCGTCATTGTTTCATAACCTGATTCCTATTTTCCTCACCCGTCTTCGATTACACGTGCGATACCGTTCATTCCAACGCCAGCTGCTGATTTAGATAATTCTGTGTTCTTCAATTGCAGCACATCATGGTTAGTAGTTAATTTGATTGGATTATTTTGTTCATTACAAAAATCTGCTTCACTTATTAAATATGTGAATTTAGTTACATTCTTATTTTGAGAACACACTTGTATTACTTGAATTTAAAGAATTGAGTTTGGAGGATTAACCCTTTGTTTTACCAATAAAATTAGAAGTCTGCACGTAAGGTGCTCGATGAAATGCCTCAACTAAATTTTTATGACTCGTATGGTAAATGAAAAAGATATATCAACGCATAGTGCATCAAATAGATGTACTAACTCCCAAAAGAAATTTTGATTCGATTATGATAATATTTTGATTCGGTTATGAAAAGATTTTGATTCATTTGCGAAAAGGATTTGAAAAAAACAATAGGATTGGTGTGGATTTTAAAAATGAACATGGTTACCTTCCATGTAGTAATTTAAATTTAGATTCTTTTGGGCTTCTTGGGTATTTGACATAGAAAAATTGTCAAATATCATGTCTAAAAGGTGCAAGATGATGAAGCTTGGATAGAACCTTTCAGCACATCCTAACTTTTGTTAGTTACCCTTTTGGTGGTTACTAAAAAAGTAGTAATAGTTATTTTGTTAAAACTAACTTAGTGATGAAGATCAATGTTTTGAATTCTACTTTAAGGTTTTAGTCATGTATGTAGTATTTTGTTTTAAAACAAAATTGGGACCTATATTCCATATTGATTTCCTTTTGAATTTAACATAAATGAACAGGTGTAAGAGAACTGCTCAACATCGAGATACCGACAATCAACATTGTGGGATCGCTTATCAAAGAGCGGGTATCAAATCCTTTTGTTTTATATGGGAACCTATAATTTTATGTATAATCAAGCTTAAAAGTTAAAAAGTTGTGTATTTCTTGCATAAAAAAGGTATCAAATCCTATACCCAATACATCAAACTATTTTTTACCTTACCAAAATTGGTTTCAAATTAGGTCAACTATAAAGACAAAATTGGTTTTTTCTTTTTAAATGTTTTATATCAGGGCCACAACACTATATTCAGGCGACAGTTTCCCCTTACAGTATGTTTCGCGATGACCATAAACAAAATTCAAGGTCAATCGTTGTCTAGGGTTGGTTTGTACTTAAAAGAACAAGTGTTCTCACACGGACAACTATGTGTGACTTTATCAAGAGTTAGCAGATATGGACTAAATATTTTGATTCTTGATAAACAATGTATATTAGCTAATGCAACCACAAATGTAGCGTACAAGGGAATTTTTGCTTATTTTTAATTTTTTTGTGTAATGCTTGCTTTGTAGTTTATGTAATTTTAATATAATTTGTGATTGTATGAACAATTTATGATAATTGTGTTGTTAATTATATTTTGGTTAATTTTTAATGTTTATAATTTTCATCAATGTCCCGTATAATACACGGGACTCAAACTATTTAAAAAATAAAACTTGACACCTAAATCATAAAGCAAGCTTTAAAATCAATAATGATGTCACAGTCTACTACCTCAACTACATTTTCAACCTTTTATTAATTATTAGTACTTTAAAGTTTAAATGAAAGCACTATTATAAAGTAAATTATTTTGAATTATATATAATATATATAATTTATAAAAAGTTTTATATATTCATACCTTGACGCAATGTTGTAAAAATCGCTAGTCATTAGTTGGACGGGGGGTGGGGGCTAGCGATTAACATGGATTAATCGGATCAAACTTAATGTATAATTTTCAATTTTATATATACATGCACACGTTTTTATATGTAATTTTCAGTTTTATACATACATATACATATTTTGGCCGGAAATTGGCTTGAATCTCGCCGGAAACTACTAATTTTGGTCGGAATATTACCGGAAAATGCTAAATTTTGTCGGCATCTCGCTAGAAATTGTCGATTCTGGCCGGATTTGACCATTAACTGATTAATTAACCTAAAATTAATAAGTGAAGTGAGGACTAACGATTAATCAGAGATTAATCAGCGTCTAGTCAGGATTTTTGCAACACTGCCTTGACGTCATTTAAGAAGTTGGACAATAATTATAATAGTGTCACTACCAAGACTATGAAATACATTTGTCATACATTTTAAATGATAATTTACTTTTTAAATGTTAATACTTGTTTATTAAGAGGAGTTTTGTTGGAAAAATTAGTTATTCAAGTAAAAAAAAGAAGAAAAAACTAGCTTATTTAATATTCATAAATAAATAACTGTTTTAGACTTAAGTTATATTAACCTTTAAAAATGGGTAAAATAAATGTTTATGTATGGTTTTCATAAAGCATTATGGAAGAGTGATGGAGAGTTTGTATAAGGTTGTGGGGTCATATATATAATTGTTTGATACAATTACTGTTATTTATTATTATTGTAACCATATATGTAAATGCACATCTGTAAATCAGTAAATGGATTGTGAGAACATGCTACAAATGTTAGATGAGATGTGATAACCACTTAACCAGTCACCGGCACCTTTTTACAGACACCAGCTTGTCAGGGTCTATACAAGTCGTACAGGGCCATACGTGTCGAATAGTGCATGAAAATGATACAAAAATGTCAGACTTGTAGCTTGACCCGTCTACACGTCTTGTATAGGCGAGCCGTATAGACTCTAAGAGATCATATAGTACGAGATGCAAATAGTTCATCATTGAAAAAGTATATGCCTCATATAGTTCTCTGTGGATGAACTATATGGCTCGTATATATAAGTCTATATGAATCAAATACATCTATACCACTCATATATTTAGTGATCAACAATGTCTGGCATAAAGCTGAACTTATACAACTCGTATAGCTCTATTCAAGTCGTATAGTTGACGCATGGTGTCTAGATATAAAATGGTGGTGTCTAGTCAGCATGTGCCTTTTAGATTCATTGTATTTGCAATTTCTCAAATTCTCTTTGTTATATCGCTTTACGAGGATATGCGTGTTTTATTTAATATATTTAAAGTAAGGAAAACACTTTTTAAAAATAAAATTTCAGTACGACTCTTACTAATTTCGCTACAAAATCTTTAAATATGTCGTCGGTCAAACCTTATTGTCGTTAGGATTAGCAAATGATAGCAGGTACTAGTAGCGTACCGGGTTTTTCCGTTACCAATTCGATATCCACTTTTTAAGGTTTCGGGATTGGTTCGTACCGCCATATCACCAATTTGTTGCCTTCGTCTGTACCGAGTATTTTTGGTACTAATATCCATTTTCCTAGATCCGCCTATGTGTTTGTTAGTAACATAGATATGGTTATGTTCATATCATATGAAAAAAAAGAAATTGAACAAACATAAAAAGACCATTACTGGTCTTCTCAAATGTACAAGTATCAATGCATGCAGTACAAACAACATAAGCGTCTTAGAATCATCAATCATGCTGATCTCAAGGCTCAAACTTCAATTCTTTAAAAAGATTTCAGAAACTAAGGCAAGATAGTGAGAGTAAGGTTCAGAGAGTTGACTCTTATTATTATGATTTCTATGCATATAAAATGCAGGAGTTGACCTTTATAAAAATTTTGTTGGTTTGTGGGTTAATAAATAGGTTATATAATAAGTCAAACTGTGACACCGGACGTGGTTTTATTTTGTAGCAGCAGAATATTTGATTGCAAACATACGAGTATATAACACGTGTAGGCTACATGAAACGGATCAAAAGATAAAGCAAATATACAATAACGGCATTTTTAATGGGACATTACATGGATGAGTAAATGGCATTAGGTATCAATATTGATAGTGAATCACAATGAGCATCTTGGTATCGGTATTGGTACTGAGTTTTTAAAAAAATTGGGTTTGGAAAATTCGGTATAGGTACCGGTACCCGCATTTACTGAAGTTTTGCCTACGGTACCGGTACCGAAACGAGCATTTTCGATGCTGGTAATGAGTTTTTGAAAAATTGAGATCGGAAAATTCTGGATCAGTATCGGTATGGTACCGAGTTCATCCCTAAACGTCACCCTTCAACCTTTTCTTTTGAAGATGTCGGGTCACACAGTTATGGGTGGGGTGTTTTTGAGTTTTTTTTTTTTGCATGCGCGATTGTTTCTCAACGAGGGCATTTGGGGCAAGGGTTTGGTTAAATATCTTGAGCAATTTGGCATGGTTCATTGTTGAGTGATTAATAAGTAAAAGTAGAAGGGTGAAATATTGGTTACCTAGAGAAATACTTCATATATATATATGAAATATTAACATTTGTTTTTTATAGTTTCTTGATGAATTAGTTCACCAAATCTGAACCAGCAACTATCATCAAACTTCCGTGTTTCATTAGGTAAAAATAAGCCATAATATCCCACAAACACCAAGTTCAAAAAACATTTTTTTTTATTTTTCATTTGTCTAACTATAATATATTTACTTGTGTAAACGAGCTCGACCCTAGCTTCACTTATTGAATTATAGTAGACTCGTAAACCTAAATAAAGCTATAGAAAATAGGAGTATAAGACTTTTTAAAGTATAAATTTTGTTCAAAATTTATTTTATTTTTCATTTGTAATAACTTAAAAATATTTGGCGATATAAACGAGCTCGATCTACAAAAACCTAAGCCTGACTTCACTTATCGAGTTTTGGTAGACTCACGAACCTAAACAAAACTATCAATTACATTATTCTAATTATATATTTAACTATAGACATTGGGTGCGGCGGCAATTTGGTAATTACGAGTATAACTTAACCACATATCACAATTTGGTAAATACAAGCAACGTAATAAAACTACGATACAATTTTACAAATTATATAATAAAATTATGATACTTGTAAAAATGTTGCGTAATAAAATTACGCTACTTATATATACCATAGCGAATTAAAATTATTCTAGTAATTACATTTCACGTTGCACTGTAATTACGTGCAAAATTACCAAATTGCCCCCATGCGTTTTTCTTTCCTCTATTCATACGCTTCACACCGGTTTTTAGTTTGTATCTGGTCCAACTCCTAATATAATATTATATATAAAACTAAAATAAAAATAATTAAATAACACACATCAATTTAAAGTTGATTACCAGTATTCTTGATAACAATTGTTCAGTCAACTAATTCATTCAAACCAATGTTTATATTTTTGGTTCATATTCATATTAAAATCTTCACATCCAACCACAACTCTCTTAACAGTAAGCATCTTCTTCTTTCTATCTCTTAAATGCAAGTTATTAAATTCTTCCAGCTCCTCACCACTGCTGCATTAGTTGCAGTGAGAGAAACTTTAAAACAAAAACAATAAAAATAGTTTTTTTTTTTTGTGATGTGAATAAACATGAACCACTTACTACTTACTAGTTACTAGTTTTATTCAAAAAAAAAAAGTGACAAGTTACAACAACCTCTGTTATTTGCATTAATTGTGATTCATATCAAATGGCTGAGAACAAGTGAGAGATATGTGTTACACTCTGTCCTCAATAATTGCTTCACATTTTCTCAACCATATTCTTATATAAATCACACCTCTATTCCCACTCTTTCTTGCTCATATCTCTCTCCACAACTTTCTTGAAAAACACTCACTTTCTCTCTCTAAAAACTAAAAAAACATGATTTTTACTTCGAATTTTGAAAAAATAATTCATACCCATTTGAGCTTGTAGTGATATCTAATCTGGGTTGTCTTTATTTTTCAGTAATTTTTTTGAAGATTTTTGGCGGGAAAAATATATATATATAAAGGTTAATATTATTATTATTATTCATGGATGTATCAATAGCTTTGCTGTTGGTTACTTGTGTGACTGGTTATATGTTATGGTTTGGTTACATGTTTAGATCATTAAAGGGCCCACGTGTATGGCCCGTATTCGGTAGTCTTCCGGGTCTGATCCGGAATTCGGACCGTTTACACGAGTGGATTGCTGATAACCTCCGGGCCTGTAACGGGACCTACCAGACGTGTATCTGTGCGGTCCCGTTCCTGGCCCGGAAGCAAGGGCTCGTGACGGTCACTTGTGACCTGAAGAATCTCGAGCATATTTTGAAAACTCGGTTCGATAATTACCCGAAAGGGCCCACGTGGCAGGCGGTGTTTCATGATTTGTTGGGGAAGGGGATATTTAATTCGGATGGTGACACGTGGCTTTTACAAAGGAAGACGGCTGCGCTCGAGTTCACCACCCGAACGTTAAGACAAGCCATGGCTCGGTGGGTGACTCGAGCGATTAAGAATCGGTTTTGTCCGATTCTGGAATGGGCTCAGATCCAGTCTAAGCTCGTGGATCTGCAAGATCTTTTGTTGCGGATCACGTTTGATAACATTTGCGGGTTGGCTTTTGGGAAAGACCCGCAAACGTTAGCACCCGAGTTGCCTGATAATAGCTTTGCACTGGCTTTTGATCAGGCAACCGAGGCTTCGTTACAACGGTTTATTTTTCCGGAGTTTATTTGGAAAATAAGGAAATGGTTTCGGCTCGGCTTGGAAGTCAGCTTGAGCCGAAGCCTGATACACGTTGAGGATTACTTGTCAAGTATTATTAGTACACGTAGGCATGAGTTGTCTAGTCAGCTTAAAGATGGAAGCCTACATGATGACTTGTTGTCAAGGTTTATGAGGATGAAAGAATCCTACTCTGACAAGTTCTTGCAACACGTGGCACTCAACTTCATCCTAGCTGGACGTGACACGTCATCGGTCGCAAATGAGCTGGTTCTTTTGGTTGGTGATTCAAAACCCAATGGTGGAGGAGAAAATACTAAAAGAAATTTCTAGTGTCTCGTTGGAGACACGTGGCGATGACGTGGCGAAATGTACCGACGAGCCGCTCGGGTTCGAGGAGGTAGACCGGTTGGTTTATTTAAAAGCAGCATTATCAGAAACCCTAAGGTTATACCCGTCTGTCCCAGAGGACTCAAAACATGTGGTGGCAGATGACGTGTTGCCCGATGGGACTTTTGTCCCAGCGGGGTCATCTGTTACTTATTCTATATATTCCGCGGGTCGGATGAAGTCAACATGGGGTGAGGATTGTCTTGATTATAGACCCGAGCGTTGGTTGTCACCAGACGGTACAAAGTTTGTAAGGCATGATTCGTATAGATTCGTTGCGTTTAATGCGGGACCGAGAATCTAGGGAAAGATTTAGCGTATCTGCAAATGAAGTCGATAGCGGCCGCGGTGTTGCTTCGACACCGTTTGGCGGTGGTACCGGGACACAAAGTGGAGCAAAAGATGTCATTGACATTGTTTATGAAGTATGAGCTTAAAGTGAATGTGTATGAAAGGGATCTGAAGGCGGTTATGGAAAGTGTGAAGGAAGGGGCCGAAAGTGGCGAGTAGTGGCGGTGGGCCCGCGGCGGAAGGTGGTGGTGGTTGGGGTTG
Organism: Bidens hawaiensis; assembly: GCF_021521415.1. Taxonomy (NCBI): domain Eukaryota; kingdom Viridiplantae; phylum Streptophyta; class Magnoliopsida; order Asterales; family Asteraceae; genus Bidens; species Bidens hawaiensis. The sequence continues at coordinate 154,521 of NW_027492189.1, forward strand.
TTTAATAGCAAGCCTTGGTTTAGTTTGTTGGGTTGATTTAATTGGTATAAAGTTTGATAAGGTAGGTTTGAATTTTGAATACCATTAATTTACAGATTTTGGGGTGGAGCTTGTGCTTTGAATATGGTTCACATGCAATTTTCATCTTGTAGGTGCAATTTCATTTATCATTGTGCCATTATAGTCTTGTTTTAATTGTGTTTATTTATTATCAGAAAATAAATAATATTTGAACAAATTTTTAACTGCAATCATTTCATTTTATTTGTAATATAATATAATATAATATTATAATGCATTTAGTGTTTGATGTTGAAACTTTTTGCCTTGTTGTTTGTTGAAAATTTGTTTTGGTAGTTTATTTTTAATGAGTTTAATTTTAATGTTGGTTGAAATGAATTTAAGGCATGAAAAGGTGGTTGCATTCTTTTAACCTACTTTTTCCATTAAAAGGATGTTTCTTTTGCAACTTTGCTAACTACTTTCACTAATTTACTTAGTGTTGTAACATTTAATTCTTAGAAAATATTTTGCTTTTAAAAAATAATACTAATTTACAACGGAATTTACGCGTTAACATTAATGTAAGCGTTTTTTACCACTTTAGTTAAGACTATCTCCAACTAAACTTTTTTTTACCACTTTAGTTGAACTGTCTCCAACACGAGTTAATGTTAATGTCAATCAAGCTTTTTATACCACTTTAGTTAGACTGTCCCCAACGAAGCTTTTTTTTTTACCACTCTGTCTCCAACGGGTGAGAGGCTTGGCTGAGAGCCCATTCGTCCTTCCCCTACTCTGCAACGTGCGCCCAAGGCATGGCCCACCTCTCCCTCTCACAAATCACAATCTCTATCATCTATCTATGCGTCGTTAGCTACTTGTGGCTCCCCATCTCTTTATCCAACTCACCAAGTCACGTCGGATAACCCACCGCGTGTCGGACATTCCACATGTTTTTTTTCCTAAATCTTAAACTATAAACCTTAAACTATAATTCGAGTGTATTTTCAATGTTTATAAAAGTTGGTTTATAGTTGAACAAACATCCACCTATACGAATACGACTAAACAAAAGCTACATACGCAACGTGTCTACTAGTTTCAGGAAACTTGTTACATGACATGTTGCATCCGATGCAAAACATTTATTGTCTCAACATTATACAACATAATAGGTGCGACATGTAATCTGCGAACAAGCTAAAAATAAATAAAAGCTAAAAACAGAGAGGTCTGAATAATCCCATAGAAGACGAAACAAAAAGCTAAATGTGGAAACCAGTTACGGGCATGAGTTAACACTTAACCCATTTGGAGAGCAGCCTACCGGGGTTCGGGCTAGGGCCCGTTTGAAAAAAAGCTGCTTTACGTCTTAATTTATCTATTTTTTTTTCTAATGGGCTCGTTCAGTCAAGAATTTTCTCACCGGTGGAAAAGAAGTTCCAAACAAGAGTTCCAACGATGTACAAGATAACAGACACTTTGAACACATCATCCCATGAGCCTGCAAAATATGCGTTGACGTTAATATGTAATGATCGTTTATTTTTCGGTAATTAGCAAAAGTATTTACTTAAAACTTTGTAATGTTACCATTTTGGAGTATATAACCGGTTGCAGCTGTACCGAAGACTCCCGCAAGAACTCCTGCTGTGTTTGATAGCCCTAACAACACTCCCTAGCGTACAAAGTAAAAAAAAAAGTTAAAAATATACCAAAAGTAAACAAAATGAATAATAAGCTAGAAAAGTCAAAAGTACAAACCGCGTAACGGGGTCCAATGTCTTGATGGTTGGAGTACAAGCCAGACTGTGAGAATGCATCAGATCCCTGTAAACAAAAATGGACACAGTCGTATGAATGCAACTGTCGGCTACGAAAGCATTTATTATCAAGGTTATTTTTGTCATTTTACAGCTCCAGATGAATGGTTAAGTTAAGCTAGACCTGACTGCAAGCCATACAAAGTACTGCCATAGCAGGCGTCTTGACACGACTCAGCTGAGTAAGAAAGAAAGCGGGGCCCAAGAATCCAATCGATTGCATAATCTGCAAGATTCAAAGTTCCAGTATTCATCTAAGGAGGGTATTTCTGTTGTTAATACATTTGTACAAACAAGTATGGTTGGTTAATGGTTACCTTACGAACAGTAGTGATTGATAGACCTTTGCTAACAAGTGTGTCTGCAATCCAACCGCCTATGTTGGCAAAGACCGCCATAGTCAACCATGGCAGTACGCATAATAGTCCAGATTCAGTAAGGTTAAACTTCAACACCTGAAAAAGAAAAACAACCAAATTTACTTATCTTAGATCGAGAACGATATTTATGCGTGTTTTATAATTTATAATACCTGGTTATAGTATGTAGGCATCCATGTTAAAAGAATAAATGTTCCCCAATTATGGCAAAAGTGGGACACGATGAGAGCCCAAACTGGCGCCTTTGATAATATAAGTTTCCATGGAATTTCGGTGACCGGTTCCTTTGAAATGCTACCACCCAAAATATACTTCTTTTCCTCGGAACTAAGCTCGGGATCCTCATTCGGGGAGCTATGAGCCTAAAAGAAAGTCAAAGTCAAAGTCAAAAGTCCATCATGGAATTAACAATTGATGAGAAAAAATCATTAAAAAAAGTAATAAGCTTACTTTGCTTATCCAAAAAGCAAACCATAAACTTCCGAGGGAACCGAATGAGTAAAAGACAGATGGCCATGCAAACTTCTGGATCAAGATAGGCGAAAAGGCTAAGCCTATCACGGATCCTAGATACATTCCACTGTATACCAGTGCTAGTGACCTACTTCTCTCTGAGACGGGAATCCACTTGCTAAGCATGTTATTCATAGCAGGCATAGCCACACCCTGTCACAAAAAGACAGCTCGGCCTCATTTAAGCAATAATTTAGTTAAGAGGTTGTGGCAAAATTAGATACGAACCTCGCCGATCCCCATGAAAGCACGCATAAGGAGTAAGAAAGGAAGTCCTATTTTGGCAGCAATAGGTGTCAAAACGGTTGCAATCGACCACCAGATAACTCCAAAACCGAGCACTTTTTTACCACCAATTTTGTCTGCCCATATACCACCAACAATCTACTACCCAAAAAACATGCAAAGAAAATAAATGTTATCACTTTTATAAACAAAGGTATGAAATTATATAAGTGCAATTGCAAACATAGTTGCTCATATTAAGTGATGAAAAGAACATGAGATTTCTTGCTCAAATGTTAAAACATCTAATAAACTAGTAAACTACTTAGAAAAAACTTCCAGAATTTAGGAATATCCGTCTACCTTATAGAACAACGACTTATCCCAAACTAGTTAGGATAATGCAGCATATATGAAACTCATTGGTGAAATAACATAATAGTACTAAGATCCCAATGAACAAAACTTGTCATGAAAGATTATGATATGACGATCCAAAAATTCGAATCAATTCATGATCTATTAGCTTTAGCTCTCATAAAGGATTAAAACCATTTAGATAACTATCAAAAAAGATTAAAACCAACCTGGGTGAGTAAATAGCCCCAGAAGAAAGACGATTGAATTAAACCAACTGTAGCACTGTTCCAATTAAACTCCTTTGACATGGGCAGTATTGCTATGCTCATATTCACCTGAAGTATTGTAGACATAAACAGTAATAAATATTTATAATTAAAGAAAAAAAAGTTAAAGCATATACTATGAATTAGTATTCAGATACGAAGATTAACATAAACAACTCACACGGTCCATGTTGCATAGCAGAAATGCCGAAAAACAAAGAAGTACAATCACGAAACGCTTTGGAAACTCCTCCCACCAGGGCTTTGTTTCTCCAACCAGAACCGCCTCAGCTCCACCTTCTGATGATACAAGTGAGCCCAAATCTGCTCCTGTCACGTCATACTCCTCAGACTTATAGTCGGCCCGAATTCTATTAATACTAGTATGACGTGGCTGCAGAGTTTGCCTATTAAACGGTACCGGTTTAATCCAGTTGCAGCTCTCGGAAGGCAAAGAGACAAAACATCTGCATGTTCCTCTTGATCTTTGTTTATGATTCGTGATTTGAAACTTTCTGTTTTCTCCATTAGATACTAACATTGCTCTGCATCTCAACATGTTACCAGTAACAGGATCAAGACCATTAGAAGACATGGTATTCCAGTATCCAGATACAAAGTAGATCTTCTTTAAGTTATATATATTTTCTGATCGCTGGTGTGCTGTAGCTTGTTCAGGTTGATACGTTTTGCCTGAAACAAGTTATTATCAAACGATTAGCATAGCCTTCTGATGATTATGAATGAGTTTGTTCAGTGAGTTACAATTCAAGTGCCAGAAGCTTAAATGTACAATTATGACAAACATAGCATTAGGGCTGTAAACGAACCGAACGTTCAGCGAACCATTTGGCGAGAAGTTTGTTCGTTTAATATTCGGATAAACAGGAACAGTATATTCTGTTTAATTAATTAAATGAGCGAACATGAACAAAGGTCCTCTTTGTTCATTGATGTTCGGTAAAGCGCTTGTTAATGTCTGTTCGTTTATGTTCATTCATGTTCGTTGATTAAAGGCTTTTTATATTTTATAGCTTATTTTCCTAACAATTGAACTTGTGGAACTTAGACCTTTCACACCTTTTTTAATAGTAATGATTATGATTCTTTTGAATGGTTATGGCTAATGTTTGGGATTAACAGTGTTGTTTTATATTTTTCAATTTATTATATGTTCATTTACGTTCGTTTGGAAAGTTAACGAACAGACAGGAACAAACATGATCATGTTCATTTCCTTAATGAATGCACACAGACAAGAAACTTCTGTATCCGTGAACCGTCCTATAAAAGCTTAACGAACGAACATGAGCACGTCTTCATTCTGATCGGTTCGCTTACAGCCCTATACATAGCATGCATCCACTATGTTTACACATGAAGACTAAATGCTAAACCTGAATCCCTAATTCAACCACAATTAAAAGCATAAAATCTAACAAAAATTCACAAATCAAAGCAACATAATAACAGCAGGAAATGTTGGATATGCACACAAACAGCCTCAATTGATGACTGATACATATGTAATCTGGCACAAATCGTATGATTCAGAAAGTATAGGTGAGCAATAACCGAACAGTTTACCGAACCGAAAACCGGCGAAACCAAAGTTAACCGAAAATCGGTTATTTTTGTAACCGAAAAAAACCGAACCAAACAGAAAAACCGATGAAACCGAAAGCCAAATTAACCGAAAATCAGTTATCGTTATTTTTTGTAACCGAAAATAACTGAACCGAACCGAAAAACCAACGAAACCGAAACTAGACAAAACCCGAATTAACCGAAAATCATTTATCGTTATTTTTTGTAACCGAAAATAACCGAACCGAACCAAAAAACCGAAATTAACCGAACGACAGTTTAACTGAAAATCGGTTATCAGTTATTTTGTGTAACGGAACCATATTTTCATATAATTCTAGTTTTTATACCTCCATTTCATGCATATATTCATACATCTCCATGTCTTGTATTTATATCTTCATTTCATTTCGTGTATTTATTTCTAAGCAAATTCAGCTCAAATTTGATTATAGTTATTAACCAAACCAAAAACCGAAAAACTAACCGAATAAACGGAACCGAATAACCGATTAGTTAGGCTAATAACCGAATCTTACAGTGTATAGCTAAACCTAACAACAAATATCGAAATGCTACACATGCATACACAAACTAATAACAAAAACTGCATTCGTCAATAATATTATTATCATTATTATTACCAGAGGTGAAGTTGCGGTGAGAAATAACCGCTCCGATTGCCATAATTTAGCGAATAATTATCCACACAAAGCCGTAATTGCAATAATTTCACTCAATTACAGCATAATATTCACTCTATCTCGAACAAGTGGATAAACCGTCGAGAAGTTGTAGTTGTTATTCAGACGAATAAGCTAATAACTGTTCTTTCATTTTTATTTTTATTATTATTATTATTATTATTAAGAAGAAAGAATAATAATAATAATAATAATAATAATAATAATAATAATAATAATAATATTAATATTATTATTATTTTCTGTGATATTTGAAACTTGTCATTGAGGATATTAAAAAGTGGCTATGGGACTGAAACGTGGCCTCTTATTTTAACGGTTGAATTATTTTGGTCTACGCTTCCCCTTGGATCTAACGACGTAAGTAATAGATTTTTACCCATTTACCTCCACTTTCTAACCACCGAACTCGGCTTGTTTTAACTTATTAAAGCTTCAGCTCAAGCTCTTTCTCAAAAACACAAACTTGGCTCGGAATTGTTTTTCCAAACTCAGTCTCAACTTGTTTATTTTTCATTTTTTATTTGTTTCATCGCAAATGTCCACTTTCAAAATTTATTAACCAATTTCCAAGTTTACCCTTAAACACACACAATAAACAGTATTGATGGACACAATTTTCAAGGGCATTATTGTCATTTGGTAAGCAAAAAAATAATCATACGATCTACATTACCATGACACTTTTAACGGGACGGAGAGAGTATTCATTAATTAATTTAAATTATATATTTTGAGATAAAATGCCTTAAATATCCAAAGCTCGATTTTAGCTTGTGTAGTACCTTTGATTTGTGGTGTAACGACATGTTTGTCGAGTTTGTAACAAGTCTGGGCTTAAGTAGGCCCGTGCTCGACTCGTTTTGACTTACTCGAGCTCGTGAATTGTTTTTCAAACCCAGGTTCGGCTCATTTTTTTATTTATTACTTAAATTATGAATGTTTTTAATTAACTTTATATATTTTGGTTAAAAGACCTTAGGTATCCTAAGCTCGAGCTCGGTTGTGTAGTTTGAATTTAAAACATAGATGTTCGGAAACTGTAAAATTTAAAAATATCTGAGGCTTGTTAAGGCTCGACGAACCTAAACGAGCTTTACACACGAGGCTCGAGCCCAGACTTTATAGTTAAACAAGCTTTATTTGAGGCTCGGGCCTTCGAAAAAACACAGCTTGTTTGGAACTTTTATCAATTCGTGCTCGAGCAGCTCAGCTCGTTTGGACCCTACGGATTATTGGTTTGATATAGATATGAAGTAAAGGGTAGTTTAGGTATTGTGAATAAACGGATATTCCATTTGTTGAACTATGGCCATAAAAATTCATTTTAGTTGACGTTCGCAGATGTATCATGTGACATTGGCTTTTTATATAATGTTTACCATTTATCAAACATGTATGTATATGTCAGTATATATGTGTGGTGGACTGGTGGGTGGTTTGTATTCATGATAGTTAAATATCTAGAATTATTTATAGATTTTTAAAGCTTTATTATTGTTAGGTTTGCTCGATAAAACATTATTTACACTTACAATCCAAGTGTTCAAACTTATAATTAATAAAAATCAAGTTGTTTGGATCACCGTTTCAAGCTAAGTTTTACATCAATCGATTTGTATCCTCCTTCCGGTCAAAAGCCCTAAAACATTAGTTTGAAATTCAGAAAAATGTATAACGTCGTTAAGTCTTTTTAAACGGGGCCAATTTATTAAATTTGGGACCGCTGGTGGTGATAAAATGAATATAGATTATTATTGGCTAATAGTCTAATACCATTCAGTAGGGATTATTAAAATCTAATAAATTTTTTATTTTTTTTTACAAAACATGATAAAAGTAAATAACTTTGATATGTATTTCATAAATATGTTATAAATATAACATGAAAATAAAAACATGTGACAAGCTATGGGGCATCATACCCATCAAAAGCTAGTCCATAAAAACTTACTCTATCAACCACCACCAATCTACTTGACTATAAATTGAATCACATTGACTTCTTGCCATACATTGACTCCACTTTCACCAAGTCTTTCCTAGTCAAATTAGTGCATTCAAATCCTAAAACATCACATAACATTTTCTGCCCATGATTCGCTACCTCGATCACGGATACTTGAGATTTTTTTACTTATATGAGTTTTTTCAGTACTTCCATGTTGGGATTAGTTACTAGTTCAAATTTGATACAAATTTATATTTTTTGGGAATTGGTTGGAATGTGTTCGTATCTATTAATAGGATTTTGATCGACGACTTCTCGCCACAGTTAACCGTCATTTCCTTGGTCAAACGCTCTAAAAACGTAATCTCATAAAAAAAATACGGGTCCCATAAAACATATTTTGTTTAATGTTCATAGCAACCGGGACAATCCTATCACTTAACAAACGGAACAATCCTATCACTTATCGGGGCGGGTGGTGGGTCCCACGGATCACGAGCTTTATTCCAAGCATGCCATATGTATACCGTACAATACGTTCAGGTAACGGGAGATTTGAGTAAACACGGATAAGGTATAAAATGAACCCGAATGGCAGCCAGATGTAAGTGATCAAAGCATTTAACGGGTCGGGCCACTGCGCTAGACGACCATCGTGAAAGATCAATTTGGTTAGTAACTACTAACTAGTAAGACTTAAATAGTTAAATCTTTGCAGAGGTATTAAAAACAATCATGTACTTTAATATATATATATCCAACCACCACCTAAATGTACTGCTAAACAGATATGTGTACTTTGAGAAACAAATACACATGTTAATGATGTAATAATAATGCACCAAAAATACATATAAGTTATAAGTACCATGCCTCACAATATTTGATCAATTACATAATGTACTTTAGCTCAAGTATTGTATGGGAAGATCGTTTAGGCTCGTCAACTCTTAGTGAGCCTTGTGAATTCTTAAGGTTGTAACATTTTTTACTTCTATATGTTAGTTTCAAACTCCACAGTCGAACGCTCGAGTAGAATTTTAGATCATTTAAGTTGTACTGCACTCGAGCTCTAGCCGAGCTTAGGCTCGTTTAAGGTTTTCTCAAAATGTATAAAAATAATTAATATTTATATAAATTAATTAACATAGTAAGTAATGAATAAGTTAGCTGAGCTCGAGCTTTAGAAAAAGAGTTTGACTAGTAAGTCAAAACGTTGAGCCTTTACAAGCCTTATGAGCTTATAATGTTTTATGAGTCAAACTTAGGATATAAATCAGTTATAAAACATATTTATATAAATCTATTTACGGGTTAAGCCAGCTTATACATACATTGATTGATTGCCATGTTCTTATGATATTTGACATTTGACATATATATAATATCCAAAACTAAAAAATATTCTTCTAAACTTCGAATCCATCTAATTAATCATAAGAACATACATGTTTCGTGGTGTAATCATGCCTACGCATACGGACGGAAAGAAAACATGTTAGATTTGTGCTAAGGTTACCTAATCATATAAATGTTTGAATATAAATACGATGTTAGCATACTAACCACCAAAAACCATGCCGTTTACAACCTAATGCATTTATTTTAACATGTATCATAAACGTATATTAGACTCTTATCGAGGTTACTTGATTATTTATTTATATGGAAAGTTAATACGATGTTAACATACTACCCACCTATGCAATTTGTGAATGTCGTACCATGAATAAGATGGAACTATAATTTCACAAACAATGATACAAAGAATTCCATAACAAACAAAATTGTTTGGATAGCTATATAAGAATTATAACCTTTTAAGGACCAATTAATATAAATTAAATTAAATTAACTCAATTAATTTTAAATATTTTTATCTAAAATTATTTTATCTTTCAATTTGATCGTGCGGTCCGAACTGGATTTTATTTTCACACTTAGAAATAGAAATATATGTTGAAAACCCTTTCTTATGAATCAACCATTGCCATCTTCTATTAACAATACTTTGATTAATATTTAACGATATTAACTATTAATTTTATTATATTTATCAAACGATAAGTAGAAAAAGGTTTAGTAAAAATGTAAAAGTAAATATGAACTGAATCAAAGGATAAACCAATAAGTTAGTTATCACTGAAGAAACGTAAATAAATTTTAGTTTTATAATAAAACCAGTAGTTCATCCAGCGCGTTGCGTCGGGGCAGGTAGGTAAAACCCAAACTTTGTCAGTCATAGATGTTGATGCGGTAGGTCAACGCAAATTGATCGATTTTGGTTACGTGCCTTATGTATTGAAACTAAAACAAAAAAATATATATAAAATTTGAGGTGGCCCAATGGGGTTTCCGGTCGGTTAAAGTCGAGCGTTGGTAAAACCCCAGCATTGACAATCACCGTCGTTGAGACTGTGAGTCGACACAAATTTGGTTGGTCTTCGGCACATTTTGTTACGTATCATAACTAAATCAAAACAAATTTGGCACTATGTCGGTTTTCGTTACGATATTGAAACTAAAACAAAATGTAGTGAGCTTATGCAAATTCGGTTGGTTTCCTTCACGTTTGTTATGGTACCGAAAGTAAAACAAAATTATCATTCGGTCGGTTTACGTTATATTTGTTACGATATTGGACCTAAAAAAAACAAAACAAACAAAAAAAAAGAATTTTTTTTTCAACCACTAAGGTGCCGCAAAGTGGCCCAATAGGGCACTTGCGACACCAAAGTTGTTATCCATATCTATTAGTAATACTATTTTTTAGGTGTCACAATTTATAGATTACATAGTTGTTCTAGATTTCATAGGGTGAGGTGAAGAAGTGATCCATCATCCCAGAGTACGTTTTAGAAGAACAAGTGTCTTGAAATGAGAGTCATCTTCTTTATTTATCTCGTAAAGAAAATTTCTGCCACCATCCTTGACCGGAAAAACATATGCAAGTTCAAACTCTAAATATTTCTTTATATCTCAGCTATACTTCTAGGTTAAAGGGGGGGGGGGGTCTCTTCTGGCCCTTAGAAAGCTCCGCTGCATCACCTCAAACACTATATCTCGTTGCAACAAGCATACTAAGAATTTATACGAATTACGATCATTGAACTGCTCAATAGGACAATAACAACGATTAAGAAATCAAATACAATGACCAAAAACTTCCTAATAGGTTCGACAGAATGTATGACTTAGTGTGTGAACAATATTCTTAAAAACACGAGACACGAGTTGAATAGTTGATAAATAAAAAAAAGTACTTTGATGAAACTCAAAGATACTGGTCAAGATGTTCGTGGGCCTAAGTCATGGGCAAACAACAGAGAAAACAAAATATTGGTTGGGCTATTTGTAAATGTTTTCTTTGTGACTTTCTTTTTGTGACGTGCCCATCTACTTCGTGTCAAAAGAAATATTGTATATGATATCATATTATATTACATTGTAATATTTTATATTAAATTATATTATATTATTTTGTATTATATTATTTTGCTGTTTACTAACACTGATTTAATATTAATATTAATACTTTTGCTAATAAAGTATTTAATTATCTATTAATATCTTTAAATTAATAGTAAATATACTAAAATTTCAACAAATTGAGAATCTTCTTTATTATTAGTGTTATTATTTTCAATATAAAGTATAACTATATGTCTATATCTATAACAATAAACTATTTACTTATTTGTATCGAATTTACCGTATATTTAATTAATGTTTAAACGTAAAACAATAAATTAATTGTTACGATACACCTTTTAACTATATTTGCAGTTGTTTGTTTTCATAAGTTAAATTCAATTAATTTTCGGATTCAAAGTTTATTCAATGCATCTATTCTCTTAATAGCACCAAGCAAACCAAACAACCTTTATAGGTTACAATACCATCATACTTTAATATTTACCAACATTTATAATATTGCCGGTGATATATAGTTATAAATATAATCACACACGGTAAAAAAACACAATTTTATACATCAATTCAGACGAGGCATGTTCATGAGTCAAACTGATCCGAGGTTGGGCATGCTCGTGCTTGACTTGTTTATAAACTGAATCGAGACAATAAATTGAACGAACATTTTTAGTTTCCTAACTTTACTTATTTTTTGATTAAACATTTTTTGGATGTTTTTAATGAAAGAACAATGCAAAAACATACTTTAAAAGTTTATATACAAAACAAGTTTAAAGTTTCATATAATGCACCTAAAAACAAAAACAATTAGTAGCTTACAAATTATGAAGCCAACAAATGAAACTATCAGATTGACGGGGTGAGCATACTTTTAAAAAAGTTAAAAAAATTATGTGTGTATATTATATACCCAAACCGAGCATACTTGTGCTCGTGCTTGTCTTGTTTACAAACTGAACCTAGCCCATCAACTCATTTACATACCAAGTCGATAAGTTTGTTCAAAATCCCAGAGTTCGTAGCTCAATCAACAAAATCCTAAACAAAACCAGCTAAAGAAACTTAATTTGAAATAACTCGACCCAAGCTCGGCTCGTGTCATGGCTCGAGCCTAGCCAAACCGTCTCATTCAAGCTTGAGCTCGAACCCGCATTGTCTTGGCTCGTGAACAACCCTACGAGTCGATAACATAAGGTTACAACAAAAAGGTAAAAAAATGACATGATTGAAATGTTAAAGGGGGACAAGCCAAACTTCCGAAACACCACAAAACTTACAATTAAAACCCCAAACTTAACCATTACATACAAACACACCCCTCACATTTCTATCCCTAAATATGAAGAATAATAATAATAATAATCAATCAATCAATCAATCAATCACATACACATACACATACACATACACATACACACACAGGTTGAGTCTCACCACATAGCGAAAACAAACACACACACACACAAATTCACACATCTATCTATCGTCTTCTTATCCGCTAATTGATTCATCTAAACACCCGCCAATTTCCAAAGCCCTAATTCTTGAAAATCAAACCCACCAGATCTTATTCACTCAGGTACATACATACATACATACATACATACACCAAACTGTTGAATCGTTTCAGTTTTCACAAATGTATGAGAATTTGAGATATAACCCAAGTTTTTGCTAGTTAATTGGTGGAATAATTAAACCCTAATTTGTAATTTGGTGATGGGTTACCGGGTTCGGGTTTTGAGAAATTGGGTTGGTGGGTTTGTTGGTAATTGGGGTAATTTTAGTTGGTTTTTGTTTATTTTGCTTAAAGTAATTAGCTTTGATAGTTTTTTTTTTAGTAATTGATGAAAAAAAATCATATTTTTATTCTTTTTTAGGAAAAAAATGGTGTAGGGTTTTGAACAGATTTTGAATAATTTTGGGTGTTTGTTTATTGCCTAAAGTAATCAGCTTTAATAGATTTTTTGTTAATATTTGATGAAAACAATCATTTTTTTTTTTCATTTTTTAGAAAAAAATGGTCTAGGGTTTTGATTTGAACAATTTTGGGTGTTTGTTTATTGTTTAAAGTAATCAGCTTTAATAGATTTTATTTGCAATATTTGAAGAAAAAAATGTTTTTTTTTTGTTTTTAATAAAAAGCTGGTGTAGGGTTTTGAACAGACTGTGAATGATTTTGGTGTTATTGTTGTGTGATAATATCTGTTTGAGTAGCTGTTATAAAGTGTTAGGGTTTTGCAAAATTGATGAATTTGTTGGAGTAATTTAGTGGGTGTTTGATTATTGCTTAAAGTAATTTGCTTGAATAGATTTTACTTAATAGTTGATGAATTTTTTTAAAGGAAAATTTGGTATAGGGTTTTGAACAGATTGTGAATGATTTTGGTGTTATTGTTGTGATAATATTTGTTCGATTAATCCAGATATACGGGTTGAGTGTTAGGGTTTTGCTGTTTTGCAAGGGTGTTGAATGATTTTATTTATCTAGTTGCTGCAGTTAATCTTATTAAAATTATCAGAATTTGTACTGATTTGTGCACTAAGTCCATTTTTATAGAGTTGAAAATGTGCTAGTCGTGTATGTTTAGGGTTTTGCATCTTAATGAATAAGTTTATATTTTTTTTGTGAAGTATGTCAACTTTGTAGTTTTTATTTATATGTTAATATGTGAAAACAAAAATTTCTTTTTAAAATTTGGTCTGATTGTCATGATATTATGATATTATCTGTTCGATTAGCTGCTATAATTAATCAAGACGTAAGGGTTAAGTGCTAGAGTTAATTATATAAAAATAAGCAGAGTTTACTTAAATTTGTGCACTAAGAGAGACATCTTTATAAAGCTGAAAACATGCTAGTGGCGTTGTTTATGGGTTTGCATCTTAACGAACCTGGCTGATTTTGTTTATTTAGTGTTACTTGTTTTCTCGGTTTTCAAAATGAATATTTGAAGGTACATGGCTAGCAGGCTACCAATACTTAAAAATTGCAGAATGCATTTTTTTTTTGGTTATGGTGGGTGAGCTTGTAAACTTTGATGTTATATTTTAAGGAATATCTGTGCCAATTTCTTTAGCATTGCTTTTGTTAGTACTTTCATGCTTAATGATTTAATTGGAAAGAAATGGTTTTTGGATAGTTTTTGTTGTAAACATGCGTAATGTTTAATTGGCCATGGTTGTGCTACCACACAAATTTGCATGTCTGCAAAGAATTATAAACCGGTTTTAAAATACAGACTTATATTCTTAGATATATTCAAGCTAACTGTTGTTTTTGCAAAATGGCCAAAAAATGCTGCTTTTGAAGAATGAATGAGAATTGTGGAAATATAAGTGCAAAAAAGAATATATATTATGATGCATATATTTAACAATGAGAATCGTGTAAACATATATCTACAGGGATGCATTTCTTTAATGAGTTTACTGATTTGCTAGTTTAATTTGTGTTTGCGAAAAGTTCTTGGCGATATTTTCATTTAATTTAGAGTAATGGTGTTATGTTGCAGAAGGTTTGTTAATATTTAAAGATCACTAATATTTGTTGCTTAAAATTTGATTACAGGCTTTTAATTTACCAGCACAACATCTGTTTTAAGTATTTATCATCCTGGCATAATGTCAGAACCTGACGTGATTAAACCCGAGGTATTGTATTCACTTTTCTTCTTGATTTTTTTGTTCTTTTATTAGCACAGGTTATAGACTTGTTATGTGTATAAGGAGCTGCAAAGATACTTTTGACATCAGTTGATTAAAGTTATTGTATTTAATAACGCTTAAGTGTGGTGATGTCTCTTGGATAACAATTTATAACAAGGCTGGCATTTTGACAATATTATTATTATTTTTTATAATCTTACATTTATATATTATTTTCACGACGGTGGGATACTAGCTAATTAAAAACATAAGTATTTTGTAAATATTTAAGGCAGGAAAAAATATTTATGTGGTTTCAATCCGCAACTTTGTTAAAATCAAACAGTCAATGCAGTTTTTGAATACATAAATCACTCTTGTGAACCATGAAAGCATCAAAATCGTGATTATATTCTGATGCCTTGTTTCAGATGATGAAGTCATATATATGGCTTCAAACTGCTGACGGATCGATCCAACAAGTGGAACAAGAAGTTGCCATATTTTGTCCTTTTATATGTCATGAGATACATGCTGGCATGGGTTCTTCAAAAACATATCCAATTTCTCTTCCAGCACGAGTCAATCCCGTTACATTAAGTTTAATTCTTGATTATTGTCGGTTCCATCAAGTCCCAGGGCGCTCTAACAAGGTATGCATCAAAATGACTAACTTCTTTATATAAAATCAGTTTCTCATTTCATTAAAGTTTGTATACTGTTTATGATTACAAAATTATATACTATAGATAAAAATCAACCTGTTGGTGCAACATAAAGTTTATGTACTCTTTGATTAGTTTCTTATGGTGATTTTTTAATCAATTGTGTTTGTGTGGCCTAGTGGTTGTTATAATGTTCGTTTGGGCTTGATACCAAATTTGAAACCCAAGTTCGAAGCTTGATACCGAGATTTTTCTTCTTCTTCTATTATGATTTATATTTTTGATTACTTTATGTTTTTTTTTTTCTGTTTTTAATATTTTAGTTTGACGAATTTGTTATTTGGGTGTATTTCTGGAACCATAACAAACATATCTAATACCGGTCGAATTCACTTCGACTAGACGCCGCATTGTCCAAGTTTTATCAACACCATGGTTTTATCCATCAAATAAACAGCGTTTTCAATATCTTATTATTTTGTATTGTTAGCCAATGTCCGAGTTTTATCAACACCCTGGTTTTAACCATCGAATAAACATCGTTTTTAAATATGTTTTTTTTTTGTATTTTTAGCTCTACGAGTGCTACCACTATTATGGGGGTTTACAAACTTACTTTTAAGTTTAATGTCAGTACCGTAATAAATCTACTGATACCGACCAAATACGTGTAATTTTGATCATAAGTTGTACATTTGTCGTTCCCGTTTTGGATGTTTACAGATTTATCCGATTGATTTTGTGTCTGTTTTGTAACGAACTTAGTTGACGCCGACTGAGTTTGCGCCGATTCGTGTCATTTTGATCATAATTTGTATATTTGTCGATACCGTTTTGGGCGTTTAGAGATTTATCCGGTTGATTTAGTGTCGGTGTCATAACGAACTTAATCGATATTGACCGAGTTTGTGTCGTTGCGTTGCCGCAACGCGGCGAGTATTACCTAGTTTTTTATTAAGATAATGACCAACTTATTCATATCTTGTAGAAATTCATGAAAAGTTAACATAGTGATTCTATATAAAATTTTTCTTGATTAATGAAAAAAAACTTGGTTTTCTATATAGGAGCGGAAGTCATTTGACGAAAAATTTATACGTATGGACACAAATAGGTTGTGTGAGTTAACTTCTGCTGCTGACAGTTTGCAATTAAAGCCGTTAGTTGATCTTACCAGTAGGGCACTTGCAAGAATGATTGAAGGGAAAACTCCCGAAGAAATCCGTGAAACTTTTCACATACCTGATGATCTAACAGAGGTGTTTTATGCTTTCATATATATATATATATATATTATTTTTATGCTTTACTTTCATTTAGTAATAATGTATATTTTAACTGCTGCAGGAAGAAAAGTTGGAGCCTTTAAAAAATATAACTGATGACCCGCGTATACGATTGCTGAATAGACTTTATGCAAGAAAGAGGAAAGAATTAAAAGAAAAAGAGAAACTCAAGGTAATTTCAGTACCAAAATACCTGTTTTCACATTTTGTCACATGTGATTTTTGGATTTGATGATATTTGGATCTTCAGAACATTGAAGTTGAAGCAGAGCATGTAGATGATCGTTCGGTTGATGAACTCTTGTCATTTATTAATGGAGAAAATGGAGGTACTTTTAGCGCATATATGTATCACACACACATAGGGGTGGCAAATGGGTTGGGTTGGATCGAAACGGGTCATGGGTCGGAATGGGTCAACTAAAATTAGGTTGTTTTGGTTCGGGTCAGAAATGGTTAGGGTCAACAGGTTTGGGTCAGAACGGGTCTGGGCCAGAATGGGTTCGGGTCGGAAAGGGTCCAAACGGGTTTCGGGTCTTTTTTTTTTGGTGAAACGAGGACAATGGACGAAACATTTTAGTTTTTTTTTTACTTTTTTTGTTTTTGTTTTATATTTTGAGTTATGATTTTTTATGAATATTTTTGATTTTTTTTTGAGAGTTTTTATTAAGATTAAAACCCCCCAAAAAAGTTCAAAAAAAAAACAATAAATAATCATAACTCAAAGTATAAATAAAAAACGAAAAAAGTAAAAAACTAAAATGTTTTCGCCGCTGTCCTCGTTCATATAAAAACCCCCTGACAAATTAACTGAAATTCTTTGTTGCACACACATATACACATATATGTGTTCATTAATATGATTACTAACTCTTTGTTGCAGATTCTAAGGAAGTAAAAACAGCGAAGAACAAAAAGAAAAACCGTAGAAGAAAGGACCAACAAAAGAACGCGCCTCCTGTATGCACAGACTCAAACACCTCTTCTTCTCTAAACAATGGTGCCAAGGTTCATAATAACCCTTATTTGCAATGTTAAAAGTCATACGTGATATGAACACGTTTATTAATAGTTTAGATATTTGCCACTTGTTTCAGGAATCAAATGGTATTAGTTCTGTGGGCCGTGATGATAGGGTCAAAGGTGGTCATTGTCTACCGAATATCAGCGAGCTTTTGAAGTTGCAAGATTCCGAAGACGATAGATTTGCTCTTGATGATGATTTTGATGATTGCGACATAGGAGATGGCATAGATCCTGAAATTAAAGAGCAAATTGACAGGTACAAATTGCATACATGTAATATATATATATATAGGGTGAAAATCCTAAAAGAACTTTTTGAAATTGAGAACTTTGTGAACCATTTTGGGCCACAAAAAAACCCCTTAAAAATATAAAACAAAAAAAAAATGTAAATTTTTAAAAAGTAAACAAACCAAAAAAAAAATTTTCATCCCGGTTTCATTAAAAAAACCCTAATTATACACATGTATATTTTTATTTAATCTCGGTTTACATAATGTACACATATGTACGTTATCATTTATCTTAACTGTATAAAATTAAAAAATATAACTTGTATAAAATTAAAAAATACATATTATACATATATGTATAATTTTGTTAAATCGATATATTTTTAAATGATTTTCTTTTATTTTTTTTACGAAACCAGGATGAAAAATAAAAAAAATTGGTTTTTTACTTTTTTTATTTTCGTGTTTTTTTTGTTTTATAATTTTTTATTTAGTTATTTTAAAAAGAATTTTTTTGTGGTCCAAAATGGTTCTCAAAGTTCTCAATTTCAAAATGGTTCTCACATGATCTTAATCCTATATATATATATATATATTTATATATATAGGATGAGTGTCATTACAGAACTGTTAAATTATTTAAGAACTTAAAGGAACCATTGAAACCTAATGTTTTTTATAAAAAAATTTGTATGTTAATGTTATGTGAGTGTAGTTTCATCATTTTGTATATCTATATTTACAATTACAATTTTGAAAATTAGTTTTTATACATATCTATGTTTTGTTTTACACCTATGTAAATTTGGTAGTACATAAATTTTACACATATGTAAACTTGTAATTAATAAGTATATGTAATCAAAATTTTTTATATAAAATATGATAAAACTACTCTTAAATAATGTTAGTATATAAAAAAAATTAAAAAAATGTTTGATTGTTTAGGGTTCCTAAATGTTCTTAATTTTTTTAGAGTTCTTAAAGGATACCAACCCTGTATATATATATATATATTATATGTGTGTGTTTTGATTTGATTCGTTTATCAGGGAAGTAGAGGACTTTGCTAGAAGGTTGAATTCTGATTGGCCAGAAAGAGTGCAAGAACTTCTATCACTAGGTCAAGAAAGAAGACCGAGTTTATATTCTATTAATGGAAATGGTTGCTCAACGAAACTTTCAAGTATGTATACTTTCTTAATCTTCACCAATTTATTTTTCTGCTTTTTTTTCCCGTTAGAGGTGATAGTTTATTTTCATTTACTTATGCATGGGTCGATTTGAGTTATCGCATCTAAAAGGTCATATAAAAATTAGCTTTAACAAAATGCGTGAATAGTGAAAACATGTCAAAAGGCGCTCAAAGTATATACTTGATGTGTATAACCTTCTAAATTGTTGTATTAGGAACATTATAATAGTTTAGAAATTATATAATTTGCTCTTAACACACCAAGTTTTTATAAAACTTAAAAGCAAAAAAGTGAAATATTTGTCTTTTCTATGGACGTTGTTTTTGGTTTTTTGTAAACGGACTGGACGAGTTAATTTTTCTTAAATCTTATGCAAAAGGTCAATTATTCATGTTTTTGTGTTTAAGCTAAATAGTCTGTTACTCCCTCCGTCCCATTAAAAGTGTCATGGTTTGAAAAACACAAAGTTTAAGGTAGATTGAATGATTACTTTTTTTGCTTATCAAATGACAATAATGCCCTTGGAAATTGGATCCATCAGTATTGTTTATTAATGCTAGTTGTGTGTGCTTAATGGTAAACTTGGAAATTGCTAATAAATTACAAATGTCCACTTTTAATGGGACGGAGGCAGTATTTGGTTATTCTTGTTTTACCCTTAGATTGGTGGGATGACAAAATTCTCGTAGGTAGGGCCGTTCAAACCGCTTGTCGCTCGAACTCGCTCGCCGCTCGCTTGGAAATTGCTCAAAAAATGCTCGCTCGTTTTTACGCTCGATTGAAAACGAGCCGCTTTGCTCGGTTCGGTTTGTAAACGAGCCAAGCAACGAGCAAAGGTCTGCTCGGTTCGGTTCGGCTCGAATATTTTTAATTGATTTTATATATAATTATATATGAACAAATATATAAATTTATAGACAAAACACATAAATATAAGCTTACAATTATTTTTACCCCTTTACATTTTTCATATTCCGTCAATTTTATAGTTTTATTTATTCAATTCAAGTTTTTAGAATATTAGAAGTTTGTTTAATTGATCATTATATCTCAATCCAAACTTATTTTTTAATAAAAAATTACAATATATTACACGTTTGTCTAGAAACTACTAATTTATTTATAAAATATATATATTTACAACCTTCAAATTTGTTTTTTATTGAAAATTTTAAAATGAAAAAGAAATAAATAATGCTCGAAATCGCTCGACGTTCGTTCGAAAAATACTCGATTCGATTTTGGCTTGTTTCGGTTTTCGCTCGGTTCGAATTTCAGCCGTTCGGTTCGGTTCGGTTCGGTTGTAAACGAGCCAAACAACGAGCAAGCCTTCGCTCGGTTCGGCTCGGCTCGTGAACAGCCCTACTCGTAGGGTTGTAGATGCTATGCAACTTGTGAATAGAATGGAATACCATGCTTATCCATCACACTATTTTAAGGGTATATTTGTAAAGTAACGCATTTGCTACTGGAATGTAACACGTTTGAGTGTCGGATACAAGTTACATATTGGCGTATATTTTAGCATAGAAAAATAAATAATAAAATATTTCTTATTCTAGTGCATTACCTGAATAGATTTGTTATGTCATATTGTTAACGGGCTAAATGAGTTAGGCTATAGAGGGAAACGAGTCAAACGGGTTGTGATCATTTGCTAACATAAGTGTCTTTTGTAATGGACAGATGCATCAGGGCTGGAGAAGCATGAGAAGTGATGTTTAAAATGACCCGGACTCAGTTTTTGACTTTCCGAAAGAGAATAGAAATTATATGCATGGATTCTCAACTGTAAACCATCTAAATTATGTTTCTTTTTTCCCTTATGTTAGTCTGTTAAACCCAAAATGATGCAATTTTGATATGTTTTTTTACTTGGTTTTATTTAACTATTTTTTATTTTAGTTGGATGATAATTAAAGTTGTACTTTGTAATAGCTACTAATGCTTAAAAAGCTAAAAAGAAAAAAAAAGGGGGGGGGGGGCTTGTACTTTGCTAAAAGTACATCAAAGAATAAACATTAATCTAACCCGTTTCCGACGGGTACTAAGAACGTATATGTTTTGACATTTTACCTGATCCACATATGTTACACCTCTAGATGTAACCAATGTTGTAAAAACCTCGACTAGGCGCTGATTAATCCTCGGTTAACTTATTAATTTTGAGCTAATCAGTCAATGGTCAAAACCTGCCAAAATCAGGATTAATTGGACTTAATCGGCTTAGTCTGATGAGATTTTGACCAAAATTGGCGGTTTCCAGTGAGATTCCGGTCAAATGAGCGGTTTCCCGTAAAATTCCAGCAAAAATAAGTGGGTTTTAAGTGAAATTGTAGCCGATTCCCATCCAAAATGTGTTTGTGTATGTATAAAATTAGAAATTATGTATAAAACGTGTGTGTATAAAACTTAAAATTATACATTAATGATCCGATTAATCGTTAGTCTTTATCATGCTAGCGATTTTTACAAAACTGTATATAACCAACTAGATAAAACCTACCCAATGTGAATGGGACCATGTTCATGTATCAAATTTAAAGCTACATGTGTATTATTAAGAATTTTTGCATATATTTTCCATGGTTTAGTTGAAATAAAACACTGCTAAAGAAAATTGCATCATCTTTGTATTTTACAAAGATGAAAAGTATGATGGTTACCTAATCTATAAGCAAACATTGTCCATAAGAAAGTAAGGATCTTGTTGGATAACCAATCATACTTGTCAAGCCAAGAATATAATGTGGGAATGTGGAACTTATACCTATCTTATTTGATAGTCCCACCTAATGCGCGAATGGTTAACGCCATTTTACGGGCGTTTTTTTGTTACATAATAATCACTCTGTTTTGCCAAAAACGTGTAATGGATAATGTTAATTCAATCATTATCATTTCAAGACACACATAGATGTTCTTGTGAAACGATCGTGCCCCTTCACACCCCTATAATTCACTAGATGGTGGTGTAGGGACTTTAGCCGCCTCTACAAGGCCCCATTATGCATGACCTTAATACTTATTACTTAACAACTCGGTTTGAGCTCGTACAATTTCAGCCCGTTGGACTTGATCCAACCTCTATCAACAATCTACATCTACAAATTAAAATATTTTAAAATAGCATAAAGAATTATTTGAAGGCCACACACGCCTTTAGAAATTCAAAAAAACTTTTGTGAGAACTTATGAAAGCTCCGGTATAAACGAGTTTGTTGGCATCACCGAGCGTTGTTAGTCATTTAATTTTCTTTTTACTTTTAACTTTCTGTTACTCTCTACGTTTTTGTTTTGTTTTTTAAAGGATGAAGTCATTAACAAGTTACTTTAAAGTTCCTATCTCATACCATATAAAAAAGTATATAACACGTTCTTAGACCATTTGCAATATACGTCCGTGGGTGACCTTTCATCTGCGCTTTTCAGGGAGAGAAGTTTGTATACACAAACCGTTCATGAGAAGGGAGAGTGTAGCCTTTTCGTCTTCCCCTTTTCGCGATGCATACTTTAGCTATTTAATTGAATTCTTCTAAAATAAAATAAAAAACTAGTTTCAACTAAAAATTTGTGAAAGTTAATATAGACATGATTTTTTGTTAAGCTATATAGGAATAATAATTGTAGAGATTGGTTTGATGAATAGTGGTGAATGTCCCATAAATTTCATTAATGTCTCTTGAAAGACTGGCCATTGGTAATGTTAAGTTCCTTCAATATCTTAAAGTGACCATTCTTTGTGAACAAAGTTAATAGGAGTACAATCAATGTAACATGATGTTTCTAATTATTAATAACTTTTTAATTATTATGCATATTATAGACATGTTTTTGATTTCTACATAATATGAATATTAGTGAAAGTCATTTACTCTTGTCTCTTATTACCACCTCGATATTTCTGAAACTAAATACTGGTATATGTTTCAAACATGAGTCGTGTGAACCACCAAGATTCACATAATTTTGACTCGTAATTTTGTTTCATTCTAGTTTAAAAAAATTAAAATACTTAACCATTAATCAAATGTCACTATCAAAATACATACAAAACCAAGATTATATTTTTACAAAAAGAAAGTACAATTAATATCATCACATCATATAAATTATAATATAATTCAAAATATAATTGGAATATTATATAAAATTGAGTAAACAATATTAACCAAAAAAACAGCTAAGTGCTGCTCTTGTCTCTTTCCAATCCAAAAAGAGGTGTGCATACCAACAATGTTTTAGTCAATCAAATCTTCTTCCAACCCTTATGGGTGATGATGATTCATCATCATCCAACATTACATTGTAAGCTTTCTCTTTCAGTTTATCAAGATTTTGTCATCTGTGTGTTTTAATGTTTATGTGTGTTTTATAATTTGATTCCATTGGCCCCACCACAATCATACATGCTAACTTTCCTCTTCCAATTTCTCATCACACCCACCATTCAAGATCCAAACTTTATGTGTTCTTCATCACTAATGGACCTTTAACGGTCTTAAAAACCCTAACTTTTTCAAGAAAATTTGTGGGTTTCTCTGTTTCCTGATAAAGTTGAATAATTTGCAGAAATATTGATCTGGGTCATCTGTTTCTTGAAAATCTTGAAAAACCCAGATGAGATTAGGTCTGGTTTTGGTGGATTAGTGAATGCTTGAGCTGTGATCTTGATCAAGATTCATAAAAGCTTCAATCTTTTAGGGTTTCTTCATCATCAATGAACCTTTAAGGGTCATAAAAACCCAAACTTTTTCAAGAAAATTTGTGGGTTTCTCTGTTTCTTGATAAAGTTGAATAATTTGCAGAAAGATTGATCTGGGAATAGGGCTGATCTTGATCAAGATTCATTAAAGGTTCAATCTTTTAGGGTTTCTTGTTGTGTGTATGATGAATTGATGGACCCACCACATCAATTCATAAGTAAGTGCCAATTTCCTCTTGTTCATTGCATTTTGTAACCACTTTTACTTTTTTACAGTCTTTTATGGCTGCCAAACCTTTACACCTAATTCCACTTAATAAAATAAGTGTTTAAGTGTTTAATCCATCTGGGGTCTCTGTTTTTTTATTTTTTCACAGTTTTTCTATTTTTTTTACCTACCAAAAGTTGCTTTGAGTCTTAAAGTCCTAATCTTTGAATTTTTTAGATTTTTATTTTGTAATAATCGACAAGTGATCGCAAATTCTCACAAGTTTCCGCCCGGTTTTATTTTTTTGAGAAAGTTTGAGGATCAGATCAAGTGAAGTTCCGATGTTTGACGAGTGATCACAAATCCTTTTCTAAGATCTTTTAGTTTTGTCAAAAATCTTAAATTTAGGGGCTTTCTTGGGGTTGAAGATTTGACTTTTGGGGTCTATAAATATTAAAGAGGGATGATTGTTTGGTCCTTTAAATGTTCTAAGCAACATTGAGTGATAAGAGAGATAAAGGGGAATAAATAAGTTTTGATCCGTTACCTAATCGAAGAATTCAAGTTCGGATCTCCGTGATCTTGTTCTAGAGAACAGGCAGTTTGGCTCTTGCTGATACAATCAAAAGATTATAAATTTGAGGTACTTTCTCATCTCTGTATATCTTTAATCATGATTTTCCATTTTGTAGATTAATAATGAATATTTGTACTTCCTTTTTGTTGCATTTAAATCATTGTTGCATTGCAAAGAGCAACATAAAAATCTCACAATTTGATCAAAGGCCCGTTTACATGTTTTTTTTTTTGCATATATGCTTTCATAATTTGTTTAAAAATATTCTTAATGGAACTTTGCTTTTTTGATAAATATCCAGTAAAACTATGAGTATAATAACCGGTGTAGTTTTATGAATCGTTACTACTTACTAGGGAATTAGAAACCTGATGAAAATAAATAGACAATGCCCATGAAGGTTTATGTCAAAGATCTCATGTAGTATCAAGAATAGTAAGTTAGGAATAATTTGGTACTCACTTGATTGACGTTAGGAATAATTTGGTAATCTTACGTGTATGATCAATAATCAGTTTTTTTGCAGCAATACCTTTTTTGTTCTCTTATTTTTATGGCACTAAACGAATCAAAACATCACAAACATAATCATTTTTGCACACCTGAACATCCCGTTAGATATGAACATCTAGCCAATGATTTTGAAACGCTAGTCACTCATAGTTTGTGATTATATTTTTTATATGATAGATTGCAGCCTCTATTAAATTATTTAAAAACATGTCATTTTTCACATTATTTTCCTGGTTCTTTGAGCTTATATACTCTTTGATTTCTTTCGTATCAGGTTCGTTATCTTCGTCTCTTATTTGTTAAAAAAAGAAAAAAACTCCATTTCATCATGGCAAAAAGATCAAAACAACGTCCTGCTCGAAAGAAAGACCAGTCAGGAGGGTGTATGTGGGGAATAATTAGTATGTTTGACTTTCGACATGGTCGGGCCACAAGAAGACTGCTTTCAGATCGTAGAAGATACCCCGACAATAATACTCATGGTAAAACTTTTGTTTACAACTAAAACTAAAGTTATCATGTCGATGGTTGACCAAATAATTAAACTTGTAATTCTATTATATTTTCAGCCTGTTCTTCACACCCTACATCGGAAGTGAGTTTGCCCACAAATTCTCAAGAGATGCATCCACGCATTGAGGTAATTTTTATTAATAATTTTTTTTTTCACGAAAACCACAACAAATTTTAATACTTGGGATTGCTGTAAAAATTTAAAGTTTTTTTGTTTTGATTGCCAATTTAAAGATTATATTGTTTGTTTTATTCATATAAAATTTATTTTATTTTTAAGGATATTTTTTTATAAAACAAAAGAAAAATGATACAAATAGTTTTGTTAAATGAATCAGGATGGCGAAAAGTTAAAAAAACCAACATTTGATGTCATGAGCACTAAAGTAAAGGAACTTATTGAAGAAGAGATGTTTATCGACCAAGATCCAAAGTCAACAAAGAAAGATCATGAACAAAAGAATATATCAAAAACATTAAAGAAAGCTTTTAATGAGGAAGTCTCGGTTAATCATCAAGTTTCAGCACAAAAAGTGTCGGACTTTCATGATCTTGAAGCTCTAGTGAAAGAAATCTTGCTGATTTATAAAAAAAGAAACGAGCAGCATAGTGTTCTTGATACAAGGGCAAAAGGGTCTTTTCACATTGTTGAAGAAAAGCTTTTTCTAGCTGTTGAGGCGTTGGTGAACGAGAACTCAGCAAACGGAGACAACAAGAAAATTCCTCATTTGAAAGAGATGTTTCAGATGTGGAGCTCAAACAAAGAAATGTTCTTCAAAATCCTTCAAGATCAAAACTCTTTGCTAAACGAAGACCAAAAGTCAAAGTTAAAGTCAACAGATCAAGGATCAGAGGAACCCGTGACCCGTAAACACCGAAATTTCTTTAGTAGAAGGCACAAGCCACAAGAAAGTAGTCAAAGTACACCCTTTAACGAAAAGGGCAGAATTGTCATTTTGAAGTCCGGGCTTTCTGAAAATCAAGCTCCGGTAGAAAATGATTCCCATAGTGAAGGTGGCGGTTCCCCTTTTTCGTTCATGGAGCTTAAAAGACGGTTAAAACACGCGATGGGAAAGGACCGACAATTACCGGGACCGACAGAAAGAACGGGAAAAACGGGTAGCGGATGGAGATCTCCAAATAGAGATCATTTCTATACCGAAAGATTTGCACGAGTCAACAGTGGGCTTAAAACAAGTGACCGATTTTCAAAACTAATGGAAAACGAGAACACAAATAATCAGATACCAAACATTTATGTTGAGGCTAAAAGACATTTATCTGAAATTCTCACGAGTGGCAACGAAAATGCCGAGTCAATGAGAGGTCTTCCAAAAAGTCTTGGGAGGATATTATCTCTTCGCGAGTACAACTCGTTTTCTCCCATTACAAGTCCTCGGGTGCGAACGCGACCTTTGTCTTGTGACGATCTTCCTATGGTCAACAAAAGTCAACTGGTCACGACTACCGACAACTCTGAAAAGAACGTTTTAGGTCCCGATGATATGACTTGTGAAGGTACACTTTCTTAAGCTTCTCTTTAGTTCCAAGAAAACCAATATGGTTTGACTTTTGAGGTCAATGCTTAATGCAGGTGTTCAAGAGGTTGTAAAACCGCCTTCATGTGATGAACACAAAGAACAAACAGAAGCTTGTGAACCACGTGACACTCCAAATAAAGATCGAGCTTCCGATATCTTGGAACTGGTAACAAGTTGTTTTTGAAAAATGTATCAAAATTAGGGGTGGCAAATGTGGACCCATGGGTTGAATGAGTTGTATTAAAATGTATATAATGGGTCAGAATGGGTCAAACTAAAAAAAGGAAATGATTGAAACGGGTCAAAACAGGTTGACATTTCTTGAAGTTTTTTTTAATGGAACGAGAAAACGGAGGAAACTTTTTAGTACTTTTACTTTTTTAGTTTTTGATTTTTTAATTATTTTTTTGAATTTTTTAATGAGGGGTTTTTGAAATGGGTCAAAATGGGTTGAGATTTCAAAAACCCCTCATTAAAAAATTCAAAAAAAATAATTAAAAAATTATAACTTGAAATATAAATCAAAAACTAAATACGTAAAAATACTAAAAAGTTTACTCCGTTTTTCTCGTTTCAAAAAAATAAACCTCGAGAAATCTCAACCCGTTTCAATCATTTTTCTTTTCTAGTTTGACCCATTATACACATTTTAATACAACCCATTCAACCCATGGGTCACATTTGCCACCCCTAATCAAAATGTTTAATTTTTTTAAAAAGAAACTACGGTTTAGTATATTTTGAACATTCAAATTCTTACGTGAGCAGGTTTCGAATCTAAAAATAACATTTTTTTAAAGATTTTTTTTTAATTTTTAGCCAAACCGCAGAAAAGTGAAACTTTTCTCTATATTGATTTGCAGGATTTACATGAAGAGGGGTTATTATCTTCTCAAATCCCTAGTGAATCTTCGGTTGATAGCAAGACCGAAGAACACAATAGCGTCAGTCCCGAGAAGCCTAGTCCTGTATCCGTTCTTGAGCCATTGTTTTCTGATGATGATATTAGCCCTGCAAAAACTGTATCTGTGCCTGGTATGTAAACTTATTAAATATTATACACGCACACACTCTTGTGATGATACTAAAGTCTGCTTTTGAAACTTTCAGTCGAAGCTGCGGTTCAACCAATATGTATCCAATTCGACGAGTGTGCCGAAAACCAAACGTTACGAATCACAGACTCTGGGGAAAACGAAGAATCCCCGTTCGAATACATCGAAGCCGTGCTCCTTTCTTCCGACTTAAATTGGTCTGAGTTCGAAACCCGATGGATTTCATCACTCCAAATACTAAACAAATCCATACTTCAAGAAGTCGAAACGTTTTCGGGCCGGCCCAAACACGACCAAAGGATTCTATTTGACGCAACTAATGAAGCTCTCGAACACGTCTGCAACCGTTACATTCCCGAGTCATCGTTTATTAAACAAAACGTTTGGCCCGTTCCTAGAGGAATGGACTTGATTAAAGAGGTATGGTCAAGGATCGAGCCGTGTCTATGCACGGTTTACCCTCGAGACCCGAGCAAGCTCGTCAGGTATGATTTGGAAACTTCTAAAACGTGGTTGGATATTCGGTCTGAGTCTCGTGAAGTGGTTAATAAAATTGAGGAATCGATATTTGAAGAAACGATCGATGATACTCTTTTGAGTTTGTTCGATGGTTCGTTTGAAGCCGCTGTTAGGGAAGAGTGTTTGGTTTGTTAACAATCAACTTAGTGTTTGGTTTTGGTGTGGTTTGTGTGATTTTGATTTTTTGGTTACTTTTTTTTATATAGTTGAAAAAAAGATATAAGAATGGAGAGAGGTTAGTTTAATAGTTATGTAAGTATTTACATAAAAATGATATAAAAATAAAGAGGGAAATGTTGTTTGTACTTTGTACTACAAAATAGTGTGTTCAATAAGAGTAATATTTGACATATACATTATTTGTGTTTGAATGCTTTATTCAAATTATATGTTTTTTTTTAAATTTTTTTATCTTATTTTATTATTTTTTTTGTATATGAAATTAATCCATTATTTTTTTGGGTGTTACATATATGAAGGCATGAAGCTTATACATCAAAGAAAGTTTGTAAATCTTAAAACCACATAGGCCTTGTTTTTACCATGCTTCACATAACTTATGTGACTCATAAGTTATGTGATGCATTGTAGCCTTGTAGGTGTTTAATGTGTGGCCTAACTTCTATTGTATTATAGTTAGAGTGAGCAGAAAAGCCAGTTAATCGAAAGGTGATGTAACGGAACTGAATAAGCATTTGACATAGGGGTGTTCTTTGGGTTTTTGGTAGAGAAAAAGTAACCCAATAACCAACCCTTTTATTTTAAAGTTAAGGTTGGTCGGATTCGGATTATTTGGGTTTAGATGGTTAGGTTTTAAGGCTTGGATGTAAAATGAAAAATAAAATGTTTTTATAACAAAATATTTTCAAAACTCATCATGCTACTAAAAATTTATCCTTAAAATTCAAACATGATTTAATAATATGATACGATAATGTTCAAAAGTCCCAAAACTTAATATTCCAACTACCAAAGACTCTAAACCAAAACAGTTCTAACAAATAATTATAAATGTACTGGTTTTTTTAGTGTTTCAGGTTTTTTGTTGTAAAAAATGACCCGATAATCCATTTTTTAAGCAAGAAAGTTTTTAATCAATCATCAAATGCTTAGCCATTGGTCAGACGGATTATGAAGTTACCATTATGTCTTAACGAATAAAGTGAAATAAAATTTCAAGCATTATTCTAAACTAGTTAAACATTTTGGAGTACATCTATCAGTCCAACTTTTCCCAAGTGTTTTATGAATTCCTCTTTCTTTCATAAGCTCTATAATCTTACCCGATTCGTCCCACCGCCCAATCGTTCTATAAACACTAGCTAAAAGTACATAACTCAAATGATAATCCGGATCCAAATCCATCATCTTTGTACCAACCCTTTCTGCAACAATGAAATCACTACTAGTAGCACAAGCACCAAGCAATGTTGCCCAAAGAGATTTGTCATCCTTAAAACTTGACTCCATTATTAAATGTTCAGCATCTTCTAACCGGCCTGCACGCCCTAAAAGATCAACCATGCAACTATAATGCTCAATTCCCGCTTCAATTCCATACATGTTCTTCATTAACATAAAGTATTCTTTCCCTTCATCAACCAAACCAGCATGACTACAAGCAAAAAGAACAGCAATGAAGCTAATGTTGTCGGGTTTGATCCCCGACTTAATCATATCATTGAACATGTGAATAGCGTCTAAACCTTGCCCGTTTTGAGCAAGCCCACTAATTATTGAATTCCAAGTTATCATATTTCTATCTTGCATGCGTTTGAAAACTCTATAAGCAAAGTGTATACATCCACATTTCGAATACAGATCAACTAAAGCCGACTCTATAATAACAGATTGACACGTGTGCCTCCTTAAATACTGGCAATGAACCTCTTTTCCTTGTCTGACAGCTGTCAAAGCCGCACACGCTCGAATTATGGTTCCAAAACTATAAAGATCAACCGCTTTCATTGCTCGGAAAACGTTAATAACAGTATCGAAATCACCCGTTTGGCAGTATCCACCGAGCAATGCACACCAACTCACTGAGTTAGGTGCGGCGATTCTATCGAAAACCATTTGAGACTCATAAACAGAACCACATTTACCATACATGTCAACTAAGCTGCTGTCAACAACCACATTATCTCGAATACCAGACGTAACAACCTTAGAGTGCACTTGTTTACCTTGCTTTAACCTACCTAAGTTCCCACACGCGGTCAAAACCGTTCCAAACGTGAACCTATCCGGAGCCATTTGATGGCTCCTCATCATTGACACAAACATCACCAACGCTTGTTCAAACAAATCGTTTCTAGTAAACGCGGAAATAACCGAAGTCCAAGAAACCGGATCCGGTTCAGGCATTTCATCAAACACCTTACGTGCATCACACGAAACAAAACTTCTCCCATACATATCAATCAACGAGCTAGCAATGACATGATTCGTATCGAACCCACGCTTAAGAACAATCCCATGTAACCCCCGACCGAGATTCACTTCTCCTCCGACCTCCGCACAGGCCTTGATGACCGAAGACAGCGTGAACCCGTTCGGGTCAACACCAATGCCCACCATTTGTTTAAACAAATGAACCGAAAGATGAGGGTTTCCCACACGAATAAAACCCGAGATCATGGAAGTCCAGGAGACAACATCTTTATAATAGAGGCCATCGAACACCCGCTTGGTTTGGGTGAAATCGGAGCATAGTTTGAAGTAGAGGGCGAGCAGGCTGTTGCCGACGAAGCGGTCGGTTTCGAGGCCGGTTTTGATAACGTGGGAGTGTAATTGGAGGCCGTGAGTGAAGGAATTGGAGTTTGTACATGTTTGTAAGAGAATGGCATATAGGATGGGTTTATTGGTATGGGAATGAGTGGTGTTTAGAACATGTATGGCATCAAAAAGTAGGTTGTTTTTGCAGAGGGAAATGATATTCATTTGAGAAGCATTCAGGTAGGGAAACCAAGGAAATGGAAGAATAACATTTGGGTGATTGTTGATGGAGAAAAGGCTCCCTGCGTTTGGGTTTGAAAACAAGTGATAAGATTTAGGCTCGAGGGAGATGGCTTTTCACCAGAGACACGAAGGATTTGACCATCGACATGCGGAATACGAATGAACTTCTCGAAGCAAACAATTTTAGCACGTTGAACAGACAACCAGTTTATGTCTACTATGATGTCGAAACTTCCTAATTGTATAGGAATGAGGTCGATTGAGAACTTGTGGCCATTTAGATTTAATATGCAATTTAGAATAACCGAGTCAATTGTTACAGATTTACCATTAGCTACCTCAACAGAATACGAGTTTTTAAGCTTAGATCGGGGTTTAGCAAGTAAAGGCTCAAATTCAAAAGACACAAAGCTCATATTGGCACAGGTATCAAATAAAATGGTTGCAAGGTAGTCATTTTCGAGAAACATACCGTTCACCACATCGCATTTTGTTGAGCTTGATTGACGTTAATCATAAAGGCACACCCACGATATTCTAGAGAAGCTTGAACGATCTGACCGCCTTGTGGTGTAGGAGCCAAAATGACAGGATACGGCTGAATTTGAGCTTGGTTAGCTAACAATAGTGGACCTTGTGGCTAATAAGCTTGCTAGACTATTATTTTATTCATAAAAGTAACTATATAATACCAATGAGATTGGTGGAATTCCCACTCTTATAAAAAACTTCCAATATTCCATCTTTCCATGATGAAGAAGATGAATGTATTCATTAAATTTGGATCAAATTTTGATCATATCATAAAGCTTATATAACTATAAAATATATTTCGTAAATGATATAATTGTTTTTCATTTGAAGCTTATGATCAATTTCTTTCATTTTTATTTATGATGCTAGTAAAGATGGTTTTTTTTAAATGATTTATTAAACCATCATTTTTTTCTAAATAACAAATTGGATTTTAACAATACAAACTATGACTATTGATCGATAATAGTTCGTATTGACAATGCGACCAATAGCACTTGTAACTTTTTTTAACTTGGCTATCAAGAGTAATCCTAGTCAAATTACAAAATTATCACGTGTTATTTATTTTCTTCACTTCGCACACTTTGTAAGATAAGAACCTTTAGGAAGATGTGAGAATGAGTCGGTCATTCAGCATTAAGGGCGTTCGAGAAATTTGATATTCGTATGCATAATCATGTTGCTTTGTAACGATTAACAAGTATTGGGTCCATATGTGTCCTATAGAGGGTGTTTTGAAAGTGATTACTTGATTATTGTGTTTTCAAGTTGCGCATGATCCATTATAATATTTGTGTATTGTGTTTTCAAATTGCAATCTCACATTTTCCATTTTATAATGTTTTTGTGCTTTCAAATTGCCACTCTTGCGCTCAGGATAATAAATTTAGAATAATGTTTGAAATTTTATTTCACTTTATTCTTTAAAATGATTGAATGGTCCTAAAGATATCGGAAATCAATAAAACTGGGTATCGAGTAAAGGTATCGATACAAATATTTTGGTACGGTATCCGTTTTGGTATCATTTTGTTTTTTTCTTTTTCAAATCTCAACTGAATTTGGTAATAGCACTCGTACGAGTAACAAATAAGCTGAATTGATCCAGGTTTCGATATGGGTATCGACATGGGACCCGTTTTAGTACCACTTTCTTTCTTTTTTCTTTTTCTAATATATAATGAACTTGGTATCAGTACCGGTACGAGTAACAAATAATTTTGCATTCATCCCGGTATAAGTAACAAGTTAGCTAAATTGGTACATGTACCGGTATTCAATGAACTATATTACTAAAATGTAATACCACAACTAAAACATAACATCAAAACCAAACCCAAACTACAACCAATAAACCATAATATCAAATGGGTACTGAATAGTTAAAGTACCCATATCCAAATAGGTATCGAGTACCAAAACACCCGCTTGAAAATACGCATGGGTTAGACTTTTCAATAAAATTACGTATATTCTAAACGAGTATTGAGTATAAATTATAACTATAGACTTGTATTTTTTATAATATGATGCATTAGTTGATTGTTTTAGTTACCATGCATGGGCAACAAATACATTCTCAATCTTCATACTCAAAAGCATATATGTAAATAAGTTAAACAACATAAACTTAAGTTAAACAACATAAACTTGTAATCAAAATCAAAGCTCAAGATCACTTAAGTTAAACAAGATGAACTTGAAACTAATTAAGTTCAAATCAAGCTCAACTATACTCTATTATATAATTTATTTATTTTTCACTCTCAACAAATGGTCAAATTAGACGCGTTGTAAATCTTGATAAAGCAAATCTTGGATTTTTTTTAAAGCAAAAAGTTTTGATAAAGACAGCTACGACATCAAAATGATTATTATTACTGTGCTTTGGAAAAAGTATGTACCACACTATCACTAATTAATTGAACAATCAAGTTATTTATTTTTTGGCGGTCTAAAATCGTTTGTCTAGAAAAATTAGATAATCATTAAGTTTTATAATTATATTTAACATTTTAGTTTTTAATGAAATACGATGAATTAAAGAAAGAGATCACAAGCTAACTGAAGTGAACCCGTTTCAATTAAGAAATCAATATTCAAGAAATTGATGGATCTACCACATGTTAAGAATCAAGAAGAAGATAAGGATTACATAGAAGAACTAGACCTTATTTATAATTCTATGCATGTCTTACATAATCATCGATTTTTGCTTATAACCTGAGCGTTTTACTTGTTTGGGCTTGTACCGGCTTTTAAATTGGGCTCTTTAGTTGGACCCATTGGGCTTAGCTTAATAGTGGTCAATATACACACTACCGACAAGAATTAAATAGTATTTTTTAACCGCGTTTCGTCTCTCCAGTAAGCCATTAGGCATACCAATCACCAATATCCGAGCTTGAGCCATGTGATGTAATTTCTATTGTCCGTTATTAGTTTGACGCTCCAGAGATTTATGGAATTTAAATAGTCCATTATTAGTTCGATGCTCCATAGATTTGACCGGCGCCTCCTCAAGAGGAAACCCCTAAGAGAAATCTATTGACCACCATAGCAAAGGCCTGATGACAAGAAAAAAATAGTATTAGCGACAATTTTTGACAAAACAAACACCATAGTTTGGTTACGACAAATTTAAAAACAGAATGCGCCAGCCATAAGAATTATGTTAGTCATATGATTTTTAAGAACATTGAATTCTAATGATTCTATATGTGAAGTAAGAGTTTAGTCAAACTTATCAAACGACTCACTCAAGCGTGTATCAAACAAACATTTCAGTCAGATTCAACAACACAAAATACTTTTATATGATAGATCAAAGATTTTGATAATAAACACACATTATTTCTCAAGTTATATAGTTATGTAGAAAGTTAACGTATAAATTAAATTAACATGCTAATTGTAAGAATCAAGTAGAGTAATTATGTAATTACAGCATAGAGTACTTACTATAATTCAATTACATAATTACTTTATCCGGATATATAGTTACTCTACTTGATTCTCACAATTAACACATTAATTTTATTTGTATTTAATTCAAACTCATATGGTTATAATGTTATTATTACATCTTTTATATAAACTACACTATTATATAGTTATTATATATATTTAAAAACAAATGCAATTATTTAAAATTAATTTTAATCACCCAACTAACAAACCAGGATCTAGTGCCTATATATAACGAACCCTACACCTATAACCTACAATCTACAAGACCAAAATCCTAAAATCAATCTTTTCTTTGTCATTATTTTGTTTTTTATTTATAACAAAAACAATGGTTTCAAGTTCTGCTTTTGAAACAACCCTAAACCTCCCAAGTCTAGACCTCTCAAAGCCATTAGAACCTTCATCTTTGTCATCTCTTTCTGAAGCTTGTCATCAATGGGGTTTCTTCAATATTGTCAACCATGGAATCTCTAAGGATCTTTTTGAAAATATGAAATCTTTGTCTAGTCAACTCTTTGATCTTCCTAGTGAAGCAAAACTTAAACTTGGTCCTTCTTCATCCATCAAAACTTACACTCCTCATTTCATTGCATCTCCTTATTTTGAAAGTTTTAGGGTTTCCGGACCAGATTTTCGTTCATCGGCTCAAGATTCTGTTGATGTTGTGTTCGACAACAATCGTCACGAATTTAGGTAAGGATTGATGTTGGTAAGTTAAGTTGTTGTTCTTGTGTTTATTTGTCAATTTTTTTTTTTGAAATAGTTTAATAAGACCCCCATAATTAAATATAAGTATGATAAGTTGGAAGGTATATAATCATTCTTACTAATATTTTAGTACTACTATTGATAAATTAATATGTATGTATTATACTTGCAATTTGAAATTGATTTTTTAAAACAAAAAATTGTCACATTATGACATTAACAATCTCATAAGCTTTAGTGATGGTTTATTTACATGTGAAAAATCCTAGTTAACAATCTTGTAATCTATATGCACAATTGTAATCTCGTTTACATAGTATCATTACCGTCGATTTTTTCAAATCGATCACAAAATTTGTTTAGGATAATATACTCAAATATCTAAAAAAAGTTCTAGTAAATTAATTAAGAGCCATGCATATGTCACTAACTTGAAGTGTTACAATATTTTTGGTTGTTTTTATAGTGAGATATTGGAAGAATATGGGAAGAAAATGACGGAATTGGCAAAGAAGATTATGAAGATCGTGTTAATGATCCTAGGAGATGGATTTGATACATGCTTCTACGATTTAGATTTCAAAAACTGTCACGGTTATTTAAGAATAAACAGATATTCACCTCCGACCATTTTAGAGGACAAGAAAAGTACCATAGAAGGGCTGGGTATGCATACAGATATGAGTTGCATAACAATTGTGTACCAAGACGAAATAGGAGGTTTGCAAGTGAAATCAAAACAAGAGGGGAGGTGGATGGACATTGTTCCGAGTGAAGGGACGTTGGTTGTAAATATCGGTGACTTGTTGCAAGCTTGGAGTAACGACAAGCTCGTCTCATCTGGACATAGAGTCGTGTTGATAAAACCAGTAAACCGGCTTTCAATTGCTTTCTTTTGGTGTTTTGAAGACGAGAAGGTGATTTTGGCTCCCAATGAAGTCGCGGGCAATGAGGATATGAGACTTTACGAGCCATTTGTTTGCTTGGATTACTTGAAATTCCGAGAGAGCAACGAAGAGGGGAAGTTTGAAAAAGTTGGATTTACGGTTAAAGATTTTTGTCACACACAACACCAAGAGTTGTCTACGAAATTCCAAGTCATAATGCAATAGATCCAAACCTATCATCGTTGTGGTGATAAACCCGTGTGTATGAACTTGTATCGAAACTCGAATGTATGAATAAAGGTGTGCAAAAAATATAGCTAGGCTCAAGGATATAAGCATGATTTATTGTTGTGTGTATATATGGTTTACTAGTTTTTTTTTCTTGTAAACTTAAGCTGTACAAATATTCAGTATTATTTAATAGTTAAATTATGAATATGAATAAAATAAGGGTATCATGTAACACATGCAACTTTTTTAATTTAATTGGTTGGAACCTATCTAATGTCTATATTAAATTACCCACATATTTATAATCACATATGAAACAACTAAATCATCTTATACTTGCTATAAAAATTAATATAATTTTTTCCAACACAAACTAGCACACACTGCAATACATGATATCTCTGTCAAATAAATTACTATTTCTTCCATCAATTTCTTCCTTCTGTTTTTTATAGTAATTTGAATTACTAGTGGGTCACTAACTAACCCACCCGATTATCTATCCATCTTCATTCTTATGAAACCGTAGGCTACTAGCCTGAGAAGCTCGTATATTAGTCTTACCCATCAACTTCTTCCAACTAGTTAATTAATTAGCTATATCTGCTAATTTAGTTAATAATATCTTGTATACATAGTTAAGTGGTATAATTTATGTACTTACAACAAAATAAATTAATGAAATAAAAACAATAAAAAATGCAATAATCATTTTTTTTGACTTATATATTCGGTGGTTAATTGTTTGGTGTCATGGAAAGTAATGCTTTGTTTTGGTGCTCACCTTTCATGGCAAGCATATCCAATATAAAACAAGTGCTTTACATGTAGATTGTGGAAATCTTTTTCATTTGTCTTCCATGATTACCATTATTACTTAAAATATATAGGAGCGTATTGTTTTATAATATTAAAATTTTATAAAACTACATAAAACAAAATTAAATAATTTATTTCTTAATTCGTTCTTAGCTTTTAAATTTTGTACTCATGTGTATATAGGTAGATTATATAAAATTCGCAATCAAACTAATTTGTTCATGTTTTTTTTTGTTTTTTTTAAACTTTATACTACATATCCCGTAAAAAATCTAACGGTTGTTTTCCATCGGTAACAGTGATTACCGGCCGTCGTCTGTTATAGTTGTTTATTATTATGTAAATAAGATAACATTCCGATAGATCTAGTTGATTAGTGTCCCTAATCCTTTACTTATTTATTTAATAAAAGAAAAACCTCTTTTTGTTGCTAGTTATAGTTATATATTTATTATTAAAAAATATTTAAAAAAAGGCTCATCATGCTCAATGATACATTTGGTGTACAAAATTGGGTTGTATCATGTGCAATCTTAAGCAGATGATATGTGTATAATATAGAATATTTGGTAATTATATATAATTTAGTTTAAGAAAATCTTTGACTAAAAGTTGCCCATCTCTCAAGTTGGGCCTTCCTAATTACTTTAATCGAAGTGTTCGTAAACTTGCATTATTAGTTGTGGAAGCAATGGTGCTAAGAGTCGGAATTTGTTTATGTCAAAAGTGCAGTTCTATGTAAACGTTACTTCGATTCTACTCTAATTGCGTTTTATCACATCAGGTATTCGGGTAGTGGATTTTCCCAAGAATTGAACGGGCGCGCGCATGAGTCACATTTTACCATTGCGTTACCTTGAGTGACTGGACTTTTATTTGTTGGCTTTAAAAAAACATGAAATTTAATTAGGAAGAAAATGTGATATTTTTCTTTTTTTAAATAAAAGAGTTTCTACAGTATAAAAAGGATATAAATTAATTGGGAGGATAATATGAATTTTATACTCAGGTTGATTATTCTTCATCATGTAGATTTCGTTTTATATAGACAAAAAATATTTTTATAGTGATTCCAACTATTGTGAAAATGATGCTAAATAGTATTTATCAGGCCATGCTTAATGCATGATTAAAAAATATTGTGCATTATCTATTTTCCATTTTTAATATTTCTTATAAATTAACTGTGCATTAAAGAAGTTGGAATTTATCCAGAAAAGAATTAGATATGAATTAACTCAAAAGACTATTCAAGTTTATTGGTATTTTCCTCTTCAACTTTTATATATAAAAAAAGGTGGTGGCCAATACTATTCATATCAAACCATCACTTTTAATAAAGTATACAATATGCATATAGTAAAATAAAAATGTATATTTATTATATGTGCATGCATAATAAAAACCAAAATTAGATAAAGAGATCATTATATGCACACGCTATTTTGGTTTTTATCACATATGGAATTAATATAGTTTTTTTAATCCACGTATCCATACATATATAATTACATCAAAATTACATTAAAAAAAATTAGCATATACTACAATTTTGGCTTTCATCATTTATTAAGTTAACTATAACAACATATATTATACATACTAATATTTACATATTCATATAGAATAACATGCGTAGCTAAGACCATTCGGAATGGTTACTGTTTTTTCAATGTGTAATAATGTCCTTTTTAACACCCTTTTAATCATTTACTATTTCAAGCCACATATGACGTTATTATAGAAATGCCCATGCTCCTTCACGCCCTATAATGCCCTAGAGAATGACGTAGAAAGTTTAATTGATCAATATTTGATACTTAATTTATTAATTATTTTTCAAAATAAAAAATGTCATAATGTAAGCATGCTGATGATCCTTTCACATGGGTTTGCTTAATCAGTATACTAATATTATTAAACAAATTACATGATCTTGAAGCCCTATTTTTATATAACAAACATGTCATTTTAAAATTTTATAATCTGATAGAAATTGTTATACACGGTTAGAAAATGTTCATTAATGTTATATTATATCATTATATGCAAAATATCACTTCTAGAAAAAATTACAAATTATGCTTTATGTGTAATAGGGTAAAACATCAATATAATTAGTTTAGACGAATTATTATTATATTTAAAAGGCATATATTGAATTTATGTTACCTATCGATGAATGTCGTCACTAATTTTTGTCACTAATTTACCAATGAAGAATAATAATGTATTAGTTTAACCATATGCTAAGACTTTCTAATTCTAGATGTTATATAAATTATAAGGTATGAACCGAGCCAATCCTGAACTTGACTAGATTGTTTGCCTCGTTTTGACTTACTAGAGTTCCAGCTTGTGCTCAGCTCATTTCGAGCTTTTTTTCTAAAGCTCGGGCTTGGCTCGTGAGTTGTTTTTTCAAACCCGGCTCAAGCTCGGCTCGTTTATTATATATTGAATAACTTATATATGTTTTAATTAACTTTACATATTTTGAGAAAAACCTTAAAAGAGCCTAAGCTTAGCTCGAGCTCTTGTAATATCATATATGAGCCGAAGTCGGATCAAGCTCGTGTAGTACCTTAAATGAGTCAAAGCTCGGCTCGAGCTCGGTTGTGCAATATAAAATTAATATACAGAGGTCCAAACTAGATAAAACTTAAAAGCTCACAAAGCTCAAGCACGATAACTAAACGAGATTTCTTCGAGGCTCGGGCTTGAAAAGGCTCCGCTCATGTTAGGATTTATAGATCTGAGCTCGAGTAGCTTATGATCAGCTCGACTCGTTTTCACCCATAATTAATATGAACACGGGCGACCAAAAGCAAGGTCCGGATTGAGTAAAGGCTGAGTTGATCTCAAGTTCTATTGGGTTCAGGCTTTATTAGTTGTATACTTGTATATGCAGTTACATAAACATCAATGGTAAGTTTTTTGTGTATCACAATTTGAAGGAAAGTAACGTTCTTAATAAAAAGTTAATTAAGTTATTTGAACAATGAAACCCATTTAAACAATATATGGGCTTTATATAATCGACACTAATCCAATAACTGAACACCCTTGGCCCATCTGCCCAATGCCCATTACCATGTTCAAATGTTAAATACACTCTGATAGAGCCCGTGTGATATACGGGTGATTAAAAAATAAAATGAAAATGTTAAATTTAATAATATGCATAATAACATATCTTATTGATTCCTATGATATAAATATTTTTTTAAAATACATAGATTAGTAATAATAATTTGTATTTGTATTTAAAAAAAATCAAAATGAAAGGTTGTGAATCTATACAAATTAAGAAAAAAAGAAGGCCAACATCAATTAATCATAGTTGAGTTAGTAAGCCACAAACAATTTTAAAAGTAAGATAGTGAGTTCGATTCCGATCATTTATACACTTGGCAGCCTATGTGAAGAGTCTAGTAAAATGACATGTCAAAAACGGTTTCGTTTTATTAGTATAGGTAAATGTAGATAATCTAAACGAGTCCAACAATATTCGGTTTGAATGTGCATTGATATGGTGCATTAACCGGTTTCGTTCGATAGCCTTTAAAGATGTAGCTATGGGTTTGATCAAGAATTAGCCCTAACATCGGTCACAAGGCATAATACACTTTAAAGTTTAAACCTCATCAACTTAAACAAATAGTTAATTACATATTTATAAAGAACAACACACATTATTACTACTATTAGTTGTACAAGTCTATAACTTTATGTACATTGATGATGATTTCTATATTGAAAGACTATTGATACACTATCTACACATGTATATGGTCCGTGCAATATTTTCACATATCTATGACTCGTATAATTTTATAAGGGTATTTAGGGCGTCAGTAGGGTTGTGTATGACTTGATTCGGGTAGCTTGGCTACGCCGACGCCAACACTTCAGGTAGCGGGACTAGGTAGGGATTTCAGACTAGTGAAGCTGATGAAAGTGGAGAGGAATGATATAGAGAACGTGTTAAGCCCGTAGTAACCAATCATAATATTTCTTTTTTTTAACTTTTATTTCTTTTCACTATTAATCTTCAACTCCTTATGTTTGACGTGGAACTCCATCATTAGTCCATATACTCCTAGCTCCATAAGACCGTATGATACAGAGAACGTGTTAAGCCCGTATTAAAAGACAAGGTTTTGAGACAAGCCTGCATAATATTCGGAAAATATATACAACCCTTATGACTTGACTTACTAGCAGTGGTGTCCTTTACATAAACCCAAATACCCTCATACAACCTATATAACATGTGGCGTGCTGTTCGGTATAGGGCTGTAGATGAGTCGACCTCAAAATTAAACGAGGTAGCTCTACTCAGGTCATATGAAATTAATTTTTTTACTAGATTCATTTAAACTTTTATCGAGCAAGCTATGAGTCAAACTAGAAGCCTCGAGTTATTTAAGTAGCACCTTATAATAATCAAACAAACAAACGTACCCAATAATAACCCGTTAATAAAAAACTAATAAAATATAAAAATGCATCTTTACGTAAAACTTAAAACGTTCGTTGATCTCAACATCTTGGATCACGTGTCCATCTTCTTCTTGCTTCTTCCTTTAAATCCCCAAAACTTAAACCATGACCTCATCCTCCAATGGCGGTAACCACCGCGCACGCTATGCTAAAATGCGCCACAACCACCTCTTCAAACGCTATTCTCCTCCGGCACTCATTTTCACCACCTCCTGCACTTCAATTCAGTCATCGTTCTCATAATTTGAAGGTCAATTTCGTCAATTTGACCTCTCGCACTCGAATTTCGGACTCCTCTGGTGTCAGTGATTCAATCTGTACCTCTGATCACCACGAGGTAACTAGTGTGATGCTGTAATTGTGATTAGTTTGATTTAGGTTTTTATGGTTTATTAAATTGTGATGTGAATTTATTATTTAGGTTAAATTTGGGATCAACAAGATAGAGAATAGATAGATAGATAGATAGATAAACCTAATAACATATAGTTTCAGTTTTTTAACATAAAAGTCACTTAACATTTTTTTGCACATAAAAAACCAGCATACTTTATGTTTTTTCCCGTGTAACATTTGTTATATTTTGCACGTTGAAGTCCCTCCACACGTTAAATTTGAACAAAATTGTGATTTTTTGACTTATTACGGAGGCTTTTTCTAACTCGATCTGAGCCCGAGCCTCAAATAAAGCTCGTTTAGTTATTGAGCCGGAGCTCAAGCTTTGTGTATTCTAAGTGTTACCTCTTTCGACTTCAATGTATTAAGTTAACTCTTCGCATCCGAGCTATAGTTGAGCTTTGACGAGCTCGAATCGAGCTTAGACTTGTTTAAGGTTTCTCTAAAAATATATAAAAGTTGTATATGTAAATTAATAAGACATAATAAACGACCCGGCTTGAGCTTTTAAAACAAATCACGAGCCGAGATCGAGCTTTAGAAAAAGAGCTTGAAACGAGCCGAGCTCAAGCCCCTCATAAGTCAAAACAAGCCAATCTCAAGCATGGGCTTGGCTCGTTTACACCCCTAGTGTAAACAAGCTGAACCCGAGCTTGAGTAGGCTTTTGGTCAAAACAGTAGGCTTTTGGCTCGTTTTGACTTAAGAGGGCTTGAACTTGGCTCGTTTCGAGCTATTTATCTAAAGCTCGAGCTCGACTCATTTTGAGGTTTTTTTTAAAGCTCGAGTTAGGCTCCTTAAAAAGTTATGAACAAATGTTTTTTTATCATTATTATAACGTAATTTGTAAAATAATGTTTTCATTCATTATTTCATTCAATCATTAAGAGGCGGTTTTTTCTCTTTCTTTGTTTCTTATTTTTTTTTCAGTTTTAACATGTTAAGTGACTTTTATGATAAGAAATAGAAAGTATGCTGGTTTAATGTTAAGGGACTTTTACAACGAAAAATATGAAGTGTGTTGGTTTGGAATGGTATATACCCAATACATAATGATTATACTTTAGTCTGATTTAAATTCTGTTTTGCAGGTCAATGAAATTGTCTCAGAGGAACGGGATTTTACAGGCACACCACATGTTCCTGTTTATGTTATGCTACCAGTAACTCCTTAAATGTGCATTATTATTGTTAGCTCTACAATAAAAATACTTGTAACCTCAATATTACTTCTTGTTTTGATATTATATTTGAAATTCAGTTGGGGACCATCAACATGGAGTGTGAACTGGTTGATCCTGATAATCTGAAGAATCAGTTAAGAACGCTGAAGTCGATTAATGTTGATGGTGTAATGGTTGACACCTGGTGGGGGATTGTCGAGGCCAACAATCCCCAACAGTATAATTGGAAAGGTTACAGGCAACTGTTTTCGATAGTGCGTGAATTGGATCTTAAGTTACAGGTTTGTTTTCCATGGTGTATAACCGTATATAATTTATTAATAATTTATAATCCGAAGGGACAATAAATATGATTTGTATTC
The DNA here is from genome assembly GCF_021521415.1 of Bidens hawaiensis. Classification (NCBI taxonomy): domain Eukaryota; kingdom Viridiplantae; phylum Streptophyta; class Magnoliopsida; order Asterales; family Asteraceae; genus Bidens; species Bidens hawaiensis. Next base: position 199,009 of record NW_027492189.1, read on the forward strand.
AGGTTGTAATGTCATTTCATGAGTGTGGAGGTAATGTTGGTGATGATGTTTATATTCCATTGCCTAAATGGATCAAAGAAATCGGTCAAGAAAATCCCGATATTTATTTTACTGACAGAGATGGAAGGCGAAACCCTGAAAGTCTTACTTGGGGAATTGATAAGGAACGGGTTTTGAGAGGCCGTACTGCTGTTGAGGTATTAGATTTTGCTGATAAAAGTTGTGACATTTAACAAAATAAAATTAAAAATTGATAAAAAGTTGTTTTGTGCATAATATATGCAGGTATACTTTGAGTATATGAGAAGCTTCCGGGTCGAATTTGATGAATTCTTCCAGGATGGAAGCATTACCGAGATTGAAATCGGTTTAGGTGCGTGTGGAGAATTGCGTTACCCGTCTTACCCTGCAAAACACGGTTGGGAATATCCTGGTATTGGTGAATTTCAGGTACTTCTATATAAACTATAAACAAATAAGTATAGAACCACTAGAGGCATGATATTACATAATTATGATTAGTAATTGCAGATGGAAATATTGACTTTTTTTCTTATGAATTGGTTTGAGTCTAATCTCTTAACTGGTGAAACATGTGAAGTAAAAAAAAAGTTAGCTTTAAAAGAAATGGATGAAACATGTGAAGTAGAAAAAAGGTAGCTTTTAAGGAAATGGGAAAGTCACCCAAAGTGTATTTTCAGGGCATAAACAGTTAAAAGCTACTCCATATTTGGACTTGAAAAATAAGATAAACTATAATTAAATATATTATTTAGTATTCAGACTAATTATGTATGAACATATTTAAAAAATAGACAGAAAGTGATTCGGGTCAAAGCTAACAACTAGGGGTGTTCACGGTTCGGTTTTAAACCGCAAAACCGGTCATTGGTTTAGTTTTGCAGTCGTTTCTTTTCCTTCAACTTATGGTCGGTCGTTTCAAAATTTTCAAATTGTTTATAGGGAAAACCGGCCATATAAAACTGGACTACACCGTAAGATTTGATAATATATTTTAGTTTTCTTTTATATATATTATATTGCATGTATTTAGTTATCTAGATTTAGTTACACACTTGAACATAATTAATGAAATGTCTGTCGTACACACACTGGAATATATCGTATTAGGTTTAGTTGGAGTTCTTAACTGTTAATGAAATATCTTAGTTGCACACACTAGAATATGATTAAGAATATATATCTTGTTATCATGTGCGGTCGGTCTTTCAAGGTGTGTCTGTTTGCAGCAACTGTTAGAATATATTTCTTTGGTTATGGTTGCTATTTTTGCACCAATGAAATGCTCAAATGCTAATGAATTATCTTAGTTTACAGAAACTCTTCAATACACTTTTACACTATACTATAGTAGATATAATATGTAATATGCACTATGAGAAATATTGACTATTAAGACTTAAGTACCAACTGTAACAGTTTGTTTTATGAATTTTAGACCATTTTTTATTTTATATTTTTTTTCATTTTAATAAAGGTTTAATAAGCCCACACCGTGTTTACCTTGCAGTGCTATGATAAATACCTAAGAAAGTTTCTTCAGAAAGCTGCAGATGCAAGAGGACACTCGTTTTGGGGTAGACCGCCTGATGACGCAGGCACTTATAATTCTCACCCTCAGGATACCAGATTCTTTTGTGACGGTGGTGATTATGACAGCGCGTATGGTAGATTTTTTCTAAATTGGTACTCTCAATATCTCATCGATCATGGTGACAGAGTACTAGCAATGGCTAATTTAGCCTTTGAAGACACTCCCATTGCTGTAAAGGTAAGTCAATTATTCATATATTCAACACGGATCACATTATATGTTATAACCAACTTAAAGTTTTCATTTTTCATGGATGATCAGTTATCAGGTATTCATTGGTGGTACAAAACCGCCAGCCATGCAGCAGAACTGACAGCTGGATTTTACAACCGGGCTAACCGTGATGGATATGCTCCAATTGCTTCAATGTTAAAGAAGCATGAAACCGCTTTAAACTTTACGTGTGTTGAATGGCGTACAATGGACCAGCAAGAGGGGTATCCGGAAGCAATGGGCTGACCCCGAAGGGTTAGTCTGGCAGGTAGGTAGTTATATAATAGGTACTTATATAGGGTATAAAGAAGCCGAGCCCGAGCTCGACTAGGCTCGATCTCAGCTCGTTTTGACTTATGAGAGCTCGAGCTCTTTTTTCTAAAGCTCGAGCTTTTGGCTCGTTTATTGTTTATGTATTAATTTATATACATTAATTATTTTTATATAATTTGAGAAAAACCTTAAGCAAGCCTAAGCTCAGCTTGAGCTCGTGTAATACCTTAAACGAGCCAAAGCTCTGCTCGAGCTCGGCTGCTTAGTGTGAAATTAATACATTAAAGTCCAAAATTCGTAAAACATAAAAATACACAAGGCTAGAGATTAGGCTCGATAACTAAATGAGCTTTATTTGAGGCTCGGGCTCGGCTTGAGCTCGAAAAAGCTCGGCTCGTTTCGAGCTTTTTATCAAACCGAGCTTGAGTAACTTGTGAACAGCTCGGCTCGTTTGCACCCCCCCTTATATTCAAAACATATTTTAGGTATTGAATGCTGCATGGGACGCTGATATACCAGTTGCAAGTGAAAATGCACTTCCGTGTTATGATAGACAAGGGTATAACAAGATACTAGAACATGCAAAACCGCGAAACGATCCAGATGGCAGACACTTATCTGCTTTTACCTACCTTAGGCTCAGTCAAGCTCTCCTTGAACAACACAACTTAAAAGAATTTCAACTATTTGTCAAGAGAATGCATGGTAAATCTCGCTTAAATTTGTAAACTGTAATATGTTGTTGAACTTTGTTTAGTTATTAATTTGTTCCCTTAAACAGGTGAAGCTGTGGAGAATCTTTAAAACTAGATTCAAATCGACCGTTAAGCTGTTTCGTGTTTCGCAACTTACCTTAGGCTTTCTACCTGAACTCAAATTGATTTTCCCTCAAGATCATGTATTTGCGGTAACGAGTTTCTGTTAAATTCGCTTATTTTCCGGTTTAAACTTTATATGTAGCATCAGGTGCTTTGCAGCGATACTGATTTTCTATCCGCTTCGCATACTTTTCGGGCGAAGAAGCTTAAAAAATTGTATAGAATAAAATTTCACATAGCATAAAGTTGTGATTTGGTTCATTTTGTGATCTAAAATACCAATATACCATAAATTAAAATGAATACATTTAAATGAACATACTCGATCGCCCAAAGATTCACCGGATGCTATTGAAATTTCGATATAGATCGATCTTTACATAAACAAGCTCGCCTAGAGGTAGAGGTGCAAGTTATAGCTGGTTAACCAAACCAAACCTGGTTATTAACCGATGCAGTAGAAACTGGTTAGTCAATGATGGTTAGGAACCGGTTTGGACTTTTGAGACAGGAATGAGTTGTAACCGGCTAACCAATACGGTTAGTAACCGATGGTTAGGAACTGGATAAACGATAATAACATTCTAAACACACCAAGACTCAAAACTCCTAACATCTACTAATGCAAATAACTTAAAACTTCCAAAACATTCATAACTAACAATTTAACCTTCAAATTTCAAACTACTAATTAAATCCGAATTAATAAAACTCTTCCGAAACACCCCTTCAACTTTTACTCTTTTTCCCAACCGACCCGTTAACTTTCTTAACAATCTGTTCATATGGCAACACACTCTTAGCTTCTTCCATATGCTCCTTCGTTTCGAAACTTATTTCTAAAACCGACGGATCATTCCTATAAAACTCCATCGTGCGGTAGTTGGGATGCAAATAGTTCTCCACCGTCTCATACCGCTCTTGAGCGCTCCCCTCAAGATCTTCGGCACTAATTCGCATCTTAAACTTTCCATCACTGTATAGAAGCTCTTCATGCGCATCCATCCCCATGTATCGGTAACATGTGACCTCTCCACCGTATATATTATGCGTATTTGAAGCCAATATTTGGTTAACATGTTCTTCCGTTTCCATAAGCACTATACAACTCCGTGTATATGTGCGGTCGGGTCGATGGACAAAGGATGCGTTTTCCACGGTTCCAAAGTGGCTGAAATGTTCGGTTACTTGTTCCCACCCCATAAACAGTTTCAAATTTGTTACCAGTACACATCTGTTTAGAACATTTATGTCATCTTCATCCTGCAGAGGCTTATTTCCAGCCATCTTTTCACCTTCTTCAGCAACTAAAAGGTTAAGTAGAGCTGCATTTTTAATTCATAAAATCTGAACACAAACTTATAAACACTTGTAAGTTCTTAACTAACATCTAAAGCAACTACAATATGCATAATTTGATCAAATATTTGAATAACAAACAAAGCAACTAAAAATATTAAATGTAGAAACATCATTTAAAGCCATCATTTCATTTATGAAAAATGCAGATAAATGAATAGCAAAAAACTAATTTGCATAATTGCATATTTACCCATTCTTAAATAAAATTTTTACAAATGTATCCATTTTAATTAATTTTATTAAAAATAATTTCAATAATAACAATTTTACCCTTACTAATTAGGGGTGCAAACGAGCCGAGCTACTTGAGATTGGCTCGTTAAAATGCTCGATCGAGCCAGAGCTCGAGCCTAAAAGTAAGCTCGTTTAATATACAAGCCCGAGCTTCACTTATCAAGCTCGAGCCGGCTCGCGAGCCTAAACGAGTCTGTCATTCATATAACTTTTTAAAATACATATTTAATAATTATTAATTAATATACACAATGTTATGAAAAATCAAATAAAAATAACTTAATATTATGTATCATTTTATATATAAAATTGTAATAGAAAAAAATATGTATAATTATATAAAAAATAATTGATAAATAGTAAACAAGCGGATCCCGAGCCGAGATCGAGCTTGAAAACCTACTCACGACCCGAACTCGAGCTTTAAAAATAGAGCTCAAAACGAGCTAAGCTCTCTCTACATTTAATAAAACTTTAAAAATAACCTATAACTAAGGAACCAAAATTACCCAAGTTAATTATAGTTGATTAAAATTACTTTTACTAAACACAACTCAATTTATGCTAATTATTTAACTTTCATAAGTCAAAAGGGAAGTCAACAAACCATCTTAAAAAATCACTTAACAATTATTATTATCATGTGAACGAAAGCTAAAATAATAAAATAACTGAAAATATATAATACAAAAGTAACCTTTGAGTTCCGATGGTCGCCGTAACTGTTCGAACAAAACACGATGATTTTTTTTAAGGTTTTTTCACTGTTTTTAAAGTAGTAATAATTTAAAATAATAATGTTTATTATTTGAGAAACTTTTCAAGATATATATTTTAACCTTCTACTTTCTAAGATAGTTCAATGGAATTTAAAAGTTTTGTAAAATGTCTAATATAAAAAAGTCGGTTTGTTTGTGTCGTTTGAATTGTAAGCCAATAAAATTAAATTTATTTGTCAGATAAACCAGAACAGTGGTAAAAGTCAAGTGTTGTTGATCTTAAACGTTGAATCGGTATGTCGACACGAATCTGGTCGATTTCGGTTACGTGAGTTATAAAACAAAAAAAAGTTATAAAAATTTGAGATAGACCAATGAGGTGGTGTCGGTCGGTAAAACTTGAGTGCTGGTAAAACTTACCATTGTTGAGTTCGGGCGCTGACCCGGTGAGTCTTCGCAAAATCTATTGGTTTCCGTCACGTTCGTGAGGATATTATAACTTCACTAAAAATCGGCATCCAGTAAGTTTTCGTTACGATATCCAAACAAAATTAAAACGCGGCGAATCTATGCGATTTCGGTCGATTTCGATTACATCTGAGACGGTATGAAAACTAAAACAAAAACTCGGTAAAACCTGGTCGTTGGTAATACCCGAACGTTATTGGATCCGGACATTCCAACGGCAAGTCAACGTGAAAAACCATTTAGTTATCAAATTAAAGAAAAAACAATATAAAAAAAAGTTATCGCCAATCAAATGGCGCCACATGGACCAATCATGGACATGCGGCTCCAAACTTCCATTTATTATATATGATGGTTTTAAAGAAAGGTCGGAATCATAGTTTTTTAATGTTGGCGGCTATGTACTTTGACCACCATAAGTAGAGGCGAATTAGGTGATATCAAACAATTTTCAGTGAAACCCGAAACGAACTAAAAACACCAAGAATTTATACTCCACTACAATTTTTCACTTTATTAGAAACAAATTCTCATGTTTTAACTTTCTAAGACCCCTCATATGGCTAAGCACGATTTTACGAGAGTTTATGGAGAAGATGAAGAAATGCTGAGGTTCACAAGATTCAAACAAAACCGTGAGGACAACCATTTATTGTTTAAGATTGTGAGGACTGCCTATTTGTTGTTCAAGATGGTGAGAACGACACTATTTTTTTGAATATGGTGAATTTCGTCCGCTTATTGTTCAAGATTGTGAGAACCACACGTTTACTAGTAGATATTTTGGGGATCATTCTTACAAATAGCGTGGTCAAAATGGGCATTTATGAAAAATTATCCTTTTATTATTTTTTTAAAGACATTTTTCTTACTTCCCGGAACTTAAACTCAAGACAATGAGACATTTGAGTGTTTATGAAACTTTGTCTTATGATCGACTCATTATGTTACGAATAGGTCATTCAAGAAACTGTGTTATTCGGTTTGCTTTTCGATCAATTTGAATTTTTGAACTAATTATTTCTATTTGAACTCTAATTATTTATATTTGTACTCCTACCATTATATATATATATATATATATATATATATATATATATATATATAATAATTTATAGTTCTAACAAGTTACAATTTGGAGGTTTCTCTGAAACTTTGAAAGTTTCTTCAACGACAGTCATTTGCAACATGCGTCGCGTGTTTGTTTATTGCCTTAATGTTTAGGTAGCAAGGGCTAAGACAAAAGGCGATGGTTGCTAGGGACAACATTCTCGCTTGCAAATGTTTTTTTGTTATTTGCTTCAAGAATTATGGTGGTCTAAATATGCATTTGTTGGTAAAACTGACGCCTAAAGAAATAACGCTTTCCCGTCTTTTTTATGCAGATTGACATGGTTTTAAGAAAGTAGTACGAGGAGAATATGACAAATGTTACTTGTGCTCTTAATTGCTTTCTTCAAAGTGTCTATAATTTTCCATATCATCTTCGCGTCTAGCTCATGAAGGATTATTCTAGGCTATAAGTAACCTAATTAATAGAAAATCATTTTGACTTTGTGACAAATACAAGAAAAAGTTGGAACTCAATTTACTTGAAGGGCGCAGAGAGGTGGCTATCATCAATGAAGCCAAATACAAGAAAAAGTTGGAAAAATACTACAATCAACGCGTGAAAGAATGCCACTTCAAAAAGAATGACTTTGTCCTTCGAAACAATGAAGCAAGCCGCGCAATAGCCCCAGGGAAAATGTCCCCCAATTGGGAAGGGCCATATCAAGTCTCGGAAGAATTGGGAAAAGGCGCATACGCTTTGAAGGATTTAAATGGAAAAAAGATCCCGCGCACATGGAACGCAGCACAACTCCGAAAATGTTTCATGTAAAAATTATCAAGTCTGTAATCAAGGCTCTTTAAGCCATTATGAATAACGATATGATCTATTTTCTTTCTTAATATATGTTCTATTACCTTTTGCATACATGTTTCGCACTTCCCTTTATTAATTTTGAGCAATATGACAACATTGTATTGGCATCAAATTAAAAATAAAACGAAGTAAAACATACATGCGCGAGCTTCAAGCTCAGACGCGTTAACGAGTTTTAACTCTAAAACGTCAGGGCCTTAGCCCAATAATATGAGCCTTAGCTCAATTACTCATAGCGTTCATCCTACGTACTGCGCAGCCGGACCATAAGAATACCTAAGCGCAACTAAGGCAAGCATACGCCAAAGCATAGTTGTCAAGGTCTCAGGTCGGAGCCACGCATGCTATTATAATGGATATAGGCAGAGTAACACATACTGACGCGTAAAGGCTAGAAAACTCATTCTTAATTCCCTATAATAAACGCACGCTAACGTCGCGCAAAAGAGGAATAATGAAATGCCAAAGCACGTGTCAGCATATCAGATAATCAGAATATCACAAAATAACTTGAAACATGACAACCGTTAAGGATTAAGTAAAAGATGATTTCCTTATAACCTTGTTCAAGTTTCAATGTGTAAGAATACCTTATATTCAACAAACACACGCGTGTAATATAAAGAGATGAATTGGGAATACGCAAGATGCGAATAAAGGAAAAAAAAAATTTCATTTCAATACATAGAGATTTACAGACGTTGAGGTGAAAACTACAAACACAACCAAAAGAAAAATACAAATGAGGCAATCAGTTTTCTATATTAACATCCACCTCCTCACCCTCCTCATCATTATTTCCCTCCTCCCGCGTGGCTTCAGCATGCGCTGTAGCATCTCGCGTGGCCCGCTCCTCGTCATCTCCAAACTTACCATAATCAAGCTGTTCGTCTTGAATATAGTCGTCTTCTGTCATGATAGCGTCAGGAGTAGGTCCTTTGGCCACGCCAGAGCCGCTGGCAGAGGTAGCGTTGCCCGCGTCATCATCATTGCCACCAGTCCCTTCGCATTCATCAAGTAATTTCTTTAAAGCGCCAAGATCGGGCTGGTCAGCAAGCGCAGCTATGTGCAAGTCACAAGGAACAGTATAAGTACAAAAGATCATGTAAATAAAGTTATGTAAACTCATCAAGGTCAAAATACCTGCTCAAGGATGGGAATTGGAGTATTCAAATACTTCTCTCCCACCTCCGCCATGTCAGCGCAGACGGCATCAAGCTGATAGGGGTAGTCGGATGGATTTTTCTTTAACATGCTATATTCATAACCATCTTTAAACCCCTCAGCCCGACCCACCAAGCGCGACGCCACATTACAGTCCATCACAAGGGTCTGAAACTCGTCTGAGTATTTCATGGCATAAGCGCAACGAGTCACACCCTGTGAAATCAGCCATTGACGGTCCTGCGCGAGGGAAGAAACAGACGTCTCAAGAGCAGGGATTTGAGAGTTTAACAACTCAACAGTTTCCTTGGCTTGTTTTAGCTCTTCTTTGTCAGACGCTGCTGCCGCCAAGGCTTCATTCTTTTCCGCTCGCGCAGCATCGAGCTCTTTCTTCAGGCGCGCAACCTCACTCTCCAATAAAGATTTTTCAGTATTAGCCTGCGCAATAGTTTGGTCACGCGCCTCCACCACTAGCTCCAAGTCGCGCACCTGGCGTGCGTACTTCGCTGCGTCGGCCTCAGCCAGCTGCAGCTTCTCCCGCGCGGCTTGCAACTCGAGCCCACGCTTAACATAAGCAGCATTGGCACTCGCCCGATTCTCACTAAGCTTCGCTTGGAGCTTTTCAGCCTTCTCCCGGGCATCAGAAAGCTTCCAAGCAGAGGTTTTAACTTCTTGTTTAGCCTCCACAAGAGCGTCCCGCACTCTTATATAATCATTGCGGAGCTCCTGGAAGGCAGCAAAAAAAGCAGATCCAGCGACAAGGTGGTCGTTAATCAGATCCACGCGTGCACGGTCGAACTGAAACCTCCTTTCGGCTGGAGGAAGAGAATGAGCCCAAAAATCTTCGCATACACCCAAGGATTGGAACGAACTTCCTTCGGTGATACCCCAATCCGGGCGATAATGCGATCAGCTCCCTACAAGTGCAAAGCAACGCAAAGAAACATATTAATCGTCTAACACTAATTTGAAAGTTGACGCAACAAGGCAAAATAAAATTATACCTGAGGAGAATTGGTGGACGGGTTATTGCCAGCTAAGGAGCCCTGACCTGTCCCATGGGAAAAAGGCTGCGCCACGAAATCGCGTGGCTCTATAGGACTTGCGCGGCCACCATCAGAATCTTCAAAATTAACCTCCTCCTCATCTTCTACAATAGGTTTTTTCTCCTGCGACTTAGAAGTATCAAGAATAGTCTCACGAGGAGGGCTACGCGCAGGAGGAGGTGGGGGAGGTCTTGACGCCGTAAGAGCGGCACGAAAAATAGTCTCCTGCTCCTTAGTAATCCCAATGAGGGGAGATTCAGTAGTTGTTGGAGCAGGAGCAAAACCAACGGCGCCAGCGCTAGTAGCACCGCCAGCAGCTTGTGTGCCAGCTATGATACCTATAAAAAGACCAACGAGGAGAAATGATTCATGACTTGAACTAAAGGAAAAAATCAGACAATCAAAGCGCAATAAGTACCTTGGCGCACCGCAGTCCGCAAATTAAGCATCGCCATGAAGTCCATTTTCCCCCTTTTTGAGGGCAAAACAGAGGACTTCAAAACAATCTTCGGCATAACCTTGGCACCTTGCTGCGTCTAAGGTTGAGCCACCAATGTTGCCGGCTCTACAAACATTTGAGTGAACAAAGCTTCATTAATAACTCCATTGGAATTACACTCATAAAACCACAAAATATAAACAAAGTATACCTGTTGGAGAAGACGAAACAGCTGGCGCAGCACCGCTTCCCTTGTCCGCCGCGCGCAGAGATGAGGTAGCAGCACCATACCTCGTGTGGACTGGAGGATTGCCCACACCTTGAGGCAAAGAAGACGAGGAAAACTTGGAAGTAAAACCCTTGGTTTTCTCAGGTTCCTTCACTTGAGTAGGAGGAAGATTCTGGGCAACAGAGGCATCATCTTTTTTCTGTTTTTTACTGGCCCCTGCGCCAGTTTTGCCTTTAGCCTTACGCTTGAGTTTTTGCGCTTCAGCTTCTTCCTCCTCCCCTTCCTCTTCCACAGGCTCTAACTCATAATTAGCGAGCGCATCTACAATACGCGCAACAGAAATGTTAAAACCAAATTTGGTATTCTAAGGGCCTAAGCACAAATACAAAGGCTTACCAGGCACATCGCTGTCAAGGCGAAACTCTAAGTCAACAGGAATAAACATATCAACAAAACGATCAGGAAAGGCGGCTTCCCCAGGGTTCAGCGCAGCAGATCCACCCTCCGTATGCTCGTCATAGGCGGCGTGGATGTATTCCTTGCTTTCTGCATAAAACAAGACAAGTGATATCAGCAAAACGAATTATACTCGCGCAGAATTAATGCAATGAACAAACAACCCACCTGAGCCATCAACAAGGATGACAGGCTCAGTCTCGCTGTCAGTCCACCTCTTGGTCATACCAACCCCCACCAGCGCTTCCTCGCAATTATTCTTGGCGGGGGATGGTTCAGCAGATAACTTCTTAACCCATGTGCCCGTTGGATTCTTAAGGACATTGTCATCCGCGGGCGCAGAAGTGATCGCGCGCATAGTCATGCGGATTGGAATCACGCCAGCCTTGACGTAGAAAAACTTCTCAGCCCAGTCATGAAGGCTCTTAAAAGTGACAGTACAGCATTTAACCTTCTGACTGCGCGGAGTAAACGAAAACCAAGAATCTTGAACCTTTGGTTTATAGAAATATTGAAAGCGGCGAGGAGTAGGCTCTTCGCGCTGAGCTTTGCACATGAACTCAAAATGAGTCATGCGCACCAACCCAAAAGGGTGAACTTGGGATATGTGAATCCCATAAAATTGAAGGAGCGCACCTATAAACCTTATCATCGGAAGACGAAGGTTACAGTGAGTAAAAAAATGAGAATATAGAGAGATATAGCCGGCGGGAGGATCCGTCGCCGTCTGCCCGGCTGTCTGGAGCAGACAACCATACTCAGGGAGAAAACCCTGAGAAGCAATGAGACTATCAAGCTCAGTCTGTTTCAACTTGCAGGGGATCTCGTCCCATCTTTTCGCCGTTTTATTCTTTCCCCCCTCCTCCGACGAAGCCTCGGCAACCCGAATACCCTTGCCGGTCTTCTTCAAGTTAGAGATAACCATCGACTTCACACGGCCTTTACTGGGGGACTCGGTGGTGTCTGGGTTAAGAGACATGCGATTGCAAAATAAGAGCAATCCGATTGTTTAAACACAGAATCCGGAAGCAAAGATAAAGGCTCTGAATCGAAGCGTTAGAAGACAAGTAAAGCTCTAAAGATGAAGATGGTGATGATGATAAAACCACCCAAAAGGTTTTGCTTTTATAGACCCAGGAGAGAGAAAGTGGAACACACAACACCAGGATCTACGCTCACGCGCCCCCCACTCGCAGGCGTAGGCCAACTTGAGCACGACACGTGTTCCTGACTCTGTATGAGAAGACGTGAAAGGCCACTGTAGCACCTCGAGCACACGAAAGGTCTGACACATAACGTCTCCATCTCTGGTGCATATCAACATCAACCAACCACGTGTATCGTCATTTCGTTTTTACCCAAAGGATAAAATTTCGCGCAACGCACATATGAGAAATGAAAAAGAAAAGACAAACCCTATTAAGAAAGCAAACCATTGAGTCTAATATCTCCCTTACCTCGCTCGCGCGAGACAAGACACACATTAGACTGGGGGCTTGAAGGGGTATGCACCCGCCCCAACATCGAGCGTGGCGGGTCAACCCATAAAGTACGGATAAGAAGCTTGAAATCAAGATGTCACGAAGACACAAAGCCAAAACCTATGCGCAAGCGCACGAAACACCTGTGCGTGGCGCATATCGCATATGCACACAACGCGCATACTCAGTGTGAGAATAAGAGAAGACCCCGCGCATCCCCAGGATAGGCGCATAAATGAGACAATAATCTAATCCAAATCAGGATAAGGACAACCATGATTGTGCTCATCAGACAACCTTCCAGAAGGTATCTTTTAAGGAATAAAGAATGTGCTGAGGTTGACAGCTGCCAATGAAAGGTGGACAACTCAGCAAAGCCCATGTGCTACCACGTGATGGCACATGGGTCAGGTGAAATACCTTGGTCAGAGAATAATTAATGAAAGAGCACCAGGTGTCCTAAGTACACGTGGCGCGAAGCAATAGGGGGAGGCCAAAAAGGCCCTAATTGGGTCTGAGCCCAATCATTGGAAACCCTAGCACTATAAATACTAGGCCACCTCCACAGTTGGTGGCATGCAAGAAAAATATACACTTAATATTTTACTCATTCTCACATCATCCTATCTTCTCCTATAATATCTGATTCTCACACCGGAGGGTTACCCCAAAGAGGTCCCCTCTGTCCCTTTCTGAGGGGTAAGCTCACGGTGCTGTTTGTTTTGTAGGTGGAAGAATTCATATCTCGGAAAACCATCGGTAATACAACACACTCATACCCGAGGAACGTTGATCGTATTCAAGTAAGTCGATACACGCTTCTTCACCTGGTTTCCATATAAAGCAATGAATAAGTAGTAAATGAGTCACAACCATAGCATTCTCTTTCGAATCAGCTGCCAAGAATACATCATACCATATCCATGTCGTTACTCCCTTCCAAGTAAGATATTTGACCTTAACTTGGAACCGAAATATCACCAGAAGTGTCAGTTCATAAACTCTTAACGGTCGTGGGATCCGCCTATGAAACCATGAACCAAAAGCGAAACAAAAAGGCTTCCATGGAAACTCAAATGTTAAAGAAAACATTAGACTAATTTGAACTTGACCCGCCATGACAAGAACTTGATGACGTGTGAGCTCTTGTGCCAATAGTAAGCTACCCTCATGTTGCTGCAATAAGGAAAGAGAAATAAGAGTACACCATGCTCGCTTCCCCGTGTTAATTATAAGTGCATTCCCCTGTTGAAACTGTTTTGGCAATTCTCTTTGCACTGCACCAAGTTGAGTGTATCTTGCATGAAAATTCTCAAGTGTATCATAAATGGAAATCACAATAAGTTGTTTACTTAAAGTGTATCCAGACTCGATTTCCTTCCAAACATACTCTACCATTTTGGTTGTGAGTTGTTTCCATATAGTGATTGAGTAGTTGGGTGTAAAATTTGTGTTTGTAGGCTGTTCTATGAATAGAGCTTTACCAAGTTGATAAAGACCTGCTATATTTGGTTGTAAGGTACTATTTGTGGCTGATATCATATGTTGATTAGGGACTAAAGGCTGAAATGGTGTAATATCTATGAATGGTGGTTGTTTGGAAAGTTCTTCACCCAGGCAATAAATCATGGCTGTTATGCCTCCTTTCCAACTAAGACGGGTATCCCTTACTTGAAAGTGAAGCACTGTAGGTGCATGCGCAACATCATTGGCAGAAACCGCTATTGTTGAAGGTTGGGCTAGCATCGCGGTACCAGTGGGCTGCACAACCCACCCACATTTCCATCCCGGTTTCCATTCAAAATCTGCCAGAACTCTCGTGACCCTATTGAACAACCCGTGTTTCTCACCATGGATCAAAGAAGACCCAACAACACTTTCAAGCACAAAGTTGGATTCTAATATATCCATTTGAGCATATGTTACCGCTAATGACACATGGACATCAACAATTGAGTCATTTTGGATTTCTAAAACTTCATCCCCCACGGTTTCATGATTTTGCTTGACAATTTCATTTTCAATTCTAACAAGCATTTCATCGAGCACCTTGTGAGCAGTGTTAACAAACGGAATCGAAACAGAGTGAATCAGACCTGATGTAGATGACAGATCAAAAATGGAATTGGTAGCAGACTTGGAATCAATCAGAGTTGGTGCCTGAATCGGATCAATTGGAGCTTCAGGTTGCTGAATCGAAAATCGTTCAACGGCAATTGGATCGATGGAAGTAGCTTGGAATTGAGTAATCATTGCAGTAGTGAAATCATTCCAAGTGATGATGTCTGAACTCCGATGCCAACCATTGAACCACCAAAATGGTTCATCATCAAATAGTTCAATCACGTAAGGAAACCGTTCGTCATCATAGATAGCATGAAAGATAAAATACTGTTCGGCTTGAGAGATCCATAGGTCGGGATTACATCCAGTGAAACGAGGTAATTGTGGATGTTCGTGCAAGAGTTCTTCCATAGCCATCTATGCTAAGGATCAATGAAAGCACCAATGAAGTGAACTGATATTCACTCAGCAAGCAATAGTGAAATTAGAGCAAAATCGGATAGGTTTATATTGATATAGATAGATCGATTACACTGCAACTCAATGAACAATTACAAAAGAAGGGGATGGGAAGATCAGACACTATAGAGTAATAGGAGATGGGAGAAGAAGATACACAAACTCATTCATCATATTCGTTAATTTCCTTTGCGCTCCCGTTCCATGCTTTTTATCATCAGACCCTTTAATTTGTTGGGCCACGTTTACTAGGCTAATATGGGCCCGATTCACGTTCATAATAATGTCATATGAAGATTCATACAACACATATATACTAGCCATCTGTAAGTGTATTATGCACAAAAAGGTTCATTAGCCATTGAAAACTCTCAAATAGACATCTAAATTCAAGATATCAAAACCAGGCATATCACATTCTAAACTATGTACTTTAGAATGTAAACAAAGTATACAACATATTTGCACAGAGTGTGAAATGAAGAACACAATATATATATATGATCACACAAAATAAGTAAATAATAAAACTAACAATGTTTATAATAATAAATTCTAATATAATTAAGATTCATACAAGTACACAAGCTATACTATTAGGCACCAAAAGGTTTATCATCATCATCATACTCAGTAAATCTCACCAATAGCAAAGCTATGGTAGGGTCTGAGGAGGGCAAGATGTAGACAGTCTTAGCTGCTTCCAGTGAGACCTTTGACTCGATAATAGTTTTGCATCAAACCTTGGACATAAGGCACATAACACTCAACCATTGGACACCCGTTGATTGGTGCATGTACCTTTGTCTTTCGGCCATCAACGCCACCACATGATGCCTGATTAACCTTCCATCATTTTTAACATAATAATCAATTTTGTTGATCGATATATTATATTACAGTACCTGTTGTACACAATCCTTCTTATCATATGACATCTCTGTTGTTGAGGGTTGAGCACACATCACCATATCATGTGTTTCCTAGCAAGCTTTGATCATGAGACCACTTATTATTTACTAGTAATATACAACATACAGAATAGAGTACCTGTTCCTTATCATAATCATTATGATCATCCGCTGCGGCCTCTAGATTCTGATAATCAACACCAAAGCAGGTACACATTTTTAGATAGAATGATATGACATTCTCACGCCAGTGCTTATACGTCTCACGAGGGGGCGTCTTTCGTGAGCGGATGAAATTTATAATTTTTGCAACCCCCTTCGTCGAAAGACAAAAGGCCTCATCGTTAGTAGTAAGCTTCCTCATGTCCTTTAACTCACCATTGAACTCGATCACCTACAACAATGAATGACATAATAATATTTATAAAGAAAACATAACAATTATTATTAATAATAACAAACAACCTGCAGAGGTTTCTTTCTCCTCCTCTTAGATGTTTTCTTCTTATTCTTCTTATCCTTACTGATGATCAAAGAAAAATCACAATAACAATAATAATAATGGGTGAGGTTACTGTACAATAATTGTTTAACGTACAATAGGTACGCGAGACGCTAAAAGGCAAAAATCAAAAACGCTCGAAGGCAAAAATACTAAAGCGCTCAGCCAAAAACCTAAAACGTTCAAAAACGGTTTTCGTGAAGAAAAGTAAAAAATTGATCGATTAACGATCCAAAACTGTTTATTTCGGTGAACCAATGATTAACTGGATATGTATTGACGATTTCGAGATCTTGTGATGTGATTTCGTGGATCGATTTCATGAATACAAGTATTCTTGTACCTAATGTACATTAAGCAATTATTGTATTCTATCTTTTTCTCTAATAATAAAAATAATTATAATAAGTTATATGAATTGAATCAAAGCCTAGCTAGACGGTGCATTTGAACATGAAATAATAATTATTAAGTGGTTAGTTGCCGATGTAACGCTTTCTTTTCCGATCACCCATGAAATAATTATTAAGTAGTTAGTTAACCATCCTTTGTTTGTTTTTGTTCCTTTTATTAGGGGTGAGAAAAAACCGAAAATACCGAACCGAAACCGAATTAACTGAAAAACCGAACCGTAAACCGACGGTTTTTTTTTGTTTTTTTGAAAAACCGAAATTTCGGTTTCGGTTCGGTTACCCATACCGAAAAACCGAACAGATTAACCGACCCGACATATTAACCAAACCGATGTATAACCGAACCTTATTACTTCAGGACCAACTAGACTATTTTAATTGTTTCGCCCAACTTTGTGGTCCATAATAAGTCTTTGTCGTAACACACGATGTGACGTTAAACCTAGATGAGCTTGGAATTCGAACTGATAACCTCGCAAGATATATATCAAATCTTTCATTGTAAATATCCAACTAAAATGTCACTAGTTAAGAAAATATTTAACTTGGTAAAATATATGCTTATAATAAATAAATAACTTGATTATATTTTACAAATAAACAAATTTAAATATGTATATTGTCGCTTTCGCCTCCCAGAATTTCTAATCTTTAGAGTTTACGCCATGTAGTATACATAATTTGATATTCCTTCATAACAACTTAAAAATAACTAACTTGTACGTGCTTAGGTATATATGTACGCGTCTATATAAATTCGAGTTGATGATCTACATTTCGATGTCAATTACAATACGTTTTCGTGCTTATTTTATGTACAGTTTGAGCTTGCTTGCGTTAAATCCGAGTTGGACTTCTTGTTTTTTCGTTTTTCAAACACCATTTGGATACATATATACATTGGTAAAAACTAAAGACAGATAAGGTAAAAAATGACCCAAAAAAAAGTGATAAAAGGTAAAAAAACCAAAAACAATAAGCAAATCTCACATCAGCCGTAGACAAGAGAAATCATTGGTTCATAGTAAATGCCTTGACTCTTAAATCACCAACGCGTTTTGGCTTAATGGTAGTGGACGAGATGAGAGCTTAACAGTTAAGCGTGCTCAACTAGAAGTAGTAGCAGGTTGAGTGGCCTCCGGAAGTCTTCACCTGGCAACCAAAAACAAATTCGTGAGCTCTCAGTGGGCAAAGCGGATAATACTGGTTGTGCGATGGGCCGGATCGGATGTTACAATTTTCAAAGAATCCATAATTCAAAAATGTTTTAGTTAATGATAGTTAAGGACTAATTTTGAAAACCGTTTATAGCTAATGTATCAATTATGAATATTGTAAATTGAAAAAAATAAAATGCGTGCTACAAGCTGGATTCGAACCTGCACATGCACAACCCACGTAACTTCTGGTATACTTAGTAACCACTCTGACAAGTCAAAAAGATTGGTTCAATTGTTAAATATAATATACATATTAGTTTCATAAAATATTAAAATTCTTGAATATTTACACTTTGCTGACAAAGTTGAGGGGTAACCCAGGCTACCCCTAAACACTACCTAAATCCGATCCATATATCAACTATGGGCCTATTAATCTATATATTGATCATATACAATATTTTTATGTTCTTGAGTGATGCATCTTCATCACAGTAGGTTAGATACTCGTGTACTCGTCAACCAAGAAAGATTAATGTTAATTAAGTGCTTCTTGTCTTTTGACAAGCAAATTTTGTTAAAAGGCTTATAAATATTTACTTTTACCAAAAAAGATACAAGGTGTTTCATAATATAGGTGCAACATGACACTTCAAACTATTTTGAGACTTAAATGACATTTTAATTTCGAAACTATTCATAAACAAAATCAAGTGAAAAGTATTGTGCGTTCTTATAAATTATTTTATTTATAATTTCATCACTAATTTATGGCATTAAAAATGTTTTAAAGTAAGTCACTTGGTTATCTTTTTTTTGGAATCAAATTAGTCAATGGCGTGTGCACACATGCTTAGGTTAATATAAAGTGTGAAGATGTATTATGCATATATTAAAATGATGCTGACTATTATTATAAAAGTAGCTCGTGCTGCTCGTGTATATATTAAAATTGCATAACGAAGCTACAAGCTTAATTAAAGTAAACACTTTGGATCAAAAAAATGTGAAGGTTGTGTTGTTGGTTATCGCATTGGTCACGGTTTCTCTAGCACGATGACAATGCGCGACTTATATCTCAGAGGACGGGCCATGTTTGCACCAGCGGAGCGATAGCGATACTGAATGTTGCAGCTTGTGAACCACAACCATCCGCATGCTGATACCAAAGCCAAAGGGTGTGTGTCAAGCAAGGCCGTCTTTGAGTTTCCAGATGCCCTATACGAGTAAAATAAATATATGGGCCCTTGTATATAATTCTTTTTTCTCAAAAGGTTGATAATATTTGTGACAACAATAAACAAAATCCTATTATATATAGATTGAAATCAATTTAGGCCAAGAATAACGTATTACTTATATATCTATACTATATATAATGAGGGAGTGATGAACAAAGTAAGACACTTTTTTTAAGTAAAATATAAGCTATCAAACACATGGTACAACCTTAAGAGGCAAAAGAGACATTGATACATTAAATCTCAAGTGTGTTTTAATTTCTTCAAATATAATTACAACATTGCCCCTCATGTATTCTAAACTTTTGTTAATTAAAATAATAGTTACAAAATCCCCTTTCATCTTTAAGCTCTATTTGACAACTTTATTTACTTTTATATTTTTTTTCTTATTTTTAAGTATATTATATCATAAAAATAAATAAACTTATTGTTGCGACGGACTCATTTTTTTCAACGTTTTGATATTAATTTTATTTAATACCGAGCTGTCATTTATAATGTACAAGTCCACAAAACATGAATGTACAATCTAAATATGTAATCATAATACAAAAGGTGGTTAAAAACATTCAATATCCACATATTTTTCCTCACAAAGATACAAACAACACCTCCAAATATTACAACAACCCAACTTAAGTTATTCAATAAACTTCAATAATCACATAACCTTTTCACTTTTATTAAATACAAAAAATAGTAACACATTTTTTTTAACCCTAACACATAATAATTCAATTTTTAACCTTAAATTAACTAGCTTGATGAATGATTACTTATTTCTATAATATTCTCTAAAATAAAATTAATTCCATATTTGTGGCATTATTAAGTTTAACCTTTACTCGACCCATATACTTATTTGTGTTGTGTGTCGAGCCCGTTTAAAATCGTGTTGTGTTACGTGTCGTGCTGAACCATAAACGCCCATAACTGTTACGTGATTACCAAGATCTATCTATACTATATATAATATAGGAGTTAGGGACCTCTTAAATTTTAAGAGGTCCAAGCTATATTGCAACATGTACAAGTTTCAAATGCATAAAATGTAAATAAATAAGGACATTTTTAACTTTGCACCAATCACTAACCGTAACTTCTGATTGTGATTCTATATTTACAATATATACCCCATAAAACTTACACTATATACCCTTAAACTTTGGTTAAGTTTTGTAATATCTAGAAATGTTTACACATACTACCCCTCATCTTTATAAAAAAAATGACAAACTTACATTTTTTTTGCTTTCGTCTATATTTTTAAATATATAATGTTCTTAAAAAAACCGAACCAACCTTATAACGTGTTTATTTTTGTCGACGTTTCGATATAAAAAAATTGCAAAACCGATTTGTAGATTATAATGTACAAGTCAATGAAGCATTAAAATACAACTTAGTTATGCAACTAGAACCTATAACATGTTTATAAACACCCCTTGTTTTATTTTACATTTTTAACTATGAAAATTCAAAACCAACCCACTCAATTATATAATTCAATTACAAAACCATTAGAATAAAATAAACTCAATCTACACATAAGTTGTGGAATCACAAAATTATCCATGTATCAGTATATACCAAAAATTTATTAATATCAAATGATTAACAATTTTTAAGTTAAAGAAAGGTTTATTATAGTTTCTACGAAGTTGAGGCCGTTAACCTCAACTTTTATCCGACCGAGTTCCTAAACTAACTAAATGTTAGTGGTTTCCGCCTCATAAACTTCGATTGAAGATTGGATGTCCAATGATTACAACATTGTAAATTGTCGCCACCGTCGCATCGTGCGGGCACTCTACTAGTGTTTAAATACCCGCTGCATCGCGCGGGCACTCTTCTAGTGTTATAAAACAATTGGGCTTAAGTTACTTAAAATTCAAAAGTAACTTAGGGTTTACATTATTAGTTCATCTCTAATTGAGTTATATATCTAATTGGTTGTACGTGGCATGAAAAAGTAAAATATAAAAATCCAAATCTGCCTAAAGAAAACAACATATAAGAAAGACTTGACGTATACACATAAATCACTTCAAGTTGAGGTGCACAAATCGGTTTTTTTGAAAAAACCGGTTCGGTTATTAACCGGACCGGTTTTTTTTATCCAGAAAAAAACCGGTTCGGTTAATAACCGGACCGGTTATTAACCGGTTTTTATTGCTGAAAACTCAAACCGGCCAAACCGGTTTGGACCGGTTTAAAAACCGGTTAGAACCGGTTATTAAACCGGTTTTTTATAACCGGTTTTTAATAACCGGTCTAACCGGTTAACCGGTTTTTTTTTTTTTTTTTTTTTTTTTTTTTTTTTTTTTTTTTTTTTTTAGGGTTTAGGGTTTAGGGTTTCGTTGTTAGCATTCTTTGCTTGGAAGATTAAAAACACATAACTTTCATTTATAGCTTTTACATTAAAAATACAAACATTAAATCGTTATCGCATATTCGTAACTCAAAAATACAAACATTAAAGAATGCTTAGACACGATTACATTAACAAGTTGATGTTTGTTACTCATTTTCTTCGCTACCCGATCCCGAGCTATTCCTTAGGTAATCGTCGTACGCGGCTTCTTCATCGGTCATTGGTTGAATGTGTCCTTGATTGACCTCGTCTTCATACAAGGCCGCCTCATAGTCCATTTCCCCCTCGAGTGAGCGTTGATGTTGTGCCCTGTCTAAAGAGTCCAAGTAATCCTTGTAGCAAATCGACATCTCTACAGCTGCTGGAGTGAGTCGAGTCCTCCTAATCGATATAACCCTGCCAGAAACAGAAAAAGCAGACTCCGAAGCTACCGTGGAAGCTTGGACCGTTAGTAAATCTTTGGCCATGGCGGCGAGGATCGGAAACTCATCCTCCTTACCTCTCCACCAAGCCAGCAAATCAAGACTTCTAAATTCATCCGGAGTCATGTGTTTCACAAAGTTGGTACCACCATACCTTCCAAGTTCACTGCTTGGGGTGTTTACCCTTTGACGTTTACCGGCGTCTTCCCAAATCATGTAGTACATCCCCATTTCAAGGTCGGTTTGGGATTGGGATTGGGCAACAGCTCTTAACGAGTCATGAATTTGGGAAGACGACCCGTGTTTTGTAAGGTAAACATCATACATGTTTGCCAATGTGGTGTTGAAATCATTCTTTAAAGTTTGGCTATAATAGGGGTTTTGATCGTCGTTTAACCCTAGCTCATCACAAATTTTTTCTATTAAAGCTTCAACACCACCAACATTGATGCAAGGGTTTAACGCAGCCGCACAGGTCAAAACAGCGGGTAGTTGTTGAAAATATTTTATAAATTTTTCTTTCATTTTTGCACCCATATCAAAATAAGGTGCACCCCTACAATGAATTTCAGTCAACTTTGTGCACATGACAGCAATTTTTGGTAAAGCAATGGGGCTTGTTGGATAGTAAACCCCGGATAAACTAGTTGTGCAAGATTTAAAAATTTGAAGAACCTCCGTAACGATCTCAATCAATAACCAGTTTCTAGGATCGTACGGTGCACATTTACCCCTACTTGACATTATTTGATGAAACGCAACTAGTGATTCTTTTTGTTGGATGGCTTTCTCAAACATATCACAAGTCGAGTTCCATCTTGTTGGACAATCCCAATTGGGCCCCAACCATTGATAATTAGCTTCATCACAAAATTTTTTGTATCTTGAAAATGTTTTATTGTTGCTAAAAACATCTCGTAACATTCTTTTAAAATTGTTTCTTTGCGTTTCGATCACGTTTAACCCATCTTGCACGGCCAAGTTGATAATATGTGCAATGCATCGGCTATGAAAAAACGCTCCATCACAAATAGGTTTATACTTTAATTTTAAATGGCCAACCGCGGCCGTATTGTTGGACGCGTTATCAAACGATATTGAAAAGATTTTATCTTCAATCTTGTATTGTCGAATGACTTTATCCAAGAGTTTAAAAATATTTCTACCCGTGTGCGGGTAATCAAACAATTGAAACGCAACGGTTCGTTTCATCATTTGCCACGACCGGGGGTCAACCCAATGAGCCGTCACACAAATGTATGAGTCGGGCGAACCATTAGGTACCGACCACACATCCGTTGTTAAGTTCACACCAGTTTGTAAGTTTGAAAAGTATGAAATTAGTTCGGATTTAGCGTTTTTCCATGCTTTAAGCATATCTCTTCTAAGGGTCGAACGACTTACGTGTTGGTAGCGTGGTTGAACATACTTTTGCATCATCTCCGTGAATTGAGGGTTGTCGAAGTGGTTGAAAGGAAGTGATTGTTGAATCACAAAGTTGCCAAACTGTTGACGTACCGCTTCAAGGTCGTACGTAAACACCGTTCCTTGATTCGTCATCTCCGGCTGCGAACTACTTCCGGATTCGTCCTTCAAGACCTTGCAAGAGGGCCTTTCTACATGAGCTCTTAAACTGGAGTTTGCTTCTTTGTTATAAAACTTCAAACAATGTTTGCATCTAGCTTTTTGGGTTCCGTTAGACATTTCGCATAGGTCGAAATGTTGCCAAATATCTTGGTTTCGTTTCGTGGGGATGACCCGAACGACGGTTTCTCCCGTGTTCGAGGCACCCATGTTGACCGATGAAGCAGCACTTTGGGAGGCCATGATAATCGACTACGAATTAAGAGTGGTATACACGAGTATGAAATAAACGACTACGAAAGAAGAGCGTTTGGAGTTATAATCGCGTATGAAATAAACGTTTAGAGCTTTTGGAGTTGTATAATCAAGTGTGATCTAACCAATACCCAACCTAAACTATATATAGATGTTTGTGGGGGTAAAAAAACCAAAAAAACGGCTAAAAAAACGGGCAAAAAAAAAAAAAACGGCTATAAAGCCGTTTGGTAACGTTCGAAAACCGGTTTAACCGGTTAACCGGTTATTAAAAAACCGGTTAACCGGTTTTTTTATAACGGCTATAAACCGGTTATTTTAAAAACCGGTTAACCGGTTTTTTATTAACCGGTTATTACAAAAAACCGGTTTTTTTTATAACCGGTTATAAAACCGGTTTTGGCTCCAAAAAGTATAACCGATACGTAAACCGGTTACGTAAACCGGTCAAACCGGTTTTTAAAAAAACCGGTTTTTAAAAAACCGGTTTTCCGGTTAACCGCCCAAACCGGTTCCGTAACCGGTTTTTTTGAACACCTCTAACTTCAACCCTCCACCCTCTTTCCGTGTGGGACAAATCTCCGGTGACTTTCTTTTTATTTTCTTTTTCGTAGTTTCAAACAAAACTTTGAATATCGATATCTCATTAAACTTTGCTTCGTCTAACAAGGTTCGGTTCACTTTAAACCTGTCAAAGAGTAGATTACCAACTTAGCATATAAACATATATTACTACTAACTACTCATAATTTATTTGTGTCAAAAGTTGATTCAAAAAAACACATTTTCTAATAAGGAAATACTTTCTTTCGCTATTTCTTTTTCCAACCATGAATATGTATGTTGTGCTCAAGGTCTTGTGTCAGGATTTGTGTTTGTACGATTTTTAGTTTTTAACCTGTCCATTTTGATACCAAGTGCTAGGTAATATGAAAAAACACGAAACGATTAAGTGTTTAACACGTCTGGTAATGACATCATCACTAGAGGTGGGCAAATAAACCGATTAACCGAACCAACCCAAAAATCGAACCGGTTTAAAACCGATTATGTAGAAACTGGTTTGCAACCGATTGCAACCATAGGTTCGGAACTGGTTTATAATTTTCTCTACCAAAACTGATTCGAAACCGGGCAAAAATCAAACCAAAACCGGGCAAAAATCGAACCGAAACCGATGGTGACATGGTAAGAAACCGGTTTCAACCCGAATCGAAACCGATTATAAACCGGTTATAACCCAAACGGGTTTTGAGTTTTTAACCGGTTTGAACACCTCCATTCAACACTAGAGGTGGGCAAATCAACCGATTAACCGAACCAACCCAAAAACTGAACTGAAGCCGAACCGGTTTTAAACCGATTATATAGAAACTGATTTGTAAATTTTTTTAGGTATAATTGTTATATATCAACCAAATGGGATCCAATTACAATACATAGGTCGGTATGCAGGCAACCAGCTTCTTCGTCACCCCTTTTGAATGGCAAAACCGTTCCTACTAAAAACAAAGTTATCGTTCTTCGGCGTCGTTGAGTTACTGTGCACGACCCGTTGAACTCCTTTTAGAAACGTAGCAGCATCGAGGGCAAGAGACCCAAATGTATCGAAAGAGAAAGGAATGAAGGCGTGTTGATTCTCAACACACGCCTTCTCGTGCTTAACAATTTTCCCTGATCTGCCTTTAGCACGACTTGCCTATTAACAAACCCGGTGTCCCTAAGCCCGACAAAAGAGGACTCGCTGTTTGCAATTAATTTTGTCAGCCAAAAGCTGTTTCAACCTGGTCAAAACTCGAACCAAAACCAATCGTAATCTGGTCAAAAAATCGGTTTTCAACGCGAACCGAATTCACGTGAATTTGGGTGGCACACACAATTCTCGTGGGTCCATTGTTTCCGCACGCACAAATCGTGTGACTCGCACGTTTGGTTTCTTATCCTTCACACACACACACACACACACACCCAATCCTCATCTCACGCGTGCCAATTTTCTTCCTTCACACGAGTCAACAAATAACTAAACCTAATCTCGCCGGAAAGTACAATTTCCACCGGCCGACGATAACTCCGGCGACCTCGTATCTCACCGGATCTACTCAAAACGTCTTTTACCTAACTCCGGCGGATGTAACGGTGACGGATATTTTCAGCTTTTGATAATATAATATGTTGAATGTTGCTGAATTTAGGTTTTTGTTGTGATAGTTGTAAAAAATATCTTCTAATTCATTGATTTTAGATGAAAATTGTGGATTAATATTAATTATTTGTTAATTAAAATGTTTTGATAATCATTTTATGATTTGTTATAATTGAGAATGTTGAATGTTGCTGAATTTAGGTTTTTATTATTATGCTAGTTGTTGAAAATGTCTTCTGATTCATTGATTTTAGATGAAAATTGTGATTAGTATTAATTATTTGTTAATTGAAATGTTTTGATGATAATTTGATGATTTGTTATAATAGAAAATTTTGAATGTTGAATGTTGTTGAATTTAGGTTAATTATGCTAGTTGTTGAAGTATTTAATTCATTGATTTTAGGTAAAAATTGTGATGAGTATTAAGTGTTTTTTTTAATTAAAATGTTTTGATAATCATTTGATGATTTCTTATGATAGAAACTGTTGAATGTTGCTGAATTTAGGTGTTTATTATGCTAGTTGTTGAAAGTATTCTTTAATTCATTGATTTTATGTAAAAAAAATGTGGTGAGTATTAAGTGTTTTTTAGTTAAGGTATTTTGATAATTATCTGATGATTTGTTATAATAGAAAATGTTGAATGCTACTGAATGCAGGTTTTATTATGCTATTTGTATAATATCATGATTTGTTGTTGATGTTTTGAACATGTAGAAACTAGAATATAAGTTGTTGAGTTTTTGCAGAGCTAATGACAATTATGTATGTTATTAGATCATTCTGAATTAAATTATATAATTCATGAGTTTAGACAGAGAGTGAAATTAATATGAAGTATTCTCAATTAATGTATTTTGATAATTATTTGATGATTTGTTATAATTGAAAATGTTGAATGTTGCTGAATTTAGCTTTTCATTATGCTAGTTGCTGTAAATTATGATTTTTAGTTGATGAAATGTATTTTTTATCTTAAGTTTTATTGTATATATTTTCTGACATGAGAAAATGTGCAAAAGTTTATATTTTTTAATGTGAAGAATGTAAATTGTTGAGATTTTGCAGAGCTAATAATAATTTGGTGTGTTTTTAGATCGTTGTGAATTAAAATACTTACATCTTCTTGATTTATTTCTCAATTAAAATATCTAATTTATTGATTTTAGATAAAAGATGTAATAAATATAAAGTATTTTGATAATCATCTGATGAGCTAATATAATAGATTTTTTTGTTGATGAAAATGTGTTTTTGATCTATATTTTTTTGTTTGTACTCTCTGACATGATAAAATGTGCAAAGAATCATATTTTTCACGGTGAAAGAGTTTTTGCAGAGCTAAAGATACTTTGGTGTGTTCTTAGATCATTTCGAAATTAGGTGTTGTTTCAATGCCTGAAAATGTTGTGTATGAGAAAGGAATTATTAATGCTTACATCCTGATTTTTTCTTAGTTAAAATATTTAATTCATTGATTTTAGATAAAAATTGTAATAAATATAATATATTTTCCATTAAGTTTGACAAGGAACAGTAATATGTGACAGAATCTACTGGAGATAGAAAGTATGTACGGTGCTGATCATGAACGGATTATGTCTCTAGCATTTTGAGGCCTTATTATAACCCTTGTAGTCTGCAAGTTATGGAGACTGATATGCAGAGATTCGGGACTAGTGAAGAAGACGATGAAGAAATGGGATTGGATGTGAAAGAAGAAGGCGAGAATGATGAAGATGATGACGAAAAGAACTCAACACCAACAATGGTAGGTGTTGATGGTGGACTTGTTACATCAAACAGGACCAATAATAGGTTTCAGCATCAACATCAGCAGCAGTTTCAAGATCAGTTGACCCCACAAGGAGGTGGTCAAAGAAGGTGTAGGCCAACAGAAGAAAAAGAGAGAACAAAGCTTCGTGAACGACAACGGAGAGCGATTACTGCAAAGATCTTGGCAGGCCTTAGAAGACACGGGAATTACAATCTTAGGGTTCGAGCCGATATTAATGATGTGATTGCAGCCCTGGCTCGGGAAGCTGGTTGGGTTGTTCTTCCTGATGGAACCACCTTTCCTTCAAGATCACAGGTATTATTTTGTGTTTATGATCAAGATATTATTATCCACATGGAGCAGCGTACAGTAGACATGCCTTGCTGGCTGTTACTATCTTGTATTAAATTTCTCTGCAAGAGCAATAATTGCACATATACCAAGTTTGTCATACATACATTAATATATGTGAATGTACGTCATACATACATTAATATATTGAATGTACAGGGTGTGAGACCTGCTACCGGTGCATCAACTACTGTGGTAACTTCATCTCCCTCATTGCCACTTCAGCAGAACCAGGTGGCTTCTCATAGAGGGATATCTTCAACCTGTCCAATCGGGATGAATGAC
The DNA here is from genome assembly GCF_021521415.1 of Bidens hawaiensis. Classification (NCBI taxonomy): domain Eukaryota; kingdom Viridiplantae; phylum Streptophyta; class Magnoliopsida; order Asterales; family Asteraceae; genus Bidens; species Bidens hawaiensis. Next base: position 227,403 of record NW_027492189.1, read on the forward strand.
GAGGCGTGCCAAATGAAGGGTCTCTATGTTCCTTCTTCTTCTGGTTATGACACCTCAGCAAGTGCTCGTTCACAGTCGTCTCATATGCTAGGAGTTGAAGTTGATGGTCATGAGGATCCCATTATAGGCGTATCTGTAGATACTGTTGGTGGTAGGCAGGTTTGAGGATGATTTCTGTATTAATTTTCTGTTTTTAAATAATCTTTTTTATTTCATTTTTTTCATTGTGTTATACTATTTACATTATGTTCTTAACTTGTTTAGGTTGAAATGCGGTCAAAGTTACAGGAGCGAGATTTTGCTGGTACTCCTTATGTTCCTGTTTATGTATTGCTTCCCGTAAGTACATGCTGTTTATGTAGAGCTTATTGAATTAATCTGACAATATCTTTCTTGGATAAGAATCATTTTAAAATGTGTATGTGATTTATTACAAACCTGTCTGCAGTTGGGAGCAATTAATATGAAGTGTGAGCTTGTTGATCCAGACAATCTTTTGAAGCAATTAAGGATCTTGAAGTCAACTAACGTTGATGGTGTAATGATCGACTGTTGGTGGGGCATAGTGGAAGCACACGTTCCACAAGAATACAACTGGAAGGGGTATAAAAGACTATTCCAGATGGTACGCGAGCTTAAGCTCAAGTTGCAGGTATAAATTATGTCAAATGCTGGTGCCAACAACACCGATTATATTCAAAATCAAAGAATTGATTGTTACCTGAATATTATTATCTAAATTGGCTTAGGTAGTGATGTCTTTTCATGAATGTGGAGGCAATGTGGGTGATTATGTGTGTATACCACTACCACATTGGGTGGTTGAGATCGGTCGAGGCAACCCGGACATATTTTTCACAGATAGATCCGGAAGACACAATCCGGAATGTCTCTCGTGGGGGATTGACAAGGAACGTGTTCTAAGAGGTCGCACTGCCTTAGAGGTACTATTTTTTTAATCTGGTAGTATTATTTGTGGTGTTATTATTATTATTACTATTATTATTGTCAGGTTAAAGTTGTCAAAACATGATGTAGGTTTACTTTGACTACATGAGAAGCTTCAGGGTTGAATTCGACGAGTACTTTGTAGACGAAACCATCTCAATGATTGAAATTGGATTAGGTCCATGCGGCGAGCTTCGATATCCATTTAATCCTGTAAAGCACGGTTGGAGATATCCAGGTGTCGGTGAATTTCAGGTAATCATTTATATAAACTATCTTGAATTTATGTTTGATTTCCAACAACTAAAATGTTGTGTGTTCAGTGCTATGATCGGTATATGCTGAAGAGCCTAACAAAGGCGGCTGAAACAAGGGGACACTCGTTTTGGGCCAGAGTACCAGAAAATGCAGGTTCCTATAATTTCCGGCCGCATGAAACCGGATTCTTTTGTGACGGAGGAGATTATGATAGCTACTATGGCAGGTTTTTCCTCAACTGGTATTGTCAGTGTTTGACCAGTCATGCTGATCGGGTTCTTTCTCTTGCTAAATTTGCTTTTGAAGGAACTTTCATAACTGCAAAGGTCAGTCGGCCTTTAACAAAACCGTTTTCTTGAATATTATTATGAAGATAAAACAAAGCAATTTTGTTATTCTTGAGCAGGTACCTGGTATTCATTGGTGGTACAAAACTGCAAGTCATGCTGCTGAGTTAACTGCCGGGTTCTACAACCCGTCTAACCGTGACGGGTATGCTCCGGTTATGGAAACGTTAAAGAAGCATGGGGTCGCGTTAAACTTCACATTGGCTCAAATGGGCATCTCAGATCCACACATGGATTCTTCAGAAGCGTTTGAAGATCCTGATGGTTTAGCTTGGCAAGTAAGTATGTGAAACGGGCTTGGCTGAGTCCGCTTGACCATAAAAGTCAACGTTCTGTTTTTGGGTTCGAAATGATTTTAAGCTTTTTGGAAAGCAGGTGATGAATGCTGCTTGGGATTGTTGTATACCAATCACGAGGCAGAATTCTGCTCCGTGCCTTGATAAAGTAAGTTATAACCATGTGCTCGAGAAGGCAAAGCCTCTGAACGATCCAGACGGAAGACATTACTCTGCTTTCACTTATCATAGACTCGGTCCACTTCTCATGGAACCTCATAACATTATGGAGTTCGAACGATTTGTCAAAAGAATGCATGGTAAAATCGTAAAACATTAATCATTTTTCACCTCATAATATTATGTTAACGATTTGACATTATCGTTTGACGGTCTTAATTTGCAGGAGAGGCGGTTCTTGAAATCCATTCATAGGTCAAACCGTCAAGGCGACATCTTCGGAAATACAAGATGTGCAGTATTATCTATACTAACAAGACCCCAGTGGGAAACCAAGGTTATATTTAGTGTTGTTACTGTAAATGTTAATACAAGTGTAGAAATCCCGGTCCGTTCAAAGAACATAAAGTAAATTAATTAGCGGGTTTAGAGGCTTATAATGATATTGACATTCGAGATCATTTATTGATACACTCTGAAATTTCAGAAATGGAATGAGATTTTTCATTTTAGCTTTACTGTAGTAATTCGGGTTGGTTATTGGGTTTGATTTCTAGGTTTCGGGTCAACCCGAATAAACTATTTGTTTAAAAACATAATATTATTATTTATTATTAGATATGTACAGTTGTACACTGTATACAGAACGCTCTAAACATTCCACTTAGTTCCTATTCCACCTATTATGGTTGACTGATTGTTTATTGTTTATATATATTTTCTATTTATGGCTAATAACAATGTAATAGAAGAAAATATGTTGGTTTACTAGGTTATATTTATTTATTATTTTGTTATTTACATGACGAGTAAAGAAAAATATGTTGCTTTAGTTTTCGTATAGCAGTTTTTCTTTACCTTTTTTTTAATTCCTTTCGTTTTCTTAGATACCCGAAACCCGATTAACCCAATCCGAAAAAACCGTGAGAGATCTGGGTTGGGTTTCGGCCTAAAATCTTTGAAACCCGAAACCCGAAGAACACCCCTAATAAAGGTTACTACTTGGTTTGTGCGGTGTCAAGACTTGACTCCTACACCTCTAACTATTAGGTCCTATAAATTTATTTTCAGTTTGCGTTTATGTCGTACGTAAACGATCATGTAAGATTGTATGATGTAATATATGTACTCAAATGACCAATGTTCGCAATTCACAAATGCCGATAATCCGTAAAAAAAATATTATGAGAATTCATTATCTAACTACAAACCATGAATCAAAAGAATGGTGACTGATAATCCTCTTATACGGAGTATTTTATTTTCAATACCAATTGGTCTTTAACACCATTTGACCAGACTCGTCAGTCTCTAAAAGCCGACCCGCTAACTCATCCCAGTTTTCTCTCGTTGAGGACCCGGTCAACAATATATCAGTGTCTTTTGGAACATTTTGGAAAGTTCCATATTCACTGGGCGAGTAAGCTTCTGGAACATCGAGTGCGGCTGCTTTCGCTAACGCTGCTTTGTGTTCCTGTGTGTGCTCAATGGCTATTGATGTACTTCTTTCCATTCTTTGTTGCGGTGGGATGTCCATAACTCTATCTTTCTCCTTCAATGTCTGATCTATCACAACATTATACGTCTTAGGTTCCGTTTATTTCACCATTTTTTCAGCAATCAACTAAAAAAAACAAAAAAAAAAAACATAAGTTCATAATTAACAGAGGACTTACATCAAGTGCATTCGAAAACTCACGTTCCATGAGAGCAATCGAGTGATCACTAAGAACATGACACGAGAGAACCATGTGCTCAAATCTCCCGTCTACTGGTACAGCTGTCTTCACAACAGGGGATATTCTACCGACCCTGCAAAAGGGCAAAATCGTAATTTTATTATTTTTTTTTGTTTTACCTCAAGATGATTATGGTATATCAAAAGATGACGTGGCATACCCGAATGGCTTCCTTACAATAACATGATAAAGGCGGCCCGATGCATATAATCGCCTCGGATCTTGAAGCATATGCTCTTGTAGCGTGCATGTTTCCTTTAAGCACGTGCCACATAGTATGCACGGGAAACTGCAAACCAAGAAGGCAATATTTGTTAAGGAACAATATAATTATACAAAATCAAAATAAAACAACAAATCAAATAATAATATCATAATTTAACAAAGAGCATACCAAAAAAGTGACTTGAAGAGTACTTCCAACGCGACACTTGTTCGAGGCATGAAATCATCCTGGTTCATTGAAACAACCTTATTAAATAAACGGGCCCACAAATGACTAGGGGTGCAAACGAGCCGAGCTGCTCACGAGATACTCGAGATCGGCTCGTGAAAAAGCTCGATCGAGCCGAGCTTAAACGAGCCCGAGCTCGAGCCTAAAAAAAGCTTTGTTTAATAAACGAGCCCGATCCCGAGCTTCACTTATCGAGCTTGAGCAGGCTCACGAGCCTAAACGAGCCTGTCATTTATATACTTTTTATAACTATATATATTAATAGATACACATATATTTAATAATTATTAATTATTATATAAAATTTTATGAAAAAAATAAACTAAATAACATATTATTTTCTATATAAAGTTATTATGAAAATAAATATACAATATAATTATAAACATATAAAAAATTAATTAATAGATATTAAATGAGCTGGGGTTCGGCTCAACTCGTTTGCACCCCTACTGAAATGACCCTAAAAACTTGGCCCACATTGACCCGTTTTAGCATCTCAAAATGTTGACTAAATATGATTTGACCCAATACCATTATTATCAATAGACACAAGAAAATATTTACCTGAAGAACGACGGAGTTGATGACGTCAGCATATCTCACAGCCAAATTTAACGACACGCACCGAGCCGGAGCAATTGCGAAACATTTTATCCGTTTCCTCTCAATATTCCCGATCCTATCCCGGTTTTTGACCACCAACATGGTCAACAAAGTGACCACCCCCGCGCCTAACGAATGACCCGCAAAAGTCAAAGTATAATCCTCATGTCTTTCCACCAACTCTTTCAAAACCTCACACTCGTTTTCAAACACCCATTGAGCCGCCTTTAATAACCCGTTATGAACATACCCGCCATCAAACTTCGTCTGCCCCAATTTATCATCAAGCAAGAGTAAATAATCGCTTTCCTTCGCTAAATTAAGTCCGCTAATTAACAACAATATTTCTTGATTTTCTTTATCGATGTAAATCATGTAAGGCGACACTTTCCCTTGATTTTCGTCATAATCTTTTTTCAAAACCACCATATCCGGATCAATCCCGTACCCTCCCGGTGGGGCCCAAAGCGGGTTCCGAATGTCGAATTCGTAAACCGCTAAAATATATCTGCAAATCCTCGGGACCGCTTCGAATTCACTTGCGGTTGCAAAACCCCAATTCTCGCTTTCTCGACCCGCAGTGTAAAGGCATTTTTTCCACGCCCAACGCGCGCATCCCAGACAATATACACATTCAAGAATTGGACAACCACAAACAAGCGACATAATAATAATAATATTATTATGTGCTCTTTCTTATTAACAAATCAAAGCAAACCCGAAATCACCAAAGATCATGGTCCCAATATTACTACCATATAACCGGAATCTTGAATAAAAATCGGAACTTGGTTGTTTTACCAAAGGGGGTGGACCTACCCTTGTGGTACGGAATTTTTTTTAGTACTATTATAGTGTAAAAATCCCGACCGACCCCTACGAGTATATAGCGATAGTCAACTGAGAAAATTTTCTACTCCTGTGAAAAAACGTCCTGGGGCCACCACCGTTCACCAATCTCTAATAACAACTAATTCTGCAAGAAATTTAATGGGAACCAGTCAAGAACTAAAGAGGTTTAACTTATAGAACCAAGATCGCGCTACTATATAACAAGAGTCTTGAATAAAAGTTTGAACTTGATTGTTTCACAAATCTAATAACAACTAATTATGCAAGAAATCTAATGGGAACTAATCAACAACAAAAGGGGTTTAATCTATGGAACCAAGATTACTACTATATAACCGGAATCTCGAATAAAACTTGGAACTTGATTGTTTCACAAGTCATAAGTAATAACAACTGATTCTGCAAGAAATCTAATGTAAACTAATCAAGAACAAAAGGGTTTAGCCTATGGAACCAAGATGACAACTATGCTCGATCTTAGGCTCGTTTAACTTCAAAACCGAGCTAGAGCCTAACTGAGCTGCCTTGTCTAACTTCAGGCTCAAGCTCGAACCCACCCTAGCTCGACTTGGGCTCAACTCGTGAACAGCCCTAACCAAGATTACTACTATTTAACAAGAATCTTGAATAAAAATCAGAACTTGATTGTTTCACCAATCTAATAACAACTGATTCTGCAAGAAATCTAATGAGAACTAATTAACAACAAAAAAGGGTTTAATCTATGGGACCAAAATTAATACTATTTAACAAGAATCTTGAACAAAAATTGGAACTTGATTGTTTCACCAATCTACAAAAGGGGTTCCAATCTATGGAACCAAGATTAGGGCTGTTCAAAAAGCTCACGGATTGCTCGATAAAATCTCGAATAAAACTAGCTAAACAACTTGAGCTAAGTTGCCTCATTTTTGTAACCGAGCCAAACCCGTCCCAAGCTCGGCTCGAGTCACGGTTCGGCTCGTTGGCTCGATCTTAAGCGCGTTCAACTTCAAAACCGAGCTAGAGCCTAACTGAGCTGCCTTGTTTAATTTCAAGCTCGAGCTCGAACCCACCCTAGCTCGACTCGTGAACGGCCCTAACCAAGATTACTACTATTTAACAAGAATCTTGAATAAAAAACAGAAGTTGATTGTTTAACAAGTCTAATAACAACTAATTCTGCAAGAAATCTATTGGGACCTAAACAACAACAAAAGGGTTTAATCTATGGAACCAATATTACAACTATATAACAAGAATCTTGAATAAAAATTGAAACTTGATTGCTTGACAAACCTAATAACAACTAAATCTGCAAGATATCTAATGTGAACTAACCAAGAACAAAAGGGTTTAATCTATCGAACCAATATTACAACTATATAACCGAAATCTTAAATAAAAACTGAAACCTGATTGTCTCACCAAGAATCTTGAATAAAAATCAGAATTTGATTGTTTCGCAAGTCTAATAACAACTAATTCTTCAAGAAATCTAATGTGAACTAACCAACAACAAAAAGGTTTAATCTATGGAACCAATATTACAACTATACAACAAGAATCTTTAATAAAAATCAGAACTTGATTGTTTCACAAGTCTAATAACAACTAATTCAGCAATAACTCTAACAGGAACTAACCAACAACAAAAGGGTTTAATCTATGGAACCAATATTACAACCATACAGCAAGAATCTTGAATAAAAATCAAAACTTGATTGTTAAACCTAATAAACAACTAACAAACAACAAAAGGGTTAAAAGATAGTAATCAGTTGGATGTTAAACTGAGAGTGGATTGAAGAAAGATCACCTGAAGTTGCAGATTGAGATCGGAATAAAACCCTAGTTGAAATTGGGGGTAAACAGTTGTGTTGAATGGTAATGAAAATGAAGCAGGTGGTGATTATTGCAGCAGCTTAATAATAATAAAAACGTGGATTCAGTGAAGAATATAGTCTGGCAAATATAGATTCCTTCAGTATCTGCCACGACTTAGATTGAATTTGGGTCTTATGATTTTATTTAAGTTAATCATGATATATTATTATTATTATTATTTAATTTTTTTTGAACGGCCAACTAAGTAACGCCAGTTACTTCGTACGCGGCCCCCAATGGTTGTAGGTAGCCCGAGTCGGCCACTAGTCCGGACGGACGGAGTCCCTAGCGCTCCACCTATCGAGGGATTCATCGAATAAAACCCGACCCCCACGCCCGCCAAACGGCACGACAGCGAGGAGCTGGTAAAACCGGGTGAGATCAGGACTCAAACTCTGGCAAGCCAGGGTCATCCCTCATATCTCTCATATAAATTGGTGGTAGTGAAGTTTGAACCCTCTACCTCTCACTTGTAAAATAAAGTGAGTGCTATACCATTGAGCCACAACCAATTTATATTTTTATTAATATTAATAAAAGACTTTTTTTATATTAATATTAATAAAAGACTTATTAGTTATTATATATTTATAGATAGATGATAAAATACAATAATCTTTAATGTGTCTTAACGTACAAAAGTACTTATATTCACGAAATTGATCCATGAAATCACATCCCAACATCTCGGAATCATCAATACATGCCCAATTAATCATCAATTCATCGAAAAAAATAGATTTAGATCGTTAATCGATCAATTTTTACTTTTCATCACGGAAACCCGTTTTGAGTGTATTATGATTTTCTTGAGCATTTTTGTATCTTGGTTTTGAGCGTTTTATTTTTGTTTTTGCCTTAAGCGTGATTCGCGTACGTTAAGGATTATTGTACGTTAACCTAACTCTATTAATCAAGATTAATTGGGATTAACAATATCGACGTCTAGTCAAGAATTTTACAGCCATGATTATAACATATGTGACTTGTAACATGTTTCGAAATTATTTTTTTCTTGCAAATTTGACCCAGAGAATTTCTACTCAACGCGATAGGTTAACTTCGTGACTGGAGATTTTTTACTCCCGAAATAAACGTATTGTGTATGTTCATGGTTGACTTGTAAAACCTGATGTGTTTCCATGTTGGCTTTCCAAAACAAAACTGCGGTAAGCAGTCATCTTTCAACTTGCGATATTTCATCCTTGTAAATTTGTTGAGTAAACACTTGTGTTCTTCCTAGAATCCATGTACAAATACGCAAATACGCTATTTTATATTAATATTTATTTATATTATATGAAACTTTATGCTCTTCGGCATAACTTTCTTTTATATATATATGATGTGTTCATTTCATAACCAATTTTATGTTAAGACATGCATGCGTACATTATGCTTCAACAAAAAGGGTAAAGTTGAAGGAAAAATTAGTATATTTTTCGCTACTTGCATTGTAATTATATAGTCAATATATATAATAAAAAGTATAACCATTAAAATAGTTCTTATGGTTATCAAAATATATTTAACTTCTCATCTTTTGAAGTTCATAATATAAAATATTATAAAGGAAGCTTTATTAGTAGAATGTTAAATATGATGAGTATTTTTCTTTTCTGATAATAAAAAAACGAAATTTCAAGGAAAAAAGGTTTAAATCAAGTAAAATGAAAGTGAAAACAAAAGCTTGACGTGTATTTGTCATCCACTATTGAAGATTTGAAGAAATCAAGTATATAAGTCTGTGCTCAATTGGAAATCAAGCAAGCAAAATAGAAAAGATTTTACAAGTAATAAAAGAATTTTATTACGGAGTATTATAATTCAATATGCATTTACTGCCTATAGGATGCTACGTTGAAATGATACTATTTTTATTATATATACATATATAGAATAAGTGCTTCAATGACAACAAGGGGTCCATAGCTCAGTGGTAGAGCAATTGACTGCAGATCAATAGGTCACCGGTTCGAACCCGGTTGGGCCCTATTCATTTATTTTTTAAATAGTAATTATGATTTTTTGAGTTCATTCGTGAAATGAAGCTTTTCATCTTTAGAATACAATATATTTTTTGCTTAAAGTTATAAAAGCTTTTGTGTGTGTGTGTGCAGCGAACGTGACAATGTTGAATCTCTTATTGCTGGCTATGACACTGTTATCGGTGAAGATGGTTATTACTGGATCATTTAGTTTCTAATTAATTCCATAACAATGCACAGTTTTTGAATGTCGTCGAACTTTGTTTTTGCATTAATGCATATTATTGTGCCATGATATGCGCATTATTATGAGATTTCGTAGGCGTGTGTTGAGATAATATCACAACTTATTACATATTATTATGAGATTTCGTAGGCGTGTGTTGAGATAATATCACAACTTATTACATGGTTTGGTTTCGTTAAGTGACTTACATCCATGACCGTACTAGCAAGTCAATTGTGGATGTATTTTGTTCCAACATAGGTTTGCTTGTTTCGTTTTTCTTTTATATAATAACAAGCGACGGTAATTGGTTAGTAGAAGTACATACAACTACAAGTAGGTGAAACTAGGATCACTATATTAGATGTTAACATTTTCACTGGTGTCTTTAGCTACTTGAGTTGGGACATTTTCGCGTATATGTAACCGATACAGTTTGATGGTTTGTTGGGATCATGAACCACCACTCGTTGACGGATTTTAACCAACATTTAGATCTTACCCACAAAACCAAGTTTAACATAAATAGATAAACAAGATGTTGTTTTCAAATATTTTAATTTTACGTGTTTTAACACTTGTGTTTCACCAATGTTATTTATTTCGTACTGTAACAAACATAACCGAATAAATGTTTTTTTAAAAATTTTAATTTTTTTACATGTAATTGTTTTTATTTCTACAAATTTAGTTTTTTGATTTAATTACGGTACCAATCGAAACCATATTAGATTGAACACTAGTTAATAATAATAATAATAATAATAATAATAATAATAATAATAATAAGGTTTTTAAACTAAAGTTGTGTAACAAAATCTCAATGACGAAAATAACACTTTACATGCATGTACACTGCAAAGGTTTTAGTAACTAAACGAATGCACGTTATAATTAAACAAATTGTCGAAGTCCAAGCCCGGCCCACGCGCACCGGCCAGCATATATTTAAACAAAACTCGAAGGGCTTAAAATCAAATAAAGCAAACATATATAAACTCTAATCGACACACCCTTGTCACGCACGTCATGTTCTTAGGGTTTTAATATCTAAAAGATCATAAATTCCAACACGTCTGTCTTTTGTATTAGGATTACTAATTTCGCCATGGCTCGTAAGGTTCTCAAGTACTTAAAGTAAGTTCCTACTGTATTATGTATATATATCAATCGATTAATCAATTGATGCGGTGCGCGCATATAATGTATATATGTGTGAACCCTCGGGTGGGCAAAAGTAAAATTGCACTAATTTTGACGTTATTTTACTAATCTCGTGAAAATAACGTTAAAAGTGGCGGAAGGTTAATCAGGCATCATGTGGTGGCGTTTGTCGGGGTATGGTACTAATAACCCTAATTTATTATGTTTTGGACTTATTTTATTATATGGGCTAATACATTTGTTATTGGGCTGAGGGGGTTTTGTGGAGGTAACCCTAACTGGGCTAGGCCCATTAGGGTACCATGATGGTGGCCATGAGGCTCCCTATATATGGAGGTCTCCACCTCCTTATCAAGGGTTGGCAAATAGCTCAATAAGAGCCACCACCATATTTTTGTGTCTGTGAACAAGAGATCCTCTGGATTTCTTAGCGGTCACCTCCACACCCCCAAAAGTCACAGCAGATCACAGCAGCGGTCGGAGCAGAAGCAAGCAAGTCGTGGTTCGTTCATCTCGAAGTCCGTGGAAACATCGTCATGGGTCAGGTCAGATTCATCTCACGTTTCTACATTTGGCGCCATCCGTGGGACGGCAATGAACCACACTTCGCTTCTCGTTTCGGCCCTCCGATCTGTCCATCAGCATCTCAGATCTACGGATCTGTTCATCAGATCTACGGATCTGTTCATCAAGATCTACAGATCTGTTCATCAAGATCTCAGATGTACGGATCAATATTCCAGATCTGTTCATCAATATCTCAGATCTGTTCATCAATATTCCAGATATGTTCATCGATATCTCAGATCTACGATTTCTTCTCTCAGATATGTTCTTCCGTAGATCTAAAAAATATTTCCAGATCTGGAAATACAATCAGATCTGTTGGAAGAAATACACAGGAAGAAATACTATCGGATCTGGAACAATGATCTGAACAATGATGCTCAAACATCAAGCATGCTCAAGCATCAAGTATGCTCACGCATCGATGCTCAAGCATCAAGCATGCTCACGCATCAAGCACGCTCAAACATCAAGCATGCTCAAACATGCGCGCAGGCACCGAGCGCGCGAAAGGTCAACCCACAAGATACAGACCGAGGCTTAAAATCAAGATGTCATGAAGACAGCCAAAACCTATGCTCATGGCGCATAGCACATGCTCAAGCATGCTCAAGCATCAAGCATGCTCACGCATCACGCATGCTCACACATCACAGATGCTCACGCATTCAAAATCTCTAGATCATGCGCGCCACCGCGGATCAACTTCGGATTCCGCATGCGCACTCCCGGCGATCACTCTTCGCCACAGCGGTTTGCATTCGCGCCACCGCATACATGTTTTTGCATACATGTTTCACAATTCCTTTTATTAATTTGAGCAATATGACAACATTATATTGACATCAAACTAAAAATAAAACGAAGTAAAACATACATGCGCGAGCTTCAAGCTCAAACGCGTTGACGAGTCTTAACTCTTAAACGTCAGGGCCTTAGCCCAAAAATATGAGCCTTAGCTCAAACTTAAAAGTTGGGAATACCCATAGACCCACAGGCCTCGCGCCAAGGGTGGAATACTCATACACCCACAGGCCTCGCGCCAAGGGTGGAATGCTCATAGACCCACAGGCCTCGCGCCAAGGGTGGAATACTCATAGACCCACAGGCCTCGCGCCAAGGGTGGAATTCTCATACACCCACAGGCCTCGCGCCAAGGGTGGAATGCTCGTAGACCCACAGGCCTCGCGCCAAGGGTGGAATGCTCATAGACCCACAGGCCTCGCGCCAAGGGTGGAATGCTCATAGACCCACAGGCCTCGCGCCAAGGGTGGAATGCTCATAGACCCACAGGCCTCGCGCCAAGGGTGGAATGCTCATAGACCCACAGGCCTCGCGCCAAGGGTGGAATGCTCATAGACCCACAGGCCTCGCGCCAAGGGTGGAATACTCATAAACCCATATGGCTACGCGCCATACTAAAAGGTTCGGCCACGAGCCGCGCAAGCACCTGTGACATCATTATTATTATCTGGCCGTTTGTGCCTCCATTATTATTTTGAAGACAAGCCGGGATAGTCATCCTGCGCAGAAGAGGCCCTTGGCCAGTCATTATCATCATATTACAGCTCGTAAGCCGCCTTGCGCGCCAGCTTAATTATTCTACAAGCTCGTAAGTCGCCTCACGCGCCAGCTTTATTATTTTACAGCTCGTAAGCCGCCTTGCGCGCCAGCTTCATTATTCTACAAGCTCGTAAGTCGCCTTGCGAGCCAGCTTCATTATTCTACAAGCTCGTAAGTCGCCTCGCACGCCAGCTTCTTTATTATTACAGCTCGTAAGTCGCCATGCGCGCAGGCTCTCATTATTCTACAAGCTCGTAAGTCGCCTCACGCGCCAGCTTTATTATTCTACAGCTCGTAAGTCGCCTCACGCGCCAAGCTTTATTATTTTACAGCTCGTAAGCCGCCTCGCGCGCAAGCTTCATTATTCTTCAGCTCGTAAGTCGCCGCGCGCGCCAGCTTTATTATTCTTAGCTCGTCCGTCGCCGCACGCGCCAGCTTTATTACTCAGCTCGTAAGTCGCCTCGCGCGCAGGCTTTTATTATTCTCAGCTCGTAAGTCGCTTAGCGCGCAGGCTTTTGTTATTATTATAGCTCATAAGTCGCCTCGCGCGCAAGCTTTATTATCAGGCCCCGCGCCACTATTATTATGATGCGTGCTATATCTTATTCATACTAGTGCACCATCATCATCATAAGGATCACAACATGTCACCATCATGGAGAAAACCTCCCAAAACTCAAAGACAAGGCCGAAGGAAAGGGAAGAAACCGCCTCACGATCTAGCACACCTTATAAAGTCCAGTGCTCCACCTAAACGCTTGCACGCCTAGGAGCAACACTGGACTTGGGGGGCTTGTCGGGGTATGGTACTAAGAACCCTAATTTATTATGTTTTGGGCTTATTTTATTATATGGGCTAATACATTTGTTATTGGGCTGAGGGGGTTTTGTGGAGGTAACCCTAACTGGGCTAGGCCCATTAGGGTACCATGATGGTGGCCATGAGGCTCCCTATATAAGGAGGTCTCCACCTCCTTATCAAGGGTTGGCAAATAGCTCAATAAGAGCCACCACCATATTTTTGTGTCTGTGAACAAGAGATCCTCTGGATTTCTTAGCGGTCACCTCCACACCCCCAAAAGTCACAGCAGATCACAGCAGCGGTCGGAGCAGAAGCAAGCAAGTCGTGGTTCGTTCATCTCGAAGTCCGTGGAAACATCGTCATGGGTCAGGTCAGATTCATCTCACGTTTCTACAGCGTTGATAGCCGAAAGACAATGGCACATGCACCAATCAGTCGGTGTCCCGCCTTATGTCCAAGGCTTGATGCAAAACTACTATCGAGCCGGGGGTCTCACCGGAACCAGCCTCTCTATACTGTCTACATCTTACCCTCCTCAGACCCTACCATAGCATTGCTATTGGTGGGATATACTGAGTACGATGATGATGATGATGATGATGATGATATATACTGGGTTTAGATCAAATAAAAATGATATGAACGTGCTAAACGTGAGAATCAAGTAGAGTAATTATGTAATTATTTTGTATATATAATTACTCTATTTGATTCTCACGTTAATTTCATTTGTAATTTAACCTTCCCCTATATATACTAATGGTGGTTTGTTTTTTGTTCAGTGCTTACCGAAGAGGCATAATTCCGCCATCAATCCACTACAAGTCCGATCATGAAGACTTCTCATCATCATCATCATCATCATCATCATCATCATCATCATCATCATCATCATCTTCTTCTGATGAAGATATTACAGTAAGAACATTATTATCGTTTCAGCTTATGCGTATTATTATGTATCTGTCTCTTGTTAGGGTTTAAGCCTAGCTAAGGTTATAATAATTAACAAATTGATGTGTGTTTATTTATTGATCATCAAATAAAACACTTTGTTTGTTTTGCAATTAACTAAATATTATTATATATAAATAATTAGAAAGTTTGGTGCCGCTAAGTGTCGAATGGATCACTTGGCGGCATCGTATTGGCCATTGCAGTTTTGTTTTTTAATTTCGATACCGTAACGAAAATAACTGACCAAATTCGCGTGGAGTCACAACCTTAACGTCCGAGACCGACAACGTTTGTGTTTTACTAACGTCCAAGTTTACCGACTGACACCACCCTATAGGTCCATAATTTTTCTATTTTTATCGTCTTTTTCGCTTCGGTACCGTAACGAAAATAACCTAAGCCGACCGAATTCGTGTCGAGTTACCACCCCAAGGCCCTAGACCAACAACGCTTTGGTTTTACCACGTACCGTCCGGGTTTACCGACCAAATAAACATCGAATATTTTATTTTTTTCATATGTTAATATAACAATAACAAATTTATTTTTGGTTTTAACTCTTAGGTTTTACCAACGGTGTCTGTACCTTAACGAGCGTAACCGATAATCTGAATTCACGTCGACTTACTGTCATAAAGTAAACACTAGTTATTAAACAAATTAAAAACAACACGATATATAAGATGTACTGTTTAAGTTTTTAATTTTGATGATCAAGATACATATATATGTGTGTATTTTTGGAGTTTAATTAATAGTTAATCATATGCTATACAGGTAGAGGAAAAGCTTGCCAATACGCGTCTTACACCACCCCGAACGCATCTTAAGAGGAAGCGGAAGAAGGCAGTGATGAGTCCAAAGATTTCATCCGCCAAAAAGCACGTAAGAACATTGTATACATTTTCCTTAATCCAAGTATTTGTGATTCAGGCTTAATCAAATTAATGTTCGTATAATTTATCCGATAATTACAGGACAAATTTGCTAAGACAAGCGCTCTTCATTCTCATGCCAAGGTGAATAATAATGATACTGAAGGTAATTTCCGATCTTTTGGCTAGTAAATAAATATTGCTTGCTATAATTCCAAATATATTTTCTAATTTCAAATGTATATATATATATATATATGTAGTGATTCACCCTGTACTTCCAATTACCGTGTATGACCGAATCAAGGAAGCAGTCGGCATCATGGACCGACCTGGCTGGCCTAATGGAGGCCTGGATGAACATCATTTGTCATGCTGTGAGACTAGGATTGACGTGGCTATTCGCTACTTCCGTCAGTTTTTGCCTGCTGGTTGGAAATAGTATGTTTCTTTTTTCTGTTAAAGAAATCTTTCCATGTTATTTTTTCACGCGTCTTATTATTTGTTTAATAATTAATCAACTTTGAATTTTGTTTTGCAGCGAACGGGACAATGCTAGATCCCTTATTGCCGGCTATGACAGGGTTTTCAATGACGAACGTTGTGCATTCATCGTCTAGTTTCGTATGTAAGAACGCACATTTTAGAATGCCGACAAACTATGGTTTTGTATTAATGCACATATAATGTTATTAATTTACTTTTACACTAATTTATGAAACTTTTTGTTTGTCAAACTAAATCACATGAACTATATATGAAAAAGAACTTAAGATATTTGTTAGTGTTAAGTATTAATGTGTGACAATTATATTAAGTGGTGTTTATGTAATTATTTATTATGGGTTTGAAGTCACGGTCAAGCTTAGCTAGTGTCAAATGTCAATATATAGCGCCGTTCTTTTTAAGCGTTGTGTCTATTGCCTTCACTTCGCTATACCGTCATGTCTATATATATAGGGCAGTCATGAACAAGAATCATTCGGTCATGTATGTATCTTGAAGTCGTTTGTGTTTGTCCATGATCTTGTATTCATATCAGTTTGTGCGGTGCTTCTTGCGCTACCAACAGAAGGCATATATATACATATAAAAAAAATAGTTAGCAAGTTTGTTGCCCAATTGAATTGACAATTAGTTTGGTCCAACATATATACGCGTGTCATATGTGTGCCATAAACTTATCGTCAATTTAATTGACGATTAGCTTGTTTTCAAGAGCAAGACTAATCCCCAGTTTGTTTGTTGATGAGTTTTAGTTTCAAGATTCCCAAAACTCGGTTGTCTATCATAAGTTTTACATATAACACGAAAAACGTGTTGTGTTCGGTGAAATTAACATTTCATGCCATAATATACACATGCTACTATATGTGTCGGTCCTTTAATCCTTTAATTTGGTGTTAAGCATCTTAATTAAGTGTAATCTTAAATGATCATGTGAACTTAACATTTTATCAAGAAACACTAACATGTAAGGTACCTCACATGAAACAATCTTTTGATGTGATATTACTTGTTATGAAAGCTAAATGGATTCCATAGTTGAAGGATTCTAGTTTGACATTTCTTGACACATAATCTTCCATTCTCTTCAGTTGAGACGCCAAACGTCTGAGTATGCCCAGGATCTTCTTCCACGAATGCCTCGCTCTCTGAATAAAAAAGTTAGATAAGAAGCGAATCATTATAGAACCTCCAAACAGGAATCATGTTACATGTAATAACCGAAATGCTTTCTTATAATCTTTTATTAGTGTAAGTAATATATTAATTAAGTAACCTTTGAAAACAAAAGGGTCCATAGCTCAGTGGTAGAGCAATTGACTGCAATAGGTCACCGGTTCGAACCCGGTTGGGCCCTTGTTTTATAAAATACTCGCTAATTTTGTTTTTTGGAGTATATTAATGTACAAATACATAATACATAACCATTATTAGTTAAATAAAAAGTTTCATCTCTAGAAACAACAGATTTTTTAACGTCTGATTAAAAGTTAAAACTATATGAATACGAAAACATTAAATATTTATGTTAATAGATAACTGTTTCGATAAATTGGTCACTATACATGCAAAGATTAATATTTGGAAAAGTGGGCTGTTGATACATAAGTGCTATTATTCATTAGTGAAATCACGACAAAAAGGCAACATCTAAGAGTGGCAATCGCTATGCGTTCTTTCAAAATGTATACAAAATTTCACAAACGAAGGTGGCCGGGCTCAAATTTTCGGCCAAAAAGGGCTAAGTTTACACTACGTATAAAAATTTTCGGCCGAAAACGGCAAAATTTTACATTACGTATAAGACATTTCGGCCGAAAACGGCTAAATTTTACACTACGTATAAGAAATTTTTGCCGAAAACGGCTAAATTTTACACTACATATAAGAAATTTCTGCCGAAAACGGCTAAATTTTACATTACGTATACGAAATTTCTGCCGAAAACAGCTAAATTTTACACTACGTATACGAAAATTTGGTCGAAACGGCTAAATTTACACTACGTATAAAAAATTCCGGACGAAAACGGATAAATTTACACTACTGCGTAAAAAAACAGGGGCCGGGGCCACCCCGGGCCCTAAGTAATCTTCGCCACTGCTTCTGAGCTTTCTTTTTTTAGTAAGTTAACATATTTAAGTTTGGTGGTTGATGCTTCTCTATCTACACAGTTCATTTCTAAGTTGGGTATTTCGTTTCTTTTTTGTTTTGTTATCGATTAGATGTTCTCTAGCATTATACAACAAATGGAACTATAAGTTCAGCAAGTACAGTTTATGCTTATAAATCATAGTCCCAAAACACCAATCAAACTTTATTGACACATAATAGAAGTATTTGGCAAATTAGCAAATGATTGCATAAAAGTAAAATCTTAATATACAGTATACCTTGTATTATGAAATCTTCATGTACTCTTGCCTGCATTTAGCATTGTGAACATAACACAAGTGGATCTACATGTACTCTTCCTTGCCAATACTCAGCTGATCACGCATGATCAAATACAAGTTCTACTGCATATACGATATACTTTAGCGCAATTTATTCCTATGACCAATATATATCCAATCCTATATATATAGTCAAGTTCGTTAATATTATCCACATCATGTTTGCTCATTAGAGCGAGATGCCACTTAAATATAATCAGTTTACAAGATCCAATCCATTTGTCGTTATAACGACCAATTTGGGTTTTAATAAATTCCACATCAATCACGGATATATACTCTTTCAAGATTTTGGTTGATCACAAAATCAATAATTTGATAATTAAATAAGTCTATGCATTAACCCGCTCACGAAATAAGCTCACAACATATATAACTTCATTGGTCGAATCGCATTTTGTGCTTCACATTTGATTAACTAATGGGTAAGGCTTACATTTCATAAGATCAAAACTATCTAAATCGTAAAAATAGACGATAAGGCATTATGATTTTCTATGTTTAAAAACTATAGTTGATGTAATAAAAACTAAACAGACTTTCAATATGCACGCCCGGAAATGTAAGTTTACATCTTCGATGGTGTTCCCGCTTTCCTTATTAACCCCTCTTGAGTTATAGACGCCACAAGCTGGATACCAAATATAGATACATTAATAATGTTATTATTTTGTGAAAGTCAACTGATTTATTTATGACTTTTGAGGCCAAAATGACAATTTTTCTAACTTTAAAATTTTTATAGTGTTTTCAGAAAGACGTACGCATAGCGACATACCTCTCCTCTTCTATTAAACATTTGCCCGATAACTAATCCACGGGCATTGTATGCCGTAGGACTCCATATCTGTAAAACAACGAGTGGTATTTTTAATCAAATAGGATATGTAAAAAAATCAAAAACCCGAGTTCTTAGTGGTACTTACCGAATACAACAACCACTCGTCAGCTCTAATACGTCGGTGAAACCACATCCTTGAGACAGGATCAATATTAGTATTAATTGTGAAAACTTAATAACAACTTAATGTGCCAAAGCCCAAAGGTCACTAAAAGAGTATATTCTAAAGGTTATATATTTATTTTATTAATATGGGTATTTAATCGTATTTAAAACATTAATTATATATGTAAATTTATATACTTACGAGTGATTTAAGCTAGCGGAAGAAGTCTTCAAGCCCTTACGCCGATGAGGAATTAAACTCACATTTAGTGCTATATGATCTGAAGTGTACGCTGCAACGCATCTGCAACACATTATCATAAATAACACTGAAATTAAACTTATATTACTAAAATATAATTTAAATTTTAAGATAAAATGATATAAAACTTGAGTTTTATACATACTGAATGTATTTAATATGATTCAAAACTCACCTATGCAAAGCCTCATCAGCAGAGAGTTTTCCTTTCGCTTTAAACCAATACCGCAAACTGTAAATATAAAATAAAAAAATGTATTAACAACCATACAAGTGTTTAAGTAGATGCTTCCATAAACAACGGTGAACCTTGCAGGACGTTTATCGTAGTTGGTTGACTTATTAGGCTCGCAAAGCCTTATCTCAATCGGCCAAGGAATATTATTTGTTGTGGTAACTTTGTTACGATACGTCCTGTACATGTAACAATAAATACAACTGTTACAAAACATATAAGTATATAACCAATAACGTAACGTTAAGAAAATATGGAGTCTACCTGGGAAGGCGATGATCATTAGTAAGACGGGCGTCACGCAAATCTTCCATTGATAAAAGCTGCAAATTAACATTGAGTTAACCGAAATAGAAAACGTGTCAATTTAGCAAATTTAATGTTACTGCCTCTAGAAGATAGTTTTACTAGGACAATTTAGCAAAGTTTTGGTACCGATTCGGGATCAGAGACAACGGGCATTGATGGCAGCTGGTGATCAAACTCTACTACTTCTTTCTGTAAAATATCAACGAATACTTTATTAATATAATACACCCTCCGTCTCATTAAAAGTGTCATGGTTTGAAAAAACACAAAGTTCAAAGTAGATTAATTGATTACTTTTCTTGCTTACCAAATGACAATAATGCCCTTGGAAATTGGGTTCGTCAATATTGTTTATTAATATTAGTTGTGTGTGTTTAAGGGTAAACTTGGAAATTGGCTAATAACTTTTGAAAATAGACATTTGTAATGGGACAAATAAAAAAAGAAATATGGACACTTTTAACGGGACGGAGGGAGTATAACAAAGGGAAAAAAACAGCAAAAAGTACCTGAAATGATGCAGTCATTGTTAAGACCACGTTTCCGTTCTGTATTGCATCTACCCTTCGGGTAGCAAAACTATTGCCGTCACGTACGCGATGAACATGATATATAATTGGAACTACAAGAATATATAACTGTTTTTTAAGAAAAACAAGTTGCCCATAATCCAAACATGGAGTATAGCATAACTTAATTTCAAGATCACCAACGAGAAGAAAATAAGCATGTAAACTATGAACAATCTTAAGCGAGTCGACGGTTTTTGATGCTGCAGCTAACGCCTGTCCAATGAACTGTCCTCCAAACACTTTCCCATTATGTGGAGCATCAGGTAATGTGATCCCTTTAAATATGTTGACCTTTATAAAAACCAGAAAAACATATAATTTATTTTTATTTACAAACATATACAGCAATAAGCTAAACATACTTCTATAGAGTCAAGATGCAATATTCTTTCGACAAGTGCACACGCTTCAAGTGTTTGTTCCGCACTCCATATAGATTTCGACTGCAACAAAGTGCAATGCTCATGTGGCAACAGTAAGCAAGTCAGCTGCCACAACATAAGGCGAATATACATATATATCAGAAGCCTCGAGCTAAAACTTTCGTTCGGGAATTATTAAAACGTGAATTACGCAAGTACCTTAGTCAGTGCAGCGACGTTTGCTCGCTGCACTGTTCCTGCAATACAAGGAATCTATTTAGTAATATTTACATATTACAATGGCTTGGAATATTATCATGAAATATGAGGCTTTCACCGTTGCCAAAGTAGTCATAACGCTTTAGTTGGAACTCTGAACGGTTAAGCTCGTCTGCATCAAAATAGACGGATACCACCGCCTGCAAGATTTAGTTACATTTAATATACTAATATAATGGGTCGAGATACTGTACAATAATGCCTTAACGTACGATAGGTACGCGAGACGCTCAAAGGCAAAAATACTAAAACGCTCAGCCGAAACTAAAACGCTCAAAAACGGTTTTCGTGAAGTAAAGTAAAATACTGATCGATTAACGATCCAAAACTGTTTATTTTGGTGAACCAATGATTAATTGGATATATACTGTCGATTTCGAGACCTTGTGATGTGATTTCATGGATCGATTTCATGAAATATAAGTATTCTTGTATTCTTGTACGTTAAGTAATTATTATATTGCATCTTTTCTCCTAATATAATATAATCCAAGACCGAATATGCATCTTAATTGTAAGATAACAAATCACATGTTATGTTACACAACATCAAAGTTACCTCGCCTTCGCATATGAAGTATATTCCGTTCCCAACCACTCCTATGCAAACAACATACTCTTGAGGATCTTCAGAAGTAAACATTAGTTACCACTAGATATTAACTTATGACATAATTTTCTACTAATATAAGTGATCATCAAAAAGTTAAACTAATCAAGATGAAACCGACCAAAGGAAACTAATGTATTAATTACCGTAATGTTTAACAGTGACAACTTGCGTGATTCTACGTAGAGATGAGCTCGGTAGCCTCTGAAGCAAAGGCACACAACCGAAAAACTCGATCACTGCTCATTATATACAAAACAAAAGATAAGTTTGTGAAGTTATATAAGATGTATATTAGGTTGTTAACTTGTTATTATTAATTACATAGGTGAATTGGATTCACTACTACAAAACTAATATATTAAAAGCGATTCAGTTTTTCCTTAAAAGCGGTTTTCTAAGTTGACGGCTTCTAACTTTAAAAATTTTAAAAACCACACATGTTAGAAGCGGTTTTATGGTTGAACCGCTTCAAAACCTTCGTTTCACAATTTAAAGCTTCCAATATTAATAGTCCATTTATTATTCATCAATTCCAATCATGTCCAACGGCTCCAATAACCCAACGGCCATATTATGAAAAAAAGATCTTCAAAGCTTTCAAATCCTTCTTCACATTTATTATACATCATCAAAACTTTCATTAAATACTCTCATCTAAATCTCTTAAAAGCTTCCAAAGCATATTAATGAGGTAACAAAAACTTTGATTTTCACTTAATATTCATAGCTAATTTGCTCATTGTTTTGATTTATTGTTTATCTTATCT
The DNA here is from genome assembly GCF_021521415.1 of Bidens hawaiensis. Classification (NCBI taxonomy): domain Eukaryota; kingdom Viridiplantae; phylum Streptophyta; class Magnoliopsida; order Asterales; family Asteraceae; genus Bidens; species Bidens hawaiensis. The sequence goes on from NW_027492189.1 coordinate 250,378, forward strand.
AAAAATAGTGTTTTTATTTATTTTTTAGTTGTTTTAGTGTTTGTATATATATATGTATAGGATAACCCTTTAGAGTATATACCCGTTCAAAATTTATCTAATAGAGATAAATTTTGGATTGTCCCCTTTCGGGACTGCTCTTTGGATATTATATCTCGTTTATGATATGTGTACATTTTTACAAGTTGACTATTTGAGAAAAAAATCAGCATTTATTTCCTCCTACTCTTTCGAGTTTGCGTTTTATACGCATACTTGGGGAGTTGAGGGGAAATGCTGCCGATTTTTTCTTAAATAGTCAACTTGTTAAAATGTATACATACGAGATATAATTTTCAAATAGTGGGTTAAGATCCGCCGCCATAGAGCACCGATTTACACCATATACATTATATTTATTTGTTATTTTCTTTTCAGATGGATGGTAAAGACTGGATGTATGGCCTTCCAACTACTAGCAAAATATATATAAATGGCGTTCAAGGTTTTCTTAAGGCTGCCAGAGATAATCAAGTGAAATGTGGAGATGAAATGATTTGGTGTCCTTGTAGGGAATGTCAAAATTACAAAAGATTTGATAATATCAATGAAATAGAGTTTCATTTGACAACTCGTGGTTTTAAGCCTAGATACACTTGTTGGTCAATGCACGGGGAGTCACTTGGTGATCGTGGCACGTCGTCAAATAATTTAGAGAATGACAATAAACGTAATTCAATAAATGACACCAACGACAATTTAAATGACATGTTTAACAATTTAGAAACTGAAGCTGGTGATGATGAACTAGACAAATTAAAAAAAAATTGATGATTCAGAAGAACCATTATATACCGGTTGTTTGAAATTTTCCAAACTTAGTGCTGTGTTGAGATTGTTTAACGTAAAGACTAAGCATGGATTGAGTGATACAAGTTTCACGGATATATTAGAGGTTGTGCATGAAATGCTTCCGGAAGATAATGAATTACCAGTTTCGTTATATGATGCAAAAAAAATGATGTGTCCGATGGGATTGAAAGTAAAAAGAATACATGCATGCCCAAATGATTGTATGTTGTATAGAAAAAAGTTCAAAAATGATCACAAGTGTTTTAATTGTGGTGTGTCGAGGTATAAGCGTAAAACCGAAACGAGTGAAGTTGACAATGATGTGAAGAAAAAATGGACCACCTTTGCAATAATAAGTTAATTTTGATGCATTCTTGTAACATAGGAATGTATTTAATTACTATAAGGAGATACATCCAATGCATTTAATAAAATAAAAACAAAATACTTAATACATTTAATTACTATATAGTTGAAGAAATATAATGAAAATGATGTTGAAGTCTATAAAACTGTTAAAAATATATAGAGTCAATTCAAATATCAAACACATATTTGTTATTTCTATTGTTTGTCACATGTTATTAGGCTTGGAGTTAATGGCTGCATCTGGATTTGGACTTGCTTATGGATAGATGGGCTCGATGGAAGCTTATGATCTATTATAAACAATGTCTCACTATCATGCGAATTCGAGCCTAGAAGCGCGGGGGGGGGGGGGGGGGGTGGTTATGCTAAAGGGAATTTTGTTCTGCCATTTTCTCATTATATTTATGATTGCATTGGAAGCATTATATGTGGTGTTGAAATCGGCTTGTAACTTGGGTTTCATTCATGTTATTAAAACACGTTTAGATGGTCCTTTGATTTATCGTATATTTTATGCGTATGACGCTACATGCTTCATCGTTGCCTCTGGACTCAAGGTAAGTTTTAATTTTATAACAACCAACACTCCTAATCATGTAATCGAAAAAATTACATAGTAAATACTACAGTCTCGATGAATACTACACGGTATATGAGAGCCTCACCGAACATAATCATCACCATGCAATTTTAATTTGCGAAATTTACACACTCAAAGATTATCCCGAGGTTTTAGGCCTTAATGTCGAAATAAAAACTTCTTGAGGCGTCAGATGGGATACAGATGGATATGCACGGGATATTGTTTTCCTTTCAGGTTGGGGTGGTGTTTGGGATTGCTTATTTTCACCAACTTATAAACTTTTTAAGAAGTAATAAGGTGTTTGAGATTGCTTATATTGTGAGAGGAAAAGTTCCATAAGTTACACTTTTGTAACTTATTAACTTCATGAAAAGTTATAAGGAAGTAAAATAAGAAATCCCAAAAACCCCCTTAAGACATCTATAATCTCGCTGGCACTCTCGTAAACCTTCAATACATCACCCGTAAATCTTTCACTGCCCGTGTATGTAAAAGTTGTAGCAGATTCATCAAGAGATTGAGTATCCGTCTTTTTACGTCCACAGTAACTTTGGATGAGCTCCATGGTTATTTTAGTACTTCCATTGAGCAATTTGAGCTTCATATGCTTATAATTGAATTTATCTACCACAAAATACGTTAACTTTGAAGAAATAAAACCAATTTCTCTTTGTTCTCTTTTTGTAGATTGTTTAAAAATCTTGAAAATGTGTAAAAGAGAACCGGAGTATTATGAGTTTTGTTGTTCTACGTTTTGGACATCTTTTTACGGATCTCTTAATATTAGAAGTTACTTTTTGCTTCTTATTTCCCACCAACTTATATGGGAGATATGAGGGATGACCCTGGCTTGCCAGGGTTCGACTCCTGATCTCACCCGGTTTTACCGGCTCCTCGCTGTCGTGCCGTTTGACGGGCGTGGGGGTCGGGTTTTATCCGGTGAATCCCTCAACAGGTGGACCGCTAGGGGCTCCGTCCGTCCGGACTAGTGGCCGGCTCGGGCTACCTTTAGCCAATTGGGGCCGCGTACGGGGTACCCGGCGTTATTTAGTTGGCCGTTCAAAAAAAAATTATAATGATCGGCTGTAAAGAAACTAAAATAAATTAGTCAGAACATAAATACAAATAAAGACCCTTGGATGGTTCTAGTTGAACATTTAAAGGGATGAAGGTACATAAAAGGGTGCTAGTGTTTCAGTAAGACCATCTATTGAGGAGATTTTTATAATTTCTTAGAATAAAAGGGTGCTAGTGTTTCAGTAAGACCATCTATTGAGGAGATTTTTATAATTTCTTAGAATAGAGAGATAATAATTTAGAGGAGAGAGTGTAAATTTTTTCGTCAAAAATATACTAAAGATAGATGATTTAGAGGAGAGAGTGTAAATTTTTTCGTAAAAAATATACTAAAAACATTCATATGACTCATATGAGAAGAATGGTGGACCATGTGAGAAGAGAGAGGATTAGTTATAAGTAAGAAAAGATAGGGAAATGGTGGGCCATGTGCCACATTAAACATATTTTTCACTCAAAAAATCACCTATATTAGTCATGGTTTAAAGAACCTAAGTGTTGGATGAGCTTTTAGAAATTAATTATTTCTGCTTTGAATTCCAGTCTAGAAACATAGATTTTGTTCCATTGAACTCTTTGAAATACAACTCCAATTTCGTTATAACATAATCTAAAAAACAAACTAAATAACTGAAGCTGCATCAAATCAGGCTCCTGAAGAATTTTTTGAATCTTTTTTGCACTTCCATATAATCTTTGGAATCTTTTTTGCACTTCCATATTCTGTTTATGCAGGGATCTTGTTATCATCTGTATGATTCCTGATTTTTATGAAGAATTTTAAAGTTAATTAGAACGATTCTTACATGTTTATATTTGGAAAACTCTGATCTCTTCACTTTCTCTCTCTACAACACTCGTCGCCGGCCACTCTCCGACCACCTGCTCCGTGACATGTATAACAAGTTAAGTATCGAAACCAACGTATAAACAAGATCTAAGCTTAGTAGCAGGCAGGGTTTCGTCAGATCTATCATCACCAACGTCAGATCTGGCCGCCGGAAAAAGTGATTAAGCCAGAAACTAACCCAATCAACGGATCGGAGTTGAGTTGCCATCTAATTAACGCCGTCAGCAGTCAGGTGTCTTATGTTTGCGTTGGTATTATTATTATTATTATTATTATTATTATTATTCGCCTTATGTTGTGACTATTCAGAGCTGAGTTACCACTACTTATCTTAAAAGGTAAATGAAAAGGATGTAAACATGAAAGTGCAAATATACATGTAACTTAAGCTTGTACGTGCATGCTGTCTCATATATTGATTTGTATTTTTCCTTTTTATACACATTCGGTGAACCCCAACAAACATTTACAATCACGCCATCTACTTTGACATTCTTCAAAGCGTCTAATTTGTTGTGAAAAGCTGTTATTTGTAAATCACTAGTATCGCACGTGATGCCCGCTGCTTTCAACTACATACAATTTGTAATGCATTTAATTGACTAATCCCTTTTTTCTTCCTTCGTTCATCAAGTCACAACATTATCAGATGGTTGTGCTCATTCAACGGGTATGATTTGTCCATTGCCAAATTTAAGCTCGTTCCATTCCTTTTTAGCATCGTCAAAACGGGCCGTAACCATCATGATGCATTGAGGTGAAAATGCCCAAAGTTAGCTCGGCAGCATGACTTTGTGACTGGTGGTTGTACAACAAGTGTCCCTGACACCTGCTCAAAATTTTAAAGTATCAGAAAGTCAATAAAATGGCATCTCAAAATATTTTGCAGGCTAATAGCTTTCTTTGAAACCAACTAACTGACTAACCTTCACATTAACGATATTTGGCCTATCAAAAACTTTTCGGGCAGCAGAAAGCACATCTTGACCATGCTTTATCAACAATTGAGAATACCATCTCATAAAGAATCTTGATTTGAAGCTATCAAATTTGGTATCATCAGTGAAAAATCGAGGTCCAGAGAGAAATTATAGTAACTTTCAGTTTCTTGAATTTTGTTAGAAAAGTTGTAATCTTGATTAGTAGCCTCCACTGCGAGGGATTTTGACATATATGCATCATAACACTGAAAAAGCAAACACACTTGATTTAAGGCGCTTGAAGGCATGAAAGTGTTACAAAATGGTAATGACACTGGTCAATTTTGTTTCCCTTTTTATATGGTTTCTTTTAACATCAGTAATAATAAAGTTAATATTGTTAACAAGGCCACACCTTGTACGGTTGAATATCAATACTATACACACATACATTTATAATCAGGATTACCTGAAATTCACCCCTACCAGGATAAATCCAACCACGCTTCGAATAAATGGACGGGTACCATAGCTCCCCACACTATCCTAGACCGATTTCAATAGCAGAGATCGCTTTGCCTTTACCTTTCAAGAAACTTTCAAAGTTATTTTTGAAGTCCACCATCAGATCAGTAAACCTACATATTCATGATAACATTAACATGCCATAATAATAATAATAATAGTCATAAATATACATACACATCTCAATGAAAGTATATGTCTTAAAACTTTTTAGTTCGGTTCAGTTAATGTTCGGTCATGTGATATCGTTAACCATTACCTTAACCGATTAATTAGTTTATTAAATGCAATAACAGTTGGTTATTATCGGTTATATGTTAATTTGGGTTCGTTACGGTCCAGGTAGCAGTTAATTTCAGTTAACGGTTAAAGCTTGCTCATCCTTAAAATATAGCTATCTTTTGTAAAAGTACCTGTGAAGGAGTGCATTCACGTAAAACAGGTTCATGGTCAATGCCTCATGAAAGACATTCAACGTTTTCTTTATTTATCAGCGAAAAATATCTCCTTTTACACATATGTCAGACACCCATGAAGGTAGGGGTGCACATATTGATCTTCATCTACGACTTCATAAAGCACATGACAACTTGGGCCATATCACAATTTTATCATGCAGTTGAAAAATTCGTTCGTGTCCTAAAAAGAAAAAGGAAAATATGTTCTTGTTCTAAAAAATTCGTTCTTGTCCTAAAAAGAAAATTCCATTCTTGTCCTAAAAAGATCAGCTTCATTTCCCTCACCCGTGTATTCATATGATGGGATCAAAATGTAATTAAACGAATTTATATCCACTTATGAATATTCGTTGCTCTCCCATTTCTTCCCATAACTGTTTTTTATTCGACAATAATATCCTTTATACAAGTTTTGCAACTTGTATATATGACAAAATGAAAGGAAAGAGGGTTAGAGGCTCACTTAGATGGATGACTAGAGAAGATAATAAGAAAAGAAGAAGAAACATGAAGCTTTAGCACCATTCCTAGCTTTCTTTCACTTGGATCTTCATCCTTAACACACTTGTGCACTTGATTTGTGCTTGAATCTTCCTTGAATGGTGAAAATTGGTGAAGGTAAAATGGTGGTTCTTGTGAGCAACTTCTTCAAGAGGGAGAAAGAGATTTGTGAGGAAGTGAGTGAGAAGGGTGAGGTGTGTTGGGTTAAAAGAGGACATGAATGTTGGGTTGTTGAGTAAAAGACAGAGGAAGGGTGGGGGGGCTGCTTCTGGGAACGTGCTTGAATTGAATGGGAATTGGGGTTGTTGAGTAAAAGACAAAATGGTTTGGTTTTATTTTGGTTGGTTGATATTAGTTATGTTCTACTTAGGACTTAGTTTGGTTGCTTTAGTTAGGAACTCAAAAGACTTGGTAGTTTTCATGTTACAACTAATTTATAATATAATAATAATAACTAAGTTTACTAATGTGTAGCTACTTGTCTTGTAACATCTTAACGTGTCTTACTTAGGTCACACTCACATATTATGTAAGTTTGTTCTTTTATGGATGATGTTTTGACATAAAAACATGTAAATACGAGCATATGATCCATTAGTTGTGTAGTTGTTATAACGTGAGACATGAGCGTGTAACGTATTGTTGAGTGTTATGGATCATTTGGAATTCATTTTGGATTCATGTATGTATTCATCAACGTTCTTAATGATCGGGTATTTTGTGTACATAAACCGATAATTCTCTAAATTACCTAATGTATAATAACGACATGCATGGCCTGGCTACACTTCGTAAGCCCTATTTAGTGCATATCAAACCAAATTTGAACTTATGACATGTGATCACGTTTAAAGTATGTATGGATATTGACCAGAAAGTGTCTATTGAGTATTGTCACAAACCATCTTCAAATAAACTTATTCAAATTAGCCTATATAAACTAATAAGTGTAGGCTTAAAAAGCTAAACCAAACACCGAGTTAAACTTATCTTGTAAAAATAAAAAACTAAAAAAACTATGTTAAAAAAAGCTAGGCCAAACACACCCCATAAGTTAGTTGTAGTTGTGATTGTGTAGTCTCTTTCAAATAATAAAAAGTACTCTCGGTCAAAGATTTCTTTATTGTGTTGTCAATTTATCATGCAAAAGTTACAGGAAGTTACGACTATTAAATTAACGTTTTTAGTTTGTTGTCAAAACAATTAAGATTTTAACAATATTTTATCATGATTCTAAGGGAATTGTCATTTAATAGTATTTTGTGTTTCATAAACTAGCTTAGAATTAGTGCTGCTCAAATGAAGATAACCGGACCTATCCGGGTTAAACCCGACCCGACCTGAGAACCGAGGCCTGGACTTTGACATAAATTTCGGGTAATAATGCACCACCTAACCCTTTTTAAATTTTTATTTTTTGGATAAAAGAATATAAACAGAATATTAAAAACACATAGGGAAAAGAAAATGTAAGGTGTTTGTCATTTCTTGTAAATCAAAATCTGTAACAAAAAGGTAAAAAAAGGTTTTCACATGGCAGTACCACCGCCCATCTTCTCCATTTCTGATTTCTCAAATCTTTTTGTTTCACCATGGCCAATGTCTGCAAAATCATTGAAAAATATAATTGGGTATTCGGTTTCGGTTGGATTACCCGAAATATGCTCACCCCTACTTAGAATGAACTAATTGGGTTCTAGTCAAATGACAAACAGTGTGACATTTGGAAATGTAAAATATAAATAAGTTAAAATTTTAAAGATAAATGATAATCGTTGAAAATTTATAAAAACGTAAAGGATAATCTATGTAATTCTTTTTTTGTGACTAACAAAGTCCAAACATACATTATCCTTGATCATGGCAAATATATCATTTTTCCGCTTGAAAAACAAGACGTTATAACTTTGTCCATCACATAAGAAAAACCGATAACAGGGTAATTCCCTTGCTCACCTAAAGCAAATTGCTCTGGATAAAACTCAAATTCACAATCTTTTATAACTAAAGTTATGTGACTATCAAGTTGGCCTTTGGTATTTAAAAAACATATCATTTTAAGAAGGTAACAAATTAATCGAATAATAAATTATAATAAAAAAAATTAGAAAGATGAAACCGTGGTAAAATAATAAAAGGTAAAATAAATGCTCATTGTATTGAAGCACCTTATTTTGGTGTAAGGCAGTACAAGCTAGATGGATAGCTACGGAGCTAGCATAAAAGGTATGAATAAAAAATTAAATGTTGTGTCATTGTCATACATTTTTAATACAAAACGTTCATTTATTTACAGTAAAAATACTTTTTCAGTTGTTGGGCTCATTTATTTACAGTAAAAATATATGACTTCAAAATATGAAACCGAAATTGATGTGGTTATCGTTGGCTTGGGGTTTTAACAAACTAGTATTAAGTTTTGAGACATAATTAAGTCTTATAGGCCTTTATTATCTAATTCATATATAACTTATGTAATCTTTAAATTACTATTTAATTTTCGGCTTGAGTTATATATATATGATTAGAGATGGTGAGGGACGGCTGTTAAGAGAGAGAAAGAGTCATGGTTTTATATTTTATAGGATTTTTAACTTACATAACATGTATACATAGATATACCCAATAATCAAACTTAACATATGATTTTATACTAAATATATAACTTATGTGTTGGGATGATTTGGGGATGGTAGTGAGATAAAGATTGTAGCTGATTTTGCTAGGTGATAAGCTTACATATATTAGTTTTAAATAAATATTTATAGGTTATGTAATATTAACTTATAATAACTCTATGTGGGTTGAAACTTGGTTGTCTTTATTTCACCTAATGCATTATTGTGTGATTATATACATATACACATACTTCGGTTCATGGATCATATAATACATATTATTGTGTGACTAATTGTATTTGTTGTTAAGAATTCATATGATTGTATCTTGGGGTCTCACACGTGAAATATGTGGGTTTGATTTGAAGCTTCGTGTCAAATTTATTTTTGTTCGAGTTGTAGATTGGAAAATGGGTTTTGATATGCTCTAAACTTATCATTCTTTTATGGATCTTAGATTGTTTCTCTAATGTCATATAGGGTTTTTTTTCTACCTTAGCATAGCACGTAACATTAAATTAGATTAAAATAAAAAGAAAGAAGAAAAAAAATTGCCTAAAATTGGGCTTGTTACATATGATTAAGAGAGTTTTTTTTAATTAAAATAGTTATACAATCAAATTAAACAGAAAAAATGGAACATTAATTGGGTTGGTTTGGTGACATAGTAAGGGGAGGGACGGAGGGTAAAAAATAAGATGGGTCAATTGGGTTGAGGGTTAAAATGGGCTTCTAGGTAAAACTACATGGCTTGAGTTAATAAAACAGGTAGAGATGCGCATAAAACCTGTTCCATACTTGACACGGTCCTATCCGATTCATGGGTACGAACTAGGTCTCGGTTTCTCATAAAAATGGTACTCAAACCTGTTGGAACAAGTTCCACCTCTACCCAAACCTAACCCTTCCACCTCTAACCATACCTAACCCATCTAAAAACCCGATAAAAATCCACCCGACCATACCCAGAATCGCTTCCTAGCCGACCCAGTTATTGACTTTTGTTGATCAAATCCGAAACCAGTTCCTATCCAGTTTCGGTTCCTGAAAAAAACTATGTTTACCCACCTCTACAACACGGGTGATGAAGTTGGGCATTTGAACCAATCCTAATCCAATTTTTGAAACCAATTCGGATCTGACCCATCTATTGGTTTGAAACTGGTTTAAGTATATATATTTTGAATTCCGTTTGGAGGAACCGCTAGTCAAATAATACGTTGAAACCGGTTTTAAACCGATCCAAACCCATTCGGTTTCCTCATGAAACCATTTAGCAATTATATACGTGGAGTTATCAAACCCAATTCCCAAAAGTGTTAAAAAATGGTAACCGAAATAGGATTACATAACAAGTTTGTTTTATCTTGTTTAAATAATAAAAGTAAAAAATTCTCTAAACAAAGATACACATAGATGAATTCAAATTAAAAATTTTTAAATTGTATATGTATAACAATTAAGAGAGGAGGTACAACAAATAAAAATTGCAAGTGCATATTTAGCATCTTTTTACTGAGTATCGTTGTACCAGTATCTTACTGATATTGACCTAACAATATAATAGTACTGGTATTTATTTTTGATATCCTTGCATTACTGATACCAAAGTGTTGTCACTTTATGTCACACCCGCACTCAGGGCCTAGGCTTGTGACCAATAGTTGGTACCTATTTTGAAAATATATTAGAGTTTAGCGAAAGTCTTTAATTTATATTAAAATATAATAAAATATTTGATTTAATACAAAGCTTCTTGAATAATAAATATTCAAGAATTTGATTTTCAAACCTTTGTTTTATTTATAAAACTTGTTTAAATATTATTTGCAATATTTTAATAATTTAAAATATTGAGCCATCTCTACCTTGCGAGCATCTATCTCCATGAGTTGGCTATAATTCCATGCTACTTGTGCTAACTTTATTTCCTGTAATATTTGGGGAAAAATACGTCAGCGATATGCTGGTGAATCGTTGACTCTAAAAACATTTTATAAATCTTTCTTTGACTGACAAGATAGTTTTCATGAAACACCCTCAGCAGAAACGTCTCTTATTTATAGGATTTGTACCACTTGCCATACACACACAATTACGGTTCTCCGGGAACTGACGCTCTTTGGAGAACTTTTACTATGACCTCTAGTCTGCGGCCACATAGCCTTGACTGATAGACTAGATTGATTATGTTTGGATCCAGACACATGTGTACTCGGTCTGAGTTGCTTTTATTTTCTATCTTATATATTAATAGGGATCACGTAATCCCATAAATCTTTATTTGACTGTCTTTGTTTAAGATAAACAACATGTTTATCTTGACTGAAAAATGTTTAACGTATTCACCTGTAACTGACTGTTATGAATGATGTGGTGATCTCGTTTGAAAACCTTTGTGAATGAATCAATGATTGACCTATAATAAAATAGGTTTATGTAAATACCCGGATCATCTTTTAATCCGGCTACAGACCTTTAGTCTGGTTTTGATAGCTTAAACCTTGATTGATCTTTTGAATGAAAGCATGTTTGATAGTAAATCTTTCTCATTATTTACTAACCATGTGCTATGTTTCTTCTTCAAGAAGAGATGTATATGTTATGTTTCTTCTTCAAGAAGAAACGTTAATTATTTCTATCCTTAATTAACCTCTTATGTTTCTTAATGAAGAGATTAATTAAAAGTTCTATCTTTATCAAATAAACATTACTTTGGTTTATTCATTGTATTTTATAATTCTTTGATCACGGTCTAGGCTATATCCCCGACTAGGGTCTAAGCCTTTATTATTTTATTAACATTTGATTCGGACAGAATTCTTACCTTGATTGGCTTAGTATTATCTAGATTCTCGGGCAGCACTTCGATGCTTGCACGTACTTTGAGAATCTTGATCAACAACTCTTGGCACACAAATCGAGGCAACGTTCGGGAGTCGCCGGGTCGTGCACGTACTTCGAGAAAGTCGGGTTATTTGGGTGGTACGTACTTCGAGGAAAACACCGGGTATGGGTACGGGTTACGAGGTGATATTGTCGGGTCAGTGGTACGTAAACTTTTACTATGAAAACTTTTACTATGACCTCTAGTCTGCGGCCACGTAGCCTTGACTGATAGACTAGATTGATTATGTTTGGATCCAGACACATGTGTACTCGGTCTGAGTTGCTTTTATTTTCTATCTTATATTTTAATAGGGATCACGTAATCCCATAAATCTTTATTTGACTGTCTTTGTTTAAGATAAACAACATGTTTATCTTGACTGAAAAATGTTTAACGTATTCACCTGTAACTGACTGTTATGAATGATGTGGTGATCTCGTTTGAAAACCTTTGTGAATGAATCAATGATTGACCTATAATAAAATAGGTTTATGTAAATACCCGGATCATCTTTTAATCCGGCTACAGACCTTTAGTCTGGTTTTGATAGCTTAAACCTTGATTGATCTTTTGAATGAAAGCATGTTTGATAGTAAATCTTTCTCATTATTTACTAACCATGTGCTATGTTTCTTCTTCAAGAAGAGATGTATATGTTATGTTTCTTCTTCAAGAAGAAACGTTATCCTTAATTAACCTCTTATGTTTCTTAATGAAGAGATTAATTAAAAGTTCTATCTTTATCAAATAAACATTACTTTGGTTTATTCATTGTATTTTATAATTCTTTGATCACGGTCTAGGCTATATCCCCGACTAGGGTCTAAGCCTTTATTATTTTATTAACATTTGATTCGGACAGAATTCTTACCTTGATTGGCTTAGTATTATCTAGATTCTCGGGCAGCACTTCGATGCTTGCACGTACTTTGAGAATCTTGATCAACAACTCTTGGCACACAAATCGAGGCAACGTTCGGGAGTCGCCGGGTCGTGCACGTACTTCGAGAAAGTCGGGTTATTTGGGTGGTACGTACTTCGAGGAAAACACCGGGTATGGGTACGGGTTACGAGGTGATATTGTCGGGTCAGTGGTACGTAAACTTTTACTATGAAAACTTTTACTATGACCTCTAGTCTGCGGCCACGTAGCCTTGACTGATAGACTAGATTGATTATGTTTGGATCCAGACACATGTGTACTCGGTCTGAGTTGCTTTTATTTTCTATCTTATATTTTAATAGGGATCACGTAATCCCATAAATCTTTATTTGACTGTCTTTGTTTAAGATAAACAACATGTTTATCTTGACTGAAAAATGTTTAACGTATTCACCTGTAACTGACTGTTATGAATGATGTGGTGATCTCGTTTGAAAACCTTTGTGAATGAATCAATGATTGACCTATAATAAAATAGGTTTATGTAAATACCCGGATCATCTTTTAATCCGGCTACAGACCTTTAGTCTGGTTTTGATAGCTTAAACCTTGATTGATCTTTTGAATGAAAGCATGTTTGATAGTAAATCTTTCTCATTATTTACTAACCATGTGCTATGTTTCTTCTTCAAGAAGAGATGTATATGTTATGTTTCTTCTTCAAGAAGAAACGTTAATTATTTCTATCCTTAATTAACCTCTTATGTTTCTTAATGAAGAGATTAATTAAAAGTTCTATCTTTATCAAATAAACATTACTTTGGTTTATTCATTGTATTTTATAATTCTTTGATCACGGTCTAGGCTATATCCCCGACTAGGGTCTAAGCCTTTATTATTTTATTAACATTTGATTCGGACAGAATTCTTACCTTGATTGGCTTAGTATTATCTAGATTCTCGGGCAGCACTTCGATGCTTGCACGTACTTTGAGAATCTTGATCAACAACTCTTGGCACACAAATCGAGGCAACGTTCGGGAGTCGCCGGGTCGTGCACGTACTTCGAGAAAGTCGGGTTATTTGGGTGGTACGTACTTCGAGGAAAACACCGGGTATGGGTACGGGTTACGAGGTGATATTGTCGGGTCAGTGGTACGTAAACTTTTACTATGAAAACTTTTACTATGACCTCTAGTCTGCGGCCACGTAGCCTTGACTGATAGACTAGATTGATTATGTTTGGATCCAGACACATGTGTACTCGGTCTGAGTTGCTTTTATTTTCTATCTTATATTTTAATAGGGATCACGTAATCCCATAAATCTTTATTTGACTGTCTTTGTTTAAGATAAACAACATGTTTATCTTGACTGAAAAATGTTTAACGTATTCACCTGTAACTGACTGTTATGAATGATGTGGTGATCTCGTTTGAAAACCTTTGTGAATGAATCAATGATTGACCTATAATAAAATAGGTTTATGTAAATACCCGGATCATCTTTTAATCCGGCTACAGACCTTTAGTCTGGTTTTGATAGCTTAAACCTTGATTGATCTTTTGAATGAAAGCATGTTTGATAGTAAATCTTTCTCATTATTTACTAACCATGTGCTATGTTTCTTCTTCAAGAAGAGATGTATATGTTATGTTTCTTCTTCAAGAAGAAACGTTAATTATTTCTATCCTTAATTAACCTCTTATGTTTCTTAATGAAGAGATTAATTAAAAGTTCTATCTTTATCAAATAAACATTACTTTGGTTTATTCATTGTATTTTATAATTCTTTGATCACGGTCTAGGCTATATCCCCGACTAGGGTCTAAGCCTTTATTATTTTATTAACATTTGATTCGGACAGAATTCTTACCTTGATTGGCTTAGTATTATCTAGATTCTCGGGCAGCACTTCGATGCTTGCACGTACTTTGAGAATCTTGATCAACAACTCTTGGCACACAAATCGAGGCAACGTTCGGGAGTCGCCGGGTCGTGCACGTACTTCGAGAAAGTCGGGTTATTTGGGTGGTACGTACTTCGAGGAAAACACCGGGTATGGGTACGGGTTACGAGGTGATATTGTCAGGTCAGTGGTACGTAAAACGGCGTTTCGGCACACAAAACGAGGTAGAGAGAGAGTGAGATCTAGAGAGAGAAAGCTGTGGGTGTGTGAGAATGAACCCATGGCCGTCCTATTTATAGCCATTCTTGGATCCCATCGCGATACGCTATGGGCTCCTTTCTGCCTCCATCGCATAGCGCGATGTGTTGCATTCTGAGGTCGCGCCACGTGTTGCCACGTGGCCTAACACGATCTGCCACGTGTCACCAGAGTGTGACACGTGCCCCCTGACTTATCGGCCCATCGCGATACGCGATGGCCGTTTCCTTGGACTCATCGCGTAGCGCGATGGGTCCCTGGATATTAGTTTCGTTTTTAGCCCCTCGTCTTTGATAGCTTGTCATTTCTAGGCTAAGTCTCGTTGTCCAAAAATACTTAGGCGGCTCTTAAAGCGGCTCGCGGCGATGCGAGCGTGCGAAGTGCGCCATCAAAGCGCCACATTGCGCCCTTCGCCATCGCCATCGCCATCGCCATCGTCCTCGCCCGAGCCCGAGCGCGTGCGCGTCGGGTGCTACGCACCCTTCGCTAGGACCACTTGGTGCATGATATTCATAAAAGAATATTACTATGGAAATTCTATCTCTTATAAAGAGCTTCCATTTCTTTTCCACTTTCCATGTGGGATGAGATTTACATTACTTATTTATACCTTGGTGGCATACTCCCATTTTCTTACATCTTCCAATGTGGGATGAAATTTTTTTCATGTAAGTAAACTTAACTTAGGAAATATTTTTATTTCCTTAAAAATAATAAAAAAAATAATAAAAAAATAAAAAAAAACGTCGTAATATACACATATGTATAATTTCATATAATCTTTAGTTACGTAATATACACATATGTACAGTATCATTTATCTTAAATTATACACATGTGTACAAAAAAAACATGTAATTGTACATATATGTATATATTATACATATGTGTATATAATTTAGCTAAACCGATTTTTCTTAATTATTTTTTTATTTTTTTTATGAAACCGGGATGATAAAATAAGAATTTTGGTTTTTTTACTTTTTTTATTTGTGTGTTTTTTTTAATTTTATAATTTTTTTTATTTTTGGGTTTTTTGTGTTCCAAAATGGTTCTCAAAGTTCTCAATTTCAAAAAGGTTCTCTCATGATCCTGATCTCAATTTCAAAAAGGTTCTCTCATGATCCTGATCCTATATATATATATATATATATATAGGGTTGATTTCATTTAAGAACTCATTTGAGTTGAAAGAACTTGAGAACCATTTACACCAATAAGAAACTTCCACATAATCAAATTTGTCTTTTAGTTTAAAGGGTAATTACGTCATTTAATACAAACTTTTTCTCTCTCATATTAAAAACATAATTAAATTAATCATAATTATTCTCTCTCTTGTAAGGAACATCATATCTCTTTAACACATTCCCTCTTTATAATATGTTTTTTTAATCAATAAAAATTACTAAGTTCTTTTTTTTGGCAATCTGGGTTTTTTTTAAACAAAATTTTTTGTGATTTTTCTTTTTTTTTGTTAGACTTAAAATTTTAATTATAAAAACTATAACTCCTAATAATTCTATAATGGTTTTATTTTTCAACCAACTGTTATTATTTTATGAATTTATTACTTTGATTAAGTTTACTAAATTTTATTTTTAAAATATTATTTATGTTACTTTATATATTGAGAATTTTAAACGTATCAAATATGTATTTAAAAATTTTCATTGCATTATGTTTTTATATAATTTGATGGCTTTTTCCTAAAACAATTGTTTAAATTTGGAATTTGGTTCGAGCTTAATAATCGTTTCTTGTTTGGTAATTCATGTAATTTTGTGTATTACGTGGGTGGATAATTAATGTAATTGAAGTAATTTGCGTTATTGATGTATATGTAATTTAGGTAATTTGTGTAATTAGGATAATATCTGTAATTTGTGTAGTTCTTGTAGATCTAATATGGGTAATTTGTGTAGTGTGGGTATATTTTGTAATATGTAATTGAAGTAATTTGCGTTATTGATGTATATGTAATTTAGGTAAGTTGTGTAATTAGGATAATATCTATAATTTGTGTAGTTTTTGTAACCTGAGTAATTTGTGCATATCTAATTTGAGTAATTTATGTAGTGAGGGTATAATTTGTAATTTGTATAGCTTTTGTAATTTGTGTAAATTAGGTAATTTATATAATGTGTGGCCAAACATTTTTAATTGGCGTCCTATCAAAAACAAAAATGTTATATTTTTTTTATATAAATTGTTGTAAAATTCTATGAAATTCATAGACACACATGCCTAAATAATAAGAACAAACACGTAGTATCGGATGATCAAATTTTATCAAAAAAAACTAATTTTTCTTTTTGTTTTTGATAAAAACAAATATTCATGTCTAAAAAATTAATAATTATTAATAATTATAAAAGGACATGATTAGAGAAATCTTGGAATTTGAAGAAGATCGAAGACTTTAATTTTATCAAAATACCCTTCAACAATTTAATAATATTACTTTCTCTTTCATCTCTTAATTAAATATTCTTCTTTAATCTCAACCACAAAAAACCAACAAATTAATTAAATGTGTGGCTAAGATTTAGTTCTCAAAGTTCTTATAACTCAAAGGGTTCTCAAATTATCTCTCCCCTATATATATATATATATATATATATATATATATATAGGTTTAAGTTCAAGAAAGAAATCAAATTATTGCAAGAAATAAGAGAAATAAATATGAGCCACTAGTTTTATTTTAGGTTTTAAATATTTAAAAATAAATTAAAAAGAAGTTAATGCAACAATAAATGCACTCTCTATCTCCAATTAATACAACTAATATAACCATAATAAATATCTCTAATTAATATATCTAACTAATTTAACTATAATTAATTAAAAAGATAAAAACACTAATTTAGTTTTATTTTTTATTTACACATTCTTCATTTTTATTCAACATAAATACAATTTATTCATATAATACTATTTCTTTATATTAAAAAAATAATTTCCACTCAATATATTAGCATATATCAACGTATTTAAGTTCGATAAATATACAACCTACACAAAGTTATATAACCTACACTAGTTTTGAGCAATAAAAACGTATAATCTACACAAAGTTAAATAAATATACAACCTACACAAAGTTGTATAACCTACACAAAGTTGTATAACCTACAAAGTTATATAACCTACACTTGTTTTGAACAAGTGTAGATAATCTACACAAAGTTAAAATTTTCGTGTGTAGGTGTTTTTTGTGTGTAGGTTATATGTTTTCGTGCGCGTGTGTATTTTATTGATGATGAATTTTGTGTGTAGGTTAAATGTTTTTCGTGTGTAGGTTATATGCTGTCTTATTCTTAGAACAAATATAGATTATACGTTTTGTGTAGGTTGCATGTTTTTTGTTGATATCTAATGCAAACACATGTAAAATTATTTTTTGGTATTATTCATCATAATGTAAGTATGTGTTGATGGATATTAATATATTGAGTTGAAAGAAATTAGTTTTGGATAGAAAGAAATTTTAATGTATGAATAAATTATACGTGTGTAGGATAAAAATTCAAGAAACAAAAAAGTAGGTTATAAAAATAAATGGTTTCTTAATATTTTCTAATTATAATAATTTATTTAGTTATATTAATTAAAAAAATAAGTATTATGGTTTATTAGTTATATTAATTGAACAAAGAGAATAATTAATAGTTTCTTTATTTAGCTTTAAGCATTTAAAACTTAAAACAAAACTAGTGGTCCATATTCATTTCTTACATTTCTTGCAATAATCTCATTTCTCTCTTAAACCATCCCCTATATATATGTATATATATATATACATATTAATTTGAAAGTTCATTATCTCTCTCATTTTGATAATGTTCTACTGCTACCAGTTTTCATGCATGCTGTACAATTGCTTACCGCGTGCTGATGTTGCCACATGTTGTGGGTCGTGGCCTTCCTCCGTCGTTTGTCCGTGCAATAGCAGGCCAACTCCACATGTGTATTCTTCTGTGTTATACACATAACTCAGCTCTCTGGCTTCGTTGACGTGTCAATCGGTTAGTACAGAGCCCCATGTTGGTTACTTGATCATTCTTTAAATTAGAGGGCTTCTTCATGGCCGATTGAATTTGATTTCTTTCGTCAGGCCGCCGGTCATATAGCGTTGCGCAGTTTCCCGTGATGACATGAGTGTTGTTGCCGGGAACTGCCGTTTACGGTGGCGGGGAGAGTTTCCATTGGGGATGCTTGTTTTAACACTAGCTATTAAACTAGGGTTTGAAGTTGACATTTCATTTTGCAACAAGAATATTTGAAATGTGATTTGTTGGACCACGGTTCTGGAAATTAACTGGGTGGAAGGTATATTTAGGTTATGTGTTGTGCAAGGTTTTGAAATCTATTTTAAAATGTCATGTTATTGTCACGTAGCCTGTTGAGGTTTTAATCTTAAAGTTTCATTGTGGAATATTATCGAATTTCATAATATTATGTTTATTCTAAATTGACTATCACGTTTAACTTTTACCTAAAAGCATGTAACTAAATGATATAACTGTGTTGAAATAGTGTCACTCACAAGAAATGATAATTTTAAGTTTTATTGTGGCCAAATGAGGTGAAATTCAAATTTACATTTAGCTCTCTTGGTGGATGTTCTCGTTACAATGTTGTAAGAAACAACAACATTTACTTTAGATAATATCATGGTAATATGGTGAAAAGTATGAAAGATTTCAAACAACATTGTATTCTTTAATACTGATTTGTTGTTATGTTTGCAGCTTTAAATTTACATTTATGCTCTTGTAGATTTTCTTATTTCTAAATTATTTATTTATTTTTAGATATCCTTGGATATATCAATTGGTTGATTTGTTTTGTGTTATATTCCCATCGGGTCAAATTCAAGACACAGCTAGCTATATTACTTCGGAGAATTTGAGCTAAATCGATTCTTTCAATGATTTCTCTTGTTAAACAAGTATAAGCATTTGTATACATTCAAAATTATCAAAAATTTTACATATAATATGAATATAAACAAAAAATGGGTGTTAAGAACTTGAAATGCGTTGAGTTTTGATGAATTTGTTACCAAATTCGTCAATAGGACAATAAAAGAGAGAAAAGATTTAAAGACAAACATTGGTGACACATTGATGATAAACAAGCTCTAATATATTGTTATTTGTTAAGATGTAATTAAATCAGGTTAAATGTATAGTAAGCTAATTCGATCAAATTGTTGTAAAATGGTGTTGTGTTAAAAACATGTGTTTTGACATGTTGATTGTTGACCTTGGGAGATTAACTACTTGGAGAAAAGAATTATGCAATCGCAAGTTGGTTGGGCAACGGTGAGCGTTTTACACAACCCACGTGTGGAATCATATGTGTTTACTACGTGTGGTTAATTTGGATTTTAGTGTTTGTTTGGTATTGGTGTGAACGTGTGTTAATGTGCTCACCGTGCACACTTGTTGATAATGTTATACAGAGGGGTAGAGTTTCATTAAGACTATGGATGCACAATGAATTTGTCATCCAAAAGGGGGAAAACAGGTGTGTGTCCTCAGGCGAAATGTGTTTCACCACGTACATTTATGTGTTCACGATATTTTGTGGTTAACTTATGTTAATGAGGTAATATTATGAGTATCTTAGAAAAAAAACTCTAGTAAAACATTCTTAAAATTTCATGTATAACAAGCGTCGCTCAACTTGTTAAAAATTCTAGATTCTCATTATAATTTTTTCCTTTGAAGTTAAGTTTGTGTTGTCATGATTCTAAAGTGCAATTCTTAATTTTGATATTTTATATGGTGGTGCCCAATAATACGTTGTTAAATATGAAAAATCCATGATCAAAGTTGTTTTATACAATTGTCACGATCCTAACTACTATAAGTTTGTGAAGTAAATGTGAAATGATATACTTCTATAAAAATGCAATAATAACACGACTATGTTCAACTACGGAAATAAATTAGTAGTTTAAAGGATAAAGTTGAATGTTTAGAACACTTTTTAGTTTTTATAAGAACAAAATAAAAGAATATCTTGTACCGAATTCATGTCTCATTCTTTTCATAATGAATACTTAGAAAAATGAACACACTATTAGAAGTATTTCGTATGTTAAAGTTGATAAACATGAAGCTTATGTAGCAAAGTAAAATCTCACCAATAGCACATCTGTTAGCTGGGTTTGAGAAATATGAGATGTAAACAAACCGTATCTCTATTCCAAAAATAGAGAAGTTGTTTTCAGAGAGACACCCTGTTATGAGTACGGTTATGAGCCCAGACAAGCCCAACCAGCCAGCCAGCCCATTTTAGGTGGCCCAACAAAATATTAGATTGTGAAAACAGAATCGATGAATATATGCCAGAGAGATTGAAGGATCGGGGCATAAAAATAATGTTTAAGCAAATTGGTGTTCTTCTCTCATCTCGCTTCTAGTCTAATTTCCCATCTCATCTTCTTAGTGTTTATAATTTCTTCGGTCGCAATCTTGTCATTACTTTGATTATCGAACGAACCTAGTGACTCATTTATGAATTCAACTATGTTTGGTTGTGATTAAACATTAGATCACTACACACCCGACTCCAAAATCATAGGTACGAAACCGTAATTAACCCATTTCGTTTTTCATTTTTCGTTAAAATCTGATGTTTGCAACTTTTAGCATTGGTAGATCCACAGCTGATCGCGTACTTTTTAAACGTTGCATTATTAAACATAGGATGTGAAAGGACCAAAACTACAAAACTAATAATACTAAGCTCAAGAGAGTCTGTTTCACCTAAGAGGATAAACAGGTTGATATTCTGAATCGAATCATCTGATGAACCCAAGCCATTAGAGAGGCTTATTCATCATAGCTTTGTTGCACCAACCGGGAATCGAATATGGGTGGTTTGTATACCATGGCATGGTACTATTCTACGACTAGACAACTAGTGCCTTACGCTACATTCTTTATAATATGTTTTTAAGATCGAGGTGCAAACGTAATGACTAAAGGCTTTGATCGAACCCAACAAAAGATTATTTGAAGCAAGAACCAAGGAACTTGCACATTTTAAATCGTGATCATTTTGTATCTAATTTTAAGATTTATTTATTTTGACTTTGGAATAAAATATGAGATCCAATTTATTATACATTACATGTCAAGTTGTAGGCTTGTAGCATGATTATCTAATACTTGAAGTTTAGATTCTAATTAACCATGATTAATTTAACTGGAATTTCCTCCTCAAATGATTGTCTAATAATTCTAATACTCGTGTGTCTTTGAGGTCAGATAAATGGAAATGCTTTACTGGATTGAGTGATATCTAAGGTTTAGATTAATTTGGTTAATTTGTAGCTTTGCATATATATGTTATTCTGTAAGGCTGAGGGGTGTGGGGGGGCGCGAGAGGGGGCGCGAGTGGGGGCGCCAGCCAATAATATTGTGACGTGTGGCAGAGAGAGAAACCTGATAAGATGGGTGTTGGTAGTGGTGCTCGCGCCCCGGGACATGGTGTGGAGGGGCGCGAGCGGTTTTTTTTTTTATTTTTTTATAAATGTATTAAAAAACGTATTATTAAAAAAACTCAAAAATTATTTAAAAAAACACACATTTTTTTGAAAATTCATAATAAAAAAAAACATACTAAAAATTAAACAAACAATAATATTTAATAATAAAACTAATCTAATACAAGATCATCTGGTCGCCTCGCCCACAAATGTTCAACCAACTCATGTCGAAGATCCCTGTGTATCTCACGGCTCTTGATATTTGCTATGTTATGAAGTTTTTGTTGATCACTGATTGTGGACGGTTGTGGCGGAATGTCACCTTGGTAGTTTTGGCATATAGCTTTGCCCTCGTCTTCTAACGTCATGTTGTGTAGGATAAGACACGTGTAGACGACGTCCATTATCCTCTCCCGAGTCCAATAACGTATCGGGTTCGCTAGAACATAATATTGTTTTTTTATAGCTCCAAAAGCTCTTTCAATATCTTTTCTAGCAGACTCTTGCTTCTTCGTAAAATACTTCCGTTTGTCGGCGACTGGATCTGTAAAAGCTTGAACTAACACAGCCCATTCGTTGTAAATACCATCGACCAGATAGTACCCGTACTTGAAGAGTTCTTCATTTGCAAGAAAAGATTGAGGTGGTTCAACCCCGTCGATAAGGTCGTTGATCAAATGTGACTGATCGATAACATTAAGGTCGTTATTTGACCCAGCAACACCAAAAAAAGCATGCCAAAACCAAAGATCCTGTGACACCGCCGCCTCAAGTATGAGGGTCGGCCCTTCATGATCACCACGGTGGAACTGACCTCGCCAGGCCGTTGGACACATAGCCCATCCAACATGCGTACAATCGATGCTACCTAGCATCCCAGGAAAACCATGTTTTTCTGCGTGCACCTCATATATGCGTTGGATGTCATACGTTGTAGGTTTATGCAGATATCTCCGAGCGTAAGTCGATATGACTCCTACGTACAATATATATTACAAAATGTAATAAATATTTAATAAAAAGTAAAATTAATGTTTTTTACCTTGGCAGAAAAAATGAAGGGATTCACGTGCAACCCTTTTCGACATCTGTAAATACTCATCCAAAGCGTCCGACGAGATGCCGTACGCTAATTGACGGATAGCAGCCGTGCATTTTTGAAGAGGGGTAAAACCGGGAAGACCCCTAGCATCCTCCCTTTGTTGAAAAAAGGTATACCGTGCCTCTAAATCACTCGCTATACGCGTGAACAATTGCCTGCTCATTCGAAAACGAGTTCGAAAATCCGACTCCGCGTATACCGGTTGAGGGCTAAAATAATGCCTCATCAAAGTATCGTTAGCACCCGATCGATCACGATCACGAGGTGGTGCTCTAACCCTCGGGAGTCGGGGTTGATGGGCTTGATTTTGCAAGAGATTGACCACGGTTGCGGTCAAAACCCCCCCTACATGAAGAAGCAAATCATCCTCTTCGGAGGAGTCGGAATCAGACGAGTACGACGACATTATTTTTAAAAAAAAAATTGGTTTTGGGATATTATATATGAGTTTGGAGATTGAAGTTGTGTTTGATATGGTTAAAATGGGTTGATGGTATGTGATATTGGTATGTGATATGTGGTATGTGATATTGGGTTGATATTGGTTTATATAGAGAAAAAGTTTTTTTTTTTTAATAAACTTTAAAGAGCCAACGGCTCTATTTATCCACACCCAACGGCTATGCACGAATTCCCAAGCCACTTTACGCCCTTTTTCAGGCGTGATCCCCCTTGCGCCTGCCTTGGTCTGCGTGCTCGCGCCCCTCTCGCGCCCCTCTCGCGCCTCGGTGGTGTGGTGCTCGCGCCCCGGGGCGCGAGCGGAAGGGCTTTCGCGCCCCTTCTCGCGCTCCGCACCCCTCAGCCTAAGGTGACTTCAGTTGTGATCAGATGCTTTGATTTGGCATTTTGGCTAATGTAAGATTGAAGTTCAAACCCGATAAGAAAATACATATGCAACTCTTCCCAACTTTGAAGTTAAAACTTAAGTCGTTTATTCTCTTTTAAATCGTAACTGGTGTGACTCGCATTGTAACGTATTAATGTGACGTTCCACTTCGTCATCTAATTCATTTCGTCCAACAATACGATCCCATTATCAGAAGCATACATATATATATATATATACACAAAGGGTACCGCTTGAATTGTCCTAAAGTTCCTAGTCGAATCATATAGCCAACTTGTTTTGAACCAAAAGTAGTACCGCTTGAATTCCCACCAGAATTGAAGCTAGATATAGTTACAATAGCCGTCAGTAATATTGCAACTACTGCCACGTACGAGTCAGAATTCAAACCAAGTGTCACAAAAAATGTTAAAATAAAAACCGAAAATAATAATCTCTAAAGACTTACAAGATTGACCTCAACAACATGTTATGTGAAACAAGATCCGGCGAATTTAAACATTTTAAATCGTTATAACTTATTTTAGGATTTACTTCTTTGTTACTTTAGATTAAAGCCTCTCGAATTCATTGAGCAAGTTGACCCATTAGTTAGTCAAAGGTGGAACACAAAAAAGTGGCGTTTCTAACACAAGTCATTGCCATTCGACCAATGAAGTTGACCCATTAGTTAGTCAAAGGTCTATGTGTTTTATGTGCATAGATTTCATATGTCAAACTTATAGTTTCCATTTGTTGTATACCAGAAATTAATGCTAGCTATAGAGAACATCTAAACAATAACATAAGAGACCGAAACAGAGAACCATCAACCACCAATTTTGCTTAAATATGCAATGGAAACCACCAAAGCTCAGAAGTGTAAAAAAAACAAAACAAAGCTCAGAAGTGCCATATTTTGACAACTTGAACTTCAGTTAGACCTGACGGACCCAACCATCAGCAAGGCTTGTCATCCGAGGAACTCGATATTAGTACGGAGTCAAATACATTAAGCAGAACATGCATCGATACAGAAACATCCGTTTTTAGAAAATCTAAAGGGGGCATTGATACAGAAGCATTCGTTTTTAGAAGATCTAAAAGGGGCATTGATACAGAACCATACATTCTAAGACGTGACACACGCAACTAGACGATGAACGTACAACGGTCGGCGTTGATAACCCTTTCGTAGCCGGCAATAAGGGATCTGGCATTGTCCCTCTCGCTGCAAAACAAAATTTGAAGTTGATTTGAGTATTAAAGAAATAATAAGATGCGTGAGAAAAGACTTCTTTTAACAGAAAAAAGAGACATACTATTTCCAGCCAGTGGGCAAATAATGACGGTAGTAGCTACAAGCCACGTCAATCCTAGTCTCGCAGCATGACAAATGATGTTCATCAAGGCCTCCATTGGGCCAGCCAGGTCGGTCCATGATGCCAACTGCTTCCTTAATCCAGTCATACACAGTAATTGGAAGTACAGGATGAATCACTGCACAGATATGCGTTAGAAATTAGAAATTATATTTGGAATTGCATGCAGCAAGCAATATGTTTATTTACAATCCAAAAGATTGGAGATTACCTTCGGTATCAATGTTA
Organism: Bidens hawaiensis; assembly: GCF_021521415.1. Lineage (NCBI taxonomy): Eukaryota > Viridiplantae > Streptophyta > Magnoliopsida > Asterales > Asteraceae > Bidens > Bidens hawaiensis. The sequence goes on from NW_027492189.1 coordinate 276,098, forward strand.
TTCACCTTGGCACGAGAACGGAGAGCGCCTATCTTAGCAGTTAACTTGTCCTGTAATCAATCAGGCGAATTATAGCATTAATTAATTGATTAATTTGATGAAGGAAGTAAGTATACCTACCTACTAAATCGTCAGAAATTAAAATACTTGAAAATGTATTAAATATATAGTGTGAATAATCTTACGTGCTTCTTGTTTGTGGGTGAGATCTTTGGCTTACTAGCAGCAGCCTTCTTCCTGTTCACCTTGAGATGAGTTCGGGGAGGTGAAAGACGCATATTGGCGAACTTTTCCTGTACCTGAGAAAGAATATATGATTAGGGATGTAAACGAGTTCGTTTAGCATTAAACTTGTTCCCGAACCAGAAAATCTTGTCTGTTTTTCGTTCGTTAAGGAATTGAACTTGTTCCAAGAACGCAAACGAACTTGTACTATTTAAGTTTTTAATTTTGTTTGTGCTCGTTAAACAAACAAAACTTCTTGTTCATTAACTAAACCGCCAAACGTTTACAGCCCCCCTAGTTATGATGAACAATATATAATTAATAGAAAGAAACACATATCTTCTGTTAATTATTATTATTATAACCCTAGCTAGCTAAGGTATGCTTAAACCCTAACAAGAGACAATAAAATATATAATTATATATGCATAATATATAAGCTGAAACAATAATAATAATAATAATAATAATAATAATAATAATAATAAAAAGTGTTGTTACAGCAACGTGTTCATCATCATCAGAGGAGGAGTCGTCATGAACGGGCTTGGATTTGGACGGCGGCAGAAGGCCTCTTCGGTAGGCGCTGAAGAACAAAAATTAGTAAGCAGCAAAATCAATCAAACAATCAATCGATTGCGTGAGTGTGTGTGTGCTTGGATCATCGATCTACTTACTCTAGGTACTTGAGAACCTTACGAGCCATGCCGATGATGATCAAGTCAAGATATTTACGAAAGAGAGATGATAATAATAATAATAATTAGGTTAAAAAGGAGGTGGGTATTTATTTATTTATAACAAGATCAAACTTTCTTTGTGTTATAGCCCTTCCACTTTTCTATTCTTATCACTTCACCCCCCTGGACTTTCACAATTCAATATTTTATTGTTTCATAATCAAATACAACTCTTTCCTGACATGAAAACACCGGGGTTTTTATTGATTTTTATAAGTTATAGTACCGTAACAAACGTTTCCAAAACAAACCGAATTCACGTCGACTTGCCGTCGCAACACATGGAACCGACATCGCCTGGGTTTGACCGACTCACCGACACAACACTTGGGAATGAAACGACTGGGTTTCACAGATCGAATAAACGTCGTTTTAAATATAATGATTTTTATATGTTAATTTGACGAATTTATTTTTTTGGATTTTAATACCGACGTTGGTTATAAGGTAATTGAAACTAACCGAATTCGCATCAATTTGTCATCGTAACACTAAAGTTTTCCAACGCACAAGTTTTACCAGCTCACACCCGCAACACCGAGGACGCAATGCTTGTGTTTTACCGACCGAACAAACGTTGTATTAAATATATTGTTTTTTATATATTAATTTGATGAATTTATTTTTTGGGTTTTAACGACTGGATTTTGTCAACGTTGTTTATACCATAATAAACGTAGCACTTGATCGAATTCGCGTTGATCTGCCATCATAACGCTCGGGTTTTACCAACCAACTGCCCAGACACGTTGCGGCAAGTAAAATTATAGTTCGTGATATATAAACCGTTCATATAATTTAAATTCATATATTTTAGGTGTGCTTTTGTAATTACTTTTATTAAATACAAATCTTCTGATATTTATTTTGTTACAAAGAGACCATATTATTAAATATGAAAAGGTTGAACTTAATTAAAATCTTGCTTGTTTAATTGACGTCCCTCTATTTGAATAATTATGAAAAAAAGGTTATAAGCAGGAAATGATATAATTAACCTAAGAAATAAATTAGGTATGAAACGCTAGTATTATTAAGTGACATTTTCCTTACAATAATAATATAACTTGACCTTTAATTAGCCTTTTCGTTAAAAACTTGTTATCATTGTTTTGTAATAAATTTGCAATACCATATATATATAATATAATTAAAATTAATTTGAAGTATCTTATTAGCTTTGTGTCGTCAAAAATGTACTCAAAATAAACTTTGTATTTCTTCGAGATCAGTCGTACAACCCCAAACAAATATGTTCTTCGCAACATATCTAATAACAAGGAAACTACGATTGTGATTATAACAAGACTAGCTCAAAAGATCAACAACAATCAAAAAGATTTATTTCAGAGCACGCACGATAAAACATTGAAACCCTTAACGTGAATCATATAAAATATCTAAAAAGTGAACAAAGATAATCGAATGAAAAGACTATGTGTGTTTGATTCATCAGAATGAGACATCTGAATCAGTCGACAAACCTCTTAGGCTCTTCCTCGTTAAAGTTCAATAACCTCTTACCCATTAAGATTCAAAATAGACGGCACATTAAATATATAAGACAAACACATAAAACAAATATATACCAAAAATGTAATTACTTACCGAATTATTATATTGTAATAATATGCTGTTTGTAGGGATACAAATTGATTTAACTAACCTTAACCTTAACCTTGACCTTTTTAAGGAGACATCGGTCGTAAAAGTAGAAAGAAAAAGACAAAACTTTTAAGGAAGATTACAAATCTACCCCTTGTGTAATGTCCCTACAAAGCTCGTCCATTTCATTTCATTCAGCTGATCGAGCATTGTTCAATCCAGCTGCGTCTTGTTTCTTGCCCAACAAGGTATCTCGAAACTCCTTAGGTCATGTCATACACGTACACTCACTTGATCAAACCAACAAACAAGCACAGTACTCATACTCGCTAGCTAGCTCATGTTTGTTCATGTCCTTAACATTGTTGTGGTTTATGTTTGTGTTTTCATCAGCTCTGCTCTGTTAACCAGAAGCAACCTTTTTGTATCTTAACACATTGTTATGCTATTAAAGTCCAAAAGATTGACAGCAACCTTGTTTTGAGGACTAAATCTACATGCTTTAGTGAAAAGTTGTTATTTTTATGATATTTTGACCTGTTTGCCCAAATTCATGGTTACCACTTACCAGAATAGAATGCAAGTGTATGAGACATATAATAATAATAATAATAATAATAATAATAATAATAATAAATGCAATTTCCTGTTATTTATGGACACAATCATCACATATATTATAGATGGATGACCGAAAGCTCTAAAATTATTGTTGACAATATTCTGAGAAATAGTTGCGATACCGGGCAGTTTTAAATCGATCAATAACTTCTTTATTCTTCGATTGTAAATCAATTACTAACTTATATGCTATTATTATGATGATGACTTAATAAAGGTGGTTGTTTTTATGATATTTTGACAGAGACAAAAAAAATGAGGGAGAGACCTCTAGACAAAGAAGATGATGAAAACATCTTAAAGAGATGTATTTTTGTCAGTGATTTGAGATTGTTTGCCAGGATAGAGCATATTGAAGAATACTTTGGAGCATTTGGCACTGTTGAGAAAGTGACATTAGTGAGTCGACCTGATCTCACATACACAAGAAGTTGTATCGTGAAGATTGTAAAGAAGATGGTTGTAGTGAAAGTAATGTTTATTACTTGAAGGTGTGTCTAATACATAAGTCACTACACCTATATATACACAACTAAACCCTAGCTAACAGCCCATAAAAGGCCCATGGGCTCTATCTAACCAAATGGGCTAAAACCCTAACTAAATACAATTAACACTCCTCCTCAAGTTGGAGCATAGATGTTAATCATGCCCAACTTGTTACAAATAAAATCTATCTGAGCTTTCCGGAGCGGTTTAGTTAGAATGTCTGCTAGCTGAAAATTTGTCTTCACATGAACTGGTTGAATGGAAGGAGGATCAATTTGTGTGCCTACTACCCGATCTCTGATAAGGTGGCAGTCGACCTCAATATATTTTGTTCTCTCATGAAATACTTGATTCTTGGCTATGTGAATAGCTGACTGATTATCACAGTATAGCCTCATCAAGTCATTAGAAACAACCCCGAGCTCTCTGAGAAGACGACGAACCCATGTCATCTCTGATGTTACATCTGCCATGGCTCTATATTCTGATTCGGCACTCGACCGGGAGACCGTGTGTTGCTTCTTACTCTTCCATGATACAAGGTTTCCCCCAACAAACACACAATATCCGGTGGTAGATCGTCGAGAAATTGGACAACCTGCCCAATCTGCATCTGAGAACCCTGATATTCGACCATCTCCTTCTTCCGTGAAGGCACCTACACGACAATGACCCTGATCAGAGTATAATATGCCCAAGCCAGGTGAGGTCTTAAGATATCTTAAGACACGAAGGGCAGCATCCCAGTGACCGGTGTATGGTGTAGCCATAAATTGGCTCAGAACACTGACAGTAAAGGAGATATCCGGTCGTGTGACGGTTAAATAATTAAGTTTACCAACCAGCCGTCTGTATCGCTCAGGATCTTTCATTGGATCTCCTTCCTTTGGGAGGAGTTTCTTTGTAGGAAGCATTGGTGTATCAACAGGTTTACAACCCAGTAAGCCACATTCAGTTAACATATCAAGAACATACTTTCGTTGGGAGAGAAGTATTCCTTGTGGAGAGCGGGATACTTCTATGCCAAGGAAATACCTCAGTCGACCTAAGTCGCTTACCTGAAACTGAGACTGAAGAAACTGCTTGAGTTCGGAAATCCCGACCTCGTCATCACCTGTGATTATAATGTCATCCACATAAACAACTACGATAATCCTCTTCCCTTTCTGGTGTCTAAAGAAGACAGAGTGATCGTAGGCACTCCGCGTCATCCCAAACTGTCCCATAACACTAGAGAATCGACCAAACCATGCTCTGGGAGACTGTTTAAGACCATATAGAGAACGACGTAGTCTACAAACTTTCGAGGCCTCCTCCTCAACGACGAACCCTGGGGGCTGCTCCATATATACCTCCTCCTCAAGAACACCATTAAGAAAGGCGTTCTTGACATCAAGCTGGTGGAGCGGCCAATGATTAATGGCAGCAAGAGCGATGCAAATACGGACAGATGGCATTTTAGCAACCGGAGAGAAAGTTTCATCGTAATCAATGCCATATGTCTGAAAATACCCTTTTGCAACCAACCGAGCCTTTAAGCGGTGTAGGGAGCCATCCGGGTGTAGTTTAACCGTAAACACCCAACGACAACCAACAATACGCTTCCCTTTAGGAAGTGTTTCAAGATCCCATGTATGATTGGACTTTAGAGCCCCGATTTCATCTTCCATAGCCTGTCTCCATCCTGGGTGAGGGATAGCGCTCGTCACATTTTTGGGAATCGGGTAGGAATCAAGGGTAGTGGTGTACGCATGAGATTCAGGAGATAGGTGGGTGTAGGCAACATAGTCCTGAATTGGGTAACGAGTACATGTCCGGGGTTCCTTGCGAAAGGAAATAGGTATATCGGGAAGTGGGGCACCAGGAGGATCATAAACAGGTGTGTCAGAGGTTGGTGGATTGGGTAACGATGTAGTAGTGAGAGGTGTGGATTGCTCAGATGTAGGCGGAGTATCGGAGGGTATTTCGGGGTCGTGGCCAGGTTGTGAATCAAGAGTCGCTGATGTTTGACCCCTACCCCGCCTAGCATATGTGAAAAGCAGTGGCGGAGATTCTGTCGGTGGGTCAGAATCAGTAGAGATTGGATCGGTAAAAGGAATTGACACAGGAATGGTGGGGATGAAGGGAGATGTGGGTATATCGAGGTCGGGAAACGGGTCAGAAACAGGAGTGGAACACTCGGGAAAGTAAGGAGACTCGTGAAAAGTGACATCGGCACTGGTAAAGTATCGGTGAAGTGATGGGCTATAGCATCGATACCCTTTTTGAACCCGTGAGTAACCAAGAAAGACACAACGAATGGCTCGAGGATCAAGTTTGATGGTTTTTGGACTATGGTCATGAACATAGGCGACACAACCAAATACTTTAGGTGCGAGAGGAAATGGATCATCGTTGGGAAATAGTATAGAAAACGGTGTTTTACCATGAAGAACGGTTGAGGGCATGCGGTTAATCAGATATGTGGCAGTGAGAACGGCATCTCCCCAAAAACGATGAGGAACACGTGATTGGATCATGATTGTGCGAGCAACATCCAATATGTGACGATTTTTGCGTTCGGACACACCATTTTGTTGAGATGTATAAGCACACGATGATTCATGAATAATGCCGTTGGTTTTTAAGTATGAAGAAAAGTCGGTGGAAAAATATTCTTTAGCATTATCAGATCGTAAAGTTTTAATGGTGGTGTTAAATTGGTTTTGAACATAAGCATTAAATTCTCGAAATATGGAAAATACCTCACTACGAGATTTCAATAAATAAACCCAAGTAGTGCGAGAATAGTCATCAATAAAGGTAATAAAATATTCAAAACCCAACGTAGATTTGATAGGGCAAGGACCCCATACATCAGAATGCAACAGTTCAAAACAAGAACTGACTCGATTGGGCACCCTAGGGGGATAGGGACGCCTGGTATATTTGCCAAGTTGACACGACTCACAATGAAAATTAAAAGACGAAAGTGGTAAATCTGGTCGCATTTGCCTCAGAACTGCTGTAGAGGGATGACCTAACCGACAGTGAGCCTCCTTGACAGCGGAATCACATAAGTTTGCTACAGGATGCGAAAACGGGGATATACGATAGAGACCTCCTGATTCAAAACCAGTACCAATTACCTGATTTGTTCCTAGTTCATGAAAAACGCAGTGAGTTGGGTAAAAGGTCACAGAACAGTTGTTTTTTTTGGTAATCTGACTCACTGAACAAAGACTGGTAGGAAATTTAGGAACAAATAGGATAGAAGACAGTTTTAGGTTTTCCGAGTTACTGATGGATCCTATGCCGAGAACGGGACATGAAGATCCATCGGCAAGACGTACTGGTGCATGGGAAACATTTTGAAGACTAGAAAAAATACCCCGATTCCCAGTCATGTGATGTGTGGCTCCAGAATCAATCACCCATGATAAGTCAAGGCTAGAAGGTTTACCTGAATGTGCCGAGCTGGTTTGAGGATGAGGCAACTGGGAGGTAAGAAACCGTTGAATAAGATCATGCTCCTCTTTAGTAAATGTATACATGTATGTATTTTCGCCCATAGTGATACACGAAACTGAAAATTGACTGTGAACAGTAACAAGTGCGGGTGGAGGGCAGGAACAGATTCCGGCGTAAACAGTTACTCTTCGTGAACAGTTAATCCCGGCAGTGAACAGTGTTTTCCGGCGTGAACAGTGTTTTTCCGGCATGAACAGTACCGGTGAACAGTGATTTCGCGTGAACAGTGCTCGTCAGTGAAGAGTAGTTCCCGGTAGTGAACAGTGTTTTCCGGCGATGAACAGTACCGGTGAACAGGCTCGCGTGAACAGTGCTCGGACAGAACAACAAGGCAGGAGCTTGTTTCAGATCTGAAGGCTGCTGGTGACGGCTGGTCAGACTCAGGTTCGGGTCAGATCGCGGCTAGGGTTTGGATCGAGAGCCGTAGCTCTGATACCATGTAAAGAAGATGGTTGTAGTGAAAGTAATGTTTATTACTTGAAGGTGTGTCTAATACATAAGCCACTACACCTATATATACACAACTAAACCCTAGCTAACAGCCCATAAAAGGCCCATGGGCTCTATCTAACCAAATGGGCTAAAACCCTAACTAAATACAATTAACAAAGATGAAACTGGAAGAAGAAACCAATGAAATTTTGAAGCCACACACACACGAGATATATGGTGAAATGGTCAACGTTTGCAAATATATGGGGATGAACTGTCACAAACACGTATACGACCATGGAGAGTTTAGAATGACACTCAACTGCCCAAAAGAAACGCGCGTGAGCTTTAAACAGTACTATGAGTTGATCGAGGCTGCATGTCGCAATTGTTATTGTAGTATACAATTCCTTATGGATGCGAATGATAGATTTAAAGGTAATGTGAAACTACGTTTCCAAACAGAAACGAATAGGGAAGAAGCAAAGAAAAATATGCCCAAGTTCGTGAAAGAGATCGCATACCCCCTTAAGACCCCCAAAAGGTTAGAGCATTTTCGACTCTATTGCTAGTTTGAAAAGTATTATCACTTCCTACAAAATACACATTTTTTATAATTGTAATTTGACGGTATTTGTTGTTGGACTCTATTGCAGGAGATGATAGCAGTTCTTGAAATCTAGTCGCGCAATTGGGCTTAGTTGTGGTTTTGTGCAGTCAGGATTTCAAACCACCGTTGATGAATATATTATGGTTCTCACTATTTAGCTTTGAACTTGTTAACCTACCTTTTTGTGGTAAGAAGGATTTAAACCAAATTAACCAAACAGTTTAACTGTTTTTATTTGCCTGCTCAATTTAGTTGAGTTGAGTTATTTGTAATTAACAAAGGTAATGCTAAACTGGTGAATATTTATTCCCGTTTTAATTAGATCAGCTAATACGTGGCCTATTTAAGTGATCTTTGTTTATATTGAGTTGCTTTATATAACTTTAGTAATACAACGCGAAGGCCGAAGAGGGATAAATTAACAAAGAGGTTTGTTATGCTCAATTTACTCTTTTAACAAGTATTGGATAATTAATGGTGAACAATAAGTTTTAGAATACAACAATACTTAAAAAATAAACATGATTGGATATTTGGAGTTAATATATGGTCGTTTGGTGTGGGCCTTTTCTCCTGATGTCTTTCCCACGTACCGGCGATAAAACTTCCTAAAAATAGGGTTGTCTCCATTACTGTAAAGGCGGGCCGAACATTCAACGTGTTAAGCTTTGAAACAGGTAATCCTTGAATTATTTCAGTTTTAATTATGTATTGTGAGCTATGGAGTTAATTCTGTTTGATGGAACTTGATGAACATTGATTTACAAACTGTACTGTTGAATGTTATAAGTTTTTTATAATGAATTTGATGCTTTGATGTTCTGTGAATTTACTAGGACAGTAGTATTAAAATTTGGACATTATGGTAATAAGCTGGTCATATTTTGATTGATATCCTTTTGGATATTTTGATGATCAGTGATTGTTGATCTAAGAAGCAGGGCTCTAAATTTTATGTGTTTTCAGATTTTTGTTGATTTTTAAGTAGTCATGGTTCCTTGACTTTTGATTAGTGATTGCCCGCCATTGATGAAAGAAAATTCCGTGCAAATGTATGATTGTAGGCAAAGTAATTGTGTGAGGTAGCATGAACGAAATCAACGACATTCTTGCTTTCAGGCCATACAAAATTGACGTCGTTAAGGTGTTGCTGACATGGAGGAGAGAGCCGAAGTGCGACACTTTTTTCTCAAGATGAAAGTCTATGATGTCTGACTCTGACGAGAGAAAGGGTAGAGCGTGTGAGAGGGGAAAATATCTGGGGGATTGGCTGAATGGAGCCTGAAGGTACATGGCGTCTATGTTTTGTGATGCTCTTAGAGCCAAAGGTGAAACTCTTTACATTTATCACTAGCTTGTTTCTTCAAGTTACGTAATATCATTTTCCCACCATCGTATACTAGTATTACACATTTTACCTTATAGCATTAGCGGAACCATGTGGTTCAACGGACCCTCTAGTCAACCTCCAATCAATCAAATTATCTGCTAACAAGGTCTCTAATGAAGTTAAGAGTCCCTGTGATTAACATTGAGGGGAAGAGCAGTGAAAGTGATATTATTACAGCTACATAGCATTATACTTCAAACCTTCATGTGTTCTATCTCCAGTGTATCATACTAGTAAAATTAACAAAATCAGGCTGAAAGGAAACAGGCCAAACAAAATTCTAGTCAGGCATAGACACTGATCAAACTTTGTCATACTTTTTAAATTTTAGCTTTGCCTTGCTAATTAATTAGAACTATTTCTTATATTCTGTCCAACTGTGATTTGAGTTCAAATTTGCATGTTCTATTTATGAAGATAAGAGGTTTCATATATTAGATACCAGCATTAAGTCTTAGGATACATATTGCCATTTGAGTACGTCATTTGTTCAATTGTAGCATGAAAAAGATGAAGATGAAGAAGATGAATTAGGAATAATATGAATTTGAACGGACCAGATAAAAAACATCAAAAAACCGTCTGAAGAGACTGCTTTTTACAAAATGATTTAACTTTGAAATATGGACGAAACCCCGATATTTTTTAAAACCTCGTCGGAAATGTCGGAAACTTTCCAATTGTCAAGTTTTGATTGGTTGAAAAATTCCTTCGTTTATATTATCAAAGTGTCGGCTCAGTACAAATTTAATGGGTTATTTTGGGAATCTGAACACATTTAAGATCTTTGTTTTTCTCCCACTTTAGATTCCTTTTGCCTTATCGCTCTATGGGTGTCTTTTCATCCATGTCGGGCTAACCTGGCCCAATTAACCCAACACTCAAAAATAATATTATTAGTATTAGATAGTCAAAGAAGTTATATATTAAAAATTTACAAATTAATTTTAGATCAAAAAAAATATGAAGACAGATAGTAGTTAAGATTACATATGGAATAAAGAGAATTGAATTATAAACAAAAATAGAGATAAGAATGAGAAATGGGACCTATTAATTCATAATATTTTAAGGGTTTCTAAACCGGTCCTAACCGGTTAGACCGGTCCGAGTTTTGCACCAAAAAAACCGGTTAATAAACCGGTCCGGTTATTTAAAAACCGGTTTTTTTCCAGGCCAAGAAAAACCGGTCCGGTTATTAACCGAACCGGTTTTTTTAAAAAAACCGATTTGTGCACCTCTACTTTGTAGGGACATTACACAAGGGGTAGATTTGTAATCTTCCTTAAAAGTTTTGTCTTTTTCTTTCTACTTTTACGACCGATGTCTCCTTAAAAAGGTCAAGGTTAAGGTTAAGGTTAGTTAAATCAATTTGTGTCCCTACAAACAGCATATTATTACAATATAATAATTCGGTAAGTAATTACATTTTTGGTATATATTTGTTTTATGTGTTTGTCTTGTATATTTAATGTGCCGTCTATTTTGAATCTTAATGGGTAAGAGGTTATTGAACTTTAATGAGGAAGAGCCTAAGAGGTTTTTCGACTGATTCAGATGTCTCATTCTGATGAATCAAACACACTTAGTCTTTTCATTCGATTATCTTTGTTCACTTTTTAGATATTTTATATGATTCACGTTAAGGGTTTCAATGTTTTATCGTGCGTGCTCTGAAATAAATCTTTTTGATTGTTGTTGATCTTTTGAGCTAGTCTTGTTATAATCACAATCGTAGTTTCCTTGTTATTAGATATGTTGCGAAGAACATATTTGTTTGGGGTTGTACGACTGATCTCGAAGAAATACAAAGTTTATTTTGAGTACATTTTTGACGACACAAAGCTAATAAGATACTTCAAATTAATTTTAATTATATTATATATATGGTATTGCAAATTTATTACAAAACAATGATAACAAGTTTTTAACGAAAAGGCTAATTAAAGGTCAAGTTATATTATTATTGTAAGGAAAATGTCACTTAATAATACTAGCGTTTCATACCTAATTCATTTCTTAGGTTAATTATATCATTTCCTGCTTATAACCTTTTTTTCATAATTATTCAAATAGAGGGACGTCAATTAAACAAGCAAGATTTTAATTAAGTTCAACCTTTTCATATTTAATAATATGGTCTCTTTGTAACAAAATAAATATCAGAAGATTTGTATTTAATAAAAGTAATTACAAAAGCACACCTAAAATATATGAATTTAAATTATATGAACGGTTTATATATCACGAACTATAATTTTACTTGCCGCAACGTGTCTGGGCAGTTGGTTGGTAAAACCCGAGCGTTATGATGGCAGATCAACGCGAATTCGATCAAGTGCTACGTTTATTATGGTATAAACAACGTTGACAAAATCCAATCGTTAAAACCCAAAAATAAATTCATCAAATTAATATATAAAAAACAATATATTTAATACAACGTCTGTTCGGTCGGTAAAACACAAGCATTGTGTCCTCGGTGTTGCGGGTGTGAGCTGGCAAAACCTGTGCGTTGGAAAACTTTAGTGTTACGATGACAAATCGATGCGAATTCGGTTAGTTTCAATTACCTTATAACCAACGTCGGTATTAAAATCCAAAAAAATAAATTCGTCAAATTAACATATAAAAATCATTATATTTAAAACGACGTTTATTCGATCTGTGAAACCCAGTCGTTTCATTCCCAAGTGTTGTGTCGGTGAGTCGGTCAAACCCAAGCGATGTCGGTTCCATGTGTTGCGACGGCAAGTCGACGTGAATTCGGTTTGTTTTGGAAACGTTTGTTACGGTACTATAACTTATAAAAATCAATAAAAACCCCGGTGTTTTCATGTCAGGAAAGAGTTGTATTTGATTATGAAACAATAAAATATTGAATTGTGAAAGTCCAGGGGGGTGAAGTGATAAGAATAGAAAAGTGGAAGGGCTATAACACAAAGAAAGTTTGATCTTGTTATAAATAAATAAATACCCACCTCCTTTTTAACCTAATTATTATTATTATTATCATCTCTCTTTCGTAAATATCTTGACTTGATCATCATCGGCATGGCTCGTAAGGTTCTCAAGTACCTAGAGTAAGTAGATCGATGATCCAAGCACACACACACTCACGCAATCGATTGATTGTTTGATTGATTTTGCTGCTTACTAATTTTTGTTCTTCAGCGCCTACCGAAGAGGCCTTCTGCCGCCGTCCAAATCCAAGCCCGTTCATGACGACTCCTCCTCTGATGATGATGAACACGTTGCTGTAACAACACTTTTTATTATTATTATTATTATTATTATTATTATTATTATTATTGTTTCAGCTTATATATTATGCATATATAATTATATATTTTATTGTCTCTTGTTAGGGTTTAAGCATACCTTAGCTAGCTAGGGTTATAATAATAATAATTAACAGAAGATATGTGTTTCTTTCTATTAATTATATATTGTTCATCATAACTAGGGGGGCTGTAAACGTTTGGCGGTTTAGTTAATGAACAAGAAGTTTTGTTTGTTTAACGAGCACAAACAAAATTAAAAACTTAAATAGTACAAGTTCGTTTGCGTTCTTGGAACAAGTTCAATTCCTTAACGAACGAAAAACAGACAAGATTTTCTGGTTCGGGAACAAGTTTAATGCTAAACGAACTCGTTTACATCCCTAATCATATATTCTTTCTCAGGTACAGGAAAAGTTCGCCAATATGCGTCTTTCACCTCCCCGAACTCATCTCAAGGTGAACAGGAAGAAGGCTGCTGCTAGTAAGCCAAAGATCTCACCCACAAACAAGAAGCACGTAAGATTATTCACACTATATATTTAATACATTTTCAAGTATTTTAATTTCTGACGATTTAGTAGGTAGGTATACTTACTTCCTTCATCAAATTAATCAATTAATTAATGCTATAATTCGCCTGATTGATTACAGGACAAGTTAACTGCTAAGATAGGCGCTCTCCGTTCTCGTGCCAAGGTGAATAACATTGATACCGAAGGTAATCTCCAATCTTTTGGATTGTAAATAAACATATTGCTTGCTGCATGCAATTCCAAATATAATTTCTAATTTCTAACGCATATCTGTGCAGTGATTCATCCTGTACTTCCAATTACTGTGTATGACTGGATTAAGGAAGCAGTTGGCATCATGGACCGACCTGGCTGGCCCAATGGAGGCCTTGATGAACATCATTTGTCATGCTGCGAGACTAGGATTGACGTGGCTTGTAGCTACTACCGTCATTATTTGCCCACTGGCTGGAAATAGTATGTCTCTTTTTTCTGTTAAAAGAAGTCTTTTCTCACGCATCTTATTATTTCTTTAATACTCAAATCAACTTCAAATTTTGTTTTGCAGCGAGAGGGACAATGCCAGATCCCTTATTGCCGGCTACGAAAGGGTTATCAACGCCGACCGTTGTACGTTCATCGTCTAGTTGCGTGTGTCACGTCTTAGAATGTATGGTTCTGTATCAATGCCCCTTTTAGATCTTCTAAAAACGAATGCTTCTGTATCATTGCCCCCTTTAGATTTTCTAAAAACGGATGTTTCTGTATCGATGCATGTTCTGCTTAATGTATTTGACTCCGTACTAATATCGAGTTCCTCGGATGACAAGCCTTGCTGATGGTTGGGTCCGTCAGGTCTAACTGAAGTTCAAGTTGTCAAAATATGGCACTTCTGAGCTTTGTTTTGTTTTTTTTACACTTCTGAGCTTTGGTGGTTTCCATTGCATATTTAAGCAAAATTGGTGGTTGATGGTTCTCTGTTTCGGTCTCTTATGTTATTGTATAGATGTTCTCTATAGCTAGCATTAATTTCTGGTATACAACAAATGGAAACTATAAGTTTGACATATGAAATCTATGCACATAAAACACATAGACCTTTGACTAACTAATGGGTCAACTTCATTGGTCGAATGGCAATGACTTGTGTTAGAAACGCCACTTTTTTGTGTTCCACCTTTGACTAACTAATGGGTCAACTTGCTCAATGAATTCGAGAGGCTTTAATCTAAAGTAACAAAGAAGTAAATCCTAAAATAAGTTATAACGATTTAAAATGTTTAAATTCGCCGGATCTTGTTTCACATAACATGTTGTTGAGGTCAATCTTGTAAGTCTTTAGAGATTATTATTTTCGGTTTTTATTTTAACATTTTTTGTGACACTTGGTTTGAATTCTGACTCGTACGTGGCAGTCGTTGCAATATTACTGACGGCTATTGTAACTATATCTAGCTTCAATTCTGGTGGGAATTCAAGCGGTACTACTTTTGGTTCAAAACAAGTTGGCTATATGATTCGACTAGGAACTTTAGGACAATTCAAGCGGTACCCTTTGTGTATATATATATATGTATGCTTCTGATAATGGGATCGTATTGTTGGACGAAATGAATTAGATGACGAAGTGGAACGTCACATTAATACGTTACAATGCGAGTCACACCAGTTACGATTTAAAAGAGAATAAACGACTTAAGTTTTAACTTCAAAGTTGGGAAGAGTTGCATATGTATTTTCTTATCGGGTTTGAACTTCAATCTTACATTAGCCAAAATGCCAAATCAAAGCATCTGATCACAACTGAAGTCACCTTACAGAATAACATATATATGCAAAGCTACAAATTAACCAAATTAATCTAAACCTTAGATATCACTCAATCCAGTAAAGCATTTCCATTTATCTGACCTCAAAGACACACGAGTATTAGAATTATTAGACAATCATTTGAGGAGGAAATTCCAGTTAAATTAATCATGGTTAATTAGAATCTAAACTTCAAGTATTAGATAATCATGCTACAAGCCTACAACTTGACATGTAATGTATAATAAATTGGATCTCATATTTTATTCCTAAATCAAAATAAATAAATCTTAAAATTAGATACAAAATGATCACGATTTAAAATGTGCAAGTTCCTTGGTTCTTGCTTCAAATAATCTGTTGTTGGGTTCGATCAAAGCCTTTAGTCATTACGTTTGCACCTCGATCTTAAAAACATATTATAAAGAATGTAGCGTAAGGCACTAGTTGTCTAGTCGTAGAATAGTACCATGCCATGGTATACAAACCACCCATATTCGATTCCCGGCTGGTGCAACAAAGCTATGATGAATAAGCCTCTCTAATGGCTTGGGTTCATCAGATGATTCGATTCAGAATATCAACCTGTTTATCCTCTTAGGTGAAACAGACTCTCTTGAGCTTAGTATTATTAGTTTTGTAGTTTTGGTCCTTTCACATCCTATGTTTAATAATGCAACGTTTAAAAAGTACGCGATCAGCTGTGGATCTACCAATGCTAAAAGTTGCAAACATCAGATTTTAACGAAAAATGAAAAACGAAATGGGTTAATTACGGTTTCATACCTATGATTTTGGAGTCGGGTGTGTAGTGATCTAATGTTTAATCACAACCAAACATAGTTGAATTCATAAATGAGTCACTAGGTTCGTTCGATAATCAAAGTAATGACAAGATTGCGACCGAAGAAATCATAAACACTAAGAAGATGAGATGGGAAATTAGACTAGAAGCGAGATGAGAGAAGAACACCAATTTGCTTAAACATTATTTTTATGCCCCGATCCTTCAATCTCTCTGGCATATATTCATCGATTCTGTTTTCACAATCTAATATTTTGTTAGGCCACCTAAAATGGGCTGGCTGGTTAGGCTTGTCTGGGCTCATAACCGTAATCATAACAGGGTGTCTCTCTGAAAACAACTTCTCTATTTTTGGAATAGAGATACGGTTTGTTTACATCTCATATTTCTCAAACCCAACTAATAGATGTGCTATTGGTGAGATTTTACTTTGCTACATAAGCTTCATGTTTATCAACTTTAACATACGAAATACTTCTAATAGTGTGTTCATTTTTCTAAGTATTCATTATGAAAAGAATGAGACATGAATTCGGTACAAGATATTCTTTTATTTTGTTCTTATAAAAACTAAAAAGTGTTCTAAACATTCAACTTTATCCTTTAAACTACTAATTTATTTCCGTAGTTGAACATAGTCGTGTTATTATTGCACTTTTATAGAAGTATATCATTTCACATTTACTTCACAAACTTATAGTAGTTAGGATCGTGACAATTGTATAAAACAACTTTGATCATGGATTTTTCATATTTAACAACGTATTATTGGGCACCACCATATAAAATATCAAAATTAAGAATTGCACTTTAGAATCATGACAACACAAACTTAACTTCCAAGGAAAAAATTATAATGAGAATCTAGAATTTTTAACAAGTTGAGCGACGCTTGTTATACATGAAATTTTAAGCATTTTTTACTAGAGTTATTTTCTAAGATACTCATAATATTACCTCATTAACATAAGTTAACCACAAAATATCGTGAACACATAAATGTACGTGGTGAAACACATTTCGCCTGAGGACACACACCTGTTTTCCCCCTTTTGGATGACAAATTCATTGTGCATCCATAGTCTTAATGAAACTCTACCCCTCTGTATAACATTATCAACAAGTGTGCACGGTGAGCACATTAACACACGTTCACACCAATACCAAACAAACACTAAAATCCAAATTAACCACACGTAGTAAACACATATGATTCCACACATGGGTTGTGTAAAACGCTCACCGTTGCCCAAAGAACTTGCGATTGCATAATTCTTTTCTCCAAGTAGTTAATCTCCCAAGGTCAACAATCAACATGTCAAAACACATGTTTTTAACACAACACCATTTTACAACAATTTGATCGAAGTAGCTTACTATACATTTAACCTGATTTAATTACATCTTAACAAATAACAATATATTAGAGCTTGTTTATCATCAATGTGTCACCAATGTTTGTCTTTAAATCTTTTCTCTCTTTTATTGTCCTATTGACGAATTTGGTAACAAATTCATCAAAACTCAAGGCATTTCAAGTTCTTAACACCCATTTTTTGTTTATATTCATATTATATGTAAAATTTTTGATAATTTTGAATGTATACAAATGCTTATACTTGTTTAACAAGAGAAATCATTGAAAGAATCGATTTAGCTCAAATTCTCCGAAGTAATATAGCTAGCTGTGTCTTGAATTTGACCCGATGGGAATATAACACAAAACAAATCAACCAATTGATATATCCAAGGATATCTAAAAATAAATAAATAATTTAGAAATAAGAAAATCTACAAGAGCATAAATGTAAATTTAAAGCTGCAAACATAACAACAAATCAGTATTAAAGAATACAATGTTGTTTGAAATCTTTCATACTTTTCACCATATTACCATGATATTATCTAAAGTAAATGTTGTTGTTTCTTACAACATTGTAACGAGAACATCCACCAAGAGAGCTAAATGTAAATTTGAATTTCACCTCATTTGGCCACAATAAAACTTAAAATTATCATTTCTTGTGAGTGACACTATTTCAACACAGTTATATCATTTAGTTACATGCTTTTAGGTAAAAGTTAAACGTGATAGTCAATTTAGAATAAACATAATAAAATGAAATTCGATAATAGTCCACAATGAAACTTTAAGATTAAAACCTCAACAGGCTACGTGACAATAACATGACACTTTAAAATAGATTTCAAAACCTTGCACAACACATAACCTAAATATACCTTCCACCCAGTTAATTTCCAGAACCGTGGTCCAACAAATCACATTTCAAATATTCTTGTTGCAAAATGAAATGTCAACTTCAAACCCTAGTTTAATAGCTAGTGTTAAAACAAGCATCCCCAATGGAAACTCTCCCCGCCACCGTAAACGGCAGTTCCCGGCAACAACACTCATGTCATCACGGGAAACTGCGCAACGCTATATGACCGGCGGCCTGACGAAAGAAATCAAATTCAATCGGCCATGAAGAAGCCCTCTAATTTAAAGAATGATCAAGTAACCAACATGGGGTTCTGTACTAACCGATTGACACGTCAACGAAGCCAGAGAGCTGAGTTATGTGTATAACACAGAAGAATACACATGTGGAGTTGGCATGCTATTGCACGGACAAACGACGGAGGAAGGCCACGACCCACAACATGTGGCAACATCAGCACGCGGTAAGCAATTGTACAGCATGCATGAAAACTGGTAGCAGTAGAACATTATCAAAATGAGAGAGATAATGAACTTTCAAATTAATATGTATATATATACATATATATATATAGGGGATGGTTCAAGAGAGAAATGAGATTATTGCAAGAAATGTAAGAAATGAATATGGACCACTAGTTTTGTTTTAAGTTTTAAATGCTTAAAGCTAAATAAAGAAACTATTAATTATTCTCTTTGTTCAATTAATATAACTAATAAACCATAATACTTATTTTTTTAAATAATATAACTAAATAAATTATTATAATTAGAAAATATTAAGAAACCATTTATTTTTATAACCTACTTTTTGTTTCTTGGATTTTTATCCTACACACGTATAATTTATTCATACATTAAAATTTCTTTCTATCCAAAACTAATTTCTTTCAACTCAATATATTAATATCCATCAACACATACTTACATTATGATGAATAATACCAAAAAATAATTTTACATGTGTTTGCATTAGATATCAACAAAAAACATGCAACCTACACAAAACGTATAATCTATATTTGTTCTAAGAATAAGACAGCATATAACCTACACACGAAAAACATTTAACCTACACACAAAATTCATCATCAATAAAATACACACGCGCACGAAAACATATAACCTACACACAAAAAACTCCTACACACGAAAATTTTAACTTTGTGTAGATTATCTACACTTGTTCAAAACAAGTGTAGGTTATATAACTTTTTAGGTTATACAACTTTGTGTAGGTTATCTAACTTTGTGTATGTTGTATATTTATTTAACTTTGTGTAGATTATACGTTTTTATTGCTCAAAATAGTGTAGGTTATATAACTTTGTGTAGGTTGTATATTTATCGAACTTAAATACGTTGATATATGCTAATATATTGAGTGGAAATTATTTTTTTAATATAAAGAAATAGTATTATATGAATAAATTGTATTTATGTTGAATAAAAATGAAGAATGTGTAAATAAAAAATAAAACTAAATTAGTGTTTTTATCTTTTTAATTAATTATAGTTAAATTAGTTAGATATATTAATTAGAGATATTTATTATGGTTATATTAGTTGTATTAATTGTAGACAGAGAGTGCATTTATTTTTGCATTAACATCTTTTTAAATATTTAAAACCTAAAATAAAACTAGTGGCTCATATTCATTTCTCTTATTTCTTGCAATAATTTGATTTCTTTTTTAAACTTAAACCTATATATATATATATATATATATATATATATATATATATAGGGGAGAGATAATTTAAGAACCCTTTGAGTTATAAGAACTTTGAGAACTAAATCTTAGCCACACATTTAATTAATTTATTGGTTTTTTGTGGTTGAGATTAAAGAAGAATATTTAATTAAGAGATGAAAGAGAAAGTAATATTATTAAACTGTTGAAGGGTATTTAGGTAAAATTAAAGTCTTTGATCTTTTTCAAATTCCAAGATTTCTCTAATCATGTCCTTTTATAATTATTAATAATTATTAATTTTTTAGACATGAATATTTGTTTTTATCAAAAATAAAAAGAAAAATTAGTTTTTTTTTGATAAAATTTGATCATCCGATACTACGTGTTTGTTCTTATTATTTAGGCATGTGTGTCTATGAATTTCATAGAATTTTACAACAATTTATATAAAAAAAATATAACATTTTTGTTTTTGACAGGACGCCAATTAAAAATGTTTGGCCACACATTATATAAATTACCTAATTTACACAAATTACAAAAGCTATACAAATTACAAATTATACCCTCACTACATAAATTACTCAAATTAGATATGCACAAATTACTCAGGTTACAAAAACTACACAAATTATAGATATTATCCTAATTACACAACTTACCTAAATTACATATACATCAATAACGCAAATTACTTTAATTACATATTACAAAATATACCCACACTACACAAATTACCCATATTAGATCTACAAGAACTACACAAATTACAGATATTATCCTAATTACACAAATTACCTAAATTACATATACATCAATAATGCAAATTACTTCAATTACATTAATTATCCACCCACGTAATACACAAAATTACATGAATTACCAAACAAGAAACGATTATTAAGCTCGAACCAAATTCCAAATTTAAACAATTGTTTTAGGAAAAAGCCATCAAATTATATAAAAACATAATGCAATGAAAATTTTTAAATACATATTTGATACGTTTAAAATTCTCTATATATAAAGTAACATAAATAATATTTTAAAAATAAAATTTAGTAAACTTAATCAAAGTAATAAATTCATAAAATAATAACAGTTGGTTGAAAAAATAAAACCCATTATAGAATTATTAGGAGTTATAGTTTTTATAATTAAAATTTTAAGTCCCAAAAAAAAAGAAAAATCACAAAAAATTTTGTTTAAAAAAAACCCAGATTGCCAAAAAAAAGAACTTAGTAATTTTTATTGATTAAAAAAACATATTATAAAGAGGGAATGTGTTAGAGAGAGATGATGTTCCTTTCAAGAGAAAGAATGATTATGATTAATTTAATTATGTTTTTAATATGAGAGAGAAAAAGTTTGTATTAAATGACGTAATTACCCTTTAAACTAAAAGACAAATTTGATTATGTGGAAGTTTCTTATTGGTGTAAATGGTTCTCAAGTTCTTTCAACTCAAATGAGTTCTTAAATGAAATCAACCTTATATATATATATATATAGGATCAGGATCATGAGAGAACCTTTTTGAAATTGAGAACTTTGAAAACCATTTTGGAACACAAAAAATCCAAAAATAAAAAAAAATATAAAATTAAAAAAAACACACAAATAAAAAAAGTAAAAAAACCAAAATTCTTATTTTATCATCCCGGTTTCATAAAAAAAATAAAAAAATAATTAAAAAAATCGGTTTAGTTAAATTATATACACATATGTATAATATATACATATATGTACAATTACATGTTTTTTTTTGTACACATGTGTATAATTTAAGATAAATGATACTGTACATATGTGTATATTACGTAACTAAAGATTATATGAAATTATACATATGTGTATATTACGACGTTTTTTTTTATTTTTTTATTATTTTTTTTATTATTTTTAAGGAAATAAAAATATTTCCTAAGTTAAGTTTACTTATATGAAAAAAATTTCATCCCACATTGGAAGATGTAAGAAAATGGGAGTATGCCACCAAGGTATAAATAAGGAATGTAAATCTCATCCCACATAATTGGTTAAGGTTATGGTTAACGGTATCCCATGCCCGAACATTAACTGAACCGAACTGAAAAGTTTTAAGACATATATACTTTCATTGTATGTATGTATGTATGTATGTCATGTTAATGTTATCATGAATATGTAGGTTTACTCTGATCTGATGGTGGATTTCAAAAATAACTTTGAAAGTTTCTTGAAAGGTAAAGGTAAAACGATATCTGCTATTGAAATCGGTTTAGGACCGTGTGGGGAGCTACGGTACCCGTCTAGTGATTCGAAACGTGGCTGGATTTATCCTGGTATTGGTGAATTTCAGGTAATCCTAAATATAAATGTATGTGTGTATAGTATTGATATTCAACGGTACAACGTGTGGCCTAATTAATATTATTAACTTTTTATTATTGTTGTTAAAAGAAACCATATAAAAAGGAAAACAAAATTGACCAGTGTCATTACCATTTTCTAACACTTTCATGCCTTCAAGCGCCTTAAATCAAGTGTGTTGCTTTTTCAGTGTTATGATGCATACATGTCCAAATCACTCGCAGAGGAGGCTAGAAAACAAGATTACAACTTCTGTAATAAAATACCAGAAACCGGAAGTTCCTATAATTCATCTTTGGAACAACCTGGATTTTTTACTGATGATACCAAATTTGATAGCTTCAAATCAAGATTCTTTTTGAGATGGTATTCTCAGTTGTTGATAAAGCATGGTCAAGATGTGCTTTCTGCTGCCCGGAAAGCTTTTAATAGGCGAACTACCGTTAATGTGAAGGTAGTTAGTTAGTTGGTTTCAAAGAAAGCTATTAGCCTGCAAAATATTTTGAGATGCCATTTTAATGACTTTCTGAAACTTTATAATTTTGAGCAGCTGTCAGGGACTCACTGGTGGTACAACCACCAATCAAAAAGTCATGCCGCCGAGCTAACTTCGGGCATTTTCACCTCAATGCATCATGATGGTTACGGGCCCGTTTTGAAGATGTTACAAAGCAATGGAGTGGGCTTAAATTTGGCAGTGGACAAATCATACCCATTGAATGAATCACAACCATCTCATAATGCAAGTGACTTGATGAACGAAGTAAGAAAAAAGGGATTAGTCAATTAGATGCATTAATCATGCTTACGAAAACAACATTTGCAAAATGATAATCTAATATTTTAAACAAATCTTGTTAATTGTAGCCTAAAAACTTTAGGTTTGTAAACAAACCGAACTGAACGAACACGAACACAACATATTATCAAACAAATTGTATGTTCATTTAGAAAATGAGCATGTTCGTGTTCGTTCGTTTAAAAACTAAACGAACAGTTCACGATTGTAAACAAACACAAATAAACAAACTTAAACGGAATTGAACTAACATAAACAAACATAAGCTAACATTAACGATCACAAACTAATATATACAAGCTCTAGTGATTGATCAAAAGGGGTAGACTTTGTCACCTAGGCGTTTTTTTTTTTCAGGAGAG
The DNA here is from genome assembly GCF_021521415.1 of Bidens hawaiensis. NCBI lineage: Eukaryota > Viridiplantae > Streptophyta > Magnoliopsida > Asterales > Asteraceae > Bidens > Bidens hawaiensis. Next base: position 299,561 of record NW_027492189.1, read on the forward strand.
TCGGTGGCTTACCGACTTTCAGTAGTCAAGGTGCTATTTCAGAACAAACAGTTTTTTATTAATGTTTTTTTATATCTTTCTAAGTATAATTGATTTAAAAGATTTGCCTAAAAATAATCGATTAACTTAGTTAACTCCAATCTTTCTAAATGCGCATGTTCATTTCTTTCACTTAATTAAATGAACAAAAAAAATTGCTCTTGTTCGTTCGTTTATTAAATAAACGCACTTCGCGTTGAACATTTCACAAAGAGCGTTCGGTTCTTTAATAGGCCTAAGTAAAAAGTCAAGAATCGTTTTTTTTTTCATGTTATTTGTTTTTTGAACGATATTGCTCAGTAAAAAGTTCTTGGAAATCAGGTGATGGATGTGGCGTTTGAACTCGATCTAGTTGTAACGAGTTGGAACGTTGTTCCTTGCATGAACGAGGAAAGCTATCTCAAAGTCCTGGATGAGGCTCTGAATGATAAGTTACGTGATAAATACTCTATCTTTAACTATCATGGACTCAAGCCACTCCTTGAGAATCCTAAAATATTTGAAGACTTCGTCAAGAAAATGCATGGTAAGCTTATAAAAAGGATTGTAGTTTAACCTTTTTTTTAATACTAATTTGACAGTATTTGTTGTTGGACTCGATCTATTGCAGGAGATGATGAAAGTTCTTGAAATCTAGTTGTTCAATTGGGCTCGGTTGTAGTGATAATAGTCGGTCATATTTTGCCTGATCTTTTCGGATTTTTTTCATGATCCGAGAGAAAAGCATGGCTCTAAATTTACGTGCTTTCATATTTTTGTTGACTTTTAAGTGGTTCCTTGACTTTTGATTAGTGAGTGCAATTGATGAATGAAAAGATGAACATCTGTGCAAATGTATGCTGGATAGGGGAAAATTTAGATATCATTTTATAACATAGATTTGGTTTGTCTGGTAGTTTGGGTTCCTAAACCATTTTTTTATGTTATGTGTATGATGAGTTGGCTCTTGATGGCTTGATGTTATTGTTGGTATGCTTGTGCTTAGGCAAAATATTATGGGCTTACTTCCTCTGCATATTGTGACATGTCACCAAACTAACCCAATTAATTTTCCAATTCTACTCTAAATATATATACTTTATATTATTTAATTTGGTTGTATAACTATTTCAATAAAAAAACTCGATAACTATATTAGCTTTTATAAAAACTGATTAAATCCATGACGTCCTTGTAGAATGGTATTTGCATATCTAAAATGATGGTGGTAAGTTCAAATTCTTGCAAGTACAACGTTAGGAAATTCTAGTTGGAAAAATTGTTGTTTAACAAAGAATAAAGCCTATTTTTTTTTACCAACTTCCGCTACACATATTATTCCTGCGTACTTTGAGGAGTACAATCGGTTACTCCTTTTCTTATAAGGTTAGTTACCGCCGTCTTATGCATTACTTGTGTGTTTATGTTGTTTGATCATAGCGTGTTGGTGTTATGATTGTGTTTGCTACTTCGAATTTACATTTATGCTCTCTTAGTAGATGTTATCCTTATGGTGTTGTAAGAAATAACATCTACTTTAGATAAAATCATGGTAACATTGTGAAGACATTGTGAAGAGTATGTTGAATTGTATCCCGATCGTGTCAAGTTCAAGATATAGTTATATATGGTTTTATTTTTTGTCAAAAACTTTACGTATATATAATACCAATATAAACAAAAAATGGTGTTAAGAAGCACGGACTTAAAATGTGGTGGGTTTTATGAATTCGTTATCAAATTGATCAATAGATCAAGAAAAGAGAATAAAAGGATTTAAAGACAAACATTGCTGATACACAAGCTCTAAGAACTTGTTAAGGACTTAAGGTGTAATTAGTTGGGTTGAATGTATAGTAAGTTAATTTCATCAAGTTGTAAAATGGTGTTATGTGCTAAAGACTTGGCATTTTGACACATTTAGTGTTGACTTTGGGAGGTTAACTACAAAGAGAAAAGACTACGCGATCGCAAGTTCTTCGGGCAATGGTGAGTGTTTTACACGACTCAAAAGCATGTAATTATCTCTGTGTTACTTTATGTGAATAATTTGAATATGAGTGTTTTTGTGATAATGGTGTCTTGAGCATGTGGGTTTGTTGGTAATGTTATACGAAATTGGTAAAAGTCTCATTATGACACAAACAATGAATTTGCCATCCGATAAAAGGGAAAATACGTGTGTGTCATCGGGCGAAATGCGTTTTACCACAAGTAAGGTATTCGCGATGTTGAATCTCATACATGGAATGCAATTCATGGGTCATAGCAGGTTATGGTGGCCCAAAATATTTTGCGATTAGCTTAGAAAATAACTTTGATAACAAAAAATGGTTAAGATGAATACACGTATAACGAGTCTCTCTCAACTCGCTAAAATTCATAAATTCTCATTATTAATAGTATTTTGGTTACCATTTTTTAACACTTTTGGGAAATGGTTTTGATAACTCCGCATATATAATTGCTAAATGGTTTCATGATGAAAACCGTATGGGTTTGGATCGGTTTAAAACCGGTTTCAACGTATTATTTGACTAGCAGTTCCTCCAAACGGAATTCAAAATATGTATACTTAAACCGGTTTCAAACCAATAGATGGGTCAGATCCGAATTGGTTTCATAAATTGGATTAGGATTGGTTCAAATGCCCAACTTTATCACCCGTGTTGTAGAGGTGGGAAAACATAGTTTTTTTAGGAACCGAAACTGGATAGGAACCGGTTCTGGATTTGATCAACAAAAGTCAATAACTGAGTCGGCTAGGAAGCAATTATGGGTATGGTCGGGTGGGCTTTTATCGGGTTTTTAGTTGGGTTAGGTACGGTTAGAGGAATAGAGGTGGAAGGGTTAGGTCTGGGTAGAGGTGGAACCTGTTCCAACAGGTTTGATTACCATTTTTATGAGAAACCGAGACCTAGTTCGTACCCGTGAATCGGATAGAACCGTGTCGGGTACGGAACCGGGTTTTATGCGCATCTTTACCTGTTTTTATTAATTCAGGCCATGTAGTTTTACCTAGAAGCCCATTTTAACCCTCAACCCAATTGACACATCTTATTTTTCCTTTTTGTATTTGATACCCTCCGTCCATCCCTTGTCATGTCACCAAACCAACCCAATTAATTTTCCTCTTTTTTCTGTTTAATTTGATTGTATAACTATTTCAATTAAAAAAAACTCGCTTAACCATATTAGCTATTATAAAAACTGATTGAATCCCAAATCTAGTGGCATGGTGTTTCCACATCTAACATAGAGGTGGTGAGTTCAAATCGCCGCGAGTACAACATTAGGAGATTCTAGTTGGAAAATTTGTTGTTAAACCATATTTTCCGCGCGTACTCCGAGGAGTTCGGTTATTCCTTTTCTTCTAAGGTTAGTTACCGTCGTCTTATGCCTTTAGTTGTGTGTTTATGTTGATGTTTGATCATGTTATGATTGTGTTTGCTATTTCAAATTTACATCTATGCTCTCTTAGTAGATGTTTTCGTTACAATGTTGTAAGAAACTACATCTACTTTAGATATATTCATGGTAATATGGTGAAGAGTATGAAAGATTTCAAACAACATTGTATTCTTTGGCACTGATTTGTTATTATGTTTGCAACTTTAAATTTAGATTTATGCTCTAGTAGATGCTCTTACTTCTTAAAAAAATTATTTATTTTTTTGACATTTTTGGATATATCAATGGGTTGAGTTATTTTGTGCTATATCCCATCGGGACAAATTCAAGACACAATTATATGGGTTTGGAGAATTTGAGCTAGATCGATTCTTTCGTTGATTTCTTGTTATGCAAGTATGAGCATCTATGCATGGTTTGAAATTGTCAAAGATTTTACATATAAACTAGTTTTTCTCCTCGGCGCGTTGCGCCGGGACAGCTGGCAAAACCCCAGTGTTGAAACTCGGGCGTTGGTAAACCTTAGCGTTACGACGATGAGTCCACACGAATTCGGCCACTACCGCTTGCGTTCGTTACGATATGGACACCACTGATAAAACATGAGGCTTAAAACTTATAACCCAAAAAATAATTCGTCAAATTAACATATAAGAAAACAAAATATTTAAGACTGTGTTTATTTGTTTGGAAAACCCGGGCGGTGGTAAAACCCAAGCGTTGTCGGTCCCGAGCAATGACGCGGTAACTATACACGAATTCGGTCAGTTTTGATTACGTACCTTACAATACTGGAACTAAAATAACACAAATAATATAAAACTTGAGGTAGACCAACAACCAATTTTCTTTGGGAGGGGGGGGGGGGGTTCGGTTGGTTGCGTTGTTGGTCATGGGCTTTAAATAAGGCCACGAGTCTGCGTGTTCCGAAACTAAAACAAAAAAAAATTGACACCCGTTACATTTATTATGGTAACTGAACTAAAAAAATCAAGGACCAATACGGTGCCGTCAAGTGATCCAATTGAACACTTGCAACACCAAACTTGTTAATTATATATACTAATAATAATACGATACAAAAAGGTAATTGATGTGGTATACATGCGCCACACAAATGAAACGCTTTACAATATACAAGTCTCGGCGGTGGGTCAACGCAAATTTTGTCGATTTCGTTTACATTTGTTTTGACAATTGAACTAAAATAAAATTCGGTAAAACTTGGGCGTGGTTAAAACCCGAGTGTTGTCGGTACTGGACGTTGTACGATGAGTCGGTAAAACCCGAGCATTGTCTGGCCAGACATTGTGACGGTGAGACGACACAAATTCGGTAAAACAAAAAACAAAACGTTGATTACGCATGTAGAAAAAAAACAAAAAAAAATTCGGTTGGTAAAACTTAGACGTTTTAGGAATTGGATATATAATAAACTTATTTTATAAATACTTTGAATTTGTGATAATAAGAACATATTTTTAAACAGGCATGCATGCCGGCTGATGGCCCCATAAATCAAAAGTAAAAAAATCGAAAAAATCATTTTTTTTACCATTGCAGGGATTTGAACTCAGGTTGGTAACAGAAAGACCAACTTTCAACAACTCTAAAGCCAACGGACCAGAACTAATTTATAAGAGTTAATTGCACAAATATATTATATATATGAAAGTTCTGGAGTGTGGCCCAATAATGGACTGCCACTTTGCCCAAAAAGAGTCTGTGGCGCCAAGAATGTATTTTACTTCTATTAGATAATATGAATAAAAACGAAAATGGGTGTTAAGAACTTGAAATCCGTTGGGTTTTGATGAATTTGTTCAAAGAGAAAAAAGATTTAAAGACAAACGTTGGTGATACATTGATGATAAACAAGATCTAATATATTGTTAAGATGTAATTAAATCGGGCTAAATGTATAGTAAGCTAATTCGATAAAATTGTTGTAAAATGGTGGTGTGTGTTAAGACTTGTGTTTTGACATGTTTATTGTTGACCTTGGGAGATTAACTACTTGGAGAAAAGACTAATGCAACCATAAGTTCTTTGGGAATTGTGAACGTTTTACACAACCCAAGCGTGGAATCATATGTGTTTACTACGTGTGGTTAGGTATTGGTGTGAACGTGTGTTAATGTGTTCGTCGTGCACACTTGTTAATAATGTTATACTGAGAGGTAGAGTTTCATTAAGACTATGGATGCACAATGAATTTGTCATCCAAAAGGGAGAAAATACGTGTGTGTCCTCGGGCGAAATGCGTTTCATCACATTTATGTGTTCACGATATTTTGTGGTTAACTTATGTTAATGAGGTAATATTATGAGTATCTTAGAAAATAACTCTAGTAAAAAATGCTTAAAATTTCATGTATAACAAGCGTCGCTCAACTTGTTAAAAATTCTAGATTCTCATTATAATTTTTTCCTTGGAAGTTAAGTTTGTGTTGTTATGATTCTAAAGTGCAATTCTTAATAGGCAATTTTGATAATTTTATATGGTGGTGCCTAATAATACGCTGTTAAATATGAAAAATCCATGATCAAAAGTTGTTTTATACAATTGTCACGGTCCTAACTACTATAAGTTTGTGAAGTAAATGTGAAATGATATACTTCTATAAAAGTGCAATAATAACACGACTATGTTCAAAAAGATGAATTATGGTGAATAACATAATGGAAACATGTTTCAAAAAGATGAATTATGCATAGTTTAGGTGGTGGTGGTTAATAAAGTTTGAAGCGATTCTTGGAAGAATAGTTTATAGATATTCATCGATGCAAACGAAATGTAAATAAATAAATCGAAAAGAAAAAATGGATATGATTATCTAATCTCATCTTGTTTGCATTCATCAACCTGCTTATTAGCTTTATGTTCTTCTTCTTCTTCTTCATGTTTATCAACTTGCATATGATTAGCTTCATTTCCCTCACCCGTGTATTCATATGATGGGACCAAAATGTAATTAAACGAATTTATATCCACGTATGAATATTCGTTGCTCTCCCATTTCTTCCCATAACTGTTTTTAATTCGACAATAATATCATTTGCCATTTGGTTTTAGCCAACAACCGGTGTTAATAATTAGCACGGCGTGTTTTTCTTTGTTAGCTGCTGATTTGTGTTTCCTTTTCCCTCATGTTTCGAGCTTTCCTTTGCATGTGATCTTGGGAGGTGCAATATTGGGAGGAGGATGATACGGGTCCGATGTTTCCTCTTTGTCACACACATACTTGAAATCTTTAAACAAATCTAGATACAAGGCTCCTAAAATAGGGAACTTTTTTCCATGAGGCCCAAAGTTGTCCACTATTTGCTTAGTCATTTCAGCCTTTACGTCAAAGTGTTGCAAGTCATCAATATAATATTTTTCACGTTTCTTAATCGAATAATATCCCTCATCTCATTCCCTCTTGGCCCGGGTGAATAGGTACGCTTCAATTCTTTAAAATCCTACATTCCTACAGAAATATTGTATATTATAAGGGCTATGATAGTCCGCATCGACCAATGGTTGAGGTGACAAGATATACGGACCGTCGTATTTAGTCATAGTCATAACCATGCCAACCATATCAGCAAGTACAACCGCTAAGCAACACCCTTGGCTCTTTTGGTTAGACACTTCGGATTGCTCATCATGAATAAAATATCCTTCCATATATATATAAAGTATCCTACAATCAAACTATTAAAAAATAATTAATATATCATTTACACACACATGTGGGTAGAAAGCAAAGCTCGAGAATAGAATAAATAACAACAGGTTGGTTGGTTATGGTTGGTCTTGATGTAACACCCCGACCGGAGGCGGATTATACATCGGGGCGCCACATATTGCTTCATTACTCGCGACACTATTGGTGTCAATATTTATTAATACACATTTTATCGCGCACGCGCAGCGGGGAAAATAAAGAACATAAATCAACATAAATCAATATATTTATAAATCATAATATTCAAATAACATAAACTTGTCTTGTTACATTTTAAATCTAGGTCCAAAACAAAAGTAAACATCCTATGTGTCCCCAAGCTTCAAAGCAGCTACTGCAAACCTGAACATGTGTTAAAATAAACGTCAAACACTTGCGTGTTGGTGAGAAATCAAGTTTAATAGATATTCATAGTTAATCATAGATAATCATAGATAACAACAGTAAATCTGCGCGCAACATATGTTAATCTGGTATCTAACAAGGGTGAAATCAGATTGTGACCAAGCCTTAGATTCATAGCTCATAGTTCAATCCGTACTCCCAATTGAGCACAAAAACAAGAAAACTGTGCAAGTGTAAACAAAAGAGAAAACATAAACGATAGGTTCTCCCGTGTCTACCAATGGATCCATGAGAACTTCGGAATAGGCCGAACAAAGCGGTTAATGATACACACATACAAATAACAGCCAAGTAAATATCCATAACACATGGGATACTGCGCGACTAAAACTTCATAAACAGTTTGAGACTCAGTTTTGTACGAACACATGAACATCCCAAAACATTAAAACAAAAAGGGATTAGATACGAGATTACTCACTTGATAAAGATGCGATGTAAGATAATGCAAGAACCAACTCTTAAACAAGCAAAGTTAACCTATAATTAAAGATTATGTTTCAACGATCGGTTTTAGGTCTAGGTAATAAGTTAGCATAATTAATAAGTAAATTATTATATATAATATATTACCGGAAAAGCAGGAAGAACAAGGAGGAAGACGGAGGCAAGAGAGGAGGCGGCAGGAGGACAACGGCAGAGAGCAAGAGGGAGGAAGAGATAATAAGTGTAGTGTGTGAAGTGTTAAGAAAATAGTATTATATTTATAGGCAAACCCTAGGGGACATAAACCCTAGAAAAGATCTCCAAAAGTAAAAGAAAAGATAACAGCAAAAAGATTCCAAAAGCAAGATCTCAAAAGATAACAAAAGATATCAAAAGCAAAAAGTAAAAGATTTCAAAAGATATGGCAGCAGGAAAAGAGGAAAAGCAAAAGGGAAAGCTGTCAGGGAACAGTAAAAAAAAGGCATGGGCAGGGACAGAAAAAGGTACAGGTCAAGCATGGCAAAAGCAGATCCTCAAAAGATAATGTCAGTTACTTTATCTACCAACCAATGGGGTTGGTACGCATGCAGCGCCGAAAGCAACTATTCAGACATAAAGCAAAGCAGGTCAACAGCTCAAAAGATAAGACAACACAAAAGCAAACGGCTAGATTTAAACAAGGGTTCAGCGCGAGAAGGCTGTGTGCGCGAGCGCGAAGGCTGGCACAACAATCCTTAGCGCGCTGCGGGAAGAATCACAAATCCTTAGCGCACTGCGAGAACATAAATTCCTAGCGCGCCGCGGGAACTACAAATTCTCAGCGTGCTGCGTGAAGAACTAGAATTCTTAGCGCATCGCGGGAAGAACATACATTCTTAGCGCGCTGCGAGAAGAGTTCTCTTCACGCATTGCAGGAACAAGATGTCTTCACGCAGGCTTCCTTAGCGCGAGGAGCTGCAGACATCCTTAGGCGAGAAGAACCAAAGGACAAGCAAAGAAGAGGGTTCAAGGCTTAAGGGTTAAGCAGGAGGGCGGGATGGCGACAAGACAAAGAGGCGGGACGACAAGAAAGGAAGGCGGGACGGCGGAAAGAAAGGGGAAGAGAAAGAGGCGGGAATGAACAAATAAAAATAAATATATTTAATTTACTCAGTTAAATTTACAAAGATTAATAATAAACTTTAAATCATAAAAAAGAAACGGATCAGAGAAACGGGTACCTGGGTCGGGTCGGATTCGGGCAGTTGTCACAGTCTCCCCTACTTTAAGAAATTTCGTCCCGAAATTTAACTCGTAGTAGGTGGCGCAGAGAAAAGGTACGGGTACTTGATCTTCATCTGATCTTCCCTTTCCCAAGTGAACTCGGCTCCGCGCTTGGACTGCCAACGAACTTTAACAATAGGGATGCGACTGCGCTTGGTTTTCTTCACCTCGCGATCCATAATCTCCACGGGCTTCTCAACAAAATGCATAGATTCATCAACTTGAACTTCATCAAGAGGAATGTGAAGGTTCTCGTCAGCTAAACACTTCTTGAGATTGGATACATGGAAAGTTGGATGCACATTACTGAGCGCGAGCGGCAGGTCAAGTTTGTAGGCAACTTTTCCTATACGCGCGAGAATCTTGAATGGTCCAACATAACGAGGCGCAAGTTTACCTTTCTTCCCAAAGCGGACAACACCCTTCCAGGGCGACACTTTGAGGAGAACAAGATCACCAACTAGAAATTCGAGAGGCTTTCGCCTGCGATCAGCATAACTCTTCTGCCGGCTTCTGGCAGTCAGCAGACGATCACGGATCTTGGCGATTTTATCGGTTGTCTCTTGAACTAGTTCGGGTCCTGTGATTTGAACTTCACCCACTTCGTTCCAACAAATCGGTGAACGGCACTTTCGACCGTAAAGTGCTTCAAATGGGGCCATACCAATGCTAGAATGATAGCTGTTATTATAAGAAAACTCGATCAAAGGTAGGTGTGAATCCCAATTACCTCCAAAATCAAGAACACAAGATCGAAGCATATCTTCAAGGGTTTGAATGGTTCGCTCAGACTGACCGTCAGTCTGAGGATGATATGCCGTACTCATGTCCAAGCGAGTTCCTAGCGCAGATTGGAGAGATTTCCAAAAGCGAGATATAAAACGGCCATCGCGATCGGATATGATGCTCAAAGGAGTACCATGGCGGCAGACAATTTCCTTGACGTAAAGCTGCGCGAGATGCTCAACATGGTAGGTTTCACGAATGGGCAGAAAATGAGCAGACTTGGTCAAACGATCCACTATTACCCAAATGCTATCATGTTTGCTTGCTGTCAAAGGTAACTTGGTAATAAAGTCCATTGCTATACCTTCCCACTTCCACGTAGGAATTTCTGGTTGTTCGAGCAAACCAGATGGGCGTTGGTGTTCAGCTTTAACTTTAGAACAAGTCAGGCACCTAGCTACGAACACAGCAATATCCTTTTTCATGCCAGGCCACCAATAAATAATGCGCAAATCCTTGTACATCTTATCAGCGCCAGGATGAATAGAATATCGAGATTTGTGCGCTTCACAAAGGATATCAGCGCGAAGATTCTCATCACAAGGGATCCAGATGCGATTGAGATAGCAGAGAATTCCACTCAGATTAGGGACAAAATGCGCTTCCGCGCCACACGCTAACTCGGCGCGAAGGTTGCCATTGCTGATGGATGCGCGCTGCGAGTCGCGAATGCGCGATTCAAGATCGTTTAGGATCGGCGCGAAATGAAGCTGGGTGCGCGGCAAGATACAGTTAAGCTGGCTGGGTTTACGGCTGAGCGCATCAGCTACCACATTAGCTTTACCAGGATGATACCGGATCTCACAATCGTAATCGCTGATGAGTTCGTTCCATCGGCGTTGTCTCATGTTAAGTTCCTTTTGATCAAAGATATGCTGAAGGCTTTTATGGTCAGTGTAGAGGATACACTTAGTACCATAAAGGTAGTGTCTCCAGATCTTCAAGGCAAAAACAACTGCACCAAGTTCGAGATCGTGAGTTGTATAATTCTTCTCGTGAATCCTAAGTTGCCTTGATGCGTAAGCGATAACCTTGCCTCGTTGCATAAGAACACAACCGAGACCTTGGTTAGAGGCATCACAATACACAACAAAATCATCACTTCCCTCAGGTAACGCAAGAACAGGAGCTTCACACAACAAACGCTTGAGCGTTAGAAAGGCTTCTTCTTGCTTCGAGCCCCAAATATACGGCTTACCTTTGTGCGTTAGAGCTGTTAAAGGCAAAGCGATCTTTGAAAAGTTCGAAATAAAACGCCGGTAATAACCAGCTAAGCCCAAGAAGGAACGGATTTCGGTTGGAGTAGATGGCGTAATCCAGTTCTTGATTGCTTCAATTTTGGATGGGTCGACATGAATACCCATCTTGTTTACAACATGACCAAGAAACTGTACTTCATCCGACCAGAAATCACACTTGGAGAGTTTGGCAAAGAGTTGCTCGGCTCTAAGCTTTTGCAATACCAATCGGAGATGTTGCTCGTGCTCGGCCTTGGTCTTAGAATACACCAGAACATCATCGATAAATACAATCACGAATTTATCCAAGAAAGGCCTACACACCCGATTCATAAGATCCATGAAAACGGCGGGTGCGTTGGTTAAACCGAAGGACATGACCAAGAATTCAAAATGGCCATAACGAGTACGAAAAGCAGTCTTGGGAACATCTTCATCACGAACACGCAACTGGTGATAGCCAGAACGGAGATCGATCTTGGAGAAACAAGAGGCACCTTGGAGTTGATCAAAGAGATCGTCAATACGCGGTAAGGGATACCGGTTTTTAATGGTGAGTTTGTTCAACTCGCGGTAATCAATACACATGCGAAACGATCCATCTTTCTTTTTAACGAACAACACCGGAGCACCCCAGGGCGAAGAGCTAGGGCGGATGAATCCTTTAGCTGTCAACTCTTGAAGTTGGCTTGCCAATTCTTGCATTTCAGCGGGTGCAAGACGATAAGGAGATTTAGCTACGGGGGAAGCACCAGGGACAAGATCAATACGAAACTCGACTTCACGAGCGGGAGGGATACCAGGAAGATCATCAGGAAAAACTTCAGGGAAGTCACGCACAACAGGGATATCGCGAAGTTTCTTCTTTTCTCCATCAGGTTTAACCACATGGGCTAAAAATGCAACACATTTCTTCCGCATGAGTTTCCGGGCTTCAGCGCAAGACATAAGCTTAAGACCGCGGGAGGGTTTCTCGCCAAAGATATGAAGATCACCATCTTCACGAGGAATGCGAATCAACTTCTTAGCGCAAATAACTTCGGCGCGATTATGCGAGAGCCAATCCATACCAATGATAACATCAAAACTTCCAAGAGGCATAGGAATGAGGTCAATTAGAAAATCGTTTTCGTTAAGGTTCAGCGTGCAATCTTTAATCACAGCGTTTAATAAAATAGTTTCACCATTAGCCAATTCAACTGAAAAGTTTTCGCTTAAGCTATCGCGCGGTCGCGCAAGCTTCTGCTCAAAAGCGCGAGAGATAAAACTTCTATCGGCGCCAGTATCAAAAAGTACAGATGCATAGTGACCGTTAAGTAAAAATGTACCATTAACTACGTCATTATTTGCTTGCGCTTGGTGCGCTGTTATGTTAAAGGCTCGGCCTCGCGCCGCTTGGTTCGAAATTTGGTTCACCGGATTCGCTTGAGTAATCTGGACTTGTAGCCTCGGGCACGCGTTCCGGAAATGACTGGGATCACCGCAGTTAAAGCACGATCTGGGTCGTGGGTTTTGGTAAGTTGGCTGTGGGTTCTGCGGGTAGGCTGGTGGTGTTGGCGCAATCGGATTGGAGGGAGGGGTTCTACAGTACTCAACGGAGTGACCTACGCGGCCACATCGGTTACATTGTCGACACGGGACTTGAGGTGGGTGATGAAGTCTACAGGTTGGGCAAAAGGGTTGGTTTCCTGTGTAAGGCTTCTTAGTTGGCGGGGCAGTAAGTGCTGGATTGGTTAAGGCATAGTTGTGGACTACAGGAGGTGCTGGGTAGGTTGACAGTGGGTTAGGCGCGTAAACTGGAGGTTGGTAAATGGGTTGTTGGGTAATGGGCGGGTTGGTAAGCGCATAGGCTTGTCTGCGCCTACGTTTCTGGTTATGGTTTGAGGGTTCTGGTTTGGTTTCTGTTGGTTCAGGGACAGTCTTGGTGGGTTTGGTCTTCTCAGTTCCCCGCAGGAACAGGGTTCCTGCTCTGACATGGTTGTCGCTGAGCACAGCGGCCAACTCGATGGCGTCAGAGAGGGTTGCTGGGTTTCTGGCCCATACGGAGTCTTGAATTTCCATGGGGAGACCCCCAAGGAACTTCTCGATGGCTCGGCGGGTAGGGGTAACAAGGTGAGGGACCAGTAAGCTTAGCTCGTGGAAGCGCGTCGCGTACTCGCGCGCTTCGCCGCTGTACTGTTTCAAGTTCCAGAATTCTTCTTCCAGGCGCTTGACTTCGTTGGGAGGGCAGAATTCTCGCATTAGGAGATCCTTAAATTCTTCCCAAGGTACGCTAGAAGCAGCTTCTGCGCCACGCGCATGAGCTACTCCATTCCACCATGTAAGCGCCCTAGATTCCAGGACACTTGAGGCATAGAGGGTTCGTCTGTCTGAAGGGCATTGGGTATGGAGGAAAGTGTTTTCAATCTTCTCGAGCCACTGGAGCATCACGGTGGCTCCCTCGAGACCTGTGAACTTGGGTGGTTTACCCGCATGAAAGGATTTAATGTTGTAGCTGGAGGTATTAGCATTGTTTTGGTTTAAGGCTTGGGCTATTGCGGCGGCCATTTCCTGGGAACGTTGCTGTTTACGCCTGCGTGATGCTTCTCTCTGGCGATAGCGAGCTGATAGTGGAGGCATTCTATAAAAGTTTTAGTTTTAGTTAATAACTTGGTTTCAGCGCAAAGTATAACCTTATAAAACTTGTTTCGCGAAGTTACATGCTATCAAATGCTGAAGTAAAACATGAATTTAAATGCAAACTTAATACAGAACGAATTCGAATTGGGAATCGACAATTCATGTATCACCATGACTTTCCAAATTCTCAATTTAAAATATACGAGTAAATATGTATTGGAGATTGACGATTCATGTATCACCATGACTTTTCAATCTTCAATATAAAACATACAAGAAATAAGCATTGGAGATTGACAATTCATGTATCACCATGACTTTTCAATCTTCAATTTAAAAACATAAAGTAAATGGGAATTGAAAGTCAACTATTCATGTATCACCATGACTTTCCGGATTTTCAATTCCAACAAACGAATAAAAATCGAAAAATCGCGAAATAAAACATAAAACCATACGCTGCGTAAGCGCCAGCATGTTTAATAAATAACGAGTAAATAACAATAAGCGCGCGAACATGAGATTTCTCTCATGCGCGAGAGGGGACTCTTAGGTTTTCTAGGTCGTTACGTCTAACCACCTATCCTAAAGTCAACGAGCTCTGATACCAATCTGTAACACCCCGACCGGAGGCGGATTATACATCGGGGCGCCACATATTGCTTCATTACTCGCGACACTATTGGTGTCAATATTTATTAATACACATTTTATCGCGCACGCGCAGCGGGGAAAATAAAGAACATAAATCAACATAAATCAATATATTTATAAATCATAATATTCAAATAACATAAACTTGTCTTGTTACATTTTAAATCTAGGTCCAAAACAAAAGTAAACATCCTATGTGTCCCCAAGCTTCAAAGCAGCTACTGCAAACCTGAACATGTGTTAAAATAAACGTCAAACACTTGCGTGTTGGTGAGAAATCAAGTTTAATAGATATTCATAGTTAATCATAGATAATCATAGATAACAACAGTAAATCTGCGCGCAACATATGTTAATCTGGTATCTAACAAGGGTGAAATCAGATTGTGACCAAGCCTTAGATTCATAGCTCATAGTTCAATCCGTACTCCCAATTGAGCACAAAAACAAGAAAACTGTGCAAGTGTAAACAAAAGAGAAAACATAAACGATAGGTTCTCCCGTGTCTACCAATGGATCCATGAGAACTTCGGAATAGGCCGAACAAAGCGGTTAATGATACACACATACAAATAACAGCCAAGTAAATATCCATAACACATGGGATACTGCGCGACTAAAACTTCATAAACAGTTTGAGACTCAGTTTTGTACGAACACATGAACATCCCAAAACATTAAAACAAAAAGGGATTAGATACGAGATTACTCACTTGATAAAGATGCGATGTAAGATAATGCAAGAACCAACTCTTAAACAAGCAAAGTTAACCTATAATTAAAGATTATGTTTCAACGATCGGTTTTAGGTCTAGGTAATAAGTTAGCATAATTAATAAGTAAATTATTATATATAATATATTACCGGAAAAGCAGGAAGAACAAGGAGGAAGACGGAGGCAAGAGAGGAGGCGGCAGGAGGACAACGGCAGAGAGCAAGAGGGAGGAAGAGATAATAAGTGTAGTGTGTGAAGTGTTAAGAAAATAGTATTATATTTATAGGCAAACCCTAGGGGACATAAACCCTAGAAAAGATCTCCAAAAGTAAAAGAAAAGATAACAGCAAAAAGATTCCAAAAGCAAGATCTCAAAAGATAACAAAAGATATCAAAAGCAAAAAGTAAAAGATTTCAAAAGATATGGCAGCAGGAAAAGAGGAAAAGCAAAAGGGAAAGCTGTCAGGGAACAGTAAAAAAAAGGCATGGGCAGGGACAGAAAAAGGTACAGGTCAAGCATGGCAAAAGCAGATCCTCAAAAGATAATGTCAGTTACTTTATCTACCAACCAATGGGGTTGGTACGCATGCAGCGCCGAAAGCAACTATTCAGACATAAAGCAAAGCAGGTCAACAGCTCAAAAGATAAGACAACACAAAAGCAAACGGCTAGATTTAAACAAGGGTTCAGCGCGAGAAGGCTGTGTGCGCGAGCGCGAAGGCTGGCACAACAATCCTTAGCGCGCTGCGGGAAGAATCACAAATCCTTAGCGCACTGCGAGAACATAAATTCCTAGCGCGCCGCGGGAACTACAAATTCTCAGCGTGCTGCGTGAAGAACTAGAATTCTTAGCGCATCGCGGGAAGAACATACATTCTTAGCGCGCTGCGAGAAGAGTTCTCTTCACGCATTGCAGGAACAAGATGTCTTCACGCAGGCTTCCTTAGCGCGAGGAGCTGCAGACATCCTTAGGCGAGAAGAACCAAAGGACAAGCAAAGAAGAGGGTTCAAGGCTTAAGGGTTAAGCAGGAGGGCGGGATGGCGACAAGACAAAGAGGCGGGACGACAAGAAAGGAAGGCGGGACGGCGGAAAGAAAGGGGAAGAGAAAGAGGCGGGAATGAACAAATAAAAATAAATATATTTAATTTACTCAGTTAAATTTACAAAGATTAATAATAAACTTTAAATCATAAAAAAGAAACGGATCAGAGAAACGGGTACCTGGGTCGGGTCGGATTCGGGCAGTTGTCACACTTGATAAAATAAAATTTCTTTTATTAAATTAAAAAACAATATATGCTCGTATTTACACGTTTTTATGTCAAAACACCATCCATAAAAGAACAAACTTACATAATATGTGGGTTTTGACCTAAGAAGACACGTTAAGATGTTACAAGACAACAAGCTACACATTAGTAAACTTAGTTATAATTACTTTATAAACTAATTGTAACATGAAACTACCAAGTCTTTTAATTTCCTAACTAAAGCAATTAAACTAAGTCCTAACTAGAATATAAATAATACTAACCAACCAAGAAAAACAAACCACCCACCCCATTCCCATTCAAGCACGTTCACAAAAGAGCCACCACATTACCTTCACCCTCTTGAACAAATCTCTCACTTTTTCAACTCCAAGACTCACAAATCTCTTTCTCAACTTGTGATTCCGTTGAGGCGTGGTGTGACACGGCTCGAGCTTAATAAGTGAAGCTCGGGCGCAGTCTTGTTTATTAAACGAGTTTACTTTTAGGCCCGACTCGGGCTCGGACTCGATTAAGCTCGGCTCGATCGAGCTTTTAACAAGCCAATCTCGAGTAGTTCGAGAGCACTCGGCTAGTTTGCACCCCTATGTGTTACTAGTCATATTTTAATAGATACCTAGCATGCTGGTTACTGGTTTAATTTGATACTTAGTTACTCTTTAACTAATTATAAAGGCATCTAAAGCTCAAGAACACGATATACTAGTAACTTTCTTTAAAAAGTATCAAAAAAAACTATATATATACACTTACTTTTAAACTAAGTAAGTGCATCTAAAACTTACTTCTGAAAACTCAATAGCATGTCGTAATCGTTATTTCATTAGCGAGTGATGTTGAATAAGACGTCATTCCAGATTTGCTTCATAAATCCACTTAAACCTCATGCTTGTTGATGAAATAATTAGTCTGCAAAAATTAATAATAATTAGAGAGTAACTATCAAATCAAATCAGTAACCAACATGCTATGTATATATTAAAATATGACTAGTAGCATACGGGGTGCAAACAAGTCGAGTTGTTCGCGAGCTACTCGATATCTCGTTAAAAAGCTTGATTGAGCCGAGCCTAAAAATAAGCGCGTTTAATAACAAGCCCGAGCCCGGGCTTCTCGTGCTCGAGCCGGCTCGTGAGCCTAAACGAACATATGAAAAAATTAATAAAAATAACTAAATAATAAATATTATTTTATACATAAAGTTCTAACAAAAAAAATATATAAAAATAACTGTAACCATATAAAAATATCTGATAAATATAAACAAGCCGAACCCGAGCCGAGCTTAAGCTTTGAAAATTCAAGCACGAGTCGAGCTCGATCTTTGAATATAAAGCTTTAATCGAGCTATGCTCGAGCTCTGTGTAAGTTAAAGGAGCCGAGCAAGCTCGGAGTCGGCTCGTTTGCACCCCTACCACTAACATATGCGATTATTATTATTAACCTTATATATACTTAAACAGATCTAAAAAGACAAATAAACAAAACAAACTTACGCAGTTACATATAACCCGCCGGTTGGACAAGTTGACTGGAAGTTAGAACTCCGGCGAGTTGCTCATCGTGGTTTATTATTATTAACCTTATATATACTTAAACAGATCTAAGAAGACTAATAAACAAAACAAACTTACGCAGTTACATATAACCCGCCGGTTGCACAAGTTGACTGGAATTTAGAACTCCGGCGAGTTGCTCACCGTGGTTTATTATTATTAAACTTGTATATACTTAAACAGATCTAAGAAGACAAATAAACAAAACAAACTTACGCAGTTACATATAACCCGCCGGTTGGACAAGTTGACTGGAATTTAGAAATCCGGCGAGTTGCTAACCGTGGTTTATTATTGTTAACCTTATATATACTTAAACAGACCTAAGAAGACAAATAAACAAAACAAACTTACGCATATACATATAACCCGCCGGTTGGACAAGTTGACTGGAATTTAGAACTCCGGCGAGTTGCTCACCGTGGTTTGTTATTATTAACCTTATATATACTTAAACAGATCTAAGAAGACAAATAAACAAAACAAACTTACGCAGTTACATATAACCCGCCGGTTGCACAAGTTGACTGGAATTTAGAACTCCGGCGAGTTGCTCACCGTGGTTTATTACTATTAACCTTATATATACTTAAACAGGTCAAAGAAGACAAATAAACAAAACAAACTTACGCAGTTACATATAACCCACCGGTTGGACAAGTTGACTGAAATTTAGAACTCCGGCGAGTTGCTCACCGTGGTTTATTATTATTAACCTTATATATACTTAAACAGATCTAAGAAGACTAATAAACAAAACAAACTTACGCAGTTACATATAACCCGCATGTTGGACAAGTTGACTGGAATTTAGAACTCCGGCGAGTTGCTAACCGTGGTTTATTATTATTAACCTTATATATACTTAAACAGATCTAAGAAGACAAATTAACAAAACAAACTTACGCAGTTACATATAACCCGCCGGTTGCACAAGTTGACTGAAAATTTAGAACTCCGGCGAGATTCACACCGTGGTTTATTATTATTAACCTTATATATACTTAAACAGATCTAAGAAGACAAATAAACAAAACAAACTTACGCAGTTACATATAAACCGCCGGTTGCACAAGTTGACTGGAATTTAGAACTCCGGCGAGATTCTCACCGTGGTTTATTATTATTAACCTTATATATACTTAAACAGATCTAAGAAGACAAATAAACAAAACAAACTTACGCAGTTACATATAACCCGCCGGTTGGACAAGTTGACGGGAATTTAGAACTCCGGCGAGTTGCTCACCGTGGTTTATTATTATTAACCTTATATATACTTAAACAGATCTAAGAAGACAAATAAACAAAACAAACTTACACAGTTACATTTAACCCGCCGGTTGCACAAGTTGACTGGAATTTTGAACTCCGGCGAGTTGCTCACCGTGGTTTATTATTATTAACCTTATATATACTTAAATAGATTTAAGAAGACAAATAAACAAAACAAACTTACGCAGTTACATATAACCCGCCGGTTGGACAAGTTGACTGGAATTTAGAACTTCGGTGAGTTGCTCACCGTGGTTTATTATTATTAACCTTATATATACTCAAACAGGTCTAAGAAGACAAATAAACAAAACAAACTTACGCAATTACATATAACCCGCTGGTTGGACAAGTTGATTGGAATTTAGAACTCCGGCGAGTTGCTCACCGTGGTTTATTATTATTAACCTTATATATACTTAAACAGGTATAAGAAGACAAATAAACAAAACAAACTTACGCAGTTACATATAACCCGCCAGTTGGACAAGTTGACTGGAATTTAGAACTCCGGCGAGTTGCTCACCGTGGTTTATTATTAGGAAAATTGGTTTTAAATAATCCCAACTATGCCCTATTGGCAGATAACAGTCCCAACTTAACACTTGGCTGGTGGCGGTCCTAACTAAAGATGTATTTGTTTTTAACGATCCGTGACTAACGAAGCCTTAACTCCGTTAGTATGATACTGAGTTGACATGCCATGTTGTCAAAAACCTGATTACGTGGCAGCTTACATGGCATAGTATCTTCTCTCTTGTGTAATGTCCCAATAATGAAGGCCACCTAGAGCATATACCACAAAGACAAGCCAACCACAGTCAACAAACGCAATAACCGACAATCCGACCGGCGTTTCGGCATTCCGCCGCTAGAACTCTGCTGAACCCCCACACCAGTGCCACCCCGCCGCAACCAAGGATTCTGAATTGAAACCCAGCAACGACTAACCACGGGTCGGAAAACATAAAATATACCCGTGATTTAGGGTTTATAGCACAATGACGAACCATCAGATTGTTCCTCTTCCTTACCCGACCAGAATCCGTTGGCCCCTTACTATTTAACCCCATATCACCTTGTTTATTAACCGGGTTTTGTTTAACGGGTCAGGCATGCCAAATGGATTGTCGATATAGGTTGTTAATTCTTCATTTTAAGCTTTTAATTTGATTCCAATTAGGGTTTGAAGGTGGTGGTGGTTGTAGGTCAATGACGGTGGTGGTCGCAGGTTGCTGGTGGAAGGAAGATGTTGAGGGTTAGGGGAAGAAGAAGAAGAAGGAAGGAAGATGTAAGGGATGTGGATTGGGGGCCACTTCTATATTGCCACATTTTTTTGACAACATGCATGCCAACTCAGCATCATACTAACGGAGTCAAGGCTTCGTTAGTCGCGGACCATTAAAAACAAATACACGTTTAGTTAGGACCGCCAGCCAATTGTTAAGTTGGGACTATTATTTGCCAATAGGGCATAGTTAGGATTATTTAAAACCAATTTTCCTTATTATTATTAACCTTATATATACTTAAACAGATCTAAGAAGACAAATAAACAAAACAAACTTACGCAGTTACATATAACCCGCCGGTTGGACAATTTGACTGGAATTTAGAACTCCGGCGAGTTGCTAACCGTGGTTTATTATTATTAACCTTATATATACTTAAACAGATCTAAGAAGACAGATAAACAACACAAACTTACGCAGATACATATAAACCGCCGGTTGCACAAGTTGACTGGAAATTAGAACTCCGGCGAGTTGCTCACCGTGGTTTATTATTATTAACCTTATATATACTTAAACAGATCTAAGAAGACTAATAAACAAAACAAACTTACGTAGTTACATATAACCCGCCGGTTGGACAAGTTGACTGGAATTTAGAACTCCGGCGAGTTGCTCACCGTGGTTTATTATTATTAACCTTATATATACTTAAACAGATCTAAGAAGACTAATAAACAAAACAAACTTACGCAGTTACATATAACCCGCCGGTTGCACAAGTTGACTGGAATTTAGAACTCCGGCGAGTTGCTCACCGTGGTTTATTATTATTAAACTTGTATATACTTAAACAGATCTAAGAAGACAAATAAACAAAACAAACTTAAGCAGTTACATATAACCCGCCGGTTCGACAAGTTGACTGGAATTTAGAAATCTGGCGAGTTGCTAACCGTGGTTTATTATTATTAACCTTATATATACTTTAACAGACATAAGAAGACAAATAAACAAAACAAACTTACGCATATACATATAACCCGCCGGTTGGACAAGTTGACTGGAATTTAGAACTCCGGCGAGTTGCTCACCGTGGTTTGTTATTATTAACCTTATATATACTTAAACAGATCTAAGAAGACAAATAAACAAAACAAACTTACACAGTTACATATAACCCGCCGGTTGGACAAGTTGACTGGAATTTAGAACTCCGGCGAGTTGCTCACCGTGGTTTATTATTATTAACCTTATATATACTTAAACAGATCTAAGAAGACAAATAAACAAAACAAACTTACGCAGTTACATATAACCCGCCGGTTGTACAAGTTGACTAGAATTTAGAACTCCGGTGAGTTGCTCACCGTGGTTTATTATTATTAACCTTATATATACTTAAACAGATCTAAAAAGACAAATAAACAAAACAAACTTACGCGGTTACATATAACCCGCCGGTTGGACAAGTTGACGAATTTAGAACTCCGGCGAGTTGCTCACCGTGGTTTATTTTTATTAACCTTATATATACTTAAACAGATCTAAGAAGACAAATAAACAAAACAAACTTACGCAGTTACATATAACCCGCAGGTTGGACAAGTTGACTGGAATTTAGAACTCCGGCGAGTTGCTAACCGTGGTTTATTATTATTAACCTTATATATACTTTAACAGATCTAAGAAGACAAATTAACAAAACAAACTTACGCAGTTACATATAACCCGCCGGTTGCACAAGTTGACTGAAAATTTAGAACTCCGGCGAGATTCTCACCGTGGTTTATTATTATTAACCTTATATATACTTAAACAGATCTAAGAAGACAAATAAACAAAACAAACTTACACAGTTACATTTAACCCGCCGGTTGCACAAGTTGACTGGAATTTTGAACTCCGGCGAGTTGCTCACCGTGGTTTATTATTATTAACCTTATATATACTTAAATAGATTTAAGAAGACAAATAAACAAAACAAACTTACGCAGTTACATATAACCCGCCGGTTGGTCAAGTTGACTGAAATTTAGAACTTCGGCGAGTTGCTCACCGTGGTTTATTATTATTAACCTTATATATACTCAAACAGGTCTAAGAAGACAAATAAACAAAACAAACTTACGCAATTACATATAACCCGCCGGTTGGACAAGTTGATTGGAATTTAGAACTCCGGCGAGTTGCTCACCGTGGTTTATTATTATTAACCTTATATATACTTAAACAGGTATAAGAAGACAAATAAACAAAACAAACTTACGCAGTTACATATAACCCGCCGGTTGGACAAGTTGACTGGAATTTAGAACTCCGGCGAGTTGCTCACCGTGGTTTATTATTATTAACCTTATATATACTTAAACAGATCTAAGAAGACAAATAAACAAAACAAACTTACGCAGTTACATATAACCCGCCGGTTGGACAAGTTGACTAGAATTTAGAACTCCGGTGAGTTGCTCACCGTGGTTTATTATTATTAACCTTATATATACTTAAACAGATCTAAGAAGACAAATAAACAAAACAAACTTACGCAGTTACATATAACCCGCCGGTTGTACAAGTTGACTAGATTTTAGAACTCCGGCGAGTTGCTCACCGTGGTTTATTATTATTAACCTTATATATACTTAAACAGATCTAAGAAGACAAATAAACAAAACAAACTTAGGCACTTACATATAACCCGCCGGTTGGACAAGTTGACTGGAATTTAGAACTCCGGCGAGTTGCTCACCGTGGTTTATTATTATTAACCTTATATATACTTAAACAGATCTAAGAAGACAAATAAACAAAACAAACTTACGCGGTTACATATAACCCGCCGGTTGGACAAGTTGAGTGGTATTTAGAACTCCGGCGAGTTGCTCATCGTGGTATATTATTATTAACCTTATATATACTTAAACAGGTCTAAGAAGACAAATAAATAAAACAAACTTACGCAGTTACATATAACCCGCCGGTTGCACAAGTTGACTAGAATTTAGAACTCCGTCGAGTTGCTCACCGTGGTTTATTATTATTAACCTTATATATACTTAAACAGATCTAAGAAGACAAATAAACAAAACAAACTTACGCAGTTACATATAACCCGTCGGTTGGACAAGTTGACTGGAATTTAGAACTCCGGCGAGTTGCTCACCGTGGTTTATTATTATTAACCTTATATATACTTAAACAGATATAAGAAGACAAATAAACAAAACAAACTTACGTTGTTACATATAACCCGCCGGTTGCACAAGTTGACTGGAATTTAGAACTCCGTCGAGTTGCTCACCGTGGTTTATTATTATCAACCTTATATATACTTAAACAGATCTAAGAAGACAATTAAACAAAACTAACTTACGCAGTTACATATAACTCGCCGGTTGGACAAGTTGACTGGAATTTAGAACTTCGGCGAGTTGCTCACCGTGGTTTATGGTTTGTGAAGATGGAGAGCTATTAAGTTGAGAGAAAGGTAGTTGTAGTTGTGATTCATGTGTGGTCTCTATCAAATAAGAAAACTTCTGAGCATAAGTTATAAAAGGGGAAGGTACACCTAACACATTATTACATTTAAGTTTTTAGAGGGTGTTTGGCTGAGTTTATTTTTTTTTCTTTTTGTTTTTTTGAGGGGAAAATGTCCAAAATACCCCTCCAACACCCCCTTAGTTTGTTGTCAAATCAATTGTAACAAAATTTTAATAATATTTTATCATGATTTTAAGGGAATTGTCATTTAATAGTATCTGTGTTTCATAAACTAACGTAGAACTGAATAGTAGAGGTGGGCAAATAAATCGATTAACTGAATTGATTCCAAAATCGAACATAGACTAAACCGGTTTGAAACCTATTATGTAGAAACCGGTTTGGAATCGATTGAAGCCATCGGTTTGAACCGGTTTGTAATTTTCTCCATCAAAACCGGTTAACCGAACCAAAACCGGGGCAAAAACCGGTCAAAACCCGAACCAAAACCGATCTTAACATTATAAGAAACCGGTTTCAACCCGAACCGAAACCGGTCAGAAAATTGGTTTTGACTTTTGTTGACCGAACCAAACCTGTTTTAACCCAAATCGATTTTTAGTTTTAAACCGGTCTGTGCACCTCTATTGAATAGCTTAACATGAACTAATTGGGTTATGGTCAAATACAAACAGTGTAGCATTTAGAAACGTAAAATATAAATAAGGTTAATTTTGAAGATAAATAACAATCACAAAAATTTGGTAAAAACATAAAATACAATCTTTGTAATTTTGTATTTTTTTTATGAGCAACAAAGTCCAGACATTCGAGATTATCCTTGATTCTGACAAATAGATCATTTTTTCGCTTGAAGAACAAAATGTTATGACGCGGCCTATCTCGTAAGAAGAAACCGACAACATGGTAATCCCCATGCTCACCTGGAGCAAATTGCTCTAGATAAAACTCAAATCGACAATCTTTTATTTATAACTAAAGTCACGCGACAATCAAGTTTGGCCTTGGTTATTCAAAAATCATATTACTTTAAGAAGGTGACATTAATAAATGGAATGAATAACAAATTATAATGAAAAAAGTTCAGAAGTTCAAACCGTTGTAAAATAATAAATTGTAAAATAAATGTCATTGAAGTTTACACCTTATTTTGGTGTACGGGAGTACAGATAGCTGGTTCGATTACGCCTATTCCTAATCCTAATCCTAAATGGAATGTAACGACGTAGGAAGAGCTAGCAAAAAAAAAGAAGAATCAAAAATAAATTATTTTGTCCTTGTCATACATTTTTAATACAAAGTATTAATACATTGACAACTCATTATCTCTTGTTACAAGAAAAAGCTGTTTCAAATACGTACTACAGTAAAATCCTGTCAAAATTAAATTCAAACTTTGAGACCGTATAATTTATAACAAACTACTTTGGATTACTTGAGTTATTATTATTATTGTATAGTTATGAATATTTTCATTTTCATAGAAAAATTGGCTTTATAACGTAAACTCACCCATCTAACCTTACTTTCATTTGGCCACAATAAAACTTGAAATATCACTACTTGTGAGTGACACTATTTCAACACATTTATACTGTTAAGTTACATAACTCAAAAAATATATAAACTTGTGTCTCTCTTGATACCTAACTCCGTTGCTTCACATCTAATATTTTCAATAATATCCAAACATAAATTAGTTTATATAAATAATCATAACTTGTTATTTAAGACATTACCAATTTTAATTACAATACAATTAGAAAACATAATCAGATATAATCTACTTGTCGATATTGGTCCCTCAAGTGCATCAACTTGTAACTTGAAGTCCAAAATTTAAAGCACAAAATAGAGGGGAGCAACTTAGCCGTCATAACCATTAATCTAAACATAACCGACATAAGAAAACCGATTTCAACCGGTAACCGGGGTCTAATGAAATTTCGAAAACCGTCAAATGCGGATCTCGGGTTGGTTAAAGATAATTTCAAACCCGTCATAACCGAACCTGCCCATTTATTTAACCAACAATATGTTTGGATTAACTTCCATCAAAATATTGCCGGATTTCACCATTATGATGTCTCTGGTTCAATATTTGTTATCAACTTAACTTGAATTTCATTCTAAGATTATGTAATGTCATTTTTAATATTTGGTATTAACATAATGGATTATATATTTTGTTATATTATGTCGTGTAATTTATTATTATTTTTTGTAATATTTGTTAAGAAACTTTTAGGCTTGATTGCATTGTTTTGGTTACGGTTAACCGACCCATAACCAGCTCTATATAATATTCAAAACCGGTTAACCGAAACCGCCATAACAGATCTGTTATGATTATTCCTATCTATTAACCGATATATCAGTTGTTATGGTTATAGATTTGGTCCAAACCCGTCTCAAACCAACTATACTCACCCATAGCATAAAATAATAATCATGGATAAACAATCCCTCGCATGCTTTATACAATTTTGTTTTATCACTTTTACATGATTTGTACACTTTTTTCCAGCTAAGTTACATACCATCAGTGTCCATCACTATCAAATCGTATACTTCTTTTGACAGTAATACACTAATAGCTATATTATATTATTAAGCATAAGTGATGGACAAAATAGTCATTTCATAATTAAAGGCCAAGGACAAAAATGACAATTCATAACAAGAAAAGTAATTTGCCACTACCCTGTTTTATTCTTCAAGCATATTATACAAGTAATTTGCCCTATCAAGTTTTGGTACATGGAACTTGTTTCATGCTCAAACCGTAATATGGATGTATAATTTTCTACATCCAACTTAATGCTCCTGTAAAAGAAAAGTTCTTTCTTCTATCTATTTATTATTATTATTATTATTATTGTTATGTTCTTGTTGATTAGGGTTCTAAACAGTCGGTTTATAAACGACCCGAATGAGCTTGCTTGGTTTGTGAATGAGCAGATTATGAGCGACTTTTTCCAAGCTCTTTATAGCACACTTTTAGAATGATACAATAAGGAGAAACATTGTGTACCAAACTTACTACCAAGGATGTGAAAGTGACTGCCACAGCCCAAACTGAGGGTGAGAATTTAGAACTTGCAAGTCTGAGGTATATCTCTAGCGTTAAATCGGTAACTGCTATTAATAATTTATTCTTATATTTTAGTTATAAGAATATTGTTTTTTTATTGCGATTTGAAAAAATCGGTGGTTATTGATGATCAGGGCTAGCAACCTTTTCCCGACACCTTGGTAAGTTTCAAATAAGGTTGACGTGGCAGTTGGTAAGTTAGTTAAGATGAGTTTAAATATGGAATCATGGGTTTGTTAATCTTGAAATGGTGTTGGTGAAGTTTACTCAATACAAATCTCCCTGGAACCTTTGTGCTTTTTGTCTATAACTACATAAGTTTGTTTATAAACTTTTGTGCAAATTTCACTTCATGAATGTAAAAAGAACATCTATTATCCATTTTTAATGTATTTATCATTTTGCTATCTTCTTGATATGAGTAATGTTGTAATGTAGCTATATTTGAAGGAGTTAAGCAACATGTCGGGACTCATTTTTTTGTATATTGTAATTTGGTTTTCTAAGGTGAGAAGCAACTCATTTTGTTGTACAACTATTGAATTTTGACTTTTTTTTTTTGGGATATCACCCTTTGCTATCGTTTTTTAGTTGTTTTTGTATTTAGAATGTCCATTTATGATGCGTAAACGAGGATTCAAATCGTTAAAGAAGTTGGGAAAACTAAAATGAGTGTTAGGTAAATGTTTTTTTGTCAACCAATTGATTTTCTTGGATTATAATTTATAAGAATCATATAGTTAGGTTGAGTAGAATGCAATTTGATTTTGGTCATTTAAAAGGCTACCTGTTAGTTCTCAAAAGTAGAACCCATGACCTCAAATGGCCATGTAAAAATACCTATTGATGGAAATTGATGCTAAGAGGCTGAGATTTGAAAATAAAGTTGCATATGGTACTTTTGGTGATTTGGAAGTTTTTCTAACTCTTTAAAGTTTAAACTTATTCAGTGTGAATACTTACAAAATGGTGTTTAAGTTTACACTATTGTAACATGTATTTAAAATATTGTCATATGAAGGTGAAATCAATGCAGGTTCTGTTATTAAATTTGAAGTGTAAACAATTGTTATTGCAGTTTGCATTAGGTCAAAATTCAAAACTAATGCAATAGAGACCCAAACTTTGTATAAACCTTGGTTAAACAGTCAAAAGAGCAAAATAAGACGGAAGGGCAGAATGGTAATTACAGGAGGAAGACATAACTGGTAAGATGTTTTATACGGTGGACATAATCATACACTTTGGTCAAAATTACTATCATGGAAAAAATCAAAATACTAGATAGGTTGACTTTTTTTTTTGTCAAAGTTGATACTTTTTAGCTCAAGGTTTGACTAGCCTCGGAGACGTCTTTTGGTGTTTGACTGTACTAAAATTCAATTCTATTTGATGATCTACTCTGTAAATGTTTTGAAAGGTATTTAATTAATGTCAATATGTAAATGCATAAGATATATTAATTATGTGAAAAAAGTTATATTAAATATGTAAACTTAAGAATGTTTTAAAAGGTATTTTATGACTATACTGGGAGCGATCATCTTCGCTCAGCAATCAATTAAACCAAAAACCGAACTAAACATAAAATAAACTGAATTGAATTCTAATTCGGTTACTCGCTTTGTTTTGTAGTCATAACCAAATTCTTATTCAGTTATCCAAATGTCATTAGCAATAAAGGACATGAAAACAATAATGATCTGCAAATTGTTGTTCACTCGGCTTTAAGGCTGGTATATTATACAAGAATTTAATCTGGTACTTTTATTTGATGATTTGGCAGAAGAACTTCTTCCGCTTCATCTAGACAAGATTTACTTTCTTCTACAAGAATCGATCAACACAAATAATGGCATTTAGGACCACTTAGCTGATTGTAAAGCCTATAATGTGTATGACATGCATAATAACCTTTTTTCATTATTAAAACTTTTTTAAGTGTAACTGCTTTATTTGACGATATACATACTCTAATGACTCTTAAAGTTGTTGTTATGGTTATGTGAACTAAGCAAGTGGTACTTCTTTATGCAGGCTTAAAAACTTTATATTTTCCTTGTGAAAACTTTAACAAATTCCTAATGGCAGTTTGTTTCTAAACATGTTTAGCAGGTTAGAGACTACACGATCAATACAAGTATCAAACATGAAAATGACCGCGGTTAACACTTGCCTTTGGTGGTTTGAGCATGAAAGTTATACGTTTTATGTACCAAGAAGGAGAAATGATGTACTTTAGCCTCCTAATTTTAAATATTTTAAAGATGTATAAAATTGGATAACACGTACACTTTTTTGCTAAACATGTCTTATCGTGTCTAACAAGTGCCCAATTTACCCGCCCGACAATCCCATGAGTAAGATTTTGTACTTATCATTTTAGATCACCCTTTTTCATTTAAATGACAACTTTAATATAATACTAATATAGATCTTTGGAAATAATCGATTTAACAAGTCCATTAAAGTTGCGTTTTGGCGGCTTCAACATGATTGACCCTTTTTAGATAGTTTATTATGAATCGGTTAAAAATTGATTGTCAACCATTTCATTTCCCTTGTTGACCGACAACTTAACCATTTTTACAATTTGTTGACCGACAATTTTGTGTTTTTAATTTAAGCATTCTTTCATCCATTGATTAAAGTTCAACTCTAGTTACTCACCAATTAACACACAATCAATCGTTTATGTTGATTTAAAATCACAAAACTCATATACCCACTTTTATTCACAAGTATTTCACAAAAGACAATGAATCTAATAAATACGCACACGTCAATATTTTAGAAAGCACCCAGCAGAACATCTAACAAACCATATGCATATGCAGCAGTGCGAGCGCACACAATGTATCTAATAAATACGCATACATCAGTGTTTTAGGAAGTACCCTACACAACATCTAACAAACCATATGCATATGCGGCGGTGCGAGTTGCGTTCGCACTGATAACTCTTTACACACCACATCAAACACTACAAACCAATGCGAGGGTATAATTTGCGCAAACCCGCAACAACGCGCGGGCACTTCTGCTAGTATATACAAGGGTTCCACTTATTATTTGTTATTACCTTTTACACTTTCTTATCCAAAGTTATCCTCATGCCACAAGAATATTAAAGACAGTCAAACACACAACATATGTATCAACTTTTTAACCCTAGAAGCACATTTAAACCCTTAACCCAATTGAGCCATCTTATTTTTATTTTTGTATTTGATATTATATGACCTCTCCTTGTCATGTCACCAAACCAACAAAATTAATTTTCCATAAGTTTACTCTAAATATATATTTTTTTTTCTGTTCAATTTGATTGTATAACTATTTCAATAAAAAAACACTCTTATCTATATTAGCTATTATAAAAACCGATAAAATTCATGAACTAGTGGCATTGTGTTTGCACATTTAAAATGGAGGTAGTGAGTTAAAACCTTGCACGTACAACGTTAGGAAATTATAGTTGGAAAAATTGTTGTTAAACAAAGAATAAAACCTAGTACTAGATAAAAAAATTAAACATGTCGATTAATGAAAAGGACAATTACCTTTTAACCCTATTTTTTACTGCTTCCCTTTACCCATATTTTTCACGCACTCTCCAAGGAGTTATATCGGTTTTTCCTTTTCTTCTAAGGTTAGTCACCGTCGTCTTATGCCTTTAACTGTGTGTTTATGTTGATGTTTGATCATAGTTTGTTGGCGTTATTATTGTGTGCTACTTCGAATTTACATTTATACTCTCTTAGTATATGTTCTCATTACATTGTTATGATGAATAGCAACATGTACTTTTGATTAAATCATGGTAATATGGTGAAGACTGAAAAGTATGAAAAATTTCAAACATTGTATTCTTTGATACCGATTTGTTATTATAGCGTTTGCAACTTCAAATTACATATATGTTCTCTTAGTAGATGTTCTTATTTCTAAAAAAAATAATATTTTTTTGACATTCTTGGATATATGAATATATCAATGGGTTAATTTGTTTTGTGCTATATCCCGTCGGGTCAAATTCAAGACACACTTATATGGGTTTGGAGAATTTGAGCTAAATCGATTCTTTTGTTGATTTCTTGTTAGAGAAGTATGAGCATCTATACATGGTTTGAAATTGTCAAAGATTTTACATATAAATATAAATATAAACAAAAACGGGTGTTAAGAACTTGAAATGTGTTGGGTTTTGATGAATTTGTTTCCAAATTCGTCAATGGGTGAATAAAAGAGAAAAAAGATTTAAAGACAAACGTTAGTAATACATTAATGTTAAACAAGTTCTAATATATGTAATTAATTGGGTTAAATGTATAGTAATCTAATTCGATCAAATTGTTGTAAAATGGTGTTGTGTTTTAAAGACTTGCGTTTTGACATGTTTAGTGTTGACTTTGGGAGATCAACTACTTGGAGAAAAGACCTATGCAATCGCAAGTACTTTCGGCAATGGTGAGCGTTTTACACAACCCAAGCGTGGAATCGTATGTGTTTACTACGTGTGACTAATTTGAATTTTAGTGTTTTTTATATTGCTATGAATGTGTTCACCACTTCACCATGCGCACTTGTTGAGAATGTTATACCAAGGGGTAAATTATTGAGTTTTTTTTTTTAATCAAAATGGGTGGGGTGAAAAAATTATTTACTAAAATGTGATTTGAAAAGTATTTACCAAAATATACATTTTTCATTTATTCGTTTATTTAACTAATCTAATATAACTTTTTTCTTCTTTTTTATTTAATCAACCAATTATTATTATTTTCTTTATTCTCTTGGATCAACTCATTTTAGACCTTTTTTTCAACTTATTAGTTAAAACTCATTATAGATATCGTACGAAGAATTTTCACCTTTGTGTATAACTATTTCTTTTTTTTTCTTTATTATAATTGAAACACATATATATATAAAGTTTGAGTCTTAAAAGCCGAAAAATTATTATACACAACCCGTTCAATCCTATTTAGAAACTCCACAATCTTGTTAGAGATAATAAGATAAATCATTGTTGAGTCTCAATAGTAAAATTTGAGTTCAAGTGATATACCACATCATGATTATAAGGCCTCCAAAAACTTGTTGCTAGGATGTTGAAATTAATGTGATGGGATCATAAAAAAGGCATTTGGAAAGGGACTTCTCTTTGGCACCTAAACACAATTTTGGCATGTTTGATGCATGCTCCAATTGACCAGAAGTACTAAAAATCTATTAGGTAAACATTTTAACACAATAAATGTATTATTGTGTGTGCAAATGTCTTACTCTAGTGAAAGTCGTTAGAAGACATGAATCATGGTGGTTTGTAACAACATTAACAACATGCAAGATAGTTTCATGAGGTTTACATAGGGCCGAAACGATGATTTAACACACGTATTTAGGTTAAGTGTCGGTTCCCGAAAGGAGACATGAATCATGTCCTTACAAAAAGACAAGGGCGAAAAGTTGGGGTGAGCAATAACCGTGCGTCCGTGCCATAATAAAAATCTAAAAAACTAAACCATAGCTGAATAAAATTGATGGTTATGGTTAAGTGAATATGAATAACTGACCATTTGGTTATCATTATGGTTAATATGTCTCCATAACCGAAACCGAGCAAACCCTTATATGTTTATGTTTCCAAATTTTATACCTATATTCCCAGCTTCTACAATCGTATATAACATAACTTGGAACATCAAAAACTAAGCTTTTAACCAAATACATTCGGTTATAGCCATGCTTAACCAATCTTTCATAACCAAATCCCAATTTTGGTTATAGACTTAATAGTAAACCTTTATAACCGAATCAAACCGACTTTACACACCCATAACAAAAGTAACGACGTTCCTAACATGTCACAACACGATTTTAAACGTGTTTAAATTTTACTCGACATATTTGATACAAATAAACATACGCCTATGTATTTTGAATGGTCAACAAACAAAGAATTGCCTAGTTACTCCGTAGTCCGTACGGGGTGACCGTGACCCAATGGCAAAATTCCATTGTTAGATGGCCTAACCAACCGTACGGAGCCCTTAAGCACCTCCAAGTTAATAATGGTTTTGGGGAAAACCCACCGGCCCAGAGGCCCAGTAGTGGTAAAACCCAGACGCCCACTTGATCGAACTAGATATCACAAAGATCCAAGTCTTCTTTCATTAAATCACTCATGCACTCCCCCAAAGTGTTGTATGTAGGAATCAAACATAGGTCTCTAATGAAGAACCCATGTCTTGGAAAGGACAAGCGTGTTCAGATTATAGCGGATATCTTTGATACAAATAAATAGAGGTGCAAAACCATGTATTTATAGGAAACAGAAGCGGGTAGGAACCAGTTTCGAGAATGGCCAACAAAAATCAAAACCGAGTCGGGTAGGAACTGGTTCCATGTATTTGACTAGGTTTTGACCGAGTTTCTAGGTTTCGGGTAAGGTCGGACGGAAAATAGTTTCGACTTCTGAGTATAGTCGGGTATTTGACTGAGTTTTCCAGTTTTTCGGGTTTCGGGTAGGGTTGGGAAGGAACATGTTCCGGGTATAGTCGGGTATATGACCATGTTTTGACCGAGTTTTCGGGTAGGGTAGGGTCGGGTTTTGATCGGGTAAAGATGGAAACGGTTCCAACAAGTCTGGGTCGGAGTCGGGTTCGGGCACAAGTCAGGTCAGGAGAGAAAGTAAGAAACCCAATACCAGGTCGTACCCACGAGTCATGTACAAGTAAGAACCGATTTCGAATCAAACACATCCAGCCGGATCCGAAACCGGGTATTTTGTGCACCTATACAAATAAACATACGATTTGCGTTTTATCCATAAAAGTTAAAAAATAAAACAAACAAATAAAAAACCAGAAATGGATTCCAAATCGGAGCCCTAAATAGAAAGCCATTTTCATTTCCTGTTTGCTATCATTCTCTCGTGTGTTTTCATTTTTAGCTCAAATTGTTCTTCAGATTCAATCTCTAATCGCAAAACACATTGGCTTATATTTTTTTACGCCATCGATTTTGCTCTCTAATTGTTGTCGTCTGTATATATTTTTATAATTTATAATTAGGGTTTCAGATCGGTATCGGCGGTTAGTTAATTCATTAGCTTTTACTTACGCCACAGTTCAATATGAACAACAACAATAATAATAACAATCCTAATATTAATAATAATAATAATAATAATTACGCACGTGGAGGTGGTGGTGGTAGGTATCCACCGGGAATTGGCCGCGGCGGCGGCGGTGGTGGTGGTGGAGGTTATTATGGAAACGCTAACCCTAATTTTCAGCAGCAGAAGAGTTACCAGCAGCAGCAACAGTATCCGCAAAGGAATCCGGTGCAGTTTCAACAGCAGCAGCAGCAGCAGCAGTGGTTGAGGAGGAATGCGGTGGGGAATGAGTCGAGTGCGGTTGATGAAGTCGAGAAGACGGTGCAGTCGGAAGCGGCTGATGCTAGGTATGGTTGGTGGTTAATGTTGTGTTGGATGTTTATGTGTATGTTAGGGGTGTAAACGAGGCGAGCCTGAGCTCGACGGATTGACTCGTTTATTACTTTATTAGTTGTTTTATATGAGCTTAAATGACCTAAGCTCGGCTGGGCAGTGTGAAGCTAATACATACAATTAGTGGTTAACATTATGTTAGATGTTTATATGTATGTTTTGCTTATTCTTGATGCTGCAATGTGTGTTATTATGTTTGTTTTGTTTAGCCAAATGGTGATTGAATTGCATAAAACATCAAGGTTACTTATCCGGTTTTGTGTACTGAGGACTTTGATTGTTGAAACTCTTTATGTTAGATATATGGTGTTTTGGTGTTAGGTGGTACAGATATATGGAAGTCTTGTTTAATGGCGTTAATTTTGCTTTTTAAGGTAGTATATTTGTTATTGTTGTAATCATCTTGTTTGTTTATAATGGAGAATTTTGATGTATGGTTTAAACTTTTTTATGCTAGATATATGGTGCTACAAATATATGGAAGTCTTGTTTAATGGCTTTAATTTTGCTATTAAGGCGGTATATATGTTGTTGTTGTAGATGATTTGTGCATTATTTTGTATTCTTGTATATGGCGTGTGCAATGTTAAAAGTGTGTTTGTTGGCTATTGTTGACTAACGTGGAAGTCTAAATGTCCAAACTCCGGTCTCATTGCAGTTCTCAAGATTGGAAGGCACAGTTGAGGCTCCCACCGGCTGATACGCGATACAGGACAGAAGTATGTTTGTTTTTGTTATACACGTTCTAATTCTGTTGTGTCTGAGAATATAATTTAAAATTATTTATTAATTTTCCATTCTTTCAGGATGTGACAGCCACAAAAGGAAACGAGTTTGAAGACTACTTTCTCAAGCGTGAGTTACTTATGGGGATATACGAGAAGGGGTTTGAGAGGCCATCTCCAATTCAGGAGGAAAGCATCCCCATTGCTCTCACGGGAAGTGATATTCTTGCAAGAGCTAAAAATGGCACGGGGAAGACAGCTGCTTTCTGCATTCCCGCTTTAGAAAAAATCGATATAGACAAAAATGTCATTCAAGGTTTTAAGTTTTAACTATTCACCTATTCTATGGTTTTTGATATCTGATTTGTGAAAAGCTAAAACGTTATCCATTTTGCAGTTGTTATACTTGTTCCAACCCGAGAGTTGGCTCTTCAGACGTCACAAGTGTGCAAAGAACTTGGAAAACATCTAAGCATTCAAGTCATGGTAACCACTGGTGGGACGAGCTTGAAAGATGACATCATGCGATTATACCAACCAGTTCATTTACTTGTCGGTACTCCTGGAAGAATATTAGATCTTGCAAAAAAAGGAATCTGTGCATTGAAAGATTGTGCAATGCTTGTTATGGATGAGGTGCAACTTAATTATCTGTGTAATTATTTCTGTTAATAGTCTCATATCTTTTAATTTTGTATGTTAGTTATATCTTTCCTATATTTTTACAGGCTGATAAACTTTTGTCACCGGAGTTTCAGCCATCAGTAGAGCAACTGATTCATTTTATGCCTAGGAATCGTCAAATTTTAATGTTTTCCGCAACATTTCCTGTGACAGTCAAGGATTTCAAAGATAGATATCTTCAGAAGCCGTATGTAATTAACCTCATGGACGAACTTACACTTAAGGGAATAACACAGTTTTATGCTTTTGTTGAAGAACGACAGAAAGTTCACTGCCTCAACACTCTTTTCTCGAAGGTTTTAGCTTTTTTATAATCAGAATATTTAAACCTTCAAACATCTAGTTATTTGATTTTTAAAACTTTAATTAGCATAACCACATGTTAATGTTATAGGTGATTTTCTGATTCTGTTGATTATTCAATACAAAATAATCATTTTTAACACTCATATCCAAACACCTTTTTTGTAGATTCTCTTTTACTAATCAGAAGCTTAACATTTCTGTTTTCATTATTTACAGCTTCAAATCAACCAATCAATCATTTTCTGCAATTCTGTAAACCGGGTTGAACTATTGGCCAAGAAAATTACAGAGCTTGGTTACTCTTGTTTCTACATTCATGCTAAAATGCTTCAAGATCACCGTAACAGAGTTTTTCATGACTTTCGTAACGGTGCTTGCAGGAATCTTGTCTGCACAGGTACTGCTTGTTTTTTTTTGTATTGCGTTATAAATATTTTTTTTGAATTATTTTGTTAACTTAAATCTCTTGTCATATATTTTTTCAGATTTGTTCACTAGGGGTATTGATATTCAAGCAGTAAACGTTGTTATCAATTTTGACTTTCCGAAAAACTCTGAAACATATCTGCACAGGGTATGGTTGGAATTTTATTTCATAGTTTGGTTACCGTATTTAAATCTTAAGAAAATATTAAATGATTCCTAATGCAGGTTGGTCGATCAGGGAGGTTTGGACACCTTGGTTTAGCAGTGAATCTTATTACTTATGAAGATCGTTTTAATCTGTACGCATATTATTCCTTTATACTTGCAAGAGTTTATGATTTAAAATTTTAACTCACTTTTATTTAATTTACTTGCTTTTTATCTTCTTTCCTCAGGTATAGGATTGAACAAGAACTTGGAACCGAGATAAAGCAGATCCCTCCGTTTATTGATCAGGCTATATATTGTCGGTGATTGGACCGACTTAACTTAGAAGATGCTGCATGGTGATTGGTGGTGAGTTTTAACTTTTAACTGTTAAACTATAATTTTGCATTGAAATAAATTAATAGAAACATCGTTCCCATAAAAGGAACCCAAGGCCATATTCCAATTTGAGTTTTACTCACATCTCGAATAAATTCAAGTCACTTGCTACATGACAAAACATTGTTTAAATCATAGTTTTAGAAAGTGATTAATTTATAATATTTTTATAATGTGAAAACGTTTTTTGTGATTATTTTGAAGATGGTTAATTTTTTTTAACTTGAATGGTTCAAATGATGCATTCTTAGGCCAGGTTTTGCTCAATGTGGCACATTCTAGTAATGACACTTTTTAAAACATGATTTATTTTATTAGTATTATTTATAAATAGACATTTTTCTGTTCATTCTAGAATTCGATCACACAGAGTTTCTTGTTATAAATATTAGAAGGCTACAAGTGAAAAACTTTAATATTTGTACCGGGTCATATTCCCTATTAGTCAGTCAAAGTGCATGTGCTGAACCACATGGCAAACATTTAGTTGCAGAAGACAAAAATTTGCTCTTTCATGTTGCCTGTAAAACTTCCAACAATAAGTGTTAGGAAAATATGATTTTTATGGTGTACTATACATTCAATAGTAATGCTAGTCAATTCCCAATTTCCCATGTGATGGAGATGGGATCCTGACCATGTTAAAAACATCATAAATTCCAACTTTGAAAGTACCCTTACTGAACCGAAAAAATCGTCAAGGCCAACCCCTGGGTAAGGCGAGCCGCGTGATCGGCTGAGGCACGTAACCTTTTGGGGTCAATTTTTTTTAGATATATGTTACTTTTTTTATAAAATAGGTATGGATCTTAACCATTTCAAATATAATTTTTTTATCCATAATTTATTTAAGCTATTGGGCCTAAACTAAATTGAAACATTAAAAAATGTAACATTAATCGTCGTTTTAAAAAATTAGTTTATATATTTTGTTACTTGTTAGGGTCTCTATGGGCCTTTTTTATTTCGGCTTGGTCAAGGTATTTAAATGCTCGGAGACGGCCCTGAAAATTGTATACCGAATACCGTACCAATTTCATTGGTTTGGTACGATTGAAAATACCGAAATTGAAAGGTACCAATTCTAAAAACATGAAAAAACGAATACTGGTACTGGTTGTGTTAAGTTGGTACTGTTTCGGTATGGTATCGGTTATGGTAACAATATTCGGTAATTAATGCTCAATGTATATTTTAGTTATATATATATACGTACATGTTATAAAACCAAGTTATGGGGATAAAACTGAGATTATATTCATAAGTTGATTATAATAGGTTCATTGTTATTGACTAATCTTTTTTTTTTTCTATTTACAGGTGGCAGTGACGTGGATCGAGTATTGTTGAAGGCTATTGGAATAACATAATTATGTTGGGATGAGAATTGGTTTCTTAATTTAAGATGTTGGATTTTTTTCTGTTCTTAACCAAAGTCAACACTTAAAGTGATATGATGCTTTGTGTTTTGAGGTGTTTTTAGGTAAACCACTTCAAGACTAATGTTTCTTTCTTTGTTTTATGTTTGACAATGTCGTCGTGTCTCGTCTTTTTAGATCGTTTAACATGTGGTAACACCCATGTTAAGTTGCTTTTAAGTTTCCTTGATGCTTAAAGAACTGATTTTGGAGTTTGAATAACAGTTGCAGTTCCTTTTAAAATTTAATATAAACGTATGCCTGGTAAATTGTGTGCGGTAATGGGTCAGAGCTGGTTCGTTTAATAAGACATTTTGGTTTGGGTTAGAAATTAGTACGTATTCAGACCAAAGTGGGTGGTTTTATGTTAAAAAACCTCTGCCACCACGAGCATCATCTTCAATTCTTCACTGTAGTCGCCACTCACCACCACTGCAACCATCGATGTCGTCTGGTTGTTAGACAACACCATTGTTGTCCACAAATCATTGGCTCCACTACAGGCACTGACGCCAACACCACTCTCGTTGCCTTTACTACTACCAACTTTTTTATGACCTTCATTGCCGTTCTTCATCGTTAGCCGCCAGTGATACTTTTCAAGACATCCCATTTTGATCTGGACCCGATTTGAAATAAACGAGTTGTCTGATCTAACCGTCCATTTTGCAAGACTTGTTAAAATATTAATAATATAAGGTAGCGTATATTACATGTAGAAATACAATGGTAATCTTTTAGCAATTAACTATATTCTTATCTTTGATTTTCGATCTAGTGCTTCCTGATGGCCAAAAGACAACATAATCCTAAAACTACGTAACCAACTGCTTTTCACACCATATGAACAACATTCGTAACAAGGACGTCAGAGTGGGAGATGTCTTCGATGGCAAACGACGACGAGATCTAACATAGGGATTGAGTTGGGGTAACAAAAAACATACAAAAGAAAAAAATTAAAATTATACCTACTTGCAATGCATCCTCAAGACATGATAAGACGGAGACCTAATTGATGGAACGTATTCGTGTACTCACTCTTTAATATAAATTGAGAGTTCTCATGTAGTTAACACACGTCTTTTAAGTTTTAACCTTTAAGCGGTTGCTGTCATGTAATTGATCGAATCCTTTTAAAAGAGGCCTCATATTCAAATCTAGTTTCTACAAGCTACATTTTATCTAACTACATTTAACATGTTTTATTAAACATGGTACCAATAGGGTCTCAAACTAAAAGGAAACATATATTCCTTTTTTGGAATACCAAATAGTATATGAAGAAGACACGTTCTTTAGGTATTATTATTATTATTATTATTGTTATTATTATTATTAAAACGAAATAAATATGAAACATAAAGCTTGGTCTTACTTAACCGACCTAGTGAGTCAGAGAGATATTAGTTAATCAGACTTCTTTATACGTAGTATAGACTAATAAATTCACACAAACAGTAAAATGTGTTAATTGAATTGTGAGCGTATAAATGCAGGGGAAAGCCAGAAAAAATGAAACAAAGCAATAAATTTTACTTTTCCCTGTTTGTTCTTTATTTATAAAAATTTCTTTTTTTTATTATTATTTTTGTTTAATACAGAATGTACCAAAACTCCTCTCAACTCTATTATATGTTTTAAAACTGTCACAAATTTAAATATTTGATTGTGTTTTAGATTTATAAAATTACGACACTAGTAAAAGCTAGAAAAAAATTACATGATTAAGATAGGGTCTTTAAGCCACTCGGTCCAATTGACAAAACTTTTACTATCCGTATTCGCAATTCATGAAAAACGAATAAATAAGGATGAGTAAAAAATTAGATCGTTTCAACTAACTGCACTAGAAAAAACTTACGGGACCGACAAATAATTCACCACGCGGAAAGACTAATCGTGTGAACCAAATTTCTCTTCTTATTGGTGACTAATAATGCGTCAAACCAAACCATAATTCCCGAAAGATAAAAGCCGTCACTGAAAGCAGTTCAAGCCACTTGCAAATTTTGTATTTTAGTTTTGTTAAAAACTTTTGAGATGGATTTTTTTTAATGTTTAAAGTTTATATTTTTTTAAATTTACACATATGGGATAATGATAATTTATATATTCTAGAACAAGATCAAGTATAGTGTTATTAGTATAATGTAACCATGAAACCAAAATACAAGATTGAAGTAAACTTAATAATTTTCACAATTCAATTGATAAAACATTAAAAGTTTTTTTTTAAAGTTTAAAACCTATGCGAGTGAAAACCAAAACCCATTATTTCTTTCTTTCTAATTTGACAATATTAGACAGGACTC
Source organism: Bidens hawaiensis (assembly GCF_021521415.1). Taxonomy (NCBI): domain Eukaryota; kingdom Viridiplantae; phylum Streptophyta; class Magnoliopsida; order Asterales; family Asteraceae; genus Bidens; species Bidens hawaiensis. The sequence goes on from NW_027492189.1 coordinate 340,697, forward strand.
AGGAGGTCATGTCAGTGGTCAAACAATTATAAACAAGTGAAAGCTAAGTCAACTTAAAACTTTCTTTAAAGCATATAGTCTTTAATATATCTATATTATTACCTCTAGTTACACGTCTCGTCACAACTCACAACCATTTTTACGTGTAGTGAGAAAAAAGACATATACACAGACTATAGCTTAGGTAATTGAATAATAAGCAATAGTAAATAAGTGTTATATACTGATAAATCGAAATGATTGGTCATATATAAATTATGACAATAATTGGCTGTAATCTTGCATGTTATTTTGGGCTGGATTTGACCGTTGACCGATTAATTAGCTGACTAGCCTAAAATTAATCAGTGAAATAGAAAATAGCGATTAGTCAAGGATTAATCAGTGCCTAATCAGGATTTTTGCAACATTGGCTACACGTACTTATAGATATATATACAAGATATATGTCACTAGATAGTATTTACTATTTAGATTTTCTCTTATAAATGTATACATTATTACTATATAACAATTGAGGATTTTGTGCTGCTACTGTATAATAATTAAGGACTTTGTACTGCTAAGCTTTTATTGGATCACTTGGCGACACTATATTCGTCCACAACATTTTGCATATAGTTTTGTTTTTATTTTAGTTCTAATATCGTAACACACTTGACGAAACAGACATAATTCGTGTATACTCATCACATTTTGTTTTAATTCCGGTACCGTAACAAATGTAACCGAATACCAATTTTATTTTTTGCTTATTGTTTTTTTCGTTCCGGTACCGTAACAAATATGACAGAAACCGACCGAATTTGTGTAGACTCACCGTCTCAACGCCCGAGATCAACAACACTTAGATCTTATCAACGCCCGAGTTTTACCGACCGACATCACCCCATTAATCCACCTCAATTTTCATTTTTATCTTTCTATTTTGTTTTGTTTTTAGCTATGGTATCATAACGTACATAACCGAAACCGACCAAACTCACATAAACTTACCGCCTCAACCCCCGGTCTATCAAACTATCATCACCCGGGTTTTACCGACCTACCCAACACTAGTTAATATTACAAAAATAGTTCTCCACAAAATGCAAAATCTATCCATAGTTTGATAATAGATCAATCACTATATTTTGATGCAAGCTTGCAATAAATGCATGTATAGACTTCATCCAATCCAGCTTGCAATTCTCTCTCTCCCTTAATATTATTATTATTATTATTACTGCTCAAAGTTAACCTCCTCAAGCTTGCTCTTCTACTTCTAATTCATTCTTATACATTATAATGGTGAGAGCACCGTGTTGTGAGAAGACAGGGTTGAAACGAGGACCTTGGGATAAAAAAGAAGACGACATTTTGATCGAGTACATTAAGAAAAATGGGCATGGAAGCTGGAGATCTCTTCCGAAACACGCTGGTACGTGTTGGATCATCTTCCCGACTTCTTGGAGATTATACTGATTCAACAAAACAGTATTATCATAATATGTTAACTTTAGTTTACTGTGAAAAGCTAACTAAAGTTAACATATTTTAAGTTCAGGTTCATCAAGAATATTAAAAAACAAACAACGTTTTTAATATTCTTGATAAACCTGCAAGCTAGGGTTTTGTTGCAAAATACTCTATAAGAACAAAGGGTTAAAATGTTTTGAGTGACATTTTTAGGGCTTAATAATTTAATAAAGGTGAATTGTTTAAATATAAAATAATGATATTATAATGTTTAATACTTTAAATATTTTGATAATAGTTATATTTTAAATAAGTACAGTGGTTAGAAAATATGGGATTAAATAAAAATAAAAGTTTAGTAATGAACACAAGTGATAAGAGTAAAGTTAATTTTTTTTTCATAACTTTTGAAAAGCTAAATTTATTTTTAATGGAAAGAGGAGGTTACAAATAGAACAAGTGAAGTTCGAGCTTGATTTGATGCTATTAAGATATGTTTAAACTTGGTTCGACTGAATCAGTATAACTCAATCGACGAACACACAAGAAGAATATAGTGATAACTTTAAATACTGTCATAAAAAAATATAACTCAAAAATCTATATTATAATCTCTCCTTCATAGGAATAATTCTAACTTGGTAAACATATAATAGACTCACCTTGGTGAACAAACAAACTAATAGAACCCTAATTAGCCCTTATATTCATTAACACAAATAATAGATTACTTGGGTCCGGCCCTCCGGCCACAACTCAATGACTCGTAAGTGGGCCCGGCATCCAGAAATGGTGCATTCCTTTATTGGCGTCAAGAATTCCAAACGGCCGTGTACGTATACTGTAGGTTCCTCACACACACACATGCACACTATGTATATTAACTTTTTTTAAAGAGCATTTGAAAGTGGACGTAACATTAGAGAGAAAACAAGAGTACTTGAAGCAAGGATGGGTGTTTGATGTGATGACTAACGTGAGGGTAGAGTCACAGGGCGACATATTTAACCTTTAGCGTCTCAGTTTTGCTGACAATATTTTCCCAACGACATGTTGATATAGGTCGACTACGGTCGTCAACAAATTTCTTCTAGTGTTACGCGTGTTTGAAAAAATATGTATCGCGTGTTCTAAAAGAAATTCAATCTATGAATTATAAGTTTATAACAACAATTTAGATATTTTTTTTTTAATTATTTATGAAAAACAAGTATGACCAAAATCTTCACCACCTCCCAAAAAATCTATTCTTCTACTGTTTTTCCTAGTTTATATTGGTGAAGGTGTAGGCTATTCTTTTTCTTGCTTAGTACATTTAAAGTATATGTACAATGTGTACAGCCTTCTGCTTTTGAGTTATGACTATAGAAGCTATACGTCACCAATACATATGTCAATGTTCACTTGTACCCAACATGCTGTATTAAAATCATTTATATTTAATTATTATTAGCAGTGCAAACTAGCTTAGCTCAACTAGGCTCGATCTTGGGTCGTTTAACTACATAAAACTAGAGCTCGGATTGTTTCAAGCTCTATTTTCAAAGCTCGAGCTCGGTTCACAATGGCGAAGGATAGTTGGGGCTAGGGGTCGCCCCGGCCCCCTCCGTTTTTGATGTGCAAATTTACCCGTTTTTGCTCGACATTTTTTATACGTAGTGTAAATTTACTCGTTTTCAACAGAAAATTTGATCAAGGCCCCCTCCGTTTACTGATTTTATAATGTTTATTTTCGTCCGGCCCCCTCAACATTTTCGTCCAAGCTTCGCCAGTGTCGGTTCGTCAGTAGATTTTCAAGCTCGAGCTCGGCTCATTTACTATTTATCAATTATTTTTTATATAATTATAAATATTTTTATATACTTTTTTCTTTTATAATTTTATGTATAAAATAATACATATTAATTAAGTTTTTTTATATATTTTTTTTCATAAGATTATATATATTAATTAACAATTATTAAATATAAATTTTAAAAAATTATATGAATGGCAGGCCCTTTTAGGCTCGCGAGCAGGCTCGAGCTCGATAATTGAAGCTCGGGCTCGGACTCTTTTATTAAACAATCTTACTTTTAAACTCAAGCTCGGTCTAGGGCTCGATTAAGCTCAGCTCAGTCGAACTTTTTAACGAGCCGAACTCGAGTAGCTCGCGAACAGCTCGACAAATAATTAAAAACAAGCTTACATGTTGTTTTGAATATTATTTCATAAATGTAAATAAGCATTTTTTTCAACCTTAAAATATCTTTTGTAAAACTTAGCAATTTCTTAATAAGAATGTTGCATGTATATATAGTTTCATAACTTTTTTGTGTACTGAAAATCGAAATTTAGATAACCTATACATGTATTTATACCTTTGGTCATAGGTCTTCTTCGTTGCGGGAAGAGTTGTCGTCTACGATGGGCAAATTACCTCCGACCAGACATCAAACGCGGTCCCTTCACACCGAAAGAAGAACAACTCATTATGCAGTTACATGCCATTCTTGGCAACAGGTATCATCTCTTTGGTTTTCTTAGTTACTCACAATTAACAAGTTAAAGCGTGTTCGAGTCAAAATGATCATTTTTGTTCTAATCAGATTCTATACGTTTGTTTCACTTTATCCGAATGTCTTAAATAATGAGCGTGTTAAATATGATCGTAACGTTTAGTCGTTTACAATTTTTTTAAAAAAAAAATCTAATATGCTTTAAAAGCATATTAAAAACACACCTTGATAACTTTCTACGTGTACCAAGTTTTCTGCTTTAAACTATTTATACTGGTTTAATAGTTGGTTACAAACCAAGTAAACTGAAAACCAAACCGAAACAGTTTAAAATCGACTCGGTTTGGTTTTCAGTTTAACCAAATTTAGTTATACGTTTTAAAAAATTTAATTCAGTTGAACCAGAACCAATAAGCATTTATCCTGTTAAAATTAAGAGTTTTTTATTTGAAACCGAAACCAAAACAAATTCATAAGGTTTTCAGTTCGGTTTTGACCATTTTGAATTCGGCTCTGTAAAGTAAAAAGTACAACAACGCTTTGCGCGTTCACTTTACTCAACCTTCAATATTTTCAGGTGGGCTGCAATTGCTGCTCAACTACCCGGAAGAACAGATAACGAGATCAAGAACTTATGGAACACTCACTTAAGAAAACGCCTCGTGTCTAAGGGCATTGACCCACAGACTCACGAGCCGTTTTATCTAGAGGGCTCAACAATACGCCTCCCCACCTCTTCTTCCACCCGCCACATGGCACAATGGGAGAGCGCCAGGCTGGAAGCCGAGGCCCGACTCTCAATGGAAGCGTCGGGTTTCTCACAACTCACGTCACCCAACACCGACTATTTCCTTCGTGTTTGGCACTCAGAAGTCGGTGAATCTTTTCGTAAGGGGAAACCAGTCTGCTTTAGCCCGGTTTCTAGCACCACCACGGAAATGAGGTCCAAACTAGACCACGAACCCGAGGGTACGATTACAAACCCGTCGAGCCCGAGTGAAATGGAAGATTCGTCGGATACCGTGATGCAGTTGTTCTTTGATTTTCATGGGAACAATGACATGAGCTTCTTAGAAGCTTAGTTTAGTTAAGTTAGCTAAAAACTTAATACTAGTTCGGGTTGGCAGGTTGACGGGTTTTGTTTTGGTAGTTTGGTTTAACCCGTCTATAAGAAGACAAAGTTTCTTTTTAGTTTTAACCAACGTCTTCGATGTATTATGATTAGTCGTAAACAAATCGACATGTTGAAGTAAACTTCATATATATATAAATTATGAAATTCGCTACGAAAAGTCGAAAACAACTATGTTCTTTACTAACTTGATTTAAGCATACTTTGTTCGCTTGTATGTTGATGCATATTGTATATTTGTATACCAAATGATCCGTAGACATATTGTTATTTGATTTAAGCATACTTTTTTTAATTAATCAACAAATATATTGGTAAAACAAACATGGAATTGGAAGGTAAAGTGATTTGCTCACATACGTTGGTAATTATTAAAAATGATCAATGGGTAATTTAAAATATAATTATTATCAACTCTATGCTACGTCCTTCCCAATGTGGTGTGTTGGTAGAGAGTTTGGGTTTTCTTAATGGAGACTCAAATTAAATTCGCGTTTACAACATTTTGGGGGAACACAGGTGGTTTAATGAAAGAAGACTGAGATTTTTGTGATCTTCAGTTTGATCCTGTTTTACCACCAGTGGGCCTTCGGGCGGGTGAGTTTTCACCGGAACTGGAGATAACTTGGAGGCGCTTAAGGGCTCCGTACGGCTGGGTTGGGTCAGTTGGCGGTAACCTTTAGCCATTGGGTCACCCCATACGAAGTACCTACGCATTCTATGTTTGTTGAACGTTAAAAAAAAAAATTCAACTCTGTGTTTCTCTACTTAATTTTCAACTTTTTCAACGCATATAAAAATTACTTTTTATTTAATTAAAAAATCAGTATTATTACGGATCTCTTAACTTATTACATATTAGGCATTTTGGCTTGTACACTAGTCAAGAACCCCATAGGCTAAAATCAATGAGTTACGTTGTCTCGTTATCTCTTTGTTTGGCGGGTTATGGTTTATCGCAATGGGAGGTGCATTCCAAGAACCGAAAACGATGGAGAAGGAAGGCATCGTAATACTTTGCCTACGCTTTACTTGACCGTCCACCGTCATGATGTCAATGAAGAATGAGCATAAATAGTGTGATATTTATGATGCGATGCAACTACAAGTAAGAAGAAGTCGGTTTAAAACATTTTATATTCCTAATAACCAGTGTATTCAACACCGGACCGGGTGAACCGATAGTTCGTATGGTTTGTTGTCCGATCCGGTTATAAAAATATTGTTAATAACTATAAACAATAACTATGAATAAAATTACAATATTACATCATGTAGTTTAATTGTACAACTTTACAAGTATGTTGGGATCCGATACATGGAACGTATCTTTGTATTCACTCGCTAATATTGGCCCAAACATTAATGGTTATATTGGCCCAAACTAGGGGTGTTTGAAAAGTCCACAACTTGCTCGAAAAACATCTATCTGAAATTTGATCCTAAGTTCAAATATGATTCCAACCGGTTTTACTACAATGGGCCTTTAGCAGCGGCTTTTCTCTAGAACATGAGATGATTGGTATGGGCTACCTAGGGATGTATGTGATTACGGACGTATGGAGTTGCCTTTTGTGATTGGGTTACCCCATGTACACGCGTTTTATTCGTTGGTCGTTAAAAAGAAAAAAAAAGAATAGTAAGCAAATAATTAAATTTTCCATATTTTATATTTGATAAAAATAACGAGGGGCGCGCGTTACCTTTATAGGTCATCTAAAAATTGGTTTGTACACAGTAGATATAGCAGTAGGTCATCTACAAAATTGGTCAAACGTTGCATTTGCATTTTCTAGTATTGCCAAAGTGGTATGTTCACTGAGCCGGAGAAAAAACCTAAGTCTGGGTCGAACAACTGAATCAGATCAGAAATTCGGTCTTGGTGACTTTCATACAATATTTAATTACCTTGCAAAAGAATCAAATCAATAATTATTCCCTAACACCACCCCGCGGCCCGTTCGAAATTCTGCCAGTGTTTCCAAAGAGTATGTACAGTGAGCCGGAGAAAAATCTGAGTATGGGTCGAACCACAGAATCGGATCAGAAATTCGGTCTTGGTGACCACCATACAGTATTTTATGACCCTACGAAAGAATCGGATCAATAATTATGTCATGGCGCCACCTCGCGGTCTGCTCGAAATTTTGCCAGTATTGCCAAATAGGTATGTTCACTAAGCCGAAGAAAAAAATGAGTATGGGTCGAACCACTGAATCGGATCAGAAATTCGGTTTTAGTGACCACCATACAGTATTTTATGACCCTACGAAATTATCAGATCAATGATTACGCCCTGAAGCCACCCCGCGGCCCGTTCCAAATTTTGCCAGTATTGCGAAAGGGGTATGTTCACTGAGTCGGAGAGAAAACTGAGTATGAATCGAACCACTAAATCGGATCAGAAATTCGGTCTTTGTGACCACCATACAATGTTTTATGACCCTATGAAAGAATCAGAACAATAATTATGCCCTGATGCCACCTCGCGGCGCGTTCGAAATTTTGCCAGTATTGCCAAAGGGGTATGTTCACAGAGCCAGAGAAAAAATTATGTATGGGTCGACCCACTGAATCGGCTCAGTAATTCGGCCTTGGTGACCTCCATACAATATTTTATGACACTACGAAATAAGCGGATCAATAATTATGCCCTGACGCCACCGCGCGACCCGTTCGAAATTTTACCAGTATTGCCAAAGGGGTATGTTCAATGACCTGGAGAAAAAACTGAGTATGGGTCGAAACGCTGAATCGGATAAGAAATTCGGTCTTGGTGACATGCATATAATATTTTATGACCCTACAAAAGAATCGGATCAATAATTATGCCCTGACGCCACTATGCGGCCCGTTCGAAAATTTTTCATTATTGCCAAAAGGGTATGTTCACTGATCCAGAGAAAAAACTGATTATGGGTCGAACCGCTTAATCGGATCAAAAATTCGGTCTTGGTAACCTCCATACAATATTTTTTGACCGTACCAAGGAATAGGATCATTAATTATGCCCTGACGCCACCATGCGGCCTGTTCGAATTTTTGTCATTATTGCCAAAGGGGTATGTTCATTGATCCGGAGAAAAAACTGACTATGTGTCGAACCACTGAATCGGATCAGAAATTCGGTCTTGGTAGCCTCCATACAATATTTTTTGACCCTACGAAAGAATTGGATCAATAATTATGCCCTGACGCCACCCTGCGACCCGTTCGAAATTTTGCCATTATTGCCAAAGGGGTATGTTCACTGATCCGGTGAAAAAACTGATTAGGGGTCGAACCGCTGAATCAGATCAGAAATTCGGTCTTGGTGACCTCCATACAACATTTTATGACCCTACGAAGGAATCAGATCAATAATTATGCCCTGAAGCCACCATGCGGCCCATTCGAAATTTTGCCAGTATTGCCAAAGGGGTATGTTCACTGATCCGAAGAAAAATCTGAGTATGGGTCGAACCGCTGAATCGGATCAGAAATTCGGTCTTGGTGACGTCCATAGAATATTTCTTGACCCTAAAAAAGAATCGAATCAATAATTATGCCATGACGCCACGCCACGACCCGTTCGAAATTTTGCCTGTATTGCCAAAGGGGTATCTTCACAGATCCGGAGAAAAAACCGAGTATGGGTCGAACCATTTAATCAGCTAAGAAACTCGGTCTTGGTGACTTACATACAATATTTTTTGACCCTACGAAAGAATCGGGTCAATTATTATGCTCGACGTCACCCCGCGGCTCGTTCGAAATTTTGCCAGTATTGCCAAAGTGGTATGTTCACTGATCCGGAGAAAAACTGAGTATGGGTCGAACCGCTAGATCGGATCAGACTTTCGGTCTTGGTGACCTCCATAAAATATTTTATGACCTTACGAAAGAATCGGATCAATGATTATGCCCTAACGACAACATGCGGCACGCTCGAAATTTTGTCATTATTGCGAAAGAGGTATGTTCACTGATCCGGAGAAAAAATTGAGTATGGGTCGAACCGCTGAATCGGATCAGAAAGGCGGTCTTGGTGACCTCTATACAATATTTTAGGACCTTACGAAAGAATCGGATCAATGATTATGCCCTAAAGCCAGGCCGCGGCGCGTTTGAAATTTTGCCAGTATGCCAAAGGGGTATGTTCACTAATCCGGAGAAAAACCTGACTACGGGTCGAAACGCTGAATAGGATCAGAAATTCGGTTTTGGTGACCTCCGTACAATATTTTTTTACCGTACCAAAGAATCGGATAAATAATTATGCCCTGACGCCACCATGCGGCCCGTTCGAAATTTTTCCGTTATTGCCTAAAGGGTATGTTCACTGATCCAGAGAAAAAACTGATTATGGGTCGAACCGCTTAATCGGATCAAAAGTTCGGTCTTGGTGACCTCCATACAATATTTTTTTACCGTACCAAAAAATCGGATCAATAATTATGCCCTGACGCCACCATGCGGCCCGTTCGAAATTTTGTCATTATTGCCAAAGGGTTATGTTCACTGATACGGAGAAGAAACTGAGTATGGGTCGAAACGCTGAATCGGATCAGAAATTTGGTCTTGGTGACCTCCATACGATATTTTTCGACCGTACCAAAGAATCGGATCATTAACTATGTCCTGACGCCACCATGCGGACCGTTCGAATTTTTGCCAGTTTTGCCAAAGGGGTATGTTCACTGATCCGGAGAAAAATCTGAGTACGGGTCAAACCGCAGAATCGGATCAGAAATTCGGTCTTGGTGACCTCCATACAATATTTTATGACCCTACGAAAGAATCAGATCAATGATTATGCCCTAACGACATCATGCGGCATGTTCAAAATTTTGCCATTATTACGAAAGAGGTATGTTCACTGATCCGGAGAAAAACTGAGTATGGGTCGAACCGCTGAATCGGATCTGAAAGTCGGTCTTGGTGACCTCCATACAATATTTTAGGACCCTACGAAAGAATCAGATCAATGATTATGCCCTGACGACACCATGCGGCCCGTTCGAAATTTTACTATTATTGCCAAAGTGGTATGTTCACTGATTCAGAAAAAAAACTGAGTATGGGTCGAACTGCTGAATCGGGTCAGAATTTAGGTCTTAATGACCTCCATAAAATATTTTTTGAACTTACGAAAGAAGCGGATCAATAATTATGCCCTGATGCCACGCAGCGGCCCTTTCGAAATTTTGCCAGTATGCCAAATGGGTACTGATCCGGAGAAAAAACTGACTATGGGTCGAACCGGTGAATCTAATCAAAAATTCGGTTTTGTTGACCTCCATACAATATTTTTTGACCCTACGAAAGAATCAAATCAATAGTTATGCCCTGACGTCACCATGCGGCCCGTTCGAAATTTTGTCATTATTGCCAAAGGGTTATGTTCACTGATCCGGAGAAGAAACTGAGTATGGGTCGAAACACTGAATCAGATCAGAAATTTGGTCAAGGTGACCTCCATACAATATTTTTCGACCGTATCAAAGAATCGGATCATTAACTATGCCCTGACGCCACCATGTGGCCTGTTCGAATTTTTGCCAGTTTTGCCAAAAGGGTATGTTCACTGATCCGGAGAAAAATCTGAGTACGGGTCAAACCGCATAATCGGATCAGAAATTCGGTGTAAGGCCCTGATACCGGTAACCCTACTTTGGTATTGGATTTACTCATAAACACAGTTCAAATATCAAAGTTAATTAAAACATCACGGGGAACATAAAAACTTTCATAAAACATCTCATAACAAAACATAACTTGTCTTAAAATAACCATTCTTGTCTTTCAAAATAACATAATAATAAACATAAACGTCTTCCGATGCCAGTCCTTTATTCTTCCGCCACGTGTCCCGTCAAGCGAGCTGCCTCATCCTACTCACCTGCGTGCATACTATAAGTCAGCTACGCTGAGTGAGTTCTAGTTAATCACATTTCATATTATACATACACTTACCTTCAATCATGCATCCGAAGATACATAATAATTACTTTACTATCTTAATCTCATACATACATTCATACTTTATTACTTCCATACTACATAATTACTGTCCATTATATCTCAGATATTATTAGGGTCTGATCCCTCTTTTCTTTGTCTATCTCAGATATTATTATGGTCTGATCCCTCTTTACTTCTCTATCTCAGATATTATTAGGGCCTAATCCCTTTCTTCTCTATCTCATATATTATTAGGGTCTGATCCCTTATTTCTTCATCTTCGTATATACTGTCTTTACATACCCGTAATATACATATACTTTCTTTCTATCATTCTTTTGTACTCATATGTCATACATTCTTTTGTAATATATTTTGACACTAAAAAAGAATCAGATCAATAATTATGCCCGGACGCCACACCGCGGCCCGTTCGAAATTTTGCCAGTATTGAAAAAAGCGTATGTTCATAGATCCGGAAAAAAACTGAGTATGGGTCGAACCATTTAATCAAATCAGAAATTCGGTCTTGGTGACTTACATACAATAATTTTTGACCCTACGAAAGAATCGGATCAATAATTATGCTCTGACGTCACCCCGCGACCCGTTCAAAATTTGGCAGTATTGCCAGAGGGGTATGTTCACTGATCCGGAGAAAAAACTAAGTATTGGTCGAACTGCTAAATCGGATCAGAAATTCGGTCTTGGTGACATCAATACAATATTTTTTGACCCTACGAAAGAATCGGATCAATGATTATGCCCTCACGCCACCATGCGGCACCTTCGAAATTTGGCCAGTATTGCCAAAAAGGTATGTTCACTGATCCGGAGAAAAACTGAGTATGGGTCGAATCGCTAAATCGTATCAGAAATTCGTTCTTGGTGACCTCTATACAATATTTTATGACCTTATGAAATAACCGGATCAATAATTATGCTCTGACGCCACCATGCGGCCCGTTGGAAATTTTGCCATTATTGTCAAAGGGGTACGTTCACTGATCCGGAGCAAAAACTGATTATGGGTCGAACGGCTGAATCGGACAGAAATTCGGTCTTGGTGACCTCCATACAATATTTTTGACCATACCAAAGAATCAGGTCAATAATTATACCCTCACGCCACCATGCGGCCTTTTCGAAATTTTGTCAATATTGCCAAAGGGGTATGTTCACTAATCCGGAAAAAAAACTGATTATGGGTCTAACCACTGAATCGGAGCAGAAATTCGGTCTTGGTGACCTCCATACAATATTTAATGATCCTATGAAAGAATCAGATCAATAATTATGCCCTGACGCCACATCGCGGCCAGTTCGAAATTTTACCTTTATTGCCAAAAGGGTATGTTCACTGATCCGGAGAATAAACTAAGTGTGGGTCGAACCGCTGAATCGGATCAGAAATTTTGTATTGGTGACCTCCATACAAAATTTTATGACCTTACGAATGAATTAGATCAATAATAATGGCCTGACGCCACCACGCGGCTCGTTCGAAATTTTGCCAGTATTGCCAAAGGGGTATGTTCACTGATCCGGAGAAAAATCTGAGTATGGGTCGAACCGCAGAATCGGATTAGAAATTCGGTCTTGGTGATTTACATACAATATATTTTGACACTAAAAAAGAATCAGATCAATAATTATGCCCTGACGCCATACCGCGTCCCGTTCGAAATTTTGTCAGTATTGCCAAAAAAGTATGTTCATAGATCCGGAGAAAAAATGATTATGGGTCGAACAATTTAATCAGATCAGAAATTCGGTCTTGGTGAGTTACATACAATAATTTTTGACCCTACGAAAGAATCGAATCAATAATTATGCTCCGACGTCACCCCGCGACACGTTCGAAATTTGGCCAGTATTGCCAGATGGTTATGTTCACTGATCCGGAGAAACAACCAAGTATGGGTCGAACCGCTAAATCGAATCAGAAATTCGGTCTTGGGGACATCAATACTATATTTTATGGCCTTACGAAAGAATCGGATGAATGATTATGCCCTCACACCACCATGCGGCATGTTCGAAATTTGGCCAGTATTGCCAAAGAGGTATGTTCACTGATCCAAAGAAAAACTGAGTATGGGTCGAATCGCTAAATCGTATCAGAAATTCGTTCTTGGTGACCTCTATACAATATTTTATGACCTTATGAAATAATCGGATCAATAATTATGCTCTGACGCCACCATGCGGCCCGTTGGAAATTTTGCCATTATTGCCAAAGAGGTATGTTCACTGATCCGGAGAAAAAGCTGATTATGGGTCGAACCACTAAATCGGATCAGAAATTCGGTCTTGGGGACCTCCATACAATATTTTTGACCATAGCAAAGAATCGGGTCAATAATTATACCCTCACGCCACCATGCGGCCTATTCGAAATTTTGCCAATATCGCCAAAGGGGTATGTTCACTGATCCGGAAAAAAAAAATTGATTATGGATCGAACCACTGAATCGGATCAGAAATTCGGTCTTGATGACCTCCATTGACAAAAAGGTATGTTCACTGATCCGGAGAAAAAACTAAGTGTGGGTCGAACCGCTGAATCGGATCAGAAATTCGGTCTTGGTGACCTCCATACAAAATTTTATGACCTTACGAATGAATTAGATCAATAATTATGCCCTGACGCCACCACGCTGCTCGTTCGAAATTTTGCTAGTATTGCCAAAGAAGTATGTTCACTGATCCGGAGAAAAATCTGAGTATGGGTCGAACCGCAGAATCGGATTAGAAATTCGGTCTTGGTGACTTACATACAATGTATTTTGACACTAAAAAAGAATCAGATCAATAATTATGCCCTGACGCCACACCGCGGCCCGTTCGAAATTTTGCCAGTATTGCCAAAAGCGTATGTTCATAGATCCGGAGAAAAAACTGAGTATGGGTCGAACCATTTAATCAGATCAGAAATTCGGTCTTGGTGACTTACATACAATAATTTTTGACCCTACGAAAGAATCGGATCAATAATTATGCTCTGACGACACCCCGCGACCCGTTCGAAATTTGGCCAGTATTGCTAGAGGGTTATGTTCACTGATCTGGAGAAAAAACTAAGTATGGGTCAAATCGCTAAATCGGATCAGAAATTCGGTCTTGGTGACCTCCATACAATATTTTATTACGCTACGAAAGAATCGGATCAATGATTATGCCCTAACGCCACCACGCGGCACGTTCGAAATTTTGCCATTATTGCCAAAGTGGTAAGTTCACTGATCCGGAGAAAAATCTGAGTATGGGTCGAACCTCTGAATCGGCTCAGAAATTCGGTCTTGATAACCTCAATACAATTGACCCTATGAAAGAATCGGATCAATGATTATGCCCTGAATCCACGCCGAGGCCAGTTTGAAATTTTGCCAGCATGCCAAAGGGGTATGTTTACTGATCCGGATAAAAAACTGACTATGGGTCGAAACGCTGAATCGGATCAAAAATTCGGTCTTGTTGACCTCTATACAATATTGTTTGACCTAACGAAAGAATCGGATCAATAATTATGTCCTGACGCCACCATGCGGCCAGTTCGAAATTTTACCATTATTGCCAAAGGGGTACGTTCACTGATCCGGAGAAATAACCTATCGTGGGTCGAACCCCTGAATCGGATCAGAAATTCGGTCTTGGTGACCTCCATATAGTATTTTAGGACCCTATGAAAGATCAATAATTATGCCCTAACGCCACAATGCGGCTCGTTCGAAATTTTGCCAGTATTGCCAAAGGGGTATGTTCACTGATCCGGAGAAAAATCTGAGTATGGGTTGAACCTCTGAATCGGATCAGAAATTCGGTCTTGGTGACCTCAATACAATATTTTATGACCCTACGAAAGAATCGGATCAATGATTATGCCCTGAATCCACGCCGAGGCCCGTTCGAAATTTTGCCAGTATGCCAAAGAGGTATGTTCACTGATCCGGAGAAAAAACTGACTATGGGTCGAACCGCTGAATCGGATCAAAAATTCGGTCTTGTTGACCTCCATTCAATATTTTTTCACTCTACGGAAGAATCGGATCAATAATTATGCCCTGACGCAACCATGCGGCCTGTTCGAAATTTTGCTTTATTGCCAAAGAGGTATGTTTACTGATCCGGAGAAAAAATTGAGTATGGGTCGAACCATTGAATCGAATCAGAAATTCGGTCTTGGTGACCTCCATACAATATTTTATGACTCTACGAAAGAATTAGATCAATAATTATGCCCTGACGACACCATGTGGACCGTTCGAAATTTTGCCATTATTGCAAAAAATGTATGTTCACTGATCCGGACAAAAGGCTGAGTAAGGGCCGAACCTCTGAATCGGATCAGAAATTCGGTCTTGGTGACCTCTATACAATATTTTATGACTTTACGAATGAGTCGGGTCAATAATTATGCCATGACGCCACCATGCGGCTCGTTCGAAATTTGCCCGTATTGCCAAAGTGGTATGTTCACTGATCCGGAGAAAAATCTGAGTATGGGTCGAACCTCTGAATCAGATCAGAAATTCGGTCTTGTTGACCTCCATACAATATTTTTTGACCCTACGAAAGAATCGGATCAATAATTATGCCTTGACGCAACGATGCGGCCCGTTCGAAATTTATGCCATTATTGCCAAAGGGGTATGTATGTTCACTGAACTAGAGAAAAATCTGAGTGTGGGTCGAACCACTGAATCGGGTCAGAAATACGGTCTTGGTGACCTCCATATAGTATTTTATGACCCTATGAAAGAATCAAATCAATAATTATGCCCTGACGCCACAATGCGGCCCATTCGGAATTTTACCATTATTGCCAAAGGGGTATGGTCACTGATCAGGAGAAATAACCTATTATGGGTCGAACCCCTGAATCGGATACGAAATTCGGTCTTGGTGACCTCCATACAGTATTTTATGACCCTATGAAAGATCAATAATTATGCCAAGACGCCACAATGCGGCCAGTTCGAAAGTTTACCATTATTGCCAAAGTGGTATGTTCACTGATCCGGAGTAAAAACTGAGTATGGGTCGAACCACTGAATCGAATTAGAAAGTCGGTATTGGTGACCTCCATACAATATATTTCTGACCCTATGAAAGAATCAGATCTATTATTATGCCCTGACGCCACCGTCGAAATTTTGCCATTATTGCCAAAAGGGTATGTTCACTAAACC
The DNA here is from genome assembly GCF_021521415.1 of Bidens hawaiensis. Lineage (NCBI taxonomy): Eukaryota > Viridiplantae > Streptophyta > Magnoliopsida > Asterales > Asteraceae > Bidens > Bidens hawaiensis. The sequence goes on from NW_027492189.1 coordinate 356,920, forward strand.
AGAGAAAAAACTGAGTAAGGGTCGAATCGCTGAATCAAATCTTAAATTCGTTCTTGGTGATCCCCATACAATATTTTATGACCCTACGAAAGGATCGCCCTAAAGCCACGCCGCGGCCCGTTTGAAATTTTGCCAGTATGCCAAAAGGGTATGTTCACTGATTCGGAGAAAAAACTGACTATGGGTCTAACCACTGAATCGGATCAGAAATTCGGTCTTGTTGACCTCTATACAATATGTTTTGACCGTACGAAAGAATCAGATCAATAATTATGCCCTGACGCTACCATGCGGCCGGTTCGAAATTTTACCATTATTGCCAAAGGGGTATGTTCACTGATCCGGAGAAATAACCTATTGTGGGTCGAACCCCTGAATCGGATCGGAAATTCGGTCTTGGTGACCTTCATACAGTATTTTATGACCATATGAAAGAATCAGATCAATAATTATGCCCTGACGCCACCGTGTGGCCCGTTCGAAATTTTGCCATTATTGCCAAAAGGGTATGGGTCGAACCTCTGAATCGGATCAGAAATTCGGTCTTGGTGACCTCAATACAATATTTTATGGCCTTACGAAAGAATCGGATCAATGATTATGCCTTAAATCCGAGCCGAGGCCCGTTCGAAATTTTGCCAGTATGCCAAAGGGGTATGTTCACTGATCTGGAGAAAAAACTAACTATGGGTCGAACCGCTGAATCGGATAAAAAATTCGGTCTTGTTAATCTCCATACAATATTTTTTGACCCTACGAAAGAATCGGATCAATAATTATGCCCTGACGCCACCATGCGGCTCGTTCGAAATTTTGCCAATATTCCCAAAGGGATATTTTCACTGATCCGGAGAAAAAACTGATTATGGGTCGAACCGCTAAATCTAATCAGAAATTCGGTTTTGTTAATCTTCATACAATATTTTTTGACCGTACCAAAGAATCGGATCAATAATTATGCCCTGACGCCACCATGCGGCATGTTCGAAATTTTGCCATTATTGCCAAAGGGTATGTTCACTGTTCCGGAGAAAAAACTGACTATGAGTCGAACCACTGAATCGGATCAGAAATCTGGTCTTGGTAACCTCCATACAATATTTTTTGACCCTACGAAAGAATCGGATCAATAATAATGCCCTGACGCCACCATGCGGCATGTTCGAAATTTTGCCTTTATTGCCAAAGGGGTATGTTTACTGATCCGGAGAAAATCTGAGTATGGGTCGAACCACTGAATCGAATCAGAAATTCGGTCTTGGTGACCTCCATACAATATTTTATGACCATACCTAATAATCAGATCAATAATTATGCCCTGACGTCACCATGCGGCATGTTCGAAATTTTGCCTTTATTGCCAAAGGGGTATGTTTACTGATCTGGAGAAAATCTGAGTATGGGTCGAACCACTGAATCGAATCAGAAATTCGGTCTTGGTGACCTCCATACAATATTTTATGACCATACGAAATAATCAGATCAATAATTATGCCCTGACGCCAACATGTGGCCCGTTCGAAATTTTGCCATTATTGTCAAAAAGGTATGTTCACTGATCCGGAGAAAAAACTGAGTAAGGGCCGAATCTCTGAATCGGATCAGAAATTCAGTCTTGGTGACCTCAATACAATATTTTATGACCATACGAAAGAATCGGATCAATGATTATACCCTGAATCCACACCGAGGCCCGTTCGAAATTTTGTCAGTATGCCAAAGGGGTATGTTCACTGATCCGGAGAAAAAACTGACTATGGGTCTAACCGCTGAATCGGATCAAAAATTCGGTCTTGTTAACCTCTATACAATATTTTTTGACCCTACGAAAGAATCTGATCAATAATTATGCCCTGACGCCACCACCCGGCTCGTTCGAAATTTTGTCATTATTGCCAAAGTGGTATGTTCACTGATCCGGAGAAAAAACTGATTATGGGTCGAACCGCTAAATCGGATCAGAAATTCGGTCTTAGTGACCCCCATACAATATTTTTGACCGCACCTAATAATCGGATCAATAATTATGTCCTGACGTCACCATGCGGCATGTTCGAAATTTTGCCTTTATTGCCAAAGGGGTATGTTTACTGATCCGGAGAAAATCTGAGTATGGGTCGAACCACTGAATCGAATCAGAAATTCGGTCTTGGTGACCTCCATACAATATTTTATGACCATACGAAATAATCAGATCAATAATTATGCCCTGACGCCAACATGTGGCCCGTTCGAAATTTTGCCATTATTGCCAAAAAGGTATGTTCACTGATCCGGATAAAAAACTGAGTAAGGGCCGAACCTCTGAATCGGATCAAAAATTCGGTCTTGGTGACCTCAATACAATATTTTATGACCCTACGAAAGAATTAGATCAATAATTATGCCCTGACGCCACCATGCGGGCTGTTCGAAATTTTGCCATTATTGTCAAAGAAGTATGTTCACTGATTCGGAGAAAAAACTGACTATGTGTCGAACCACTGAATCAGATCAGAAATTTTGTCTTGGTAACCTCCATACAATATTTTTTGACCCTACGAAAGAATCGGATCTATAATTATGCCCTGACGCCACCATGCGGCGCATTCGAAACTTTGCCATTATTGTCAAAGGGGTATGTTCACTGATCCGGAGAAAAATCTGAGTATGGGTCGAACCTTTAGAAATTCGGTCTTGGTGACTTACATACAATATATTTTTACACTAAAAAAGAATCAGATCAATAATTATGCCCTGACGCCACACCGCGGCCAGTTCGAAATTTTGCCAGTATTGCCAAAAGCGTATATTTACTGATCGAGAGAAAAAACTGAGTATTGGTCAAACCATTTAATCAGATCAGAAATTTGGTCTTGGTGACTTACATACAATAATTTTTGACCCTACGAAAGAATCGGATCAATAATTATGCTCTGACGTTACCCCGTGACCCGTTCGAAATTTGGCCAGTATTGCCAGAGGAGTACGTTAAGTGATCCGGAGAAAAACTGAGTATGGGTCGAACAGCTAAATCGTATCAGAAATTCGGTCTTGGTGACATCAATACAATATTTATGACCCTACGAAAGAATCGGATCAATGATTATGCCCTCACGCCACCATGGGGCACGTTCGAAATTTGGCCAGTACTGTCAAAGAGGTATGTTCACTGATCCGGAGAAAAAACTAAGTGTGGGTCGAACCGCTGAATCGGATCAGAAATTCGGTCTTGGTGACCTCCATACAAAATTTTATGACCTTACCAATGAATTAGATCAATAATTATGCCCTGACGCCACCAAGCGGCTCGTTCGAAATTTTGCCAATATTGCCAAAGGGGTATGTTCACTGATCCGGAGAAAAATCTGAATATGGGTCGAACCGCAGAATCGGATTAGAAATTCGGTCTTGGTGACTTACATACAATATATTTTGACACTAAAAAAGAATCAGATCAATAATTATGCCCTGACGCCACACCGCGGCCCGTTCGAAATTTTGCCAGTATTGCAAAAAGCGTATGTTCATAGAACCGGAGAAAAAACTGAGTATGGGTCGAACCATTTAATCAGATCAGAAATTCGGTCTTGGTGACTTACATACAATAATTTTTGACCCTACGAAAGAATCGGATCAATAATTATGCTCTGACGTCACCCCGCGACCCGTTCGAAATTTGGCCAGTATTGCCAGAGGGTTATGTTCACTGATCCGGAGAAAAAACTAAGTATGGGTCGAACCGCTAAATCGGATCAGAAATTCGGTCTTGGTGACATCAATACAATATTTTTTGACCCTACGAAAGAATCGGATCAATGATTATGCCCTCACGCCACCAAGCGGCACGTTCGAAATTTTGCCAGTATTGCCATAGAGGTATGTTCACTGATCCGGAGAAAAACTGAGTATGGGTCGAATCGCTAAATCGTATCAGAAATTTGTTCTTGGTGACCTCTATACAATATTTTATGACCTTATGAAATAATCGGATCAATAATTATGCTCTGACGCCACCATGCGGCCCGTTGGAAATTTTGCCATTATTGCCAAAGAGGTATGTTCACTGATCCGGAGAAAAAACTGATTATGGGTCGAACCGCTGAATCGATCAGAAATTCGGTCTTGGTGACCTCCATACAATATTTTTGACCATACCAAAGAATCGGGTCAATAATTATACCCTCACGCCACCATGCGGCCTATTCGAAATTTTGCCAATATTGCCAAAGTGGTATGTTCACTGATCCGGAAAAAAACTGATTATGGGTCGAACCATTGAATCGGATCAGAAATTCGGTCTTTGTGACCTCCATACAATATTTAATGATCTTATGAAAGAATCAGATCATTAATTATGCCCTGACGCCACAACGTGGCCAGTTCGAAATTTTACCTTTATTGCCAAAAGGGTATGTTCACTAATCCGGAGAAAAAACTAAGTGTGGGTCGAACCGCTGAATCGGATCAGAAATTCGGTCTTGGTGACCTCCATACAAAATTTTATGACCTTACGAAATAATTAGATCAATAATTATGCCCTGACGCCACCACGCGGCTCGTTCGAAATTATGCCAGTATTGCCAAAAGGGTGCGATCACTGATCAGGATAAAAATCTGAGTATGGGTCGAACCGCAGAATCGGAATAGGAATTTGGTCTTGGTGATTAACATTCAATATATTTTGACACTAAAAAAGAATCAGATCAATAATTATGCCCTGACGTCACACCGCGGCCCGTTCGAAATTTTGCCAGTATTGCCAAAAGCGTATGTTCATAGATCCGAAGAAAAAACTGAGTATGGGTCGAACCATTTAATCAGATCAGAAATTCGGTCTTGGTGACTTACATACAATAATTTTTGACCCTACGAAAGAATCGAATAAATAATTATGCTCTGACGTCACCCCGCGACCCGTTCAAAATTTGGCCAGTAGAGGGGTATGTTCACTGATCCGGGGAAAAAACTAAGTATGGGTCGAACCACTAAATCGGATAAGAAATTCGGTCTTGGTGACATCAATACAATATTTTATGACCCTACGAAAGAATCAGATCAATGATTATGCCCTCACGCCACCATGCGGCACGTTCGAAATTTGGCCAGTATTGCCAAAGAGGTATGTTCACTGATCCGGAGAAAAACTGAGTATGGGTCGAATCGCTAAATCGTATCAGAAATTCGTTCTTGGTGACCTCTATACAATATTTTATGACCTTATGAAATAACCGGATCAATAATTATGCTCTGACGCCACCATGCGGCCCTTTGGAAATTTTGCCTTTATTGCCAAAGAGGTATGTTCACTGATCCGGAGAAAAAGCTGATTATGGGTCGAACCACTGAATCGGATCAGAAATTCGGTCTTGGTGACCTCCATACAATATTTTTGACCATACCAAAGAATCGGGTCAATAATTATACCCTCACGCCACCATGCGTCCTATTCGAAATTTTGCCAATATTGCCAAAGAGGTATGTTCACTGATCCGGAAAAGAAAACTGATTATGGGTCGAACCACTGAATCGGATCAGAAATTCGGTCTTGATGACCTCCATTGACAAAAGGGTATGTTCACTGATCCGGAGAAAAAACTAAGTGTGAGTCGAACCGCTGAATCGGATCAGAAATTCGGTCTTGGTGACCTCCATACAAAAATTTATGACCTTACGAATGAATTAGATCAATAATTATGTCCTGACGCCACCACGCGGCTCGTTCGAAATTTTGCCTGTATTGCCAAAGAAGTATGTTCACTGATCCGGAGAAAAATCTGAGTATGTGTCGAACCACAGAATCGGATTAGAAATTCGGTCTTGGTGACTTACATACAATATATTTTGACACTAAAAAAGAATCAGATCAATAATTATGCCCTGAGGCCACACCGCGGCCCGTTCGAAATTTTGCCAGTATTGCAAAAATCGTATGTTCATAGATCCGGAGAAAAAACTGAGTATGGGTCGAAACATTTAATCAGATCAAAAATTCGGTCTTGGTGACTTACATACAATAATTTTTGACCCTACGAAAGAATCGGATCAATAATTATGCTCTGACTCTACGAAAGATCGAAATTTGGCCAGTATTGCCAGAGGGGTATGTTCACTGATCCGGAGAAAAAACTAAGTATGGGTCGAACCGCTAAATCGGATCAGAAATTCGGTCTTGGTGACCTCCATACAAAATTTTATTACGCTACGAAAGAATCGGATCAATGATTATGCCCTAACGCCACCATGCGGCACGTTCGAAATTTTGCTATTATTGCCAAAGTGGTATGTTCACTGATCCGGAGAAAAATCTGAGTATTGGTCGAACCTCTGAATCGGATCAGAAATTCGGTCTTGGTAACCTCAATACAATTGACCCTATGAAAGAATCGGATCAATGATTTTGACCTGAATCCACGCCGAGGCCAGTTTGAAATTTTGCCAGCATGCCAAAGGGGTATGTTTACTGATCCGGATAAAAAACTGACTATGAGTCGAACCGCTTAATCAGATCAAAAATTCGGTCTTGTTGAACTCAATACAATATTTTTTGACCCAACGAAAGAATCGGATCAATAATTATGCCCTGACGAAACCATGCGGCCCGTTCGAAATTTTACCATTATTGCCAAAGGGGTACGTTCACTGATCCGGAGAAATAACCTATTGTGGGTCGTACCCCTAAATCGGATCAGAAATTCGGTCTTGGTGACCTCCATATAGTATTTTAGGACCCTATGAAAGATCAATAACTATGCCCTGACGCCACAATGCGGCTCGTTCGAAATTTTGCCAGTATTGCCAAAGGGGTATGTTCACTGATCCGGAGAAAAATCTGAGTATGGGTTGAACCTCTGAATCGGATCAGAAATTCGGTCTTGGTGACCTCAATACAATATTTTATGACCCTACGAAAGAATCAGATCAATGATTATGCCCTGAATCCACGCCTAGGCCCGTTCGAAATTTTGCTAGTATGCCAAAGGGGTATGTTCACTGACCCGGAGAAAAAACTGACTATGGGTCGAACCGCTGAATCGGATCAAAAATTCGGTCTTGTTGACCTCCATACAATATTTTTTACCCCAACGGAAGAATCGGATCAATAATTATGCCCTGACGCAACGATGCGGCCCGTTCGAAATTTTTGTCATTATGCCAAAGGGGTATGTATGTTCACTGATCCGGAGAAAAATCTGAGTATGGGTCGAACCACTGAATCGGATCAGAACTACGGTCTTGATGACCTCCATACAATATTTTATGACCCTATGAAAGAATTAAATCAATAATTATGCCCGGACGCCACAATGCGGCCCGTTCAAAATTTTACCATTATTGCCAAAGGGGTATGTTCACTAATCCAGAGAAATAACCTATTATGTGTCGAACCCCTGAATTTTTTTTCATATTTGATAAATTTTTCATATTTAATTATATAGAAATTCGGTCTTGGTGACCTCCATACAGTATTTTATAACCCTATTAAAGAATTAGATCAATAATTATTTTCCTGACGCCATTATGCGGCTCATTCGAAATTTTACCATTATTGCCAATGAGGTATGTTCATTGATCCGGAGAAAAAACTGAGTATGGGTCGAACCACTGAAGCAAATCAGAAATTCGGTCTTGGTGACCTCCATACAATATTTTATGACCCTATGAAAGAATCAGATCAATAATTATGTCCTGACGCCACTATGCGGCTCATTCGAAATTTTACCATTATTAACAATGAGGTATGTTCATTGATTCGGAGAAAAAACTGAGTATGGGTCGAACCACTGAAACAAATCAGAAATTCGGTCTTGGTGACCTCCATACAATATTTTACGACCCTAAGAAAGAATTAGATCAATAATTATGCCCTGACGCCACCTTGTGGCCCGTTCGAAATTTTGCCATTATTGCCAAAAGGGTATGATCCTTGGACCAGAGAAAAAACTAAGTAAGGGTCGAACCGCTGAATCAGATAATAAATTCGTTCTTGGTGATCTCCATACAATATTTTATGACTTTACGAAAGAATCAAATCAATGATTATGCCCTGAAGCCACGCCGCGGCCCGTTCGAAATTTTGCCAGTATGCCAAAGGGGTATGTTCACTGATCCGGAGAAAAAACTGACAATGGGTCGAACCGCTGAATCGGATCAGAAATTCGGTCTTGTTGACCTCTATACAATATTTTTTGACCCTACGAAAGATTCGGATCAATAATTATGCCCTAACGCCACCATGCGGCTCGTTCGAAATTTTGCCATTATTGCCAGAGGGGTATCTTCACTGATCCGGAGAAAAAACTGATTATGGGTCGAACCGCTGAATCGGATTAGAAATTCGGTCTTGGTGACATCCATACAATATTTTTGACCGTACCTAATAATCGAATCAATAATTATGCCCTGACGCCACCATGCGGCCTGTTCGAAATTTTGCCTTTATTGCCAAAGAGGTATGTTTACTGATCCGGAGAAAAAATTGAGTATGGGTCGAACCATTGAATCGAATCAGAAATTCGGTCTTGGTGACCTGCATACAATATTTTATGACTCTACGAAAAAATTAGATCAATAATTATGCCCTGACGCCACCATGTGGACCGTTCGAAATTTTGCTATAATTGCCAAAAATGTATGTTCACTGATCCGGAGAAAAAGCTGAGTAAGGGCCGAACCTCTGAATCGGATCAGAAATTCGGTCTTGGTGACCTCTATACAATATTTTATGACTTTACGAATGAATCGGGCCAATAATTATGCCCAGACGCCACCATGCGGCTCGTTCGAAATTTTGCCAGTATTGCCAAAGGGGTATGTTCACTGATCCGGAGAAAAATCTGAGTATGGGTCGAACCTCTAAAATCGGTTCAGAAATTCGGTCTTGGTGACCTCAATAAAAATACTTTAAGACCCTATGAAAGAATCGAATCAATGATTATGCCCTGAATCTACGTCGAGGCACGTTCGAAATTTTGCCAGTATGCCAAAGGGGTATGTTCACTGTTCCGAAGAAAAAACTGACTATAGATCGAACCGCTGAATAGGATCAAAAATTCGGTCTTGTTGACCTCCATACAATATTTTTTGACCCTACGGATGAATCGGATCAATAATTATGCCCTGACGCAGCGATGCGGCCCGTTCAAAATTTTTTTCATTATTGCCAAAGGGGTATGTATGTTCATTGATCCGGAGAAAAATCTGAGTATGGGTCGAACCTCTGAATCGGATCAGAAATTCGGTCTTGGTAACCTCAATTGTAAGGCCCCGAACCCGGTGACCCTACTTTAGCGTCGGATTTACTCATAAACACAGTTCTTCAAATCAGAGTTTATTAAAACTTTTCGCGGAATATAAAACATTAATCATTTGTTACAAAACATTAAATCTTTTCTTTGATAACATAACACAAAACTTTATATTTAAAACATCTTTACTTCTTTCTTCAGATGCCAGCCGTTCAATCCATGCCGTGTGTCAACCTCATGCTAACTCTATAATCAGCTCACCTGCGTGCATACTAAAAGTCAGCTACGCTGAGTGAGTTCTAGTTAATCAGGCAACATACAATCTATTCTCATATATTACTTCCCGTATCCGAAGACACATATTACTACCTTAACCTTGTATAAATATCCATAGGAGGATCGTCACGTAATATCTATTAAAAGAACCATTACCATTACCCTACCATATATATGCTTTCCATAGGAGGAACAGTATACTATCCATAGAAGGAACACTTTACTATCCATAAAAGGAACACTATACCTTCCATAAAAGGAACACTATACCTTCCATAAAAGGAACACTATACTTTCCATAAAAGGAACACTATACCTTCCATAAAAGGAACACTATACTTTCCATAAAAGGAACACTATACCTTCCATAAAAGGAACACTATACTTTATTATTTAATATCAATGTAAGGAGCTAGTTACTTCCCTTGACGATACGTGCAATATCCGAAGATCGTTCGCGTACCGTCAAGCAATCATTCATATCGATCACATATACCATACACGGCATACACATAAAATTATATCCTTTCGTTCATACTTCCTTACTTTCTTTTGTATTATCTTACTTTCATATCTTACGTTATAAAGAGCATTACGCCCTACATTCCTCGAGTATTACTAGGGCTCGATACCCTCTTCGTAACCATACAACCATACGTATCATTTCTTTCTTCTGCTATCTCTATCATATTCATACACATAAACCTACATAACATACTTACCTTATTCTTAACGCTGCAACCTGACCGTACGTGCAATATCCGAAGATCGTTCACGTACCATCAAGCAATCATTCATATCTTTCACACATATCACATATGACATACACTTATCACTTAGGATAAATGTATTAACAACACATCGAGTATGCACACAGCCCCGAAAACATAACAAGGAATGGGGCTAGAAACTCACCTGAATTCTGCTTCTTTTTCTGTAGCTGTAAATCCCTTCTTTATCTGAGCTCGGCTGACTGTACAAGTTACACGTATCAATACTCGTCTGATCTAATCTGGTGGCCTAGTATTAGCTTACTTTAACTTATCGCTTGATAATTTATTTTCTAATCAAACTTGGCTTTAGGCGAAGTTAACCCTCGAGCGAACTTGGCTTCAGGCGAAGTTAAACCTCAGGCGAACTTAGCTTTAGGCGAAGTTAAACCTCAGGCGAACTTAGCTTTAGGCGAAGTTAAACCTCAGGCGAACTTATCATCAGGCGAACTTAAACCTCAGGCGAACTTGTCATCAGGCGAACTTAGCTTGCAGGCGAAGTTCATCAGGCGAACTTAGCTTGCAGGCGAAGTTCATCGCTTGAAGGCGAAGTTGCCCAGATGAAGGCGAAGTTGCCCAGATGAAGGCGAAGTTGCCCAGATGTCCGCTGTTTCGGTTTCTGATCATCATTTCGGGCGATTTTAACACCCTTGTTAAGGTTCAATACCACCCACTACACTTCCCGACCATTTTTGGTCGTTTATACACTAAAAGCTCGGATCTTTAAACTTCCAAGATCAAGAATCATACCTTTTTGAGCTTGTTTGGATCTCGTTTATCTTGGTATCACCACTAATCTTTCTCTCTTACCCGGACCTCGCTCGATCCTTCCTTCTTTCTCGGCCTGGCCGGCGGCGGTTTTGGGTGTGCTTGGTGTGTGTGTTAGGGAGTTTGGTGAATAATGAAAGATATTTTGGGTTTAGGGGATATTTATATCCCTGAAATCCCATGGACCTACGGCCCATTCTCAATTAACCCATCTCTATTAATCCAAGTCCATAACCCACATCCATTACCCGACACTAGCCCGACCCATACCAACTCCTACTCTTTTATTTATTTCCTGATAACCCGAGTAAACTTTCCCTCTATTATTAAGTAATATAATTAATATTATCTTGAAATTTCGGGATGTTACAAGTCTTCCCTCCTTAAAGAGGTTTCGTCCCCGAAACCTAACTTATTCCCTATAAAAGGAAAACTTCTTATATTTACACGCTTTATTGAATCGCCTTCGCTTTCTGAGTTATCCTTCTTACTTCCGACTTTGCAGTCATCGAATGGTGGTCATGTGTTTTAGCTATTTAAGGTAGCTTGTCCATGAGACCCTCGATGTACCACAACTCATTTCAATCTTCAAGAGGCTTTGTCTTATATCATATTAAATGCTAAAGCCTAAGTCGACACTCTATCACAACCCAACAATTTATCATGACTAACATGCATTCAGACAATTCGTACCATAATTAATAAACACCAGTCAAGACTTCAACATAAAACAACACGCATCGAGTCATTAATAAGTTACATATAGATTTAATACTTATGGCTAGCATCTAGCCTTCTTGAATGTCTTCTCTAAGCATACGGAGGAATCTGTTAAACCTCAAGCACTCTTCTCTCCTTCATGTCCTCCCTTTGGCTTCTTACAATCCCTTGCTAGGTGCCCACGTCCTCCACAGTTGTGACACCTATGGTAATCATCACATTCCCAAGAGGAATGTCCTGCTCTTCCACACCTGTAGCAAACACCTAATCCCTTTCTGCACTCTCCGGGGTGTCTCTTCCCACATTTTTCACAAGCAGTGAACCCCTCTTGCCTTGCCTTCTTTTTGCGTGGATCCACTTCATTGGCTTCCTATGGTTCTGGGGTTGGGTTCTTTTTCTTCGGTTCCATCTTCTCCCCTTCACAGTTGGCAAGGTCCTCATAAATCATCTCGGCCAATTCCACGGCCGAGTCAAATGTTGCGGGCTTACTGGACTTAACCAAAGTGCGAACATTCCGTGGAAGTCCCCTTACGTAACACTTGATCCTTTTAGCTTCGGTGTTCACCATGTCAGGTACCAACCTAGACATGCGGTTGAATTCAGTAGTATACTCCCGTTGTGTCATCTCTCCCGCTTTCAAATTCAGAAACTTCATCTCCACTCTTTCAACTTCTGTATCAGCGCAGAACCTCTTCATCACCATGTCCTTTAGGTCATTCCAGCTCATCGCCTTGATCTCTTCACGGGTCTTCCTCTGCTCCACACTCTCCCACCAATACATAGCCTCATCTTCAAAAGATTGAGTGGCATAACCGACAGCTTGGTCAGGACGGCACTCGCTAATGCGGATAACCTTATCCATGGCGGTTATCCACTGAAGAGTAGCGATTGCGTCTCCTAAACCAGTCAGCTTAGGCGGGTCACAACCTTTGAAGGACTTATAGTTGCAACCGCCTCGGCCCCTCTTCCTATCATCATCTTTCACAGACTTTACCTCACTCGAGTCACCCCTTTCCCTCTCGTCATCCTTTCTATTATTACCACCTGCCCCTTCAACGGTTCGTTCACGGCTTCCAGCAGATCCTTCGGGATGCAGGTTCTTCACAGCAGCAACTACAGCTTGAACAATGGCTGCTTGAACTGCAGGGCTAAGTTGAACTTCTTCGTTGTTGTTCTGGTCTCCTCCTGCGGCGCTCCCTTCATCTTCGGTGTGGGAAGCTTCTTCTGCCGAGGGTTGCCGGACAAGACGAGGCCTGCCACGACGTCCAGTGCGACCCCCAGTTCCCACAACTTCTCCAGGTCCAGCCATCAGTATTCTTAAAGGGACAACACAAACATCATCACTCAAGGAACTATTTAGTACAAGGATAGCAAGGCTAACAGGTAATAACAGTGGCCAGCTGTGACTAGCTGATCACGTTGCTTTCCGTGTCCCATTCGCTTCCCTTTATGAGTCTATTTGTGCTGGTTCTACTTAAGCAGTTAGTCAAATCAAACAATCAATTACCTCTATCCTTATCGTTCACGTATCTTTTCTTTCTCATTAACATATATCATTTAATCATACACCTTACCTTTACTGATTTTTGCTTGAGCGACACATGACATTCTTGAACTGGCATCTTCTTTCTTTTCTTACTTAAATCCCATTCTCTGTTCGAGTCTAAGCATGTAGGATGCTTAAATCTCTCGAACTTATGCTCTGATACCAACTTGTAAGGCCCCGAACCCGGTGACCCTACTTTAGCGTCGGATTTACTCATAAACACAGTTCTCAAATCAGAGTTTATTAAAACTTTTCGCGGAATATAAAACATTAATCATTTGTTACAAAACATTAAATCTTTTCTTTGATACCATAACACAAAACTTTATATTTAAAACATCTTTACTTCTTTCTTCAGATGCCAGCCGTTCAATCCATGCCGTGTGTCAACCTCATGCTAACTCTATAATCAGCTCACCTGCGTGCATACTAAAAGTCAGCTACGCTGACTTAGTTCTAGTTAATCAGGCAACATACAATCTATTCTCATATATTACTTCCCGTATCCGAAGACACATATTACTACCTTAACCTTGTATAAATATCCATAGGAGGATCGTCACGTAATATCTATTAAAAGAACCATTACCATTACCCTACCATATATATGCTTTCCATAGGAGGAACACTATACTATCCATAGAAGGAACACTTTACTATCCATAAAAGGAACACTATACCTTCCATAAAAGGAACACTATACTTTCCATAAAAGGAACACTATACCTTCCATAAAAGGAACACTATACTTTCCATAAAAGGAACACTATACCTTCCATAAAAGGAACACTATACTTTATTATTTAATATCCATGTAAGGAGCTAGTTACTTCCCTTGACGATACGTGCAATTTACGAAGATCGTTCGCGTACCGTCAAGCAATCATTCATATCGATCACATATACCATACACGGCATACACATAAAATTATATCCTTTCGTTCATACTTCCTTACTTTCTTTTGTATTATCTTACTTTCATATCTTACGTTATAAAGAGCATTACGCCCTACATTCCTCGAGTATTACTAGGGCTCGATACCCTCTTCGTAACCATACAACCATACGTATCATTTCTTTCTTCTGCTATCTCTATCATATTCATACACATAAACCTACATAACATACTTACCTTATTCTTAACGCTGCAACCTGACCGTACGTGCAATATCCGAAGATCGTTCACGTACCATCAAGCAATCATTCATATCTTTCACACATATCACATATGACATACACTTATCACTTAGGATAAATGTATTAACAACACATCGAGTATGCACACAGCCCCGAAAACATAACAAGGAATGGGGCTAGAAACTCACCTGAATTCTGCTTCTTTTTCTGATAGCTGTAAATCCCTTCTTTATCTGAGCTCGGCTGACTGTACAAGTTACACGTATCAATACTCGTCTGATCTAATCTGGTGGCCTAGTATTAGCTTACTTTAAGTTATCGCTTGATAATTTATTTTCTAATCAAACTTGGCTTTAGGCGAAGTTAACCCTCGGGCGAACTTGGCTTCAGGCGAAGTTAAACCTCAGGCGAACTTAGCTTTAGGCGAAGTTAAACCTCAGGCGAACTTAGCTTTAGGCGAAGTTAAACCTCAGGCGAACTTATCATCAGGCGAACTTAAACCTCAGGCGAACTTGTCATCAGGCGAACTTAGCTTGCAGGCGAAGTTCATCAGGCGAACTTAGCTTGCAGGCGAAGTTCATCGCTTGAAGGCGAAGTTGCCCAGATGAAGGCGAAGTTGCCCAGATGAAGGCGAAGTTGCACAGATGTCCGCTGTTTCGGTTTCTGATCATCATTTCGGGCGATTTTAACACCCTTGTTAAGGTTCAATACCACCCACTACACTTCCCGACCATTTTTGGTCGTTTATACACTAAAAGCTCGGATCTTTAAACTTCCAAGATCAAGAATCATACCTTTTTGAGCTTGTTTGGATCTCGTTTATCTTGGTATCACCACAAATCTTTCTCTCTTACCCGGACCTCGCTCGATCCTTCCTTCTTTCTCGGCCCGGCCGGCGGCGGTTTTGGGTGTGCTTGGTGTGTGTGTTAGGGAGTTTGGGGAATAATGAAAGATATTTTGGGTTTAGGGGATATTTATATCCCTGAAATCCCATGGACCTAAGGCCCATTCTCATTTAACCCATCTCTATTAATCCAAGTCCATAACCCACATCCATTACCCGACACTAGCCCGACCCATACCAACTCCTACTCTTTTATTTATTTCCTGATAACCCGAGTAAACTTTCCCTCTATTATTAAGTAATATAATTAATATTATCTTGGAATTTCGGGATGTTACATCAATAAAATTGACCCTATGAAAGAATCGGATCATTGATTATGCCCTGAATCCACGCCGAGGCCAGTTTGAAATTTTGCCAGCATGCCAAAGGGGTATGTTTACTGATCCGGATAAAAAACTGACTATGGCTCGAACCGCTGAATCGGATCAAAAGTTTGGTCTTGTGGACCTCCATACAAAATTTTTTAACCCTACGAAAGAATCGGATCAATAATTATGCCTTAACGCAACGATGTGGCCCGTTCGAAATTTTTGCCATTATTGCCTAAGGGGTATGTATGTTCACTGATCCGGAGAAAAATCTGAGTGTGGGTCGAACCATTGAATCGGGTCAGAAATACGGTCTTGGTGACCTCCATATAGTATTTTATGACCCGATGAAAGAATCAAATCAATAATTATGCCCTGACGCCACAATGCGGCCCGTTCGAAATTTTACCATTATTGCCAAAGGGGTATGGTCACTGATCCGGATAAATAACCTATTATGGGTCGAACCCCTGAATCGGACCAGAAATTCGGTCTTGGTGACCTCCATACAGTATTTTATGACTCTATGAAAGGTCAATAATTATGCCCTGACGCCACAACGCGGCCCGTTCGAAATTTTACCATTATTGCCAAAGAGGTATGTTCACTGATCCGGAGAAAAAACTGAGTAAGGGTCGAACCACTAAATCGAATCAGAAATTTAGTCTTGGTGACCTCCATTCATTATTTTATGACCCTATGAAAAAATCAGATCAATAATTATGCCCTGACATCACCGTGTGGCCCGTTCGAAATTTTGCCATTATTGCCAAAAGGGTATGTTCACTAAACCAGAGAAAAAACTGAGTACGGGTCGTACCGCTGAATCAGATCTTAAATTCGTTCTTGTTGATCTCCATACAATATTTTATGACCCTACGAAAGGATCGGATCAATGATTATGCCCTGAAGCCACGCCGCGGCCCGTTTGAAATTTTGCTAGTATGCCAAAGGGGTATGTTCACTGGTCCGGAGAAAAAACTGACTATGGGTCTAACCGCTGAATCGGATCAGAAATTCGGTCTTGTTGACCTCTATACAATATTTTTTGACCCTACGAAAGAATCAGATCAATAATTATACCCTGACGCCACCATGCGGCCCGTTCGAAATTTTACCATTATTGCCAAAGGGGTATGTTCACTGATCCGGAGAAATAACCTATTGTGGGTCGAACCCCTGAATCGGATCAGAAATTCGGTCTTGGTGACCTCCATACAGTATTTTAGGACCCTATGAATGATCAATAATTATGCCCTGACGCCACCATGCGGCTCGTTCGAAATTTTGCCAGTATTGCCAAAGGGGTATGTTCACTGATCCGGAGAAAAATCTGAGTATGGGTCGAACCTCTGAATCGGATCAGAAATTCGGTCTTGGTGACTCAATACAATATTTTATGACCCTACGAAAGAATCGGATCAATGATTATGCCTTGAATCCACGCCGAGGCCCGTTCGAAATTTTGCCAGTATGCCAAAGTGGTATGTTCACTGATCCGGAGAAAAAACTGACTATGGGTCGAACCGCTGAATCGGATCAAAAATTCGGTCTTGTTGACCTCCATACAATATTTTTTGACCCTACGGAAGAATCGGATCAATAATTATGCCCTGACGCAGCGATGCGGCCCATTCAAAATTTTTGTCATTATTGCCAAAGGGGTATGTATGTTCATTGATCCGGAGAAAAATCTGAGTATGGGTCGAACCACTGAATCGGATCAGAAATACGGTCTTGGTGACCTCCATACAATATTTTATGACCCTATGATAGAATCAAATTAATAATTATGCCCGGACGCCACAATGCTGCCCGTTCGAAATTTTACCATTTTTGCCAAAGGGGTATGTTCACTAATCCGGAGAAATAACCTATTATGCCCTGAATTTTTTTTCATATTTGATAAATTTTTCATATTTAATTATATAGAAATTCGGTTTTGGTGACCTCCATACAGTATTTTATGACCATATTAAAGAATCAAATCAATAATTATGCCCTGACGCCAATATGCGGCTCATTCGAAATTTTACAATTATTGCCAATGAGGTATGTTCATTGATCCGGAGAAAAAACTGAGTATGGGTCGAACCACTTAAACAAATCAGAAATTTGGTCTTGGTGACTTCCATACAATATTTTATGACCCTATGAAAGAATCAGATAAATAATTATGCCCTGACGCCACTGTGCGGCTCATTCGAAATTTTACCATTATTAACAATGAGGTATGTTCATTGATCCGGAGAAAAAACTGAGTATGGGTCGAACCACTGAAACAAATCAGAAATTCGGTCTTGGTGACCTCCATACAATATTTTATGACCCTAAGAAAGAATCAGATCAATAATTATGCCTTGACGCCACCGTGTGGCCCGTTCGAAATTTTTCCATAATTGCCAAAAGGGTATGATCCTTGAACCAGAGAAAAAATTAAGTAAGGGTCGAACCGCTGAATCAGATAATAATTTCGTTCTTGGTGATCTCCATACAATATTTTATGACTTTACGAAAGAATCAAATCATTGATTATGCCCTAAAGCCACGCCGCGGCCCGTTCGAAATTTTGCCAGTATGCCAATGGGGTATGTTCACTGATCCGGAGAAAAACTGACAATGGGTCGAACCGCTGAATTGGATCAGAAATTCGGTCTTGTTGACCTCTATACAATATTTTTTAACCCTACGAAAGGTTCGAATCAATAATTATGCCCTGACGCCACCATGCGGCTCGTTTTAAATTTTGCCATTATTGCCAAAGGGGTATCTTCACTGATCCGGAGAAAAAACTGATTATGGGTCGAACCGCTGAATCGGATTAGAAATTCAGTCTTGGTGACCTCCATACAATATTTTTGACCGTACCAAATAATCGGATCAATAATTATGCTCTGACGCCACCATGCGGCCTGTTCGAAATTTTGCCTTTATTGCCAAAGTGGTATGTTTACTGATCCGGAGAAAAAATTGAGTATGGGTCGAACCATTGAATCGAATCGGAAATTCGGCCTTGGTGATCTCCATACAATATTTTATGACTCTTCGAAAGAATTAGATCAATAATTATGCCCTGACGCCACCATATGGACCGTTCGAAATTTTGCCATTATTGCCAAAAATGTATGTTCACTGATCCGGAGAAAAGGCTGAGTAAGGGCCGAATCTCTGAATCGGATCAGAAATTCGGTCTTGGTGATCTCCATACAATATTATATGACTTTACGAATGAGTCGGGTCAATAATTATACCCAGACGCCACCATGCGGCTCGTTCAAAATTTTGCCAGTATTGCCAAAGGGGTATGTTCACTGATCCGGAGAAAAATCTGAGTATGGGTCGAACCTCTAAAATCGGATCAGAAATTCGGTCTTGGTGATCTCAATTCAATACTTTATGACCCTATGAAAGAATCGAATAAATGATTATGCCCTGAATCTACGCCGAGGCCCGTTCGAAATTTTGCCAGTTTGCCAAAGGGGTATGTTCACTGATCCGGAGAAAAAACTGACTATGGGTCGAACCGCTGAATCGGATCAAAAATTCGGTCTTGGTGACCTCCATACAATATTTTATTACGCTACGAAAGAATCGGATCAGTGATTGTGCCCTATTGCCACCATTCGGCACGTTCGAAATTTTGCCATTATTGCCAAAGTGGTATGTTCACTGATTCGGAGAAAAATCTGAGTATGGGTCGAACCTCTGAATCGGATCAGAAATTCGGTCTTGATAACCTCAATACAATTGACCCTATGAAAGAATCGGATCAATGATTATGCCCTGAATCCACGCCGAGGCCAGTTTGAAATTTTGCCAGCATGCCAAAGGGGTATGTTTACTGATCCGGATAAAAAACAGACTAAGGCTCGAACCGCTGAATCGGATAAAAAATTTGGTCTTGTTGACCTCTATACAATATTTTTTGACCATACGAAAGAATCGGATCAATAATTATGCCTTGACGCAACGATGTGGCCCGTTCGAAACTTTGCCATTATTGCCAAAGGGGTATGTATGTTCACTGATCCGGAGAAAAATCTGAGTGTGGGTCGAACCATTGAATCGGGTCAGAAATACGGTCTTGGTGACCTCCATATAGTATTTTATGACCCGATGAAAGAATCAAATCAATAATTATGCCCTGACGCCACAATGCGGCCCGTTCGAAATTTTACCATTATTGCCAAAGGGGTATGGTCACTGATCCGGATAAATAACCTATTATGGGTCGAACCCCTGAATCGGACCAGAAATTCGGTCTTGGTGACCTCCATACAGTATTTTATGACTCTATGAAAGGTCAATAATTATGCCCTGACGCCACAACGCGGCCCGTTCGAAATTTTACCATTATTGCCAAAGAGGTATGTTCACTGATCCGGAGAAAAAACTGAGTCAGGGTCGAACCACTAAATCGAATCAGAAATTTAGTCTTGGTGACCTCCATTCATTATTTTATGACCCTATGAAAAAATCAGATCAATAATTATGCCCTGACATCACCGTGTGGCCCGTTCGAAATTTTGCCATTATTGCCAAAAGGGTATGTTCACTAAACCAGAGAAAAAACTGAGTAAGGGTCGTACCGCTGAATCAGATCTTAAATTCGTTCTTGGTGATCTCCATACAATATTTTATGACCCTACGAAAGGATCGGATCAATGATTATCCCCTGAAGCCACGCCGCGGCCAGTTCGAAATTTTGCCAGTATGCCAAAGGGGTATGTTCAATGATACGGAGAAAAACTGCAATGGGTCGAACCGCTGAATTGGATCAGAAATTCGGTCTTGTTGACCTCTATACAATATTTTTTGACCCTACGAAATATTCGAATCAATAATTATGCCCTGACGCCACCATGCGGCTCGTTAGAAATTTTGCCATTATTTCCAAAGGGGTATCTTCCCTGATCCGGAGAAAAAACTGATTATGGGTCGAACCGCTGAATCGGATTAGAAATTCGGTCTTGGTGACCTCCATACAATATTTTTGACCGTACCAAATAATCGGATCAATAATTATGCCCTGACGCCACCATGCGGCCTGTTCGAAATTTTGCCTTTATTGCCAAAGAGGTATGTTTACTGATCCGGAGAAAAAATTGAGTATGGGTCGAACCATTGAATCGAATCGGAAATTCGGCCTTGGTGATCTCCATACAATATTTTATGACTCTACGAAAGAATTAGATCAATAATTATGCCCTGACGCCACCATGTGGACCGTTCGAAATTTTGCCATTATTGCCAAAAATGTATGTTCATTGATCCGGAGAAAAGGCTGAGTAAGGGCCGAACCACTGAATCGGATCAGAAATTCGGTCTTGGTGACCTCCATACAATATTTTATGACTTTACAAATGAGTCGGGTCAATAATTATGCCCTGACGCCACCATGCGGCTCGTTCGAAATTTTGCCAGTATTGCCAAAGGGGTATGTTCACTGATACGGAGAAAAATTTGAGTATGGGTCGAAACTCTGAATCGGATCAGAAATTCGGTCTTGGTGACCTCAATACAATATTTTATGACCCTATGAAAGAATCGAATCAATGATTATGCCCTGAATCCACGCCGAGGCCCGTTCAAAATTTTGCTAGTATGCCAAAGGGGTATATGTTCACTGATCCGGAGAAAAAACTGACCATGGGTCGAACCGCAGAATCGGATCAAAAATTCGGTCTTGTTGACCTCCATACAATATTTTTTGACCCTACGAAAGAATCGGATCAATAATTATGCCTTGACGCAACGATGCGGCCCGTTCGAAATGTTTGCCATTATTGCCAAAGGGGTATGTATGTTCACTGATCCAGAGAAAAACCTGAGTGTGGGTCGAACCACTGAATCGGGTCAGAAATACGGTCTTGGTGACCTCCATATAGTATTTTATGACCCTATGAAAGAATCAAATCAATAATTATGCCCTGACGCCACAATGCGGCCCGTTCGAAATTTTACCATTATTGCCAAAGGGGTATGGTCACCGATCAGGAGAAATAACCTATTATGGGTCGAACCCCTGAATCGGATACGAAATTCGGTCTTGGTGACCTCCATACAGTATTTTATGACCCTATGAAAAAATCAGATTAATAATTATGCCCAGACGCCACAATGCGGCCCGTTCGAAATTTTACCATTATTGCCAAAGTGGTATGTTCACTGATCCGGAGAAATAACCTATTATGGGTCGAACCCTTGAATCGGATCAGAAATTCGGTCTTGCTGACCTCCATATAGTATTTTATGACCCTTTGAAAGAATCAGATCTATTATTATGCCCTGACGCCACCGAGTGGCCCGTAGAAATTTTGCCATTATTGCCAAAAGGGTATGTTCACTAAACCAGAGAAAAAACTGAGTAAGGGTCGAATCGCTGAATCAGATCTTAAATTCGTTCTTGGTGATCTCCATACAATATTTTATGACCCTACGAAAGGACCGGATCAATGATTATGCCTTGAAGCCACGCCGCGGCCCGTTTGAAATTTTGCCAGTATGCCAACGGGGTATGTTCACTGATCCGGAGAAAAAACTGACTATGGGTCTAACCGCTGAATCGGATCAGAAATTCGGTCTTGTTGAACTCTATACAATATGTTTTGACCCTACGAAAGAATCAGATCAATAATTATGCCCTGACGCCACCATGCGGCTGGTTCGAAATTTTACCATTATTGCCAAAGGGGTATGTTCACTGATCCGGAGAAATAACCTATTGTGGGTCGAACCCCTGAATCGGATCAGAAATTCGGTCTTGGTGACCTTCATACAGTATTTTATGACCCTATGAAAGAATCAGATCAATAATTATGCCATGACGCCACCGTGTGGCCCGTTCGAAATTTTGCCATTATTGCCAAAAGGGTATAGGTCGAACCTCTGAATCGGATCAGAAATTCGGTCTTGAAATGAGTGCTATGGGTGAACTAACTTTCTTTTTAGGTCTGCAGGTTGATCAGAAGAAAGATGGGATGTTCATTCATCAGACTAAATATGTCCAAGACGTTCTCAAACGCTTCAAGATGGAGGACAGCACACCATTTGATACTCCAGTTTGCGTCAACCATAAACTGGGTGCTGATTCAGACAGTGATACAGATGTGGACCCCACCCAATATCAGGCAGTCATAGGTTCTTTAATGTACTTAACTGCTTCTAGACCTGATATTATGTTTGCAGTTTGTCTTTGTGCACGCTTTCAGGCAAACAAAAGGAATCTCACTTGAAGGGTGTGAAGAGGATATTGCGATATCTCAAAGGCAAGCCTAAGCTAGGGTTGTGGTACACGAAAGGAGGAGACTTGGAGTTAGTCGCCTACACAGATTCTGATTATGGAGGATGCAATCAGAATCGGAAGTCAACAACAGGTGGATGTCAGTTTCTTGGAGGCAGATTAGTGTCATGGCAGTGCAAGAAGCAGACCTCAGTCGCCATTCCAACCTGTGAAGCAGAATACATGGCAGCATCGAACTGCTGCTCCCAGGTTCTTTGGATACAACAGCAATTGCGCGATTATGGTCTGAATTTCACCCATACTCCTATTTGCATTGATAACACTGCTGCTATCTCAGTAACTAACAATCCCGTAAAGCATAGCAAAACTAAACACATTGACATCCGTCATCATTTTATACGGGATTGTGCTGAGAAGAAATTGATTGTGCTCGAAAAGGTTGATACGTTAGATAATTTCGCTGATTTGTTTACTAAAGCGTTTGACAAAACTCGTTTTCAAAACCTTGTTGAGCTAAATGGGATGATCAATCCCGAGTAACCGTGCTTTTCGTCTTTGTTTAAAAAAAAAGAAAAAAAAAACCTCACTATCGCTTAGAATTATGTCGGTTGCCTCAGTTTGGAGGACATATCTTCATATATGTTTGGTCCTCATTTCTACTTGTAGAATATGAGGATAGCCATTAACCAGATGACTGAAAGTGACCGGGGCGGTTTATGATGTGTTTTTATTCTTTCGCTGAAAATTAGTCGTTCATACTTAGTTAGAAGGACACATACTCGTATGTGGTCGGTCCAGCTGATCCATTGGATCTTCAGGATAGCCGTTTACCTGAAGACTTCAAATTGATCGGGGCGATAGAAGTTAAATTTTTTTTTGGGAGATGAAATTATTTTTCAAGTCTACTACTTCTTAAGAAGTTCCTTTACTATGTTTAACAGAAAATTGATCCAACCTTGGAAAGTGATAGATATACTGATTCTGTGTGCTTAACTAGTGAAGTTATTAGGCCTAAAAGACTTTAGAACAGTCATTGTATGTCATGGTAGCTTTTTATGGTGCGTAAAAGTAGAAGTGATACTAACTAAATCTACTCGATTTTATGTGGAAACTCCTTAAGAGTTGTGCATGTCTCCATATATATCTTTCCGAATGATAGGCAGAAAAGCGATTACCCAGTCATACACGAGCCCGTGAGTGTTCTGATTCCCGTGAAGATAGCGTTTCAAGAAACTGCAGTGATCCAGATTCGGGACTTGCAGTAGTTTACTCTGAAGTTGAGTAAATACTTAAAAAAAAATGTTACTGACACATTCTAGAGCTTATAATGTTAATACTTCTCAATCAAGATGCAAGAAAGAGAACGGGAAGAAGAGTAAAGATCGAAGAGTATTTACTATTTAATCAGACACTACGGGTCGAGGTCAACTCGGGGTGACTTGGGGAAAGCCAAATACGCTTTGAGAATAGATAGGAGACATCACAATCTCTGAGGTGTTGCCCATTTAAGTTTTGAGCTTAATTGAACCTAACACGTATCACAGAAACAATGAAAACCATTCTAAGTTATTTACCTGCTTACAACCTGTTTCTTTATGTCATAATACAGCTGAACATGGATCTGTGTGATAGTCACTTAATTAGTATGATTCCTGTTCGGATCTTTTCTAAAACATGGTAGTCCCTGTCGAGACTGAAATTTGATCCCGTGTACTTTATTTCTTAGTTTTATTCTACTTATGTAATTGTATGATTTTATACCTGGTTACTTGGTTTTGATCGTATCATTTAACGCTTTAAAGGATGTTTTAAAACTTAATTGCAAATTGTTCAAATTATAGGGGTTTGTTGTGTAAATTTTCATATCAGCGAAGTTATCCATAACTTCGCCTGCAATAGGCGAAGTTATCCATAACTTCGCCTGTATAACTCTGACCCTATATAAAGAAATTTTTGGTCAAAATCATTATTATTTTCTAAAACCAGCGAACTTATCTTCCAGTAACCTAGGCGAAGTTATATCTCGAATCATCTTGTTGTTTTTTCTCAGTTTCTAATCCAATTTAAAGGTGTGTAGTGTCATCATATCGTAAAATCACTGACAATGGTGTTTATCGAGGTCGTTTTGGTCCATTTAGTGACCTCGTTCTTTCAAACATCCAACACCCGATTTTCAAACTTATTTTCACGTGGTCGTAATCATATTGATCGTCTAGATCGTCTTAAAAACCTGTTTTACGAAATCCGCAATCTCCAAATTGACCGAAATCACTTCGTATTGAACGTCTAACTGTTGACGATTCATATTCAGGTGAACTTACAGTTTAGGCGAAGTTATCCTTAACTTCGCCTGAGGTTTAACTTCGCCTGAAAATTAATTATGTAACAGTATATGAGGCGAAGTTGTCGTTAGGCGAAGTTATCATTAACTTCGCCTGGTCCTTTTACTTAGCATTTATCAGGCGAAGTTCAAGTTGAGGCGAAATTGTTCCCAACTTCGCCCCACCTCTAACTTCGCCTATACAGAATAAATCATAACTTCGCTCATGGTAACAGGCGAACTTGTGATTTGCCTCGACGTTTCTCTAACTTAGTCTGTTTTTGTTGCAGAAATGGCAGCTGTAGCTGGAGCAGGTGGTGCAGGTGGTGATGAAGGTGGAGACAACAACCGACAGTTTTTCCCGGGGCATAACATGTACATTACATTGGACCCGGATGCGAGCGGTGTTGATGATTTCCGCGAGATCATCACGTTTCTACTACGCTCGCGTATCTTTCACGCCATTACCACAACGCTGCCGATATCTTTGCCAAACATAGAAGATTTCTGGCAGACAGTGGAATATGACTGTCGAGTCGAGCCCCCGGTTATGCGAGCAACGATCAACAATCAGATAGTACAGTTCTCATCTGAACAGATCAGGGTGGCTTTGCGGTTTGGAGATGAAACGAGAGACGATCCTACCGACTTTGTGGCTCCATTCCGAGATGGTGCTTTTCTGAGAATGGGATATTCTGGTCCTTTGGGGGATACTCAGAGACGCAAGGGGTTCTTGCTAGACCAGTGGCGCTTTCTCATGCATGTGATGATAGTCTGCATGTCAGGGAGAAAGGCTGGTACAGATGGAATGGGTGCGACCATGTAGTCGGCGATGACTGCACTGACTTACAATAAGCGTTATAGCTTTAGTCAGATGGTATTCTACGAGATAGATCGTCAAAGAAGAGCAGTGACGCGTGAGAGATTTCTTATGGATCCAAGATTCCTACAAATGATCTTGAATCATGTTGCTCCCACGTTACCTCAGCGCCGCCCAATTAGATACGTGGAAAGTGTAAGAAAAAGGATCTTTGCTCAGTGTAGATCATCGAGTGCAAGAAGCAAGCCTGAGCTCCGTCCTCGACATACTCCATTATTCGGGTACTTAATCAACCCAGAGTATGTTCCAGCTCGTGGAGACGAGTTTCGGGATCCGGCACCACAACAGGCTGGAGCACCTCAAGCTATACCTGCTGCTCCTGTTGTGTCACCGGAGGAAAATGTAGACCTTGATGAAGCGTTTGGTGGTCAAGGCTTCTTTGATATGGAACGTGTTGATCCAGAGGAAAATGTGCAAGTCTCGGTTGCACAGGTTTCTAGTGTGAATGTTACTAGGGCAGCTACGACGGTGGCTGATTCAGATTCGTCAGATGATGATGTGGCTGAAGCGAGACGGATTTTAGTAACACAAGAAAGGATTCATGGGAAGAGGAAGAGAGACGATGATGACAGTGAGTCAGATTTTGAAGAAGAAGTACATCAGTTTGTCCGTAGATCAAGAAGTGAGAGGACAGATGCAGGTTTTGGAGCTGGTGAGAGCTCAAGGGTGGTACGTTTTACTCCACCCGCACTGTCCGGTATGACTATAGTTCCGTCATCATTACCTGTTACAAGGCCAAGCGCCACGGATGTTCCCGTGGTGGCTACCTCATCCTCATTCGGCCTCCCACCCACTACATTCCAGCTATCGACTCCGGAGATTGTATCTTTGCCACCTCCAACTCTTACTCCAACGGAGGTCGCGGCAAGATTTATTGAGTCGACAGTTGTAGCTACTGCAGGGTTGTCAGTTTCGATACCACCTGTGGTTACGTTTACGCCTACTTCTGAGGTCCCGGTTACATTGGAAATCCCTCCTCAGTACACTCAAGATATATCACATCTGAGGTTTGATTTTGATGCAACCTTATCCGACTCGGAACGAATAGCAGCGCTTGAAAGGGTCGTGGCAGAACAATCAAGGGTAAATCTTATCCAGACCCATGCTATTCAGCGCCTAGTTGCAGAAAATCAGATTCAGTCGTCCCTGCTGATCGAACATGGCAAAATAATTGATGCCTTGAAGCAGTTCTTGGCATCTCAGGGGGAGACGAGCTGTAAAGGTGATGAGCTGAGGACTAAGAAGCGAAATGATCGAGACGATGATCCCAATGCATCGAAAGGTGCAGGTGGAGAGTTGCCAAGAACTGAACAAGCTCTTGGGACTTCCACATCTCAGGGGGAGTCAACAAGTGCAGCTGGCTGTTCGGGTGATGATGTGGTGGTCGTGGATGCTGAGATGATGGATGATGACATTATAGGTGATGACGATGTGTTACCGGTTGATGAGATAGAGAAGATTGGGGCAGAGATTGTTATTGATAATGAGATTGAAGAGGGAGAGATAGTAGAGGAGAACATTGAGCATGAGATTTCGGAAGTTCATAAGTCAGATATAGGTCAAGATATGGGAAACGATGAGACAGAATGGGAATAGCAGCCAAGATGGAAAGAAGGCTACGCTCAGTGGTTCGTAAAGACTAAGAAACCGGCGGTCCCTACTATGTTCAAGAAAACTTACAACATCAGGGGTTATGCTGAATCGAAAAAGGGGATTATATGTTGGTTATATGATAAGCAGTTGAGGCTTTTTGTGATTAAAAGGTATGATGGGGTTCAGTACTTCAAGAGACTGTTGAGATCGTTGAATACGTTTCCTGAGTTTGAAGTGAAGGACTTAGCCAGATTGGGGTTAATAAACAGGAGTGATGATAACATGGCTAGGGTCATTGGAAAGATTGTTTGGAAGGAAAGTATAAAGGAGAAAAAGTTCGAGCTGTTGAAACCACAGAAAGGAAAACTTATTGAAGATAAAGATAGAGGGATGAGAGCAGATGGCAAGCCTTGGATGATCATGAGGTATAAGCCGATCCGGTGTTTAAAAGAAGTGCCGATGAAACAAATGCCGAAGGATGTGCTCAAGGATCTGAAGTTGTGGTATGTTGATTGTGAAACAGCTGAAGCAGTAATGGAGGATGAAGATGAACAAGAGCTGATGAGAGTTTATGATCCTATGCATCTAGTGAATTTGTCTCAAGCTGATCTGCAGGTGCTGAACGAGAAGAAAATATTTTATATTCCTGCTTGGAAAGAAGAAGCGAAGAAATATCAAAGAGTTGTTTGGTTTGTGTACGGGAAGGAGTTCATGCTTGAAGATGAAAGATACAAGATTGTTGAAGATTACAAGACACGTGTTTGAAGGTAGAGATATGAAGCTACTGCCAAGGGGGAGTCTGTTGGTACATGATGTAAGTAGTTCAGTGTCTAGTGTCTGTAATCGAGTTAGTTGGATTTGTGTTTTGGATGTAGGCGAAGTTCTCACAAGTTCGCTGATATAGGCGAACTTGTGGAACAAGCGAAGTTAGGAACAACTTCTCCTAAACATGTTAGGCGAAGTTGTCGACTGTTAAATAGTCTAGGTTACGGCTGTGTTTCATAGAATTAGAGTGAACGAGTTTACGAGTTGTGTAATCGGTGATCAGTGAATCACGTGTTTCCAGTTGCAATACAACGTGTCTTTGTTTATTGTAACGTGTGTTTGATTGTGTTAACGTGTATCGTCTTCTACGCTCGTAACGTCTTACGTAGGGATTCTGCACCTACGTAGAACGAGATATTCTGTGTAGATCCGGCTGGGAACCTACAACGCCACCACCCGGCTCGTTCGAAATTTTGCCATTATTGCCAAAGGGGTATGTTCACTAATCCGGAGAAAAAACTGATTATGGGTCGAACCGCTAAATCGGATCAGAAATTCGGTCTTAGTGACCTCCATACAATATTTTTGACCGTACCAAATAATCGGATCAATAATTATGCCCTGACGCCACTATGCGGCATGTTCGAAATTTTGCCTTTATTGCCAAAGGGGTATGTTTACTGATCCGGAGAAAAAACTGAGTATGAGTCGAACCACTGAATCGAATCAGAAATTCGTTCTTGGTGACCTCCATACAATATTTTATGACCCTACGAAAGAATTATATCAATAATTATGCCCTGACGCCACCATGTGGACCGTTCGAAATTTTGCCATTATTGCCAAAGGGGTATGTTTACTAATCCGGAGAAAAAACTGAGTATGGGTCGAATCACTGAATCGAACCAGAAATTCGGTCTTGGTGACCTCCATACAATATTTAATGACCCTACGAAATAATCAGATCAATAATTATGCCCTGACGCCACCATGTGGCCAGTTCGAAATTTTGCCATTATTGTCAAAAAGGTATGTTCACTGATCCGGAGAAAAAACTGAGTAAGGGCCGAACCTCTGAATCGGATCAGAAATTCAGTCTTGGTGACCTCAATACAATATTTTATGACCATACGAAAGAATCGGATCAATGATTATGCCCTGAATCCACACCGAGGCCCGTTCGAAATTTTGCCAGTCTGCCAAAGGGGTATGTTCACTGATCCGGAAAAAAAACTGACTATGGGTCAAACCGCTGAATCGGATCAAAAATTCGGTCTTTTTGACCTTTATACAATATTTTTTGACCCTACGAAAGAATCGGATCAATAATTATGCCCTGACGCCACCACCCGGCTCGTTCGAAATTTTGCCATTATTGCCAAAGGGGTATGTTCACTGATCCGGAAAAAAACTGATTATGGGTCGAACCGCTAAATCGGATCAGAAATTCGGTCTTAGTGACCTCCATACAATATTTTTGACCGTACCAAATGATCGGATCAATAATTATGCGCTGACGCCACCATGCGGCCTGTTCGAAATTTTGCCTTTATTGCCAAAGGGGTATGTTTACTGATCCGGAGAAAATCTGAGTATGGGTCGAACCACTGAATCGAATCAGAAATTCGGTCTTGGTGACCTCCATACAATATTTTATGACCATACGAAATAATCAGATCAATAATTATGCCCTGACTCCAACATGTGGCCCGTTCGAAATTTTGCCATTATTGCCAAAAAGGTATGTTCACTGATCCGGATAAAAAACTGAGTAAGGGCCGAACCTCTGAATCGGATCAAAAATTCGGTCTTGGTGACCTCAATACAATATTTTATGACCCTTCGAAAGAATTAGATCAATGATTATGCCCTGAATCCACGCCGAGGCCCGTTCGAAATTTTGCCAGTATGCCAAAGGGGTATGTTCACTGATCCGGAGAAAAAACTGACTATGAGTCGAACCGCTGAATCGGATCAAAAATTCGGTCTTGTTGACCTCCAAAAAATATTTTTTGACCCTACGAAAGAATCGGATCAATAATTATGCCCTGACGCAACGATGCGGCCCGTTCTAAATTTTTGCCATTATTGCCAAAGGGGTATGTATGTTCACTGATCCGGAGAAAAATCTGAGTATGGGTCGAACCACTGAATCTGGTCAGAAATACGGTCTTGGTGACCTCCATACAATATTTTATGACCTACGAAAGAGTCAAATCAATAATTATGCCCTGACGCCACAATGCGGCTCGTTCGAAATTTTACCATTATTGCCAAAGGGGTATGTTCACTGATCCGGAGAAATAACGTATTATGGGTCGAAACCCCTGAATCGGATCAGAAATTCGGTCTTGGTGTCACACCCCGACTAGGTAGTTGCGGAAGCGTAAAACGGGAATGTAACAGATAATACTGGTATCAACAACATTGTTTATAAAGACATTCAACAAACTAATCTACATCATATTACATGGGTTGGTACTATGTTTACAAACTATATGAGAAACATATAACCAGTTTACGAGCTTTTTATTCAACATTATACATCTGCGTCTATTCACAGCTATTCAACTTCACTTCTAACACCAAGAACGTAAGCAAATCATTCCACCTTTGCTTTACCTGAAAAGCATGTTAAAACGGGTCAACTACGTCTAGTTGGTGAGTTTCAAGTTTCACAAATATAAACGAATTCAGTATACAAGTTTGTAAAGTTCACAGTGTGTATGTATACATGTATGTGTATGATGTATTATACTAAGCCACAAGTGAAACCGAAACGAGCTATACTGCATGGCCTCTCCTGCCCATGCGCTCTCGTTGGCATTTAACAGCCACTTTGCCCCAAGTATGTACTATGTCTAACACCACATAGCAGTATGTAAATATATAATGACAATGTGCAACTGGTTTTACATATGTTCCGGCTTACCCCACCGGCTCTGTCACAGTTGGGTTTGTCAAACCGATAGTACTATCCACACGCCACCGGCACGGAGTTAATCACTTGTGTTTGTGGGGACTTTCAAGTGTTAGTACTTAAATAATTCACATCATCACACATTTCAAGCAAATAAGTACCAGTAAACATGCTTTCCACCCCCAAAAGTTCGTAAATCAGTTTATAAAGTGGGGTCATGAAACTCACCTTATCTTAGTTCGCACAGAAAATATGGATCAGTAAGTCAGGTATCTCGTTTATAGCTTGATTCCTATAAACGGTATCGGGTCGTTAATACTAGTACAGTGTTTAAGCTAAATCGGGTTGTATAACTAGTCCGGTTATAGCTGTTAGGCCCAGAACATGACCATAGTCTTAGATTGTGACGTTGTATACTATGAAATGTTGAAAACCAAATTTGGCTCAGTTTCACCGTTTTCCGAGTCTAGCCAAGTTGATCGTTTATGTGTTTCGGGATTAGGTAAAATCACATAAACTTAAGTAAACATATTGATTGATAAAATGATTTAATTTTTAAAAGAATTTTGAAGTTTCGATATGTGGTTTGATCGCAGGGTTCGTTTCCGTTTTCTTACAGTTTTGATTATACAAAACGCGTACAATTCATCCCGAATTGTTCGGAATTCTCGTAAAAAGTTCGTTTTTATCGAATTCATCCAAAAAAAAAGATATTTGACCAATTTTGATATTTTGACATACAAGTCAGTCCGTTAAACACAAAACTGCCGGTTTCGTTAAAATAATTATAGTTTAAATCTGTGATTAATCATAACTAATTATGTACTTATTTATAAATTATAGAAATTTTTGTAAAATAAATTAAAATATGGAGAATTTTATAAAAATGTTTTCAGCAATTTTGTGATTAGTTATTTATTTATAAAAATTCATTTAATCTGCTATAATTAAGTAATAAATAGTCCGTTTATACCAAACGACATTCGAAAAATCTGATAATTTTTCCAAATAGTCTCAATATCATTACATAGCCCATGCAAAATATCCAGAATCTAACTATTTGGCCAAAATCCCTTTTTGCGCGTTTTTCGGCTATTAAAACTCGATTTAAACTCCCTTGCAAAATCCATACTTAGACATGTCTAATTGTTCCCAAAATTTACTAGTGATCTTACCAACACATTTCATGTTCCCAAACAAAATCTCAAAATTTTTCATGAAGTTTAACTATTTTTCCCAAATAAACGCCAATAAACGGTAATAAATTCGCCAAATATTCTCCGTTTATCGACAAATTACCAAATTTGAACATGGACTCATTTATATGATCCCTAATGTCCCTGCGAAGTTTCACAATCTAAAAACAAGCACATCACAACCTAATACTAAACAGCCCCTAAACGAGTTATATGGTATTACCTTGTCGGTTTTTGTTGGTTTTTCGACAGTTTAAACGTCTCTTCGGGTATTGGGTTGTAAACTCAGTGTATCTACATATCATATAACATCCAACCAAGCATAAATCATCCATAGAACATCCTTGTTAATTAGGGTTTCGGTTTTGGTTTAAAACCAAACTTTTGAACCGTAAAAACGTTGTATTCATGTTCTAATCCGTGTTTTTGGTCAAAAATCTATACGTTTCTGCTTTGTAACCATGTTTAACATCAAAACATTATTTTAGTTGATTTTTATGATTTTTGGATGGTTAAACAAGTTTAAAACTAATCAAGACATGTTTATATGATTGTAACATGATTAAAATCACTTAAAGATCAAGATTTTACCTTTGATTTTGGATGGTTTTGGAGTGAAAAAATATGGAGAACGACTTTGATCAGGTTATGGCTGGATAAGAATGAGAAATACTTGAAATATGGGAGTGTTTCTATTTGTAAAACAAAAGGTGGGGAGGGACCCTCCATTCCGATCGAAAATGGGGAATGGGTTCTAGACCTTTGTTTTTTTTTCTTTTCTAATTTTATGTGTCAATATGGCTATTATTGAGTTCATTTTAAGTGAGGTTTCAGTTTTTGGCTAAAAATATAGTCCGGGTGCGATAAACAGCGTAAAAATATAGTCCAAAATATTTTCACGGATTGCTTAGAACATGTCATATAAGTGTTTTATAAATCTTTTTCGGCTTAACGGATGCTACAATGCTCGTTTTGATGTTAACGATTGCGTTTAAACTTATGGCGTATCAATAAACGAAACCTTTTTCGTTTAAAGAGTTTTAAACATACTGGGCCTAAATATCTATATGTTAGCTTCTATAATATATCTATAACTCGTATATGACCCCTCAGTATATATACAGACCGTAATTTGTATCGGTCGGTTACTCGTTTAAGCACTACGAATTAACCGATCTATCGTTTACTTGATACGTAGTTAATATAGCATAACTCGTTTTGTCACGAATGTCACACTTGGTGACTCCATACAGTATTTTATGACCCTATGAAAGATCAATAATTATGCACTGACGCCACAATGTGGCCCGTTCGAAATTTTACCATTATTGCCAAAGAGGTATGTTCACTGATCCGGAGAAAAAACTGAGTATGGGTCGAACCACTGAATCGAATCAGAAATTCAGTCTTGGTGACCTTCATACAATATTTTATGACCCTATGAAAGAATCAGATCAATAATTATGCCCGGACGCCACCGATGCGGCCCGTTCGAAATTTTGCCATTATTGCCAAAGGGGTATGTATGTTCACTGATCCGGAGAAAAAACTGACTATGGGTGGAACCGCTAAATCGGATCAGAAATTCGGTCTTGTTGACCTCTATACAATATTTTTTGACCCTACGAAAGAATCAGATCAATAATTACGCCCTGACGCCACCATGCGGCCCGTTCGAAATTTTGCCATTATTGCCAAAGGGGTACGTTCACTGATCCGGAGAAAAAACTGATTATGGGTCGAAACGCTGAATCGGATCAGAAATTCGGTCTTGTTGACCTCCATACAATATTTTTTACTCTACGAAAGAATGGGATCAATAATTATGCACTGACACCACAATGCGGCCCATTCAAAATTTTGTCATTGCTAAAGGGGTATTTTAACTTATCCGGAGAAAAACTGATTATGGGTCGAACCGCTGAATCGAATCAGAAACTTGGTCTTATTGACCTCCATTCAATATTTTTTGACCATACCGAAGAATCGGATCAATAATTATGCCCTGACGCCACCATGCGGGCTGTTCGAAATTTTGCCATTATTGCCAAAGAAGTATGTTCACTGATTCGGAGAAAAAACTGACTATGTGTCGAACCACTGAATCGGATCAGAAATTTTGTCTTGGTAACCTCCATACAATATTTTTTGACCCTACGAAAGAATCGGATCTATAATTATGCCCTGACGCCACCATGCGGCGTGTTCGAAACTTTGCCATTATTGCCAAAGGGGTATATTCACTGATCCGGAGAAAAAACTGATTATGGGTCGAACTGCTGAATCGGATCAGAAATTCACTCTTGGTGACCTCCGTACAATATTTTTGACCGTACCAAATAATCGGATCAATAATTATACCATGACGCTACCATGCGGCCTGTTCGAAATTTTGCCATTATTGCCAAAGGGGTATGTTTACTTATCCGGGGAAAAAACTGAGTATGGGTCGAACCACTGAATCGAATCAGAAATTCGGTCTTGGTGACCTCCATACAATATTTTATGACCCTACGAAAGAATCAGATCAATAATTTATGCCCAGACACCACCATGTGGCTCGTTCGAAATTTTGCCATTATTGCCAAAAAGGTATGTTCACTGATCCGGAGAAAAAACTGAGTAAGGGCCGAACCTCTGAATCGAATCAGAAATTTGGTCTTGTTGACATCAATACAATATTTTATGACCCTACGAAAGAATCGGATCAATGATTATGCCCTGAATCCACGCCGAGGCCCGTTCGAAATTTTGTCTGTATGCCAAAGGGGTAAGTTCACTGATCCGGAGAAAAAACTGACTATGGGTCGAACCGCTGAATAGGATCAGAAATTCGGTCTTGTTGACCTCCATACAATATTTTATGACCCTACGAAAGAATCGGATCAATAATCATGCCCTGACGCCACCATGCGGGCCGTTCGAAATTTTGCCATTATTGCAAAAGGGGTTCACTGATCCGGAGAAAAAACTGATTATCGGTCGAAACGCTGAATCGGATTAGAAATTCGGTCTTGTTGACCTCTATACAATATTTTTTACTCTACGAAAGAATGGGATCAATAATTATACACTGACGCCACAATGCGGCGCGTTCGAAATTTTGTCATTATTGCCAAATGGGTATTTTAACTGATCCGGAGAAAAAACTGATTATGGGTCGAACCGTTGAATCGAATCGGAAACTCGTTCTTATTGACCTCCATACAATATTTTTTAACCGTACCAAAGTATCGGATCAATAATTATGCCCTGACGCCACCATGTGGCCTGTTCGATATTTTTCCATTATTGCCAAAGGAGTATGTTCACTGATCCGGAGAAAAAACTGACTATGTGTCGAACCACTGAATCGGATCAGAAATTTTGTCTTGGTAACCTCCATACAATATTTTTTGACCTTATTAAATAATCGGATCAATAATTATGCCCTGACGCCACCATTCGGCGCATTCGAAACTTTGCTATTATTGCCAAAGGGGTATGTTCACTGATTCGGAGAAAAAACTGATTATGGGTCGAACAACTGAATCGGATCAGAAACTCACTATTGGTGACCTCCATACAATATTTTATGACCCTATGAAAGAATCAGATCAATAATTATGCCCGGAAGACACCGTGTGTCCCGTTCGAAATTTTGCCATTATTGCCAAAAGGGTATGTTCACTAAACCAGAGAAAAAACTGAATTAGGGCGAACCGCTGAATCAGATCATAAATTCGGTCTTGTTGACCTCCATACAATATTGTTTTACCCTACGAATGAATCAGATCAATAATTATGCCCTGACGCAACGATGCGGCCCATTCGAAATTTTTACCATTATTGCCAAAGGGGTATGTATGTTCACTGATCCGGAGAAAAAAGTGACTATGGGTCGAACCGCTAAATTGGATCAGAAATTCGGTCTTGTTGACCTCTATACAATATTTTTTGACCCTACGAAAGAATCGGATCAATAATTATGCACTGACGCCACCATGCGGCCCGTTCGAAATTTTGCCATTATTGCCAAAGGGGTATGTTCACTGATCCGGAGAAAAAACTGATTATGGGTCGAAACGCTGAATCGGATCAGAAATTCGGTCTTGTTGACCTACATACAATATTTTTTACTCTATGAAAGAATAGGATCAATAATTATGCACTGACGCCACAATGCGGCCCGTTCGAAATTTTGTCAATATCGCCAAAGGGGTATTTTAACTTATCCGGAGAAAAAACTGATTATGTGTCGAACCGCTGAATAGAATCAGAAACTTGGTCTTATTGACCTCCATACAATATTTTTTGACCGTACCTAAGAATCGGATCAATAAATATGCCGTGACGCCACCATGCGGCGCGTTCGAAACTTTGCCATTATTTCCAAAGGGGTATGTTCATTGACCCGGAGAAAAAACAGATTATGGGTTGAACCGCTGAATCGGATCAGAAATTCACGCTTGGTGACCTCCGTACAATATTTTTGACCGTTCCAAATAATCGGATCAATAATTTTTCCCTGACGCCACCATGCGGCCTGTTCGAAATTTTGCCTTTATTGCAAAGGGGTATGTTAACTTATTCGGAGAAAAAACTGAGTATGGGTCGAACCACTGAATCTAATCAGAAATTCGGTCTTGGTGACCTCCATACAATGAATTTATGACCCTACCAAAGAATCAGATCAATAATTATGCCCAGACACCACTATGTGGCTCGTTCGAAATTTTGCCATTATTGCCAAAAAGGTATGTTCACTGATCCGGAGAAAAAACTGAGTAAGGGCCGAACCTCTGAATCGGATCAGAAATTCGGTCCTGGTGACCTCAACACAATATTTAATGACCCTACGAAAGATTCGGATCAATGATTATGCCCTGAATCCACGCCGAGGCCCGTTCGAAATTTTGTCAGTATGCCAAAGGGGTATGTTCACTGATCCGGAGAAAAAACTGACTATGGGTCGAACCGCTGAATCGGATCAGAAATTGGGTCTTGTTGACCTCCATACAATATTTTATGACCCTACGAAAGAATCGGATCAATAATCATGCCCTGAAGCCACCATGTGGCCCGTTCGAAATTTTGCCATTATTGCAAAAGGGGTTCACTAATCCGGAGAATAAGCTGATTATGGTTCGAAACACTGAATCGGATTAGAAATTCGGTCTTGTTGACCTCCATACAATAATTTTTACTCTACGAAAGAATGGGATCAATAATTATACACTGAGGCCACAATGCGGCCCGTTCGAAATTTTGTCATTATTGCCAAAGGGGAATTTTAACTGATTCGGAGAAAAAACAGATTATGGGTCGAACCGTTGAATCGAATCAGAAACTAGGTCTTGTTGACCTCCATACAATATTTTTTGACCGTACCAAAGTATCGGATCAATAATTATGCCCTGACGCCACCATGCGGCCTGTTCGAAATTTTGCCATTATTGCCAAAAGAGTGTGTTCACTGATCCGAAGAAAAAAATGATTATGGGTCGAAACGCTGAATTGGATTAGAAATTCGGCCTTATTGACCTCCATACAATATTTTTTACTCTACGAAATAATGGGATCAATAATTAAACACTGACACCACAATGCGGCCCGTTCGAAATTTTGTCATTATTACCAAAGGGGTATTTTAACTGATCCGGAGAAAAAACTGATTATGGGTCGAACCGTTGAATCGAATCAGAAACTCGGTCTTGTTGACCTCCATACAATATTTTTTGACCGTACCAAAGTATCGGATCAATAATTATGCCCTGACGTCACCATGCGGACTGTTCGAAAATTTGCCATTATTGCCAAAGGAGTATGTTCATTGATCCGGAGAAAAAACTGACTATGTATCGAACCACTGAATCGGATCAGAATTTTTGTCTTGGTAATCTCCATACAATATTTTTTGACCCTATGAAAGTATCGGATCAATAATTATGCCCTGACGCCACCATGCGGCGCGTTCGAAACTTTGCCATTATTTCCATAGGGGTATGTTCATTAACCAGGAGAAAAAACTGATTATGGGTCGAACCGCTGAATCGGATCAGAAATTCACTCTTGGTGACCTCCATACAATATTTTTGACCGTACCAAATAATCGGATCAATAATTATGCCCTGTCGCCACCATGGGGCCGGTTCGAAATTTTGCCTTTATTGCCAAAGTGGTATGTTTACTTATCCGGAGAAAAAACTGAGTATGGGTTGAACCACTGAATCGAATCAGAAATTCGGTCTTGGTGACCTCCATACAATATTTTATGACCCTACGAAAGAATCAGATCAATAATTATGTCCTGAAACCACCATGTGGCTCGTTCGAAATTTTGCCATTATTGCCAAAAAGGTATGTTCACTGATCCGGAGAAAAAACTGAGTAAGGGCCGAACCTCTGAATCGGATCAGAAATTCGGTCTTTGTGACCTCAATACAATATTTTATGACCCTTCGAAAGAATCGGATCAATGATTATGCCATGAATCCACGCCGAGGCCCGTTCGAAATTTTGCCAGTATGCCAAAGGGGTATGTTCACTGATCCGGAGAAAAAACTGTCTATGGGTCGAACCGCTGAATCGGATCAGAAATTCGGTCTTGTTGACTTCCATACAATATTTTTTGACCCTACGAAAGAATCGGATCAATAATTAAGCCCTGACGCCACCATGCGGCCCGTTCGAAAATTTTCCATAGTTGCCAAATGGGTATTTTCATTAATCCGGAGAAAAAACTGATTATGGGTCAAACCACTAAATCGAATCAGAAATTCGGTCTTGTTGACCTCCATACAATATTTTTTGACCGAACCAAAGAATCGGATCAATAGTTATGCCCTAACGCCACCATACGGCATGTTCGAAATTTTGCCATTATTGCAAAAGAGGTATGTTCACTGATCCGGAGAAAAAACTAACTATGTGTTGAACCACTGAATCAGATAAGAAATTCGGTCTTGGTAACCTCCATATAATATTTTTTTGACCCTACGAAAGAATCGGATCAATAATTATGCCCTGACGCCACTATGCGGCCTGTTCGAAAATTTGCCAATATTGCCAAAAGGGTATGTTCAATGATCTGGAGAAAAAACCTATTATGGGTCGAACCCTTGAATCGGATCAGAAATTCGGTCTTGGTGACCTCCATACAGTATTTTATGACCCTATAAAATAATCGAATCAATAATTATGCCCAAACGCCACAATGTGGCTCGTTCGAAATTTTGCCAGTTTGCCAAATGAGTATGTTCACTGATCCGGTGAAAAAACTGACCATGAGTCGAACCGCTGAATCGGATCAAAAATTCGGTCTTGTTGACCTCCATACAATATTTTTTGACCCTACGAAAGAATCGGATCAATAATTATGCCCTGACGTAGCGATGCGGCCCGTTCTAAAGTTTGGACATTATTGCCAAAGGGGTTTGTATGTTCACTGATCGGGAGAAAAATCTGAATATGGGAATAACCACTGAATCGGATCAGAAATACGGTCTTGGTGACCTCCATACAATATTTTATGACCCTATGAAAGAATCAAATCAATATATATGCCTGACGCCAAAATGCGGCCCGTTCGAAATTTTACCATTATTGCCAAAGGGGTATGTTCACTGATCCGGAGAAATAACCTATTATGGGTCGAACCCTTGAATCGGATCAGAAATTCGGTTTTGGTGACCTCCATAAAGTATTTTATGACCCTATGAAAGAATCAGATCAACAATTATGCCCTGACGCCACAATGCGGCCCGTTCGAAATTTTATCATTATTGCCAATGAGGTATGTTCACTAAACTAGAGAAAAAACTGAGTAAGGGTCGAACCGCTGAATCAGATTATAAATTCGTTCTTGGTGATCTCCATACAATATTTTATGACCCTACGAACGGATCGGATCAATGATAATGCCCTGAAGCCACGCCGCGGCCCGTTTGAAATTTTGCCAGTATGCCAAAGGGGTATGTTCACTGATCCGGAGAAAAAACTGACTATGGGTCGAACCGCTGAATCGTATCAGAAATTCGGTCTTGTTGACCTCTATATAATATTTTTGGGCCCTACGAAAGAATCGGATCAATAATTATGCCCTGACGCCAACATGCGGCCCGTTCGAAATTTTGCCATTATTACGAAAGGGGTATGTTCACTGATATGGAGAAAAAACTGATTATGGTCAAAACGCTGAATCGGATCAGAAATTCGGTCTTGTTGACCTCCATACAATATTTTTAACTATACGAAAGAATGGGATCAATAATTATGCCCTGACGCCGCAATGCGGCCCGTTCGCAATTTTGCCTTTATTGCCAAAGGGGTAATTTAACTGATCCGGAGAAAAAACTAATTATGGGTCGAACCACTGAATCGAATCCGAAATTTGGTCTTGTTGAACTCCATACATTATTTTTTGACCGTACCAAAGAATCTGATCAATAATTACGCCATGACGCCACCATGCGGCCTGTTCGAAATTTTGCCTTTATTGCCAAAGGGGTATGTTTACTGATTCAGAGAAAAAACTGAGTATGGGTCAAACCACTGAATCGGATCAGAAATTCGGTCTTGGTGACCTCCATACAATATTTTATGACCCTACGAAAGAATTGGATCAATAATTATGCCCTGACGCCACCATGCGACCCGTTCGAAATTTTGCCATTTTGGCCAAAGGGGTATGTTCACTGATCCGGTGAAAAACTGATTAGGGGTCGAACCGCTGAATCAGATCAGAAATTCTGTCTTGGTGACCTCCATACAACATTTTATGACCCTACGAAAGAATTGGAACAATAATTATGCCCTGACGCCACCATGCGACCCGTTCGAAATTTTGCCATTATTGCCAAAAGGGTTTGTTCACTGATCCGGAGAAAAAACTGATTATGGGTCGAACCGCTGAATCGGATCAGAAATTCGGTGTTGGTGACCTCCATACAATATTTTTGATCGTACCAAATAATCGGATCAATAATTATGCCATGACGCCACCATGCGGCATGTTCGAAATTTTGCCTTTATTGCCAATGAGGTATGTTTACTGATTCGGAGAAAAAACTGAGTATGGGTCGAACCACTGAATCGAATCAGAAATTCAGTCTTGGTGACCTCCATACAATATATTATGACCCTACTAAAGAATCAGATCAATAAGTATGCCCTGACACCACCATGTGGCCCGTTCGAAATTTTGCCATTATTGCCTAAAAGGTATGTTCACGGATCCGGAGAAAAAACTGAGTAAGGGCCGAACCTCAGAATCGGATCAGAAATTCGGTATTGGTGACCTCAATACAATATTTTATAACCCTACGAAAGAATCGGATGAATGACTATGCCCTGATTCCACGCCGAGGCCCGTTCAAAATTTTGCCAGTATGCCAAAGGGGTATGTTCACTGATCCGGAGAAAAAACTGACTATGGATTGAACCGCTGAATCGGATCAAAAATTCGGTCATGTTGACCTCCATACAATATTTTTTGACCCTACGAAAGAATCAGATCACTAATTATGCCCTAACGCAACGATGCGGCCCGTTTGAAATTTTTGCCATTATTTCCAAAGGGGTTTGTGTGTTCACTGATCGGGAGAAAAATCTGAATATGGGTATAACCACTGAATCGGATCAGAAATACGGTCTTGGTGACCTCCATACAATATTTTATGACCCTATGAAAGAATCAAATCAATATATATGCCTTGACGCCACAATGCGGCCCGTTCGAAATTTTACCATTATTGCCAAAGGGGTATGTTAACTGATCAGGAGAAATAACCTACTATGGGTCGACCCCTTGAATCGGATCAGAAATTCGGTCTTGCTGACCTCCATACAGTATTTTATGACCCTTTGAAAGAATCAGATTAATAATTATGCCCTAACGCCACAATGCGGCCCGTTCGAAATTTTACCATTATTGCCAAAAGGTATGTTCACTGATCCGGAGAAAAAACCTGAGTATGGGTCGAACCACTGAATCGAATCAGAAATTCAGTCTTGATGACCTCCATACAATATTTTATGACCCTATGAAAGAATCAGATAAAATAATTATGCGCTGATGCCACCGTGTGGCCCGTTCGAAATTTTGCCATTATTGCCAAAAGGGTATGTTCACTGATCAGGAGAAAAACCTGAGTATGGGTCGAACCACTGAATCGAATCAGAAATTCAGTCTTGATGACCTCCATACAATATTTTATGACCATATGAAAGAATCAGATCAATAATTATGCGCTGATGCCACCGTGTGGCCCGTTAGAAATTTTGTCATTATTGCTAAAAGGGTATGTTCACTAAACTAGAGAAAAAACTGAGTAAGGGTCGAACCGCTGAATCAGATTATAAATTCGTTCTTGGTGATCTCCATTCAATATTTTATAACCCTACGAACGGATCGGATCAATGATAATGTCATGAAGCCACGCCGCGGCCCGTTTGAAATTTTGCAGTATGCGAATGGGGTATGTTCACTGATCCGGAGAAAAAACTGACTATGGGTCGAACCGCTGAATCGTATCAGAAATTCGGTCTTGTTGACCTCAATACAATATTTTTTGACCCTACGAAAGAATCGGATCAATAATTATGCCCTGACGCCACCATGCGGCCCGTTCGAAATTTTGCCATTATTGCCAAAGGGGTATGTTCACTGATCTGGAGAAAAAACTGATTACGGGTCGAAACGCAGAATCGGATCAGAAATTCGGTCTTGTTGACCTCCATACAATATTTTTTACTATACGAAAGAATGGGATTATTAATTATGCCCTGACGCCACAATGCGGCCCGTTCGAAATTTTGCCTTTATTTCCAAAGGGGTATTTTAACTGATCCGGAGAAAAAACTGATTATGAGTCGAACCGCTGAATCGAATCAGAAATTCGGTCTTGTTGACCTCCATACAATATTTTTTACCATACCAAAGAATCGGATCAATAGTTATGCCATGACGCCACCATGCGGCCTGTTCGAAATTTTGCCATTATTGCCAAAGGGGTATGTTCACTGATCCGGAGAAAAAATTGACTATGTGTCAAACAACTGAATCGGATCAGAAATTTTGTCTTGATAACCTCCATACAATATTTTTTAACCCTACAAAAGAATCGGATCAATACTTATGCCCTGGCACCACCATGCGGCGCGTTCGAAATTTTGTCATTATTGCCAAATGGGTATGTTCACTGATCCGGAGAAATAACTGATTATGGGTCGAACCGCTGAATCGGATCAGAAATTCGGTGT
Organism: Bidens hawaiensis; assembly: GCF_021521415.1. Taxonomy (NCBI): domain Eukaryota; kingdom Viridiplantae; phylum Streptophyta; class Magnoliopsida; order Asterales; family Asteraceae; genus Bidens; species Bidens hawaiensis. The sequence continues at coordinate 400,737 of NW_027492189.1, forward strand.
TGGTGACCTCCATACAATATTTTTGACCGTACCAAATAATCGGATCAATAATTATGCCCTGACGCCACCATGCGGCCTGTTCAAAATTTTGCCTTTATTGCCAAAGGGGTATGTTTACTGATCCGGAGAAAAAACTGGGTATGGGTCGAACCACTGAATCGAATCAGAAATTCGGTCTTGGTGACCTCCATACAATATATTATGACCCTACGAAAGAATCAAATCAAAAAGTATGCCCTGACACCACCATGTGGCCCGTTCGAAATTTTGCCATTACTGCCAAAAAGGTATGTTCACTGATCCGGAGAAAAAACTTAGTAAGGGCCGAACCTCAGAACTGGATCTGAAATTCGGTCTTGGTGACCTCAATACAATATTTTTTGACCCTACGAAAGAATCGGATGAATGAATATGCCCTGATTCCACGCCGAGGCCGGTTCAAAATTTTGCCAGTATACCAAAGGGGTATGTTCACTGATCCGGAGAAAAAACTAACTATGGATCGAACCGCTGAATCTGATCAAAAATTCGGTCATTTTGACCTCCATAAAATATTTTTTGACCCTACGAAAGAATCGGATCAACAATTATGCCCTGACGCAACGATGCGGCCCGTTCGAACTTTTTGCCATTATTGCCAAAGAGGTATGTATGTTCACTGATCCGGAGAAAAATCTGAGTATGGGTCGAACCACTGAATCGGATCAGAAATTCTGTTTTGGTGACCTCCATACGGTATTTTATGACCCTATGAAAGAATCAGATCAATAATTATGCCCTGACGCCACAATGCCGCACGTTCGAAATTTTACCATTATTGCCAAAGAGGTATGTTCACTAATACGGAGAAAAACCTGAGTAAGGGTCGAACCACTGAATCGAATCAGAAATTCAGTCTTCTTGACCTCCATACAATATTTTATGACCCTATGAAAGAATCAGATCAATAATTATGCCCTGACGCCACCATGTGGCCGTTCGAAATTTTGCACTTATTGCCAAAAGAGCATGTTCACTAAACTAGAGAAAAAACTGACTAAGGGTCGAACCGCTGAATCAGATCATAAATTCGTTCTTGGTGATATCCATACAATATTTTATGACCCAAAGAAAGGATCGGATCAAAGATTATGCCTTGATGCCACGCCGCGACCCGTTTGAAATTTTGCCTGTATGCCAAATGGGTATGTTCACTGATCCGGAGAAAAAACTTACTATGGGTCGAACCGCTGAATCGGATCAGAAATTCGGTCTTGTTGACCTCTATACAATATTTTTTGACCCTACGAAAGAATTGGATCAATCATTATGCCCTGACGCCACCATGCGGCCGTTCGAAATTTTGCCATTATTGCCAAAGGGGTATGTTCGCTTATCCATAGAAAAAACTGATTATGGGTCGAAACGCTGAATCGGATCAGAAATTCGGTCTTGTCTACCTCCATACAATATTTTTTACTCTACGATAGAATGGGATCAATAATTATGCCCTGACGCCACAATGCGGCCCGTTCAAAATTTTGCCATTACTGCCAATAGGGTATGTTCAATGATCCGGAGAAAAAACCTATTATGCGTCGAACTCCTGAATCGGATCAGAAATTCGGTCTTGGTGACCTCCATACTGTATTTTATGACCCTATGAAAAAATCAGATCACTAATTATGCCCTGACGCCACAATGCGGCCCGTTCGAAATTTTGCGAGTTTGCCAAAGGAGTACGTTCACTGATCCGGTGAAAAAACTGACTATGGGTCGAACCGCTGAATCGGATCAAAAATTCGGTCTTGTTGACCTCCATACAATATTTTTTGACCCTACGAAAGAATCGGATCAATAATTATGCCCTGACGCAACGATGCGGCCTGTTCGAAATTTTTATCGTTATTGCCAAAGGTGTATGTATGTTCACTGATCCGGAGAAAAATCTGAATATGGTCGAACCACTGAATCGGATCAGAAATACGGTCTTGGTGACCTCCATACACTATTTATGACCCTATGAAATAATCAAATCGATAATTATGCCCTGACGCAACAATGCGGCCCGTTTGAAATTTTACCATTATTGCCAAAGGGGTATGTTCACTGATTCGGAGAAATAACCTATTATGGGTCGAACCCTTGAATCAGATCAGAAATTCGGTCTTGCTGACCTCCATACAGTATTTTATGACCCTTTGAAAGAATCAGATCAATAATTATGCCCTGACGCCACAATGCGGCCCTTTCGAAATTTTACTATTATTGCCAAAGAGGTATGTTCACTGATCTGGAGAAAAACCTGAGTATGGGTCGAACCACTGAATCGAATCAGAAATTCAGTCTTGATGACCTCCATACAATATTTTAAGACCCTATGAAAGAATCAGATCAATAATTATGCCCTGATTCCACCGTGTGGCCCGTTCGAAATTTTGCCATTATTGCCAAAAGGGTATGTTCACTAAACTAGAGAAAAAACTCAATAAAGGTCGAACCGCTGAATCAGATCATAAATTCATTCTTGGTGATCTCCATACAATATTTTATGACCCTGGAAAAGGATCGGATCAATGATTATGCCTTGAAGCCACGCCGCGGCCCGTTTGAAATTTTGCTAGTATGCCAAAGGGGTATGTTCACTGATCCGGAGAAAAAACTGACTATGGGTCGAACAGCTGAATCGGATCAGAAATTCGGTATTGTTGACCTCTATACAATATTTTTGACCCTATTAAAGAATCGGATCAATAATTATGCCATGACGCCACCTTGCGGCCCGTTCGAAATTTGCCATTATTGCTAAAGGGGTAAGTTCACTGATCTGGAGAAAAAACTGACAATGGGTCGAACAGCTGAATCGGATCATAAATTCGGTCTTGTTGACCTCTATACAATATTTTTTAACCCTACGAAAGATTCGGATCAATAATTATGCCCTAACGCCACCATGCGGCTCGTTCGAAATTTTGCCATTATTGCCAAAGGGGTATCTTCACTGATCCGGAGAAAAAACTGATTATGGGTCGAACCGCTGAATCGGATCAGAAATTTTGTCTTGGTAACCTCCATACAATATATTTTACCCTACGAAAGAGTCGGATCAATAATTATGCCCTGGCGCCACCATGCGCGCGTTCGAACTTTTGTCATTATTGCCAAAGGGGTATGTTCACTGATTCGGAGAAAAACTGATTATGGGTCGAACCTCTTAATCGGATCAGAAATTCGGTCTTGGTGACCTCCATACAATATTTTTGACCGTACCAAATAATCGGTTCAATAATTATGCCCTAACGCCACCATGCGGCCTGTTCGAAATTTTGCCTTTATTGCCAAAGGGGTATGTTTACTGATTCGGAGAAAAATCTGAGTATGGGTCGAACCACTGAATCGAATCAGAAATTCGGTCTTGGTGACCTCCATACAATATTTTATGACCCTACGAAAGAATCAGATCAATAAGTATGCCATGACGCCACTATGTGGCCCGTTCGAAATTTTGCCATTATTGCCAAAAAGGTATGTTCTCTGATCCGGAGAAAAAACTGAGTAAGGGCCGAACCTCATAATCGGATCAGAAATTCGGTCTTGGTGACCTCAATACAATATTTTATGACCCTACGAAAGAATCGGATGAATGATTATGCCCTGATTCCACGCCGAGGCCCGTTCAAAATTTTGCCAGTATACCAAAGGGGTATGTTCATTTATCCGAAGAAAAAACAGACTATGGATCGAACCGCTGAATCGGATCAAAAATTCGGTCATGTTGACCTCCATACAATATTTTTTGACCCTACGAAAGAATCGGATCAATAATTATGCCCTGACGCAACGATGCGGCCCGTTCGAAATTTTTGCCATTATTGCTAAAGGGGTATGTATGTTCACTGATCCGGAGAAAAATCTGAGTATGGGTCGAACCACTGAATCGGATCAGAATATCGGTCTTGGTGACCTCCATACAGTATTTTATGACCCTATGAAAGAATCAGATCAATAATTGTGCCCTAACGCCACAATGTCGCCCGTTCGAAATTTTACTATTATTCCCAAAGAGGTATGTTCACTAATACGGAGAAAAACCTGAGTATGGGTCGAACCACTGAATCGACTAAGAAATTCAGTCTTGGTGACCTCCATACAATATTTTATGACCCTATGAAAGAATCAGATCAATAATTATGCCCTGACGCCACCGTGTGGCCCGTTCGAAATTTTGCCATTATTGCCAAAAAGGTATGTTCACTAATCCGGAGAAAAAACTGAGTAAGGGCCGAACCTCAGAATCGGATCAGAAATTCGGTCTTGGTGACCTCAATACAATATTTTATGACCCTACGAAAGAATCGGATGAATGATTTTGCCCTGAATCCACGCCGAGGCCCGTTCAAAATTTTGCCAGTATACCAAAGGGGAATGTTCACTGATCCGGAGAAAAAACTGACTATGGATCAAACCGTTGAATCGGATCAAAAATTCGGTCATGTTGACTCCATACAATAGTTTTTGACCCTACGAAAGAATCGGATCAATAATTATGCCCTGACGCAACGATGCGGCCCGTTCGAAATTTTTGCCATTATTGCCAAAGGGGTATGTATGTTCACTGATCCGGAAAAAATCTGAGTATGGGTCGAACCACTGAATCGGATCAGAAATACGATCTTGGTGACCTCCATACAATATTTTATGACCCTATGAAAAAACCAAATCAATAATTATGCCATGACGCCACAATGCGGCCCGTTCGAAATTTTACCATTATTGCCAAAGGGGTATGTTCACTGATCCGGAGAAATAACCTATTATGGGTCGTACCCTTGAATCGGATCAGAAATTCGGTCTTGGTGACCTCCATACGGTATTTTATGACCCTATGAAAGAATCAGATCAATAATTATGCCCTGACGCCACAATACGGCCCGTTCGAAATTTTACCATTATTGCCAAAGAGGTATGTTCACTAATATGGAGAAAAACCTGAGTATGGGTCGAACCACTTAATCGAATAAGAAATTCAGTCTTGGTGACCTCCATACAATATTTTATAACCCTATGAAAGAATCAGATCAATAATTATGCCCTGACGTCACCATGTGGCCCGTTCGAAATTTTGCCATTATTGCTAAATGGGTATTTTCACTAAACTAGAGAAAAAACTGAGTAAGGGTCGAACCGCTGAATCAGATCATAAATTCGTTCTTGGTGATCTCCAAATAATATTTTATGACCCTAAGAAAGGATCGGATCAATGATTATGCCCTGAAGCCACGCCGCGGCCCGTTTGAAATTTTGCCTGTATGCCAAAGGGGTATGTTCACTGATCCGGAGAAAAAACTGACTATGGGTCGAACCGCTGATGTAAGGCCCCGTTACCGGTAGCCCTACTTTCGTGTTGGATTTACTCATAAACGCAGTTCTAAAATCAGAGTTAATTAAAACATTCGCGGAACTTTAGAACATTCATAAAACATTACACAACAATCCATAACTTTGTCTCAATAAAACGTATTGTCTTTCATTTAAATTATAAATACTAAAACAACTTTAAGTCTTCAGATGCCAGACTTTATTCTTCTGCCACGTGTCCTCATCAAGCGAGTTGTCTCATCCTACTCACCTGCGTGCATACTAAAAGTCAGCCACGCTGAGTGAGTTCTAGTTAATCACATAATACAATACATACACTTACCTTCCATTATGCATCCGAAGATACATAATAATTACTTTACTAATTTATTTTCATTTCATAAGTCCATACATACATTCGTACTTTATTACTTTCATACTATATAAATTACCGTCCTTTTCTATCTCAGATATTATTAGGGTTTGGTCCCTCTTTCCTTTGTCTATCTCAGATATTTTAGGGTCTGGTCCCTTTCTTGTCTATCTCAGATATTATTAGGGTCTGGTTTTTTTATCTCATATATTATTAGAGTCTGGTCCCTTTTTACTTCTCTATCTCAGATATTATAAAGGGTCTTGTCCCTCCTTCTCAATCTCAGATATTATTAGGGTCTGGTCCCTTTTTCTTCATCTTCGCACATACCGTCTTTACATACCCATAACATACATACTTTCTTTAATCATTCATACATATTCATATATTGTACGTATATCTATCATACACATTCATCTATCATAAACATACCTATATTGTTGGCACGTGCAATATCCGAAGATCGTTCACGTACCGACAAGCTTTCATTCACATTTAAGATATACATACATAAATAACATATAAGTCATACATGGCATACACTTACTATTTAAGGTAAGTGTATTAACTATCACATCGAGTATGCACACAGCCCCGAAAACATAACAAGGAAATGGGGCTAGAAACTCACCTGAATTCTGTTACGCTCTCCGTTAATGGTAATCTCATTCTTTAATTGAGCACGGCTAACTGTTAAATATATATATATACTTTCGTTAATAACCGTCTTACTAATTAAGTTGGTATTTTACTTTACCAACGGCTTCCTAAGTCGGGCTTGTTAGTTTTAGTTCATGACAGTGGGCTAGTTCATTTTATGCTAGATACGGGCTTATCTTTTATGGGCCTAGATAATGCATGCACACTAGGATCTGGCACAAGGCCCAACAGAGAACGGGGTGGCCGAGAACCGAAGGCAGGGGACTCTTGTCTGGCCGAAATCGCTGACCGAGAACCATTGTTCTCGGCCGAGAACTTGACCGAGAACATAGGGTCACCGAGACCCTTCCTGGCCGAGAACCACATAAACCCAGAGCACCATGGCCGTAAACCCCCTTGGCCGAGAACCCGGGTTGACCGAATTCCCATTTTGGCAGAGAACACCCAGTTCATCCAATTTCCATTTTATGTTTTCATCTTGCCCAGTACCATGCTCTACGGTTCATATCTAGAATTTTTAAATCATCAATCATCATCATTCTTACCCGATTACACCCATTACATACTATGGTTTCAAGATCTATCCCGTTTTAGGCATAAATTTTTGACCTTTACCAATTTAAAACGTTCTAGGCTAGATCTAGGGCTCCTCTACGAGCCGTGCGTAACCATAGGTCTATGGAGTTCACTTTATTCATCAAGTTTGCATTTTTATGAAGTATCTAGACCCAATCTACTCTAGGGTCAAGTTTCATGGCAAACTTATCATAAAAGCATAAACTTTAAAGTTAAAGCACATACCTTTAATCGTATTTTAGGCTTCGGGTTAGCTTGTTTATGATCTTGGATTGTGTATCTTGCTTGTATTCCCAAAGATTTATCAAATAAAAGTTTGATCTTGACCTTGGTCCTTTGATTTAGACGGCGGCCGAAAAAGGGAAAGGGTTTATGTGTTTTGGGTGTTTAGAGAGAATGAGATGGATAATGTGGATGGAAATGGAAAGCATTAGGGTTTAAGGGGTATTTATACTCCCTTAAGCCCATGGACCTAAGGCCCATCTTTCCTTTTTAGTCCATGAATAACCCATCTAATTAGTTTACTTATTTTACCCTCCTTACTATTATTTATTTACGGACTCGGGTAAGTTTTCTCTCGTAACAATATAATACTTTAAAATATTATTATTGAAATTTTGGGATGTTACAGCTGAATCGTATCAGAAATTCGGTCTTGTTGACCTCCATACAATATTTTTGACTCTACTAAAGAATCGGATCAATAATTATGCCCTGACGCCACCATGAGGCCCGTTCGAAATTTTGCCATTATTGCCAAAGGGGTATGTTCACTGATCAGGAGAAAACACTAATTATGGGTCGAAACGCTGAATCGGATCAGAAATTCGGTCTTGTTGACCTCCATACAATATTTTTTACTCTACGAAAGAATGGGATCAATAATTATGCCCTGACGCCACAATGCGGCCCGTTCGAAATTTTGCCATTATTGCCAAAAGGGTATGTTCAATGATCCGGAGAAAAAACCTATTACGGGTCGAACCCCTGAATCGGATCAGAAATTCGGTCTTGGTGATCTCCATACAGTATTTTATGACCCTATGAAAGAATCAGATCAATAATTATGCCCTGACGCCACAATGCGGCCCGTTCGAAATTTTGCCATTATTGCCAAAGGGGAATGTTCACTGATCCGGTGAAAAAACTGACTATGGGTCGAACCGTTGAATCGGATCAAAAATTCGGTCTTGTTGATCTCAATACAATATTTTTTGACCCTACGAAAGAATCGGATCAATAATTATGCCCTGACGCAACGATGTGGCCCGTTCGAAATTTTTGCCATTATTGCCAAAGGGGTATGTATGTTCACTGATCCGGAGAAAAATCTGAATATGGGTCGAACCACTGAATCGAATCTGAAATACGGTCTTGGTGACCTCCATACAATATTTTTTGACCCTATGAAAGAATCAAATCGATAATTATGCCCTGACGCCACAATGCGGCCCGTTTGAAATTTTACCATTATTGCCAAAGGGGTATGTTCACTGATCGGGAGAAATAACCTATTATTGGTCGAACCCTTGAATCGGATCAGAAATTCGGTCTTGGTGACCTCCATACAGTATTTTATGACCCTTTGAAAGAATTAGATCAATAATTATGCCCTGACGCCACAATTCGGCCCGTTCGAAATTTTACCAGTATTGCCAAAGTGGTACGTTCACTGATCCGGAGAAAAACTAGAGTATGGGTCGAACCACTGAATCGAATCAGAAATTCAGTCTTGATGACATCCATACAATATTTTATGACCCTATGAAAGAATCAGATCAATAATTATGCCCTGACGCAACCGTGTGGCCCGTTCGAAATTTTGCCATTATTGCCAAAAGGGTATGTTCATTAAACTAGAGAAAAAACTAAGTAAGGGTCGAACCGCTGAATCAGATCATAAATTCGTTCTTGATGATCTCCATACAATATTTTATGACCCTAAGAAAGGATCGGATCAATGATTATGCCCTGAAACCACGCCGCGGCCCGTTTGAAATTTTGCTAGCATGCAAAAGGGGTATGTTCACTGATCCGGAGAAAAAACTGACTATGGGTCGAACCGCTGAATCGGATCAGAAATTCGGTCTTGTTAACCTCTATACAATATTTTTTGACCCTACTAAAGAATCGGATCAATTTTATGCCCTGACGCCACCATGCGGCCCGTTCGAAATTTTGCCATTATTGCCAAAGGGGTATGTTCACTAATCCGGAGAAAAAACTGATTATGGGTCGAAACTTTGAATCGGATCAGAAATTCGGTCTTGTTGACCTCCATACAATATTTTTTACTCTACGAAAGAATGGGATCAATAATTATGCCCTGCCGCCACAATGCGGTCCGTTCGAAATTTTTCCGTTATTGCCGAAGAGGTATTTTAACTGATACGGAGAAAAAACTGATTATCGGTCGAACCGCTGAATCGAATCTGAAATTCGGTCTTGTTGACCTCCATGCAATATTTTTTGACCGTACCAAAGAATCTAATCTATAATTATGCCCTGACGCCTCCATGCGGCCTGTACGAAATTTTGCCATTATTGCCAAAGTGTATGTTCACTAATCCGAAGAAAAAACTGACTATGTGTCGAACCACTTAATCGGATCAGAAATTTTGTCTTGATATCCTCCATACAATATTTTTTGACCCTACCAAAGAATCGGATCAATAATTATGCCCTGACGCCACCATGCGACGCGTTCGAAATTTTGCCATTATTGCCAAAGGTGTATGTTTACTGATCCGGAGAAAAAACTGAGTATGGGTCGAACCACTAAATCGAATAAGAAATTCGGTCTTGGTGACCTCAATACAACATTTTATGACCCCACGAAAGAATCAGATCAATTGATATGCCCTGACGCCACAATGCAGCCCGTTCGAAATTTTACCATTATTGCCAAAGGGGTATGTTCACTGATCCGGAGAAATAACCTATTATGGGTCGAACCCCTGATCGGATCAGAAATTTGGTCTTGGTAACCTCAATACAATATTTTATGACCCTACGAAAGAATCGGATCAATGATTATGCCCTTAATACACGCCGAGGCCCGTTCGAAATTTTGCCAGTATGCCAAAGGGGTATGTTCACTGATCCAGAGAAAAAACTGACTACGGGTCGAACCGCTGAATCGGATCAGAAATTCGGTCTTGTTGACCTCCATACAATATTTTTTGACCCTACGAAAGAATCGGATCAATAATTATGCCCTGACGCAACGATGCAGCCCGTTCGAAATTTTACCATTATTGCCAAAGGGGTATGTTCACTGATCCAGAGAAATAACCTATTATGGGTCGAACCCTTGAATCGGATCAGAAATTCGGTCTTGGTGACCTCCATACAGTATTTTATGAACCTATGAAAGAATCAGATCAATAATTATGCCCTGACGCCACAATGCGGCCCGTTTGAAATTTTACCATTATTGCCAAAGAGGTATGTTCACTGATCCGGAGAAAAACCTGAGCATGGGTCGAACCACTGAATCGAATCAGAAATTCAGTCTTGGTGACCTCCATATAATATTTTATGACCCTATGAAAGAATCAGATCAATAATTATGCCCTGAAACCACCGTGTGGCCCGTTCGAAATTTTGCCATTATTGCCAAAAGGGTAAGTTCACTAAACTAAAGAAAAAACTGAGTACGGGTCGAACCGCTGAATCAGATCATAAATTCGTTCTTGGTGATCTCCATACCATATTTTATGACCCTAGAAAAAGATCGGATTAATGATTATGCTCTGAAGCCACGCCGCGGCCCGTTTGAAATTTTGCTAGTATGCCAAAAGGGTATGTTTACTGATCCGGAGAAAAAACTGACTATGGGTCGGACCGCTGAATCGGATCAGAAATTCGGTTTTGTTGACCTCTATACAATATTTTTTCACCCTATTAAAGAATCGGATCAATAATTATGCCCTGACGCCACCATGCGGCCCGTTCGAAATTTTGCCATTATAGCCAAAGGGGTATGTTCACTGATCCGGTGAAAAAACTGACTATGGGTCGAACCGCTGAATCGGATCAAAAATTCGGTCTTGTTGATCTCCGTACAATATTTTTTGACCCTACGAAAGAATCGGATCAATAATTATGCCTTGACGCAACGATGCGGCCCGTTCAAAATTTTTTCCATTATTGCCAAAGGGGTATGTATGTTCACTGATCCGGAGAAAAATCTGAATATGAGTCGAACCACTGAATCGGATCTGAATACGGTCTTGGTGACCTCCATAAAATATTTTATGACCCTATGAAAGAAATCAAATCGATAATTATGCCCTGACGCCACAATGCGGCCCGTTTGAAATTTTACCATTATTGCCAAAAGGGTATGTTCACTGATCCGGAGAAATAAAATATTATGGGTCGAACCCATGAATCGGATCAGAAATTCGGTCTTGGTGACCTCCATACAGTATTGTATGACCCTTTGAAAGAATCTGATCAATAATTATGCCCTGACGCCACAATGCGGCCCGTTCTAAATTTTACCATTATTGCCAAAGAGGTATGTTCACTGATCCGGAGAAAAACCAGAGTATGGGTCGAACCACTGAATCGAATCAGAAATTCAGTCTTGATGACCTCCATACAATATTTTATGACCCTATGAAAGAATCAGATCAATAATTATGCCCTGACGCCACCGTGTGGCCCGTTCGAAATTTTGCCATTATTGCCAAAAGGGTATGTTCATTAAACTAAAGAAAAAACTGAGTAAGGGTCGAACCGCTAAATCAGATCATAAATTCGTTTTTGATGATCTCCATACAATATTTTATGACCCTAAGAAAGGATCGGATCAATGATTATGCCTGAAGCCACGCCGCGGCCCGTTTGAAATTTTGCTAGTATGCAAAAGGGGTATGTTCACTGATCCGGAGAAAAAACTGACTATGGGTCGAACCGCTGAATCGGATCAGAAATTCGGTCTTGTTGACCTCTATACAATATTTTTTGACCCTACGAAAGAATCGGATCAATATTATGCCCTGACGCCACCATGCGGCCGGTTCGAAATTTTGCCATTATTGCCAAAGGGGTATGTTCACTGATCCGGAGAAAAAACTGATTATGGGTTGAAACGTTGAATCGGATCAGAAATTCGGTCTTGTTGACCTCCATACAATATTTGTTACTCTACGAAAGAATGGGATCAATAATTAAGCCCTGCCGCCACAATGCGGCCCGTTCTAAATTTTGCCGTTATTGCCAAAGAGGTATTTTAACTGATCCGGAGAAAAAACTGATTATGGGTCGAACTGCTGAATCGAATCATAAATTCGGTCTTGTTGACCTCCACACAATATTTTTTGACCGTACCAAAGTATCGGATCAATAATTATGCCCTGACGTCACCATGCGGCCTGTTCGAAATTTTGCCATTATTGCCAAAGTGTATGTTCACTAATCCGAAGAAAAAATTAACTATGTGTCGAACCACTTAATCGGATCAGAAATTTTGTCTTTATAACCTCCATACAATATTTTTTGACCCTACCAAAGAATCGGATCAATAATTATGCCCTGACGCCACCATGCGGCGCGTTCGAAATTTTGCCATTATTGCCAAAGGGGTATGTTTACTGATCCGGAGAAAAAACTGAGTATGGGTCGAACCACTAAATCGAATAAGAAATTCGGTCTTGGTGACCTCAATACAATATTTTATGACCCCACGAAAGAATCAGATCAATTGATATGCCCTGACGCCACAATGCAGCCCGTTCGAAATTTTACCATTATTGCCAAAGGGGTATGTTCACTGATCCGGAGAAATAACCTATTATGGGTCGAACCCCTGATCGGATCAGAAATTTGGTCTTGGTAACCTCAATACAATATTTTATGACCCTACGAAAGAATCGGATCAATGATTATGCCCTTAATACACGCCGAGGCCCGTTCGAAATTTTGCCCGTATGCCAAAGGGGTATGTTCACTGATCCAGAGAAAAAACTGACTATGGGTCGAACCGCTGAATCGGATCAGAAATTCGGTCTTTTGACCTCCATACAATATTTTTTGACCCTACGAAAGAATTGGATCAATAATTATGCCCTGACGCAACGATGCAGCCCGTTCGAAATTTTACCATTATTGCCAAAGGGGTATGTTCACTGATCCGGAGAAATATCCTATTATGGGTCGAACCCTTGAATCGGATCAGAAATTCGGTCTTGGTAACCTCCATACAGTATTTTTTGAACCTATGAAAGAATCAGATCAATAATTATGCCCTGACGCCACAATGCGGACCGTTCGAAATTTTACCATTATTGCCAAAGAGGTATGTTCACTGATCCGGAGAAAAACCTGAGCATGGGTCGAACCACTGAATTGAATCAGAAATTCAGTCTTGATGACCTCCATATAATATTTTATGACCCTATGAAAGAATCAGATCAATAATTATGCCCTGACGCCACCGTGTGGCCCGTTCGAAATTTTGCCATTATTGCCAAAAGAGTATGTTCACTAAACTAAAGAAAAAACTGAGTAAGGGTCGAACCGCTGAATCAGATCATAAATTCGTTCTTGGTGATCTCCATACAATATTTTATGACCCTAGAAAAGGATCGGATCAATGATTATGCCCTTAAGCCACGCCGCGGCTCGTTTGAAATTTTGCTAGTATGCCAAAGGGGTATGTTCACTGATCCGGAGAAAAAACTGACTATGGGTCGAACCGCTGAATCGGATCAGAAATTCGGTTTTGTTGACCTCTATACAATATTTTTTCACCCTATTAAAGAATCGGATAAATAGTTATGCCCTGACGCCACCATGCGGCCCGTTCTAAATTTTGCCATTATTGCCAAAGGGGTATGTTCACTGATCCGATGAAAAAACTGACTATGGGTCGAACCGCTTAATCGGATCAAAAATTCGGTCTTTTTGATCTTCACACAATATTTTTTGACCCTACGAAAGAATCGGATCAATAATTATGCCCTGACGCAACGATGCGGCCCGTTCGAAATTTTTGCCATTATTGCCAAAGGGGTATGTATGTTCACTGATCCGGAGAAAAATCTAAATATGAGTCGAGCCACTGAATCGGATCTGAAATACGGTTTTGGTGACCTCCATACAATATTTTATGACCCTATGAAAGAAATCAAATCGATAATTATGCCCTGACGCAACAATGCGGCCCGTTTGAAATTTTACCATTATTGCCAAAGAGGTATGTTCACTGATCCGGAGAAATAACCTATTATGGGTCGAACCCTTGAATCGGATCAGAATTTCGGTCTTGGTGACCTCCATACAGTATTTTATGACCCTTTGAAAGAATCTGATCAATAATTATGCCCTGACGCCACAATGCGGCCCGTTCGAAATTTTACCATTATTGCCAAAGAGGTATGTTCACTGATCCGGAGAAAAACCAGAGTATGGTTCGAACCACTGAATCGAATCAGAAATTCAGTCTTGATGACCTCCATACAATATTTTATGACCTTATGAAAGAATCAGATCAATAAATATGCCCTGACGCCACCGTGTGTCCCGTTCGAAATTTTGCCATTATTGCCAAAAGGGTATGTTCAGTAAACTAAAGAAAAAACTGAGTAAGAGTCGAACCGCTGAATCAGATCATAAATTCGTTCTTGATGATCTCTATACAATATTTTATGACCCTAAGAAAGGATCGGATCAATGATTATGCCCTGAAGCCACGCCGCGGCCTGTTTGAAATTTTGCTAGTTTGCAAAAGGGGTATGTTCACTGATCCGGAGAAAAAACTGACTGTGGATCGAACCGCTGAATCGGATCAGAAATTCGGTCTTGTTGACCTCTATACAATATTTTTTGACCCTACGAAAGAATCGGATCAATATTATGCCCTGACGCCACCATGCGGCCCGTTCGAAATTTTGCCATTATTGCCAAAGGGGTATGTTCACTGATCCGGAGAAAAAACTGATTATGGGTCGAAACGTTGAATCGGATCAGAAATTTGGTCTTGTTGACCTCCATACAATATTTTTTACTCTACGAAAGAATGGGATCAATAATTAAGCCCTGCCGCCACAATGCAGCCCGTTCTAAATTTTGCCGTTATTGCCAAAGAGGTATTTTAACTGATCCGGAGAAAAAACTGATTATGGGTCGAAACGCTTAATCGGATCAGAAATTCGGTCTTGTTGACCTCCATACAATATTTTTTACTCTACGAAAGAATGGGATCAATAATTATGCCCTGACGCCACAATGCGGCCCGTTCGAAATTTTGCCATTATTGCCAAAAGGGTATGTTCAATGATCCGGAGAAAAAACTGATTATGGGTCGAAACGTTGAATCGGATCAGAAATTCGGTCTTGTTGACCTCCATACAATATTTTTTACTCTACGAAAGAATGGGATCAATAATTAAGCCCTGCCGCCACAATGCAGCCCGTTCTAAATTTTGCCGTTATTGCCAAAGAGGTATTTTAACTGATCCGGAGAAAAAACTGATTATGGGTCGAAACGCTGAATCGGATCAGAAATTCGGTCTTGTTGACCTCCATACAATATTTTTTACTCTACGAAAGAATGGGATCAATAATTATGCCCTGACGCCACAATGCGGCCCGTTCGAAATTTTGCCATTATTGCCAAAAGGGTATGTTCAATGATCCGGAGAAAAAACCTATTACGGGTCGAACCCCTGAATCGGATCAGAAATTCGGTCTTGGTGATCTCCATACAGTATTTTATGACCCTACGAAAGAGTCGGATCAATGATTATGCCCTGAATACACGGCGTGGCCCGTTTGAAATTTTGCTAGTATGCAAAAGGGGTATGTTCACTGATCCGGAGAAAAAACTGACTATGGGTCGAACCGCCGAATCAGATCAGAAATTCGGTCTTGTTGACCTCTATACAATATTTTTTGACCCTACGAAAGAATCGGATCAATAATTATGCCCTAACGCCACCATGCGGCCCGTTCGAAATTTTGTCATTATTGGCAAATGGGTATGTTCACTTATCCGGAGAAAAAACTGATTATGGGTCGAAACGTTGAATCGGATCAGAAATTCGGTCTTGTTGACCTCCATACAATATTTTTTGACCCTACGAAATAATCGGATCAATAATTATGCCCTGACGCAACGATGCGGCCCGTTCGATATTTTACCATTGTTGCTAAAGGGGTGTGTTCACTGATCCGGAGAAAAAACTGATTATAGGTCGAAACGATGAATCGGATCAGAAATTCATTCTTCGTAAACTCAATACAATATTTCATGACCCTACGAAAGAATCGGATGAATGATTATGCCCTGACGCCACCATGCGGCCTGTTCGAAATTTTGCCATTATTGCCAAAGGGGTATGTTCATTGATCCGGAGAAAAAAAAGACTATGTGTCGAACCACTGAATCGGATCATAAATTCGGCCTTGGTGACCACAATACAATATTTCATACGAAAGAATCGGATGAATGATTATGCTCTGCTGCCACCATGCGGCCTTTTCGAAATTTTGCCATTATTGCCAAAGGGGTATGTTCTTTGATCCGAAGAAAAAACTGACTATGTGTCGAACCACTGAATCGGATCAGAAATTTTGTCTTGGTAACCTCCATACAATATTTTTTGACACTACGAAAAAATCGGATCAATAATTATGCCCTGACGCCACCATGCGGCCCGTTCTAAATTATGCCATTATTGCCAAAGGGGTATGTTTACTGATCCTGAGAAAAACTGAGTATGGGTCGAACCACTAAATCGAATCCGAAATTCGGTCTTTGTGACCTACATAAAATATTTTATGACCCTATGAAATAATCAGATCAATAGATATGCCTTGACGCCACAATGCGGCCCGTTCGAAATTTTACCATTATTGCCAAAGGGGTATGTTCACTGATCCGGAGAAAAAACTGACTATGGGTCGAACCGCCGAATCAGATCAGAAATTCGGTCTTGTTGACCTCTATACAATATTTTTTGACCCTACGAAAGAATCGGATCAATAATTATGCCCTGACGCCACCATGCGGCCAGTTCGAAATTTTGCCATTATTGCCAAAGGGGTATGTTCACTGATCCGGAGAAAAAACTTATTATGGGTCGAAACGCTGAATCGGATCAGAAATTCGGTCTTGGTGACCTCAATACAATATTTTATGACCCTACGAAAGAATCGGATGAATGATTATGCCCTGAATCCACGTCGTGGCCCGTTCAAAATTTTGCCAGTATACTAAAGGGGTATGTTCACTGATCCGGAGAAAAACTGACTATGGATCGAACCGCTGAATCTGATCAAAAATTCGGTCATGTTAACCTATATACAATATTTTTTGACCCTACGAAAGAATCGGATCAATAATTATGCCCTGACGCAACGTTGCGGCCCGTTCGAAATTTTTGCCACTATTGTCAAAGGGGTATGTATGTTCACTGATCCGGAGAAAAATCTAAGTATGGGTCGAACTACGAAAGAATCGGATCAATAATTATGCACTAAAGCCACGCCGCGGCCCGTTCGAAATTTTGCCAGTATGCCAAAGGGGTATGTTCACTGATCCGGAGAAAAAACTGAGTATGGGTCGAACCACTGAATTGAATCAGAAATACGGTCTTGGTGACCTCCATACAATATTTTATGACCCTATGAAAGAATCAAATCGATAATTATGTCTTGACGCCACAATGCGGCCCGTTCGAAATTTTACCATTATTGCCAAAGGGGTATTTTCACTGATCCGGAGAAAAAACTGATAATGGGTCGAACCGCTAAATCGAATCAGAAATTCGGTCTTGTTGACCTCCATACAATATTTTTTGACCGTACCAAATAATCGGATCAATAATTCTGCCCTGACGCCACCATGCGGCAAGTTCGAAATTTTGCCATTATTGCCAAAGGGGTATGTTTACTGATCCGGAGAAAAAACTGAGTATGGGTCGAACCACTGAATCAAATCAGAAATTCAGTCTTGGTGAGCTCAATACATTATTTTATGACCCTACGAAAGAATCGGATCAATGATTATGCCCTGAATCCACGCCGAGGCCCGTTCGAAATTTTGCCAGTATGCCAAAGGGGTATGTTCACTGATCCGGAGAAAAAACTGACTATGTGTCGAACCACTGAATCAGATCAGAAATTCTATCTTACTAACCTCCATACAATATTTTTTGACCATACGAAAGAATCGGATCAATAATTATGCCCTGACGCCACCATGCGGCCCGTTCGAAATTTGGCATTATTGCCAAAGGGGTATGTTCACTGATCCGGAGAAAAAACTGATTACGGATCGAACCACTGAATCGGATCAGAAATTCGGTCTTGGTGACCTCCATACAAAATTTACGACCATACGAAGAGATCGGATCAATAATTATGCCCTGACGTTATTATGCAGCCTGTTCGAAATTTTGCCAGTATTGCCAATTAGGTATGTACCCTGATCCGGAAAAAACCTCAGTATGGGTCGAACCGCTGAATCGGATCAGAAGTTCGGTCTTGGTGACCTCTATACAATATTTTATGTCCCTACGAAAGAATCAGATCAATGATTATGCACTAAAGCCACGCCGCGGCCCGTTCGAAATTTTGCCAGTATGCCAAAGGGGTATGTTCACTGATCCGGAGAAAAAACTGAGTATGGGTCGAACCACTGAATCGAATCAGAAATTCGGTCTTGGTGACCTCCATACAATATTTTATGACCCTATGAAAGAATCAGATCAATAATTATGCCCAGACGCCACCGTGTGGCCCGTTCGAAATTTTGCCATTATTGCCAAAGGGTATTTTCACTAAACCATAGAAAAAACTGAGTAAGGGTCGAATCGCTGAATCAGATCATAAATTCGTTCTGGGTGATATCCATACAATATTTTATGACCCTACGAAAGAATTGGATCAATGATTATGCCCTAAAGCCACGCCGCGGCCCGTTTGAAATTTAGCCAGTATGCCAAAGGGGTATGTCCACTGATCCGGAGAAAAAACTGTCTATGGGTCGAACCGCTGAATCGGATCTGAAATTCGGTCTTGTTGACCTCTATACAATATTTTTTGACCCTACGAAAGAATCGGATCAATAATTATAACCTGACGCCACCATGCGGCCCGTTCGAAATTTCACCATTATTACCAAAGGGGTATGTTCACTGATCCGGAGAAATAACTGATTACGGGTCGAACCGCTGAATCGGATCAGAAATTCGGTCTTTGTGACCTCCATACAATATTTTTTGACCGTACCAAAGAATCGAATCAATAATTATGCCCTGACACCACCATGCGGCCTTTTTGAAATTTTGACATTATTATTAAAGGAGTATGTTCACTGATCCGGAGAAAAACTGACTACGTGTCGAACCACTGAATCGGATCAGAAATTCGGTCTTGTTGACCTCTATACAATATTTTTTGACCCTACGAAAGAATCGAATCAATAATTATGCCCTGACGCCACCATGCGGCCCCTTCGAAATTTTGTCATTATTGCCAAAGGTTCACTGATCCGGAGAAAAAACTGATTATGGGTCGAAACGCTGAACTGGATCAGAAATTCGGTCTTGTTAACCTCCATACAATATTTTTTACTCTACGAAAGAATGGGATCAATAATTATGCCCTGACGCTATAATGCGGCCCGTTTGAAATTTTGCCATTATTGCCAAAGGGGTATCTTCACTGATCCGGAGAAAAAACTGATTATGGGTCGAAACGCTAAATCGGATCAGAAATTCGGTCTTTTTGACCTCCATATAATATTTTTTGACCGTACCAAAGAATCGGATCAATAATCATGCCCTGACGCCACCATGCGTCCTGTTCGAAATTTTGAAATTATTGCCAAAGGGGTATGTTCACAGCTCCGGAGAAAAACTGACTACGTGCGAACCACTGAATCGGATCAGATTTTCTGTCTTGGTAACTTCCATACGATATTTTTTGACCCTACGAAAGAATCGGATCAATAATTATGCCCTAACGCCACCATGCGTCCCGTTCGAAATTTAGCATTATTGCCAAAGGTGTATGTTTACTGATCCAAAGAAAAAACTGATTACGGGTCGAACCGCTGAATCGGATCAGAAATTCGGTCTTGGTGACCTCAATACAATATTTTATGACCCTACAAAAAGAATCGGATCAATGATTATGCCCTGAATCCACGCCGAGGCCCGTTCGAAATTTTGCCAGTATGCCAAAGGGGTATGTTCACTAATCCGGAGAAAAAACTAACTATGGGTCGAACCGCTGAATCGGATCAGAAATTCGGTCTTGTTGACATCCATACAATATTTTTTGACCCTACGAAAAAATCGGATACTTAACTATGCCCTGACGCCACTATGCGGCCGGTTCGAAATTTTGCCATTATTTCCAAAGGGGTATGTTCACTGATCCGGAGAAATAACTAATTGTGGGTCGAACCGCTGAGTCGGATTAGAATTTCGGTCTTGGTGACCTCCATACAATATTTTTTGACCGTACCAATGAACCGGGTCAATAATTATGCCCTGACGCCACCATGCGGCATGTTCGAAATTTTGCCATTATTGCCAAAGGGGTATGTTCAATGATCCGGAGAAAAAACTGACTATGTGTCGAACCACTAAATCGGATCAGAAATTCGGGACCTCTATACGGTATTTTTTGACCCTACGAAAGAATCGTATCAATATATATGCCATGACGCCACCATGCGGCCCGTTCGAAGTTTTGCCATTATTGCCAAAGGGGTATGTTCACTGATCCGGAAAAAAATTGATTATGGGTCGAACCGCTGAATCGGATCAGAAATTCGGTCTTGGTGACCTCGATATTTTTTGACATTACCAAATAATCAGATCAATAATTATGCCCTGACGCCACCCTGCGGCCTGTTCGAAATTTTGTCATTATTGCCAAAGGGGTATGTTCACTGTTCCGGAGAAAAAACTGACTATGGGTCGAACCGCTGAATCGGATCAGAAATTCGGTCTTGGTGACATCCATACAATATTTTATGACCCTACCAAATAATCGGATCAATAATTATGCACTGACGCCACCTCGCGACCCGTTCGAATAATTTTAGTATTGCTAAAGCGATATATTTACTGAGCCGGAGAAAAACCTGAGTATTGATCGAACCACTGAATCGGATCAGAAATTAGGTCTTGGTGACCTCCATACAATATTTTATAACTCTACGAAAGAATCGGATCAATAATTATGGTCTGACGCCAACTCGCGGCCCGTTCGAAATTTTGCCAGTATTGTCAATGAGGTATGTTCACTAAGCCGGAGAGAAAACTGAGTATGGGTTGAACCACTAAATCGGATCCGAAATTCGGTCTTAGTGATCTCCATACAATATTTTATGACCCTACGAAAGAATAGGATCAATAATTATGCCATGACGCCGCCCCGCGGCCCGTTCGAAATTTTGCTTGTATTGTTAAAGGGGTAGGTTCACTAAGCTAGAGAAAAATCTTAGTATGGTTCGAATCACTGATTCGGATCAGAAATTATGTGTTGGTGACCTCCATACAATATTTTATGACTTTATGAAAGAAAACAATAATTATGCACTGACGCCACCTTGCGGCTCGTACAAAATTTTTCCAATATTGCCTAAGGGGTATGTTAACTGAGGCGGAGAAAAAACTGAGTATGGGTCGAACCATCTAATCGGATTAGAAATTCAGTCTTGGTGACCTATAATATTTTATGACCCTACGAAAAAATTGGATCAATAATTATGCCTTGACGCCACCTCGCGGGCCGTTCGAAATTTTGCCAGTATTACCAAAGGGGTATGTTCACTGATCCGGAGAAAAAACTGAGTATGGGTAGAACCGCTGAATCGGATCAGGATTTCGGTCTTGGTGACCTCCATACAATATTTTTTGACCCTACGAAAGAATCGGATCAATAATTATGCCCTGACGCCACAGCGTGGCTTGTTTGAAATTTTGCTAGTATTACCAAAGGAGTATGTTCACTGAGCCGGAGAAAAAACTGAGTGTGGGTCGAACCACTGTATCGGATCAGAAATTCGTTGTTTTCCATACAATATTTCATAACCTTACGAAAGAATCGGATCAATAATTATGCCCTGACGCCACCACGCGGCCCGTTCGAAATTTTGCCAGTATTGCCAAAGGGGTATGTTCACTGAGGCGGAGAAAAATCTGAGTATGGGTCGAACCACTGAATCGGATCAGAATTTCGGTCCTGTTGACCTCCATACAATATTTTATAACCTTACGAAAGAATCTGATCAATAATTATGCCCTGACGCCACCCCGCGGCCCGTTCGAAATTTGCCAGTATTACTAAAAGGGTATATTCACTTAGCCGGATAAAAAACTTAGCATGGGTCGAATCACTGAATCGGATCCGAAATTCGGTCTTGGTGACCTCCATACAATATTTTATGACCCTACGAAATAATCGGATCGATAATTATACCCTGACGCCACCTCGCGGCTCGTTCGAAAATTTTCCAGTATTGCTAAAGGGGTATGTTAACTGAGCCGGAGAAAAAACTGAGTATGGGTCGAACCACTGAATCGGATCAGAAATTCGGTCTTTGTGACCTCCATACAATATTTTATGAACCTACGAAAAAATCGAATCAATAATTATGTCATGACGCCACTTCACTGCCCGTTCGAAATTTTGGTAGTATTGCCAAATGGGCAAATTATTAAATTTTCCATATTTTATATTTAATAAAAATAACGAGGGGCGCGCGTTACCTTTATAGGTCATCTAAAAATTGGTTTGTACACAGTAGATATGGCGAGGAAGTGAGGAGCGGTGGTCAGACGTTGCATTTGCATTTGGCCGTAAATCGTAATGGTTTGTACATTTCAACAGTTTACGTTGTCGGTGGTGTTCATATGTGTTCGAGTGTTCGACTATCGGTAGGTTTACAGCGATTGTAAGTTGTTTAACTTTTTTAATTTAGCAACTGGTGGTAACAATATTTTGTAACATTGATAGTCATTGCCAAATAGGTGGGTACTAAAACAGATAGTAAAATGCTTGCTTCTCGTATTTTTCCACCAATACATGTTTATCTATACACTCAAGCAGTACTATATATTGTGCTACCAAGGACACTTATTCTTTTTAAATCATCATCATCGTACTCAGTAAATCTCATCAATAGCAAAGCTATGGTAGGGTATGAGGAGGGTAAGATGTAGACAATCTTACCTCTATCCCGTAGGAAAAGAGAGGCTGCTTCCAGTGAGACCCCCGGCTCGATAGTAGTTTTGAATCAAGTCTTGGACATAAGGCATATAACACTCAACCATCAGAGCTGTCCTAGCTGACTGGTGTATGTACCATTGTCTTTCGGCTATCAACGCTACCACCTGATTAACCTTCCGCCACTTTTAACGTTATTTTCACGAAATTAGTAAAATAACGTCAAAATTAGTGCAATTTCACTTTTTCCCACCTGAGGGCCCGCACATATATGCGTTATATGCACGCACCGCAAGCAGGGCTAGTTCTTTTTAAAACGCGTCGCTAATTAAATTAATTAGACCATAATAACTTCTGGATGCTATCAACCTAAAGATGAAGGCATGATGATTAGGCTATGATAACATCAACGTAACATATCGTTTTCTCTATGAAGACGAAGTTTCTGCCTTTTTAGTTATCACCAACGTCTTCAACGTATTATGATTAGTCGTAAACAAATCGACATGTTGAAGTAAACTTCATATATATATAATTATGAAATTCGCCACGAAAGTCCAAAACAACTATGTTCTTCGGTTCTTCCTATACAACATAAAAAAAACAAAACGACACAAAAGAAACTCACGAAACTGTTTTTAACATTTGAGGTTGACGGTCCTCACTCCTCACAATCTTTGACAGATTTTGAATGTTGTTTAACCTCCAAAGCAACCGAATACCTTTTTTGGAACGGTGCCAGTAGCGCGATATTTGGCAGCCAATTCCTCAGCTTTCATATTATCTTCACTTTTCTGGGCCACAACCATGGCTCGTTTTTCCTCTGCTTGTTGATGAATCAACCCGACTTTGTTTTTCATCTTTTCTGCATATTCTGCTTTCTTCTTCTCATATTTCTCCTGCTCATATCAACATATAATGAGCATTTAATTTATATATGTTATAAGTTTCTCTAAAATGCTATGTTACAAAAATATGAAGGATGTTATTTAAGTTAAAGTAGTGTTTTTTATGCATAACGAGTACCTCGATTTGTTTCAGTTTAGCTTCGATATCCGCTTTCTTTGTGTTTTCCCATGCAGTTATAGAGGATAGCTCCTTCTGTGCCCTGTTGATATATTTACAAATTAGTCACTGTAACCATACACGATAAATATAATTCACTCGGTTAACACTTCTGCAGGCGAAAGTCATATGAAGACTCTATAACCATTTGATATCATAACACATCTTGAGATGAGGCTAATGCGTCGTTCTCCTTTTAACTCGAGTCAAATAAGTAACAACCAAAATTTCATAAACAAGTAAACTTACTTGTTTTCGGCCTTACTCTTTTCGGTTTCCTCCCACGCCTTGATAAAAGACAATTTCTTCTCCTTCTCAACCTCAGCTAACACGACATCTAAATAAAAAAATTCAAAAAAAAAAATCTTATCAAAATAAGCATCAAACGGAACATATATCTACAAACACCATGTAAATGGTGTTTGATATCCACGTGTAAGGGTGCAAACAAGTCGAGCTACTCGAGCCGAGCCTGAGGCTCTAATAAATTTTGTTTAGTCCTTCAGTTATCAAGCACGAGCACAAGCCTTTTATGGGAAGCTCGTTTAGGCTCGTCGAGCCTTAACAGGTTGCCTTGTGTATTTTCTTCAAGTTTTACGGACTTCTATGTATTAATTTCACACTACACACTTAAATAGCCAAGCTTTGCCTCATTTAAGATACTACACGAGCTCAAGCCAAGCTTAGGCTCGTTAGCTCGTTTAAGTTTTTTTTTTTTCAAAATATATAAAATAACTAAAAACGTATATAAGTTAATTAATAAATAAAAAACGAGCCGAGCCCGAGTTGCAAAAACAACTCATGAGCCGAGCTTTAGAAAAAGAGCTCGAAACGGGCTGAGTTCGAGCTCGAGCACTTGTAAGTCAAACAAGCCGAGCTCGAGCTTTCAAAAACAACTCATGAGATCAAGCTTTAGAAAAAGAGCTCGAAACGGGCTGAGTTCGAGCTCGAGCACTTGTAAGTCAAACGAGCCAAGCTCGAGCTTGCAAAAACAACTCATGAGATCAAGCTTTACAAAAAGAGCTTGAACTCGAACTCTCGTAAGTCAAACCGAGCCTAGTCAAGCTCATTCAAGGCTCGTTTACACCGCATGCTTACCTCTATCATGGGAGCTCTTTGAACCTTTCTTCTCCACAGGAGCTGCAGTCTCTAAGATCATATTACAAATCTCAAATTAATCAAAAACAAGTTTATAAACAAGAATCTTGACACCGAAAAATAATCATTTAATTTTGATCTTGCATACCTTTAATTGCAAGAGCCATAACTGATTATTACAGCAAACACTATAAGTTTCTATTTCTTTGTCAGTATGCTAATAATACTAACTAGAATGAACAAAGATCACTGTTTATAATGGCAACATATGCTTTCTATTATTTGACTTAATAAAGACTAATTTGTGGGGCTATATAATCTTTTGATAATCAATTTATTCTAGAATATAGAATTAATCCTATTTTTTTTTCAAAAGGTAGGGCATCAAACAGATACAAAGGTAGCATATTATTTGTCTAGAATCCAATACAGATAAGCAGCACCTTCTAGTGGCCATCAATTTATGAAAAGGTAGCATAATACATCTGTTAAATCTGATTGTAAAATCTAAATTTAGCTATAAAAAGTGAGAATTCAGATTCAAAAATCTGACAGAATAGTATTCGAATTTAAGTTCACAACTCGCTAAAATCGAAAAGTGTCATGCTATAGCTACACCACACCAATCTTATTTCATGACATCTAACGGCCATCCACTAAACACTCAGAATGTCGTTTTGAACAAAAAAAATCAAAACTTTGAAAATCATTGGTTAGAACGGCCGTTTGAACGATATTTGTACATCCGTTTTGATCATTATCTTATTTCATGTCATCAAACGGCCATCCATAAAACACTCAAGACAACCGTTTTGATCAAAAAAGTCAACTTTTTAAATTATTGGTTAGAACAACCGCTTGAACAATATTTGGACGATTGTCACGTCATCAAATGGCTATCCACTAGACACTCTGAAGGCCGTTTTGACGAGAAAAAGCCCAACTATCAAAATTGTTGGTCAAAACGGCCTTTTGAATGATATTGGACGATCGTTCTGACCACTAGAGGTCGAACTTTTGAAATTGTCTGCCATAATGACCATTATACCAATATCAGGATGACTAGGGGTGTGCAAGAAACCCAAAAAACCAAAAATCAACGGTTTTGTTTTATGTTTTGTTATGTTCGGTTTTGGTTTTGCATTTAATTAATCCGAACCGAATTTCTAGATTTTTATTTTTATTTTAAGTAATTTATAAGATTTATATAAATATGTAACTCAAATAATTTTAACAAAATATATAATAGTCAATTACTTAATAATCAACAAAATTATTCATACTTAATTTCTACCAACCTTTTTTTTTCAATCTAACATTTTTCAAGCTTAAATGACAAAACAGAAACAAACCAAAACAAGGTTTTAGCCCAAAACCGCATCCCCAACGACCGTCAAAATTTGAAAACTTTTGGTCAAAACAACCTTCCGACCTCTATCTGGACGTCTGTTTGAAATAATGTGAGATTAGATAATTTATAACATTTTTATAAACATGTAACTCAAATTTTGACCAAATATATAATCATCAATTAGTTAATAATCAACAAAAGTATTCATACCGAAATTCATTAATTTCTACCAACTTTTTTTTCAATCTAAACATTTTCAAGCTCAAATGACAAAACAACCAAAACGAGGTTTTAGCCCAAAACCGCACCGCAAACAATAGACCGTCAAAATCTACCTCTATCTAGACAGCTGTTTGAAATGATGTGAGATTAGATGTGTGTGATTTGATCAAAAAAGCATAAAAACTAAAACGCGGGAGGAAACGCATACTTTCAGTTACCGTCGGAGGATCCACCGGCTTCTCCGGCACAATCTCCACCGGCACCGGTACCGGTGCTGTTACAGGTACTTCAGTTGCCATGATAACAATAACAATAATAATAATAATAATAATAACAACAAGCGAATAACGAATTATTAAATTAAATGTATCGTTGGATAATAACAGATTCGCTGTGTTGGCGGAATATTATAAGAACTGTGGAAGCCGTGTGTGAGCCGTTAAAAAAGATATTAATAATAATAATAATGATGATGATCGGAGTGTGTGTGTATGTATATATGTGTCACGTTCTCCACTCTGTGTTATTGTTGCCGACAGGTAAAACGGGTAAAACACGCGGATTAACTCCGCCGAATGCGCCAATACGCCGTCGTTTCGGCTTTTTGAGTTGGTTGTATCGAGGATTATTCGTGTTTAAAGTTATTGGAGTTAAATCTTATCTTATTAAAATTAAAATTAAAATAAAAAAATAAGCTACATTAGAAAACGAGTGTAAATAGAAAAAAAATAAAATAAAAGTTTAGTAGGTCGGTCACCTCCATTTGATTTACGTTTTTAACTTTATTTCCATGATTTATTATTATTATTATTATTATTATTATTATTATTATACATGTCAATAACAAAATTGATGATTTGATTTTCTTTTTCTAAGTTATGGGGTAAACGAGCTAAGCTACTAGCTACTCTAGATATGTTCGATAAAAGCTTTAATCAAGTTGAGTTTTGAAGATTTGGGTGGATCGTCCTTCCTAGCGGCTAAGGTCAGCTTGCAAACAGATGAGCAGTTAACTACTAATTGGCTATATTTGAGAAGGAAGATTCGGGTGGATTGTCCTTCCTAGCGATTGCACTCTGACACGGGCCATTTATACACATGTATTAATTCTTATTTTGTAAAAATACATGATTGTGTTATTTATAAAGTTGGGATTAAAGTAACTAATTGTATATTTTTTAATATAAAATTACTATTTAAAATATAGAGTAATTAAATAACTAATAAATAGTAAACTAAAAGAGATCGAATCAAGCTCGTGCTTGAAATACTTAACGATTTAATTCGTTGACATGCCTACCCTATAATACCTCACAATATATAGTACATTAGTATGGAAAGAAAACTATCGTGTTCTTGGATGATCTAGAAGAATGTGAAACATATTCATAACATATATACCTTGAATAGTTGAACTCTTGAAGAGGATTGCTTGACAATTGTTTCTGACAACTTTGTATAACGTAGTATGTACATGATTAACATCATGTTTTTTACTTTGAAACTTTATATAATCTTAAGTTGTATTTTGTACAATCACAATGAGGTTAGTAAACATCATGTTTTATTAATTAGTTGGAAGCTTTATATAGTAATGTAAGGATAATCTAATTCATAAGTAACGTCATGGATTGTTGTAAGCAAATTGTACAAAAATATAATTTAAAAACATATACATGGAACACATGTTGTAAAATTCAAAGTTATTAAACATCAAAAGATAAACATTTGATACCATTATTATTAAACTTAATACTTTTATATGGTTGTATCATACATTTTCAACACTAACCAACATGTAAGTTAAAACTTAAAACACAATAGAAATTAGTGTACAAATGTTAGAGACGTGATGGACCTATGCATATTTTGTTTTGAAGTTAACATCAACTATGTTTATACTTGTTTATTTAACCAAAATAGATAAAACCGATGAAAACAGATAATCATGTTATCGCTTAGATGGTTGCCCTTCAATTAAAATATTTCTGGTTTGTTGAAACAAAAACCAGCAAAGTTTCGATTCTACTCAATAAGTGATTCTATCCTTCGAATTTAAAAAACCGTGTATGATTGTTAACCATGCATGGTGTTACAAGTTGAGAGAAAAAAATACCGACATTGATTGTTTTTTTCCTTAGATAGCGTAACATGTGCTCAATCAATCATAACCTTGGTTCCTACTTCCTATTAGTCTTTATGTCATATCATTTGGAACCCTTTTGACAATACAAAAACAAAACATGAATAAAGTTGATCAAAGTTAATATTTATAAACAGTTAAATCATCCTTAATTTTATTCATATAATTTAGTTAAAAATAGTTACTAATTGAATTTGTTTATCTTCTAAATCCCCGGAAATTCCTCATATTCATCTCTACTTAATTAAATAATACAAACATAAAATGAACAAGAGCATGGTGATTAAGGTGTTGTTTGTTTTGTGAAAAGACCTGCGCAACCTCTTTTAAACGTGTGACGCAGACATTACTGTCTGCATACTATTTATTTTCTCGAAAACGTTTCATTAAAAAACGTTTGCGTAAGCACTTTATGGTGCAGACTTGATCTATTCACTTCTGAGATCTTCTAAAGTCCGCAAAGGGTTAAAACACCACACCCAACCAACATTCACTGTCCACCACCACCTACCCATCATCCGCCCCACCACCACCCCCACCCACCATCGCCACCATCACTGTCCACCGCCACCCACTGTCTGCCACCCAGCTTCTACCCACCATCGTCAACCACCACCACCCACCACTACCACCATCACCATTCAACACCACCGTCACTCACTATCACAGTTCGTACACCACAATCAGTTTATCCTAGCAACTTACAGACGTTAAAAAATCAGTACTTCTTACAGACTGCAAAGGTTTGACCCATCTCCCTAATAAAGAGTTCTCTCATGATCCTCTCCCTATATGTATATATATATATATATATATATATATATATATATATATATATATATGTATGCATATGTGGTTCGTAGACTGCTGACATTTATCTCTAAAAACAAACAGCACACAAAACTTTGCTCTGAGACAAATAATCCGAGCATAAATACCGTTAAACCAAAAGCACGTTGGGGCATAAATTACTAGTTACACACTATATTTTTATTGATTGTAAACAACTTTAACAAATCAGAATTATAATTTCAAGCTATATCAAAAATAAGTTTGCAAAAAAACATGGAGCATCTTGGACAAATGTGAGTCATAAAAAATGATAAAAAAAATATCGTAAAACAAGAAAAGCAAAGTAGCAAATTACGTGTATCCCATACTCGGGGTTGTGAAGAAATTGGGTCCCGAAGATACATGATAGGTCATGACTCATGTGCACACCTCATTTAAATGACTAAATGCCATAAATTGTGTGATA
Organism: Bidens hawaiensis; assembly: GCF_021521415.1. Lineage (NCBI taxonomy): Eukaryota > Viridiplantae > Streptophyta > Magnoliopsida > Asterales > Asteraceae > Bidens > Bidens hawaiensis. The sequence continues at coordinate 431,020 of NW_027492189.1, forward strand.
GGGGTAGTTGTATTTTACGTTATAATAATATACACATTAAAATTTAAATAATTGCTTACAAAAAAATAAATTTACTTTTGATATAAAGAAAATTGGACCACTGTGTCAGTTTGGTCAAATGGAGGCTTCAACATGTTATATATCCCATTGAAGGTCACAAGAATAATATGTCCTCATCAATCGTAATGCATCCTCTTTGTTAGATACATTATACATATATAAAATATATAGAGCGGGTTTTTTGAAATAATATTATGTAAATAAACTGTAAGAATCACATAATATATTTTGTCTGTGTATGTTATATAGATTCACATAAATATAGATTAAACAAAGATCATCACGAGAATCGTATATTGTCACAGTTTTCACATTAATTATTTTGGTTCCACTAAAGGTCATCTGCTTTTGTTTTTGTATGCTTCAAAATTGTATTATGCTCGCTTGTAATCCTGCTTATTGAGGTGCGTCTACCCGTTGCAGTTTTGGCCTTTTTGTGATGCAGTTGAGGAAAAAGCGGGTCATATTTTCTTCGGTTGTAAATTCTCGGTTGTTGTTTGAAGTCCGTTTAGCTAATGGAGTGGTTTATTACAATATTCTTCGATCTATAGGTATGATCTCATCCGGATACTGATACTAGGGGTGTGCTCTTATATATCAGGTTTTTGGCTCATCTAAAAAACATTGAATATGCCGGTGTTTGGGAGAGAAACTTGTTTTTATACAAAGATGACGGATGATGTTAAACTTTCTTCGTTCAACTAGATTGAATATAGACGAACGTTTGTAATATATTTTGGTTAGATTGGTGTAAGTTCTTCGCGTAATTATTATATTTATTATTGTATGATAATTTAAATGTTGAATACATGTAAATACAACTTTTTAGGCTGTAAATATAATAAACTACTTTGATAAATATCTACACAAACTTATATTTAAAAACACTCGTATAGTTGTCGGCTGATTGGGTCCATGTATGCTCTCAATTGGACTAAACACTCCAAGCACGTCTAGTGGCCCATGTGTGGGCCCCATTGCCAACGAATCCAATGTGTCAAGTTTAATACCAACAAATTAATCTCCTCAATAATATCTTCTTGGGGCAATTTCATATATACCCTTACAAATATTGAAAATATCATATATACCCATGCAAAACTAAAAATATCATATATGCCCTTATAAAGTTATTAATATATCATATATACTCAATTCATTAAAAACCTTAAAAAATGACCATATTACTCTAGGTTGATTATATGCGATAAAAGGTTTTACAATGTAGACCATTCGATGTGATAAATCTTCGAATGGTTTGCAATTTTGAAAAAGTTACGAGAGACAATTTGGTTGTCGTTAAAGGCGAGAAACGTCGATTAAAATTAGAATAATAACATAGGGTATAAACAAATTATCTAATAGAAAGGGTAGAATGGTTTATTCGTTAAAATTGAGCATATATGAAAGTTAAAATTTTTAAAAATAACGGTAAATGATCATTTATTAAATTATTATTAATTATTAGGGGTATATATGATACTTTAATTGAGTTTATAAGGGCATAAATGATATTTTAGTTACTTTGTAAGGGTATATATGATATTTTAAGTTTTGCTTGGGTATATATAATATTTGTATTATTTGTAAGGGTATATATGAAATTAATCCTATCTTCTTTGGACCCCTATCATAATTATGGAGTTTTTTTACTAAAATGGGGTGAGAGGGAAAAATATTTACCAAAATAGGTTATTTAAAAAATATTTACCAAAATGGGGTTTCTTTATAAACTTATCTTTTTCCACTATCATTCTCATTAAATAAAACAATTTTTATATATAAACATAGATAAAAAAAATAAGTTAAAAATAATAAATTATATTTTTTATTTCATTTAAAACAAAAATATTCAAAAAAATGTTTTTGGAAACTGTGCTTCCCTATATTCATATTATTATTCTTTTTTCTTGGGTTTTTTCATTGCGTACATCTTGGACACACGATAAAGTAGACGCATACGTTGCACAACTACGGCGCAACGCGCTGGGGTCTACTAGTTACATTAAAGCAAACTCTATGAACATTACATGACTTTGAGTAACAACATAGACAACCGAACCACAATAACATTATATTAAATGTATGCAAGTATGAGGTGTCAAAAGAGTCTAGCCTCGTAAGTCGTAACTCAAGTAAAAAAAGCAAGTTGGTTCATTCACAAAGCTTTCCATAATCTTTTAATAACTAAATCACTAACACTAAACGACTTATAGTTATTAAAGATAGATCAAATACAACTGTAACATATAATAATAGAAAGAAACCAATAGCAAGAAATGCCTTATCAAAATATGTGATTTGGGGTTTCTAATGGGTTGCGATTTGAACTCATTGTCGTCTTTCTTCTTGCCTCTTGGTTGCAAATGGATCTGTCCCGAGAGATGAAGAACTTATGTTTCCTATCCGGACATGGACACTAGGGATGTATATTAATAGATGTATTCAATATCGTCCCGTTCTTATAGTTTTAATCCCTCAAATTGTTATCGATACAGTAGTGGAACCAAATAAAATATATTACGAAACTAAGGTTGAAATTTATGGTTTCGTAAAAGTAAGGAAAATGGTAAAAAAAAAATATATTAAAAAAATGAAATCATTTAAACATGCTAGTGCTAAAGTAGAAAAGAAGTTGATCACTCAATATAATTTTTCTAACAATATATAGTTGGTTGTTGGTAGTTAATAACTCAATACGTAAAAATTTGGTATTTTTCGGTATTAGCAATTTTAAAGTATATATCTCGACCCAATAAAAAGCCCACATAATATATTGGTAATGGGCCATTAAAATTTTGTAACAAGTGATCCATTTAAATTGAGCAATTAGTGGGTCAATACAATATGTTGGCATTGGATCCTATAAGTTACAACCCATTAGGCCATTAACAAATGACAATCAATCTATGATGACGTTATATAATCCTACAATGAAATCTAAGTTAACTCAATAACAAACGTTGAACCAAAAATAGAAAAATGGTATAATTCGATAATACGTGTAGTGCAAGTTAATCCCAAACATATTGCCTGACTAAATAAACGGGCCAGGTAGGCTATGGTGGATTTGGAATTATCTTTAACCAAAAGCGACCCACTGGTTATGTCGGTTATCTATTAAAATCGGTTCGGTTATGTCAGTTATGATCCGGTTAAGGATTATGTCGGTTATCTACTAAAATCAGTTCGGTTATGTCAGTTAGGATTTGGTTAACGATTATGCCGGTTAAGTTAGTCACGCCTAAATGTAGAGGTGCACAAAAACCCGAACCCGAAAAAAAAATTTGGAACCGGTTTTTAATAACTGGGTTTTTAATACCTAAACACGTACCCGACCCTACCGTTAAGGTACATATAGAGTATGCGTTTTAGTACCAAAACCTGTACCCGAACTGGACCCTAATTGTACGTGGTAATACCCGAAAACAAAAACCGGTTCCATACCAAGAACCGGGTTTTTCCAATACCCGAAAAACACCTGAAATGTACTCGAAAACTACACATAAAAAGTGAAATCCCTTAAAAAAATCAAATCTATACATGAAAAAAACTTGAAAAAACCCAAAAAATAGGGTTTTTTCAATACCCGGTTTAGAATACCAACCTTAACCCGATACATAGAGTATGGTTTTTAGAGAGAATACTTGGACGCGAACCCAACCCGAGTATTGCCAATACTTGATTTTTCAATACCTGGTCATACCCATATCCGAAACTAGGTATTTGATCTGCACACCTTACGGCTAAATGTATTAATAAATCATAACCGAACGCATTTGTTTATGAAATAAGAATAGTAGAACTAGAGGTGCTACTTGTGAAAATTACTATGACATATAAATAGTCAACTCACACTATCTATCAATATTATTATCCACTTTATCATCACCCTTCATTTCCCTCCATCACCATCCAATCCAATCCAATCCAATGGAGAAGAAGAAGAAAGAATGGGGAGAGAAGGTTTCGCAGACGGTGTTTACGGCGTATAACCGCCTCCCGAAGAAAGGAAAGCCTCAAGGCCGTGAAGTCACCGTCCTTGCAGCTTTCCTTACTTCTTCTCCCACTCAAGGTATACTCAATTACCTCCAAAACCTATAATTTTAATTTTAATTTCAATTTGTTATTAATTACATTGTTGTTTTATTGAATTGTCTAATTTAGGGAGAATTGAACTTTATTTGATGTTAGTGTTGTACAACTAGCTCCGGTGGTGGGGTACTGACTAACGATTAATCGGATTGGGATTGGGATTTTATATGTACTTTGTCAAACTTTTGTGTGCAAATTTTTTCAAAATGCTATATATAATTTTGAAAATTTGTTAATAGGATTGGGATTTTGTATGTAATTTTTCAACCTTATGTATATACTATATTTGTGCTATATATATAATACTATATTTGTGCCCTGCTTGCGGTGCGCGCATATAATGTATATATGTGTGAACCCTCGGGTGGGCAAAAGTAAAATTGCACTAATTTTGACGTTATTTTACTAATTTTGTGAAAATAACGTTAAAAGTGATGGAAGGTTAATCAGGCATCATGTAAGGGTACATGCACCAATCAGCCGGCGTCCCGATGATTGAGTGCTATGTGCCTTATGTAATATGTCCAAGGCTTGATGCAAAACTACTATCGAGCCGGGGGTCTCACCGGAAGCAGCCTCTCTATCCCCATGGGGTAGAGGTAAGGCTGTCTACATCTTACCCTCCTCAGACCCTACCATAGCTTTGCTATTGGTGGGATATACTGAGTACGATGATGATGATGATGATATATACAAAAAAATTTCAAAATTTTGTATATGATTTTTTAAAACTTATGTACAAAAATTTTATGTATAATTTTTTACTCAAACTGTAACATTATATGTAATTTTCGAACTTATGCATATATATATATACACAAAATTTTTTAAAAAATTATATATAATTTTTAAAAATTTTAATCGGATTGGAATTTTATATCTAATTTTCCAAAATTATGTATATATGTACACAAAAAATTTGATATTTTTTGTGTATAATTTTTTCTGAAATCTAAAATTAATATAATATTAATTCTATTCAACATTTGATTTTCAGTTTGTTATCGGTTATAGTGTAGTGTGATTGAATTCACTTGAGGATTTGCTTTAATTGTGATAAACTGGGGGAATTGAGGTTGAGCTGACGTGTGTTGTGAATTTGCAGAGTTGAAAGTGGTTGCACTGGGGACAGGAACAAAATGTATTGGGCGTTCGCGTCTTAGTGTTCGTGGTGATGTGCTGAATGATTCTCATGCTGAGATTGTAGCTAGAAGAGCTTTGTTAAGGTGTGTAAATTCTGTTTATTGGTTTTGTGACTGACTCTGTTTTTGGCTTTCATCATCATTAAAACTGTAAATATAGCACTTTCATCTAGGGGTGTAAACGAGCCAAGCCAAGCCCAGGCAGATTAATTTAATATTTATTTAACTATATCTATATATATTTTGAGAAAGCCTTAATGAGCCAAGCTCATGTGTGGTACCTTAAACGAGCCAAAGCTCAGATCGAGCTCGGCTATGCAGTGTGAAACTAATTCATAAAAGTTTAAAAGAGTTAAAATTTACAAATATACTTGGCTTGTTTAGGCTTGACGAGCCTAAACGATCTTCCCATATAAGGCTCGAGCTCGGCATCGATAACTAAACAAACTTTGTTTGAGGCTTGGGCTCGATAAGGATCAGCTCGTTTTAAGCTTTTTATCGATCTGATCTCGAGTTGCTCGGCTAGTTTGCACCCCTACTTTCATCCGATATCTTGGTTAATGCATTCTCACACTCTAAATTAGATATATGATTACTGATTTTATAAAAAAGGACAAACAATTGTAAATTCTGACTGCTTTTTTTTTTTGGATTTCATAGTCAGACAGATAAATATTGACTTCTAATTTATTTAACTGTTGAAAAATAGAAAGTTTGCAAAAGCTTAATTTATAAGTTCTCGGTAATTATTAGGCTATTAGTATTGACCAAAAAAGTCAAAACACTTACCTTTTATGTGAGTTTGTGTAATGATTTTGAGTACTTGACTGATTTAGCAATAACTGTCACAGCGTTATAGTTGGGAATACCGACTTTGTTTTTTCAAGTAGAAGATACTTGATAAATGATAAATTATAATAATAATATCTTATGTAACTTCATATATCGTTACTACTTCGATATTATCTTCACAAAACTGAAAAATCAATCTTTTGTCAGATACTTCTATACAGAGATTCAAGGTGCGGCTTCCACAGACTCCCTTTTCCATCAAGAAGCTGGTGGCAAATACAAAATGAGACCGGGCTGGCAGTTGCACTTATACATATCACAGTTGCCTTGTAAGTCATTTCATTTTTATTCTTTATTTTATTCAAACGTTTTATATATATATTTAACTTGTTGTAGGTGGAGACGCGTCCCTGAATTCACAGCTTTTCCCGTGCTTGAATAGTTCTGTAAAAGAAGGTTATGCAATATCCTCAACTAGCAAACTCAATGATCTTATGGAAGAATTCTTGGAGTCATCAATGAAGAACAATGGTATTTTTATATTTAAATATTTAAAAAATCAAGATTTTATTGCTTAACTATTTGAATTTTTAGGTGATTGTTCACATGCCATTGGCACTGTGCAAAGGAAACCAGGCCGAGGTGATGCAACTTTGTCAGTTAGCTGTTCTGATAAAATTTCTCGTTGGAACGTTGTTGGCGTCCAAGGTTCGTTATTTAAAATAATATTTTAGATAAAAAAGTATAATCTTAATAAAACCCTGTTTATGTGTTTTAGGGGCGTTACTGTCTCACTTTCTACAACCGGTTTACATTTCTTCAATAACCGTGGGACAGTCTCGTAATTATTCTGATACGGAAGTTGAAGAGCAGTTGACCAGGGCTTTGACTGACAGAGTGCTACCGTTATCAAAGAAACTAACAAGTCCTTTTAAAGTTAATAAGGTTGTAAGGTGCTTATTAGATAATCCTTTTAATTAATTTCTTCATTAATTAATCATTTAAAAATTATATCCCACTAAATATGGATTATGTTTATGCTTTTCGCAGCCATTATTTGCTGTAGCTTCAATACCTCTTGAGGTGTTTCGCCATGCTGAAACTGCTGCATCCACTTTAACTTGCGGGTACGGTTCGTCTAATTAGAGTTTAATTGTGAATAAGCTAAAACTTAAAACCTTTCTGTTATTCCTATTCTTAAAAGTGAATCACTGAATTCAGATATTCAATAAGCTGGAATAAATCTGGTCTGCATGAAGTTATTCTCGGAACCACTGGTCGAAAACAGGGGACCTCTGCAAAAGGCGCAATGCATGCTTCTTCAGAGTCAACTTTATGCAAGTAAGCTAACAACTTTGTTACTAGTATTTATGTATTTATGCTTTTGTAATTTTTTGTTTAACTTTAATTTTTGTTTTGTAAACCAGGAAGAGGATGTTGGATTCGTTCGTGTCACTGAGTCGATCGTTACACAATTTTCCGTCATATGACACGTCATACCAGAGGTTAAAAGTAAGAGTTTTAATGGCTCGGTTTACTATATGTAAAAATGTAAAAGTTCACTAGTTGAATTTTTTAGTTTATTATGTTTGTTTGATGGATTCAATCGTTTTACAGGAGAAGGCGGAAGAGTATAATTCAGCCTTGAAAGCATTTAAAGAAAGCCCACAGTTTAGCAATTGGCTTGTGAAGCCGTTACAGTTTGAGCCTCAAGCAGCTCTTATCGGATAGTGAGTTGAACTTCAGGTATTTCATTTTCTTCCAAAAAATCTAGCTAAAAGGGAACGTGTTAAATGGGTCAAACGGGTTATTAGAAATTATAAGCGAGTTTAACTTTGACAGTGAAATTTCACATTTTGTAGATGGGTGTTGGGATGACTTGTTTTCCAGGCCTCAAGTCTTTGCATCTTCTTTGCCATTTTCATTGTTATGTCATTCTTTTGGAGATCTTATGTTTTTATGTAATTTAAAGTTATTGTAATATCTACTTTGTCAAAAGAATACCTTTTGCAATTTAATTTAAATTAGTTTTTGTTTCCGGCCTTACATTGTTCAAAATTAGGTAGCGCTAGATATTGGTCGGTTTTTGGAAGACAAACGACCAGGTGGATGCTTGCCATGAATGTTACATTACACGGTTCCATTATAGTTGCTTTCTAATGTTGTGTTTGCCACGGATGCTACATTACACATCCGTTTTGGCTCGGTTTCTAAGGTTGTGTTTGTTTAGACGGTTGCCCATGGATATGAAAATGCGTGGGTTACTTCAAGTTATAAACTTTTTTCACCGCTTTCTAATTTGTAAGCTTTTTAAAAAAATAGAGAAAAACTTGAAAGAAGCTACCATAGGTAGTGCAACAAAATCCTCTTAGACGTGCACAAATCGGGTTCACCTTGAAAACCCGAACCGGTTCGGAACCGGTTTTTTTCAAACCGGGTAGAAAATGACACCGGTTCCAGTCAGGAACCGGTTCGGTTCCCGACCCGAACCGATGCCCAGAAATGCAAACTTTTAGGAACCGGGTAGGGTTGGAACCGGAACCGGTTTTTACGTAAAAACCGGTTCCACCGGTTTTTTTTGAAATTTAAATATTATAGCCGTTAGGAACCGGTTCCAACGGCTATATAGCCGTTTTTGACCGTTGGAACCGGTTTTTTAACTACAAATAGGTTATTTTCTTACTATAAATAGCAAGGTTTGTTTGTGTACTTGTTAAACCACTTTCAAAACTATAAAACACACTCCAAACCACAATTAACCTTAAATCGACAACAAATGGCAACTAATGATGACGTTATGGTGATCGAAACAACAAGATGCCCCGATGTTTGGGTTCATTACGATTTGTGTCTCATGACCGACTCACATGAGTTGGCACGTTGCAAATATTGCTCGAAGTTTCTTAAAGCAGAGTCCAACTCGACATTACGAAAACATACGAATAAGTATTGTCGAGAGAAAAGAAGTTTGGAAGCTAAAAAAACGGAAGTGGGAGAGTCGTCCGGCTCTACAACCCAAAAATAAGTATTCCCGGATTAAAACGACGGACTTTGTTTTTTATGTTTTAGTTGTTATGTTTAGTATCGTTTAGGTTTTAATAATGTTTGTAACAGTTATTTTTTAAATAAATAAAATGTTCGTCATTAAAAAAGTAACAAAAATTAATCATGAGTAACAAAAGTAATTATAATAAAACAAATCAAAACTAAATATTAGTTGAACAAGTTACAAATAATTTTACCAAAACAAATAATTACAACTCTTCTTCGTCTTCATTCTCGTCTTCACCCTCGTCTTCGTTATCGGAAGAAAACCCGTCCTCCGCCTCCTCATCATGAATATTACCGTTAGAACCGGTTCCAACGGATCTATTGTCTCAAAAACCGGTTCCAACGGCTATATTACCGTTGGAACCGGTTCCAACGGCTATATTACCGTTGGAACCGGTTCCAACGGCTAGTTTGACTTTTGTTTGACCCTTCAAAAAAAACCCGTCGGAACCGGTTTTTCCAGGTACGAACCGAACCGGTTCCAATTAAGAACCGGGTAGGAACCGGGTTGGAACTGATACTGACATACAAATAGGAGAACCGGGTACGATTTTCGGATACAAAAATACCCAAACCGGGTATTGTACCAACCGGGTTGGAACTGGAACCGGTTCCGGTTCGGTTCCACCAGTTAGGTTCCGGAACCGGTTTTTTTGTGCACGTCTAGGTGTGTATATACAATACATTCATCATCAATCCATTATTTTACGGGTACAATAAAACATTCACATTAACTAAAAAGCAATTACAAATACACGATAAACTTGATACGGGTAACTAGTAAATTTAACTTTGATGAAAACACGATCGAAAAAAAATAAGAATATACATTTTAAACATACTGCAAAGTTAAAACTCACATCTTTGGATCTTAATTTGAGAAGCAGATAACTTACCACAAAAAATACAAATACAAAATTTTGTAACATTTATTGCCACATTGTGCATTTTGCAAAAAAGCAAACACTACATTCAAACAACTAACAAATCTTTTAAGTTAAACAAAACAAGATTACATCTCTCTCGTTGTCGACTAGAAGGGGCAAGCTGACACGAGTACATTAATGTCATAGTTCAAAAAAGAGATCACCTCAAGTTATGGATTCTTTTGGCCGACAAAAGAGTGTTGGATAAAAGCATTGCTATCGTCATCGGCCCAACTCCACCAGGAACCGGGGTGATTGCTGAAGCCACCTTACTCGCCTCCTCATAACATATATCCCCCACCAACCGATATCCTCTCGCACATTCTGCATCCTGTAAACACAATAATAAACAAACTCGTGACTGTCATCTCATAACTCAAATAATTTCATAGCTTTAGTGCTTTACACTTTTTAATAAAAGTTAATCGGATACATGAACAAAAGAAATAAAAGAGTTAATTAAACAAATTGTCCATTCGGTTTGGGTACTAACTTCGAAAAGTTGCATGTTTGGGGTTCGGGGTTTTAATTTGGTCATGAGTTTGGGTATTAACACTAGCTTCTGTTAAGTCTATGACCAAAACACCCTTACTAACAAAAAAAACAAAAAATTAAAAAAGATTAAGAAAAACCCACTTTTCTGTTAACTTTTTTAAATTTTAGGGTTTTTTTTTTCTATTTTCTTTAAATCTTTTCATTTTTATTAGTAAGGGTGTTTGTTCATTTTATTTAAGACTTAACAGAAAAGTTAACATAAGTTAGTGGTAATATGTAAGACTTTAACAGAATAGCTAACATAAGTTAGTGTAATACTCAAAATCGTGACAAAACTAAAACCACGCAACTCAAAACATGCAGCTTTCAAAGTTAGTGCCTAAACCTGTTACTTTGCTCAAACCACAAATACCATCTATGTAATTAACTTGAAATGAAAAAACACTATTCGTTAATACTAACCTCAACAGGATTGATACCAACATCAATTAAAACCGCACCAGGTTTCACCCAACTACCCCTGACCATGTTCGGTTGCCCCACCGCTGATATAATAATATCAGCCTGTCTAGTGATCTCCTCTGGATTCTTCGTTCTTGAGTGAACAATACTCACAGTAGCATCTTCTCTCTACAACAATAAAAACAATATAAAATACGTTTAAGCATAACTTCAAACTGTTAACTTATTATTGACGCGTATGACTTACTTGAAGTAACAATGCAGCAGGCATTCCAACAATGTTGCTTCTTCCAATCACAACCGCTCGTTTCCCTTTAATAGGGATGTCATATCTATGCAACAACTCAATGCATCCTTTCGGTGTGCACGGGACAAACAATGGGTCTCTTCCTCGCATAGCTAAACGACCAATATTCAGAGGGTGGAATCCATCAACGTCTTTCTCTATGCAAACAGCATTTAAAACATTCTGCTCGTTCATATGCTGGTCCAGAAAACGCATTATATCTTATCAGAACAACGCAAATCAACAAAGAATGAAAGAAACAAACAATAAGAACATGAATTTAGAAGCTTACAGAAGGTAAAGGTAGTTGAACAAGTATTCCATGAACAGACGGGTCATCATTGAACTTCGAGATGTGGTTGAGGACTTCTTCTTCAGTGCAATCCTCAGGTAACCGTGCTTCATACGAGTTAATACCCACAGAGTCACATGCTTTCTTTTTGTTACGTACGTAAGTAGCAGAATCTTTTCTGTCTCCAACAAGAATAACTGCTAAACCAGGAACAATCCCGATCTCTTCCTTCATTTTGGATATTTCAACAGTAATCTCATCCCTTATGTCTTTTGCAACACGCTTTCCATCAATAACCTTTGCAGAGGTCTCGTTGTCTACCTGTATAGCTGCAAGATGAATAACTAGTGTCAAGTGAAGAGACACTTTTAAAAATCTATAACTCAAAAGGTATCTCAATGTTTATCTTGTAGGTATTTCGTTCTTAGCTCTAAGTCAAATGCATCTTGGTGAACATTTAGGCATATTCTAACTATTATGTCTTATTTCAGCCATCTGAGAGTATAAGCTTGCATCTTACTACAATTTTTGAGTCAGCGTTCATTTAGCCTGTTTTGATCTTGTTTCCTTCCGTTACTAGACCCAAAATCCATGGAAAAGTACCCAAATTGGTAGGAGGCACCCATAGAGAAGTGCCCAAATTCTTTTATTTTTCATATTTTAAATTTAAACTAAATTATTTATCTAAAAACACAAATATAAACAATTTTATTAAGTCAAAATAATTTAAAAAATTACAATAAAATAAATAAAAAATCATCTAAAATTTAAAATTAATATATATACCCAAAGTATCCAAATTCTATTTTTAAAATATTAAAATTAAGTTATATATTTAAAAAACCAAAAAAATAAATAAATAAATAAAGAGGATCCAAATTCTGTTTTATATCCTGTAATGATTTCCATCACTGACTGTTGAGCAGTTAGTAGGGCTGCAAACAAACCAAACATCCAGTGAACTGTTTGGCAGGAAGTTCATTTGTTTAATAAAAGAACGAACATGAAAAACAAATATCGTTCAATTAACTATATGAACGAACACGAACAGAGGCCATGTTCGTTCAATTGGGTTCGTAAACGTTCGATAATGTGCTCATTTACGCCTGTTTATGTTCGCTAATGTTTGTTCATTAAATATAATACTATTTAATGACTTTTCTAATCTTCTCATATAGATTTAAGCAAAAATATTAACTACAAAACAAAATTATATACATATAGTACGTGATAAATTTATATGTAAATTAATATATGTACCTGACTTAGTAGTCAGACCTAATTGTTGACACCGAACCATTTTTGGTTAGCAAAATCAAATATAACGTTGTATGTGTTCATTTCTGTCTGTAAACCGTTCACGAACAAGTTCATTTTCTTAACGAACGAAAACGAACAAAGCGTTGTTCGGTTCGTTTACAAATTACAACCCTAGCGATTAAAAGTAACAAACTCAATCAAATTGAGCTATGTTAACCGTACACAAGTACATGCAGGTTGAATTAAAACCAAAAATTAACTCCAAATTATTATTATTATTATTATTATCATAAAAGTAATTAAAAAGTTACCGCTTGCAGATGACGATGAACAGTGAGTGATGATGCTTCTGGAAGACGTACGGCTTGAGACACCAAACTGAACGGAATTAGAACTGCCAAAATATGAAATATTATTATTTGAAAGCTTCTTCTGATGTTTGGTGTGATTGAAAAGAAGAAGCCGTGCAGTTGAAGATGATGATGAACAGTCGGTGAAGATGGTAGTATTGATTAATGCCATTTTATTATTATGTAATAATTTACAGACTGATTGTAGCAGCCTCACACCTATAATTGCTCTGGAATTTAAGCTATTAGGGTTTAAGCTAGTTGAGTGAAGGTTAGGGTTTTGGAAAGTGGCGTAGAATCTTAACCATGGAAAAGATGTTATGTTATGCTCACAAATGTTGCAAATGCATTGGACTACTTGTACGGTACCGATATGTTTTTCTTTGTTTTGTTATTTGTATATTTCTCATATATTATTCCCTAATAATAATAATAATATTTCTCTAGCAAACTTGGTAAATTACTTAAATCGAAATAATGTTAGGGTACTAGGGGCATCCTTCGGGGTTTCCATCGGTTTATGATTGCCCCTCAAGCAAAGTCAGTTAAACCCGAATCTTTAAAAGTAAATGAATGATTATATGTATGATTGGTTGGAACACATTCGGGTAGTTTGGTATAGATGGAACTCCAGCCCATTAAATAATTATTGTTTTACTTTGGTAAATAGTGAGATGTCATAATTTGATTGGATGATGTTTATAGGGTAATTTGGGTAGTTCTCCATTGATCAGCTTATCGTTAGTTTCATTTTTAGGTTCCAAATTTTATATGAAGAGAAAAAAAAAAATCATATATGATGCTTTGTATTTAAATTCAATTCTCACGTAACAATTTTGTTATATGATATAATTATTGACAACTAAAATATAGTTTTCTAACATGAGGATCACTTCATTAAATTCACTAATACCAACCATTCTACCGGAGAGGTAGCCTTCACAAATAAGGAGTGTTAATATTCGCTTTATTTCTAGTTTTACCTTCTATTATATTATCATAAATAAATGTTGCTCGTCATTATAGAGTAAAAATAACGTACCACTTAAAGGAAACTCCGTTAAATACAAATATCTTATATTATGTTTTTTTTTGTAAACAATAAATTAGATGAATTGGTTTATAGTAGTAGTAATGTAGTATGTTGAAAGCAAAGATATATTAGTTTGTAGTTCTCAAAATATATGAACCTATATTATTCTCAAATTCCAATATGATATTTCTACTATTTGTTAGAAGATAGTATATATTTTTATAACTTATTCAGACTAAAACCTGGACTGTGAAGTTTATACTTTATATTTAAGTTCAAATTTTAACGATTAACAAAAGGTTTATTGTACAAAATGGTGTTGTTTCATGAAGCAATAAAGAATAAATTCAGCTGTATGCTTCTGTACAATCTGTACCGGAGGGGCAATGGATTGTTATCCACTGCATGAAAAATTCCGTTTCATTTCTCATTTTCTCTGTTCGGGTTTTTAGTTCATGCTGCTAGTGTTCCTTCACTGATCTGGTTATCATCAGACGAAGAATCTGACTGAGGTTTAGGTTTTGACATGATCCGTGAGAAACCGTAACCAAGAGAACTTCCGCTTGTTTCCGACAGCTGCATAATCATCACCAAACCAATATGGTCAACTTTTTTTCAAATTAATAATCATTTGTTGTAGACGTGACGACATCAACCCATTTAGTTACCTCTGATTTATGAATGAGTTGGTTCGAGTTATGTTATATCTCTAACCAGTAATATAGATCAAACGATTCAAAATGTATATTTAATGCATAAAACCTCCTAAAATTTTATATAAAAAAATAAAGTATCTAATGGACACTAATTATTTATAAAGAACTTGTTTTGACCCACCCGTTTTGAGATGCAACAGAGTAAGATTGGATACCTCGGTAAGCTCTGACAGGTGGCGGGATCTGAACTCATTGATAGCTGCTGCTATCTCTGACATTGGCAATTTAGCCTATAAAACAAAATGAGTTAAAAACATTCAAAAAGCAACCTTCAGAAACCAATAAAGATATTAATCATATTTTAAACAATAAACTACATGGCAAAAACCAAGATAAAAATATATAAAATCTAGATTTCCTATTTTGTTTGATCATATTTAGGCAAACCAACTAATTACTTACTTCTGCAAGAACAGCAGATGCTAACTGTAAGCTTGGTTCTAAGGTCTCGGGCACAACCTGCAACATTTTTTTAACTAAAAGTCAGCGGCATTACGTAACCTTGATCATGCTTTTCAACATTATTTTTTAATTTAAAAAAAAAAGGTAAGACGGTAACAGGAGAAATACCGCGGTAGCCCCAGCCTTTTCCAAATTAAGCCCATGATCGACATCATGAGCACGCACATATGTCTTGACATTTGGGAAATACTTGCTGAGAGCCCAAACGGTTCTGTAATTTGCACCAGGAGAATCTAAAGTTACCGCTGCAGCGCATGCTCTATGAGCACCAACTTTATGCAACACCTATATAGGTTCGGTGAACAGATAACCGGTTCAGAATTTGAGTTTTCAGATTGTGTTTTTTTTTACTTATAATTGCATATAGCTTCACCTCTCGACTACCAGCATCACCAAAATACACAGGTAGGTCAAGTGCACGTCCCACTGATACTCGATCACTTACCATTATAACAATATTTAGATGTTAGTATGCTTGCTATGTACTTAACTCGTGCTAATAAAATAAACAAATGACTTTATAGTTTAAACCTCTTCACATCAAGAGCAACGAATGGAATCAATCTTTCCGAAAGAAGCTGGGCAATGATCTGAAAGAACATTAAGTGGAAACATAAGTTATATAAAACATTAAATTCAAATACCAAAAAGTCGTGTTCGTGTTTGTTTTAATAATAAATGTAGCTGGCAATGGTGCTGCACCTGGCCAACACGACCGAACCCACATATAATGATATGATCTTGTAAATCATCTGTCTGAAAAAAGTGAAATAACAAAACCATATTAATACAATGAACCAGGAATAAATTACTGCACAAGTGAATAACAGCAGAAGTTACTCGATTTTACCTCACTCTCGTTAGGTAATAAACTACGGACATCATGCTGTTCAAAACGAGAGGCTATTAACTGGCCGCCAGCAGCTAACCATGGAGTAAGCGCCATTGAAATTCCGACCACAAGAAACAACAAAGAAGATAACTGAGGAGTCATTATACCCTGCAAAACGAAAGAATGGCAAATATTATTTTCAAATCTGAAAAAAGTAGTAGCATAAAAAATAAAATAAAAAAAACGTCTGCAACAGTGAGCAACTTAGACCGATGAGACTCACCTGATTCACAGCTTCACCAAAGGCAACAAATGCAAATTCTCCACCAGGTGCAAGTAAAAGACCAACTCTAATGGCGGATATTAATGAAACACCAAAAAGTCTACCAACTACAGCTACCAGTATGGTCTTCCCAGCAATTAGAACCCCTAATGACCCCATAATAACAGGAAAGTTTGAGACAAGAAGCTTTGGATCAATAGACATTCCAACCTGAGAAAAACAATGTGAGATTATTAGGAAAACAAAGAATACAAGTTTTTTTAACAAAGTATAAAAGAAATACCGTCATGAAGAAGAGGCCTAATAGAAGGCCACGATACGGAGCAATATCTGATTCGACTTGTAAAGAGAATTCAGTTTCTGCAAGTAGCAAACCAGCAAGAAAAGCTCCGAGTGCCATTGAAAGACCAGCCTGTACATTTGTTATGGAAAAAAAAGATATTAACATTGTGTCATTACATATGCAATGACCAATGATGTAATCTACTTACACGGGCAGTGAGTAGACTAGTACCCAGAATAACCAAAAGCGTATTTGCAGAAAATATTTCAGCATTTTGCATCTCTGCTATTTGCTTGTAAATTGGGCGAAGCAGCTGCAAACAGCACCAGAGAGAAACTTATTTACTTTATTAAGCTGTTTAACTGTAGCAACCCAGTGAGTTAAGTATATATATCAATCAATCAATCATACCCAGTAAAGTCCCACCAATAGCATAGCTATAAGTAGGGTCTGGGGAGGGTGGGATGTAGGCACACCGTACCTCTATCCACATGGATAAAGAGGTGGCTTCTAGAGAGACCCTCAGCTCTAAAGTACATAAGTATGGATCAATACTTATGTTGGTGCTTCAAATAGAATTCAGTTGGTCAGTACTTTCAGAACTTACCAATCGTCCTCCAGCAATAATGGCACTGATAGCAACAAGTGCCTTTACAGCAGCCAATCCAAGAGCTTCGGCAATCGCAAAGAAGCCAATCTATAAAATCAAAAACATGAATAATGTCAAAGAATAAAACAACATAGGAACCAAAATGAAGTGTGTAGATCTTTCATTTGCAGATGGCGTGTATTAAAGTACATATTTACCCCTCCTTTAGATGAATTTGGTGAAATGAGAGGTATGAGAATCAGCAGGACAACAACGGCTAAATCCTGGCAGAAAAAGACCATTTTAGATGCGATGTTTTTCAAAAATGTTATAAAACTTATAAAAAATTTACTCTCACACAAATAAACATAAGTTCAGATGATCTGATTGGATGCGTATACCTGGAAAAGTAAAACAGAAAATGTGGCTCGTCCATGACGTGATGTGCTTTCCCCTCGCTCCTGCAATACCTGTAATACAATTTCATCTTGTAAAACTATATGATAAGGAAAAACTATAAACGCATAATTGCAGTACTATATTTTCCTTTGCTTACCTGAAGGACAACTGCTGTAGAAGATAATGCCAAACCATTACCAATGACAATTGCAGCAGGTCCTAGCTGTCCAAATCCAAAATGAGCAACTAATCCTAACACAACAGCTGTCACCAACACCTGTGTCACCAACAAAGGTTTAAATGTCTGGCAATACAACAGCAAATTAATAAATTATAATGCAGAATATATATTGCAATTACCTGAGCAGAACCCAATCCAAAAACATATTTCTTCATGGAACTCAGCCTTTCAACAGAAAGCTGTAAACAATATATAGTTTCAATTTTCAGCTCTCTGATTATGTGAATGTAACTATGTAATATACAATTAAAATCTCAAAATAGACTTTTATTTAAACCTCAAGGCCGATGTTAAAAAGAAGAAAAACTACTCCAAACTCGGCTATTGCTTTTGTCGCATGAACATTACGTATAATTGAAAGACCGTAAGGTCCAATCAGGATGCCAGCTGTTAAATACCCAAGAACAGGACTTCCTGAAAAGGATGGGCCCCGTTAGTGATCAGACGAAATATTTTAATATTAAATTAATATTGAAGTACCTCCAGGAAGTTTCTGAAATATGGGCACGAATATTACACTGCCCAACAATAACCACAACATATCAAAAAGAGAAGCTTCTTCCTCATTAACCTGCAGATATTAAACACAAAATAAAACAGAAGATAAATATTACATTAGAGATCATTAAAGACAAATGTGCTTGTTAAGCAAGGAGCATCAAACCTCTTGGTGTGGAAGCATTTCAATTAGTTTTTTAGCTTTTTCAGGTAACTTCATAATCCGTCTAACCAATGGCTGAGCATTTGATGAAACTTCATCCAGATTGGTAGTTATAATGTTTGGCTGCTGAAATATTTTACCAATCCGTTCTCGTTTAGCGTAGAAAGTAAAACTGTCAATATACCATAAATATTCTACAAATTAGTAGCCAATAATGTTTAACAGGCATTCTCCTAATTTCATTTAATTCTTCATACATGTTAGTCAGAAAATTTAATTATACCTTGCACCAACAAGCAAAGACCAAACTAACAGTTTAGGCAAATTCTTTCTTGCAGATTCACCAAGCTCCTGAAATACTTGAGCTGGTGTAAACTCAATACCATCTCCTTCCAATGAGAAAAAGGATGCTTGAAAGAAACGAGAGGATTTCATCAGTAACGCTTTTGGTGAATCTGATTGAGAGCTGTCCTTTGTGAAATCTTTTTGTGTTTCTTGTTTTTTTGTTTGAGCCACACTTTTCTTCTTTTCTATATCACTTTCATTGTCTTTAGATGTTTGTTCACTCCCTTTGTCATTAACATCAGAAAGTCTAGAATCTTCTGACATCTGACCAAGAAAACCTAGCCCGTTATCTTGTATGGGCCCACTCAAAGGATCTTCAATTGTTCCATCACTGTCTTTGTCAGCTATGATTTCAACTGAAGTCCCTTCAAGGGCATTTTCGTCACCGAGTGTTTCCCCATCTGAAACTATACTCTCAGAAGTATCTACAAGGGACTTGGCAAGAACTTTTTCAGCTTTTTGTAATGCGATTTCAGCATCACTAACACGTTTCAAAGCCTCGAGTTCAAAAGCAACAGCTTCTTCTGCTAGAAGCATTATGTTAGCCACATCTTCTTCGGCTTTTAACGCATCCGCTTGTGCTTTCTCTGCAAGATCATTCAGTATCACAACTTCTTTTTGCAACTCATCTTTTCTATTTTGCAACCGAATCAATACTGTCTCACAATTTTCCAAATTCGCCCTACACTCCTTCATATCCTTCTGAGCAGATCTTAGAGTTTCTTCTTCTTTATATAAATTTTCATATTCATTTTCATTTTTCTCTTTTGCAACTATCAATGATTCAAGGGCCACTTGATGCCTAGCTTCAGCTAAAGAAAGGGCCATTTTGGCTCTCTTAATGGATTCTTTAACGGGATCCTCTTCTTTAATGACCTCTTCAATAGCAATTAAAGCTGAATTGACATCATCCCATGCAGTTAAAGCTTTGTCTTTTAGTGCTATTGCTGCTTCTGATATCCTTTGAGCTTTATCCTCAAACATGATACTATTAAGTTGTGCTATCTCCAATTCTTTACGTGCCTTTTGTAACAACTCCTTTAACTCATCTAAAGTGGGTCCCACCACTTCTGCTTCCTCTCCCTTGTCTCTTGAATCATTTTTAGCTGCTTCTTTTGAATTCTCTACATTTTTAATCTCGGTAGATTCTAGATCCCTTCCATTCCCATTCATAAAGGTGAGTGAATCATTTCCCTGACAAGCTGTTTTTAGATTCCTCCTTGAACTGAAACCTTCATGAATTTTAATTGAACTGAAACCATATTTACTAGAAGTAATAAGTTTCTTTCGAGAGCAAACTTTTGACACAGGTCGTGGATTTCTTAAAAAACTATAGCCAAAACTTGACTGCAAATTTAACTGCTCAAATGTTCCATGACTAATACTTTGACAACCACCAATCTGGAAACTAGATGATACAGTCATATCTCGCCTTGTTTCCTCAGTTTTTAACTACTAACTGGTTGTAAAAGAATTACACATCAGGCTGTAAGATCAAACTCCTGCAATACAAGCACATAACATAACAAATCAGTTACCATTGTGACCTGTTACTTTCAGTCGACCACGACCCTTTAGTTTCATGTTTCTTCACCACACTTAACCACATTTATAGATGTCCTATTAACATACTTTCAGTCGACCAAAAGATAACACATAAAATTAACTAATCGTACCTTCACCCAATGTAAGTTCAATACAAGAAGACAATTCCTAGAATGTAAAAAGTATCCATCATGCATGATGCATGAGATGTCTGAAGATCAAAATCAAATTCCAGTTACCATAAATATTGTTCCTGGTCTGTTAACTCATCATATTTATATGCGACCTTATAAGAAAATTCAACAGTCTAAGGGTACTTCTCTCATTTAGACCTCATTATCTACTAAATGCAGACTCAATGTCAATTGAGTTTCCAATCTAAGACCGCTGTAAGCAGTTATCCTAGATTCTATTCCAAAAAGGCCTACACGCTGTCAAATTAAACTCCACTAATCTAAAATCCAGTTTCTAATGAGTCTACTTCAGTGTTAAGTCAAACTTTACCTAGATACATTAAAATAATCAATTGTTCAAGATCAACCATATCCATACATGTCCTAAGCATATAATTAATTTAAATCACCTGACTTCTAATTTCAGCATTATACTCAAATGTCTACTAAATGTGCACACTGTCTCAACTGATTTGACTGTAACAACTTAACTTACGAAACCTTAGCAAATATTTACAGTACACACTATACACTACTCCAAATTAGCCAAACGCAGTACGCACATACATCTGTGCTCATACAATGTGTGTCAGATTCTCAAATCAAGTTTTAATAACCTAAATTCTAATTCTAATTCTAATAAATCAACTCTCAACTATTTATCAAAAATGCACCTTAGAAACATTACGCCAACCAATTACTCAAACTGAATCACACATATATCGTATAAATACGAATACACACCAATACACACAAACAAACATATCTGTGCTCATTAGTCATTATCATTACACGCGTGCCAGATTCTCAAATCAAAGTTCAATAACCTAAATTCAAATTCTAATCAATCGACACTTAAATCTCAATTATTCCTCAAAATGTTCCCTAGAAACACTACAACAACTAATTACTCAAGCTAAATTACACACATCGTATAAGTACAAATATACACCTATACACACAAACAACACATACCTGTGCTCAATTTAAAATTCTAATCAATCGAGTTTCAATTATTCCTCAAAATGTGCCCTAGAAACATTACAACAACCAAATGACTCAAACGTAATTACACTAGTATCGTATAAGTACAATTACACACCTATACACACAAAATTGCACAACCGTGCGTGATACTACAGATGTACGAGTGTTTAAATGAAGTAATGAGGAGTTAACACTTACCTGATTGATCGCAACAGATACTAGTGAGCATAATATTGAGCTTGAAGCACAATCAATGGCGGATTATTACAGTAAGAGCCAGGTTAGATATGGAAAACAAATAACAGTCGATGCCGTAAGAGCGAGAGAGAGTATCAGATTCTCAAATCAAATTTCAATAACCTAATTTCAATTTCTAATGAATCTAATCCATCGAATTTCACTTATTCCTCAAAATGTAACCTAATAACATTACTCAAGCTAAATTACACATGTATCATTTGTTTAAGTACAATTACAGTACTGCACACCTATACACACAAAATAGCATAACCGTGCGTGATAAAACATATGTATGAGTGTTTAAATGAAGTAATGAGGAGTTAACACTTACCTGATTGATCGTAACAGATACTAGTGAGCATAACTTTGAGCTTGAAGCACAATCAATGGCGGAATATAGAGGAAAAAAAAACGGTTGATGAATGATGACGTAAGAGAGAGAGTTTCAGTTAGCAAGTGGTTTGTTAGTTGCCTGAAGCAACAAGCAATGAAGGATTAACCGTTTTCTAGTGTTCGCTGATATTTTGTTGATTGGGTTTGTATTGTGATGAAGAAAGCTGAAACCAAAATTTTGGGTGGTGGGAAAGAGAGTAAATATAATAAAAAGTATGTGTATGTACTGAAATGCCCTTGGGAGTAGAGACTAATTACTTAAAAGTTTAAAAGTTGTTTGTTTGTGGAAGGTTATTTACGGAAACTAATGTAATGTAACGGTCAGACGGAGGAGTAGTTATAGTCGGTAGGGTTGAGATCGGGACCGTACTGGTACCGACCGGTCCTGGTCTTAAAAATCGTGAATTTTTTATACCGGTCTTGAAAATCATCATATACTGATTTTGTTCATCCCTAGTAGTCAGTAGTGTACACGAATATTGTTCGGTGTTCCGGCGCTCTCGTGACTATTCAAACCGATTTCACATTCCGTTGGCTTCATTTTGGCTTTTGTTCTTTGGGATCTTGGGGTAGCTACTTCATTTTGGCGGTACTAGTGGCTATCCCGACCCATTCTGTCTACCCTAATCCGATTAATGGATAAATGATGTCCGGGTTAGTTAAGCATGTGATTTAAATATATGAATCTATTAACATGTTTAATGGCAAACTGAATTTTAATAATCTCAACTTAATGCAGTTGACCGATAATAATAGCAACTTAGAAAATAGTTGTCAGCGGTTCCAACTTTCACACAATTTGTTTTTGTTGGACTTCCATTAAAAAAAACTTAACGACATTAAGTTTTTTCTTTTTTCAAATTTTAAACTGATATTTTAGGGTTTTTGATCGGAATGAGGATACGGGTCAATTTATGTAAAACTTACCTCAAAACGGTGGTCCAAACAACTAAATGATGTTTCAATTCCGGTGTTTAAACTTTTAATAAACAAAAATCAAGCTGTTTGGAGAACCGCTTCGAGTTATGTTTTACATCAATCGATTCGTATTCTCGTTCCAATCAAGAGCCCTAAAACATGAATTTGAAATTTGGAAAAAAACTTGACGTTAAGTTTTTTATTAACGGGGGTCAAATGAAAACAAATAGTGTTAAAGTTAGGAACGGTGACAGTTATTTTCTAAGTTGAAATTATTATCAGCCAACTACACTAAGTTGAGATTATTAAAATCCAATTTGCCAATATTAAATGATAAAAAAAATATTTTTTTCGAAGCTCAACTCGTTTAATCATTTGTTGCAACATGTTTACAAGTTGGTCATAACTTGTGAATCAAGGGGCGGTTCGACTAGAGGCAGTAACAAAGCTTGGGCCAAAACTCCGAGGGGGTCAGGTGAAAATGTGTATAAAAAATTCCATAAACGAAGGGGGGGTATTCATATTTTAGAGTGAAAACATGTAAGTTATACTACGTATACAAATTTTCGGATGAAAATGAGTAAATTTACACTATTGAGCAAAAACACAGAGTAGGTCGGGGACACCCTGGCCTAAAAAAAGCTTCGCCCATGACTATTAGAAACCGAGTTTGTCGGGGACCTCCTGGCCCTAAAGAAGCTTCGCCCATTACTATAAGAATAAGTTGAGGCTTGAAACTTAATATATTTGAATAATTTATTTTTTACTAAAACTCACGTAAACTCTAATACATGTGATCATATGTATTTTATAAATTGTATAAAAAATGTATGTTTTTATACTTCTAGGTGTTCAGCAAAGTATATTTGTATTTTTATAAAAGAGCCCTTAGCCTCTTATACAAAAGTCCCCTTGGATCAAGTTTCTAAAATGGTTGAGCCGAGCATGTGTCACTAGTTTAAATAACTTAGGGTCTGTTTGGTATGACGTAATGGAATCAACGAATGAATGGAATAGAGAATGGAATGGAATAGACAAAGGAATGAAATGAATCATTACCATTCTATTATCTTGTTTGGTTACCACATAAGAATGAAATAAATAATCACTTTATTATTATTTTATTATTAAATAGTAAACTATATACACATATTATTTTTTTTAGTTAATGAAACGATAATAACATAATACGATATAATAATAAAAAATATAATAATTATTATAATTAAATAATAGTTATACTATAAGAGAATAATAATAATAATAATAATAATAATAATAATAATACTAATAATAATAATTGTTGATCATTTCATTTCATTCCTTGAAGGAATGAAAAGAAAAGCACCTCTTACTAAGGAATAAAAAATGTTATAAATGGAAGGTTTTTCATTCCTTAGTGATAATTCATTCAATTGATAAAGACAACCAAACATATTTTATTTTATTCCTTTGAAATGATCAATTCCATTCCACCCACCATTACTTCATACCAAACGCTACATTAGTCATAGAGGTTGTCTTTGAGTTATACATTATTTTTTATTTTTTAGTTTGTTGTTGCTGAAAATACCAAGAAAAAAAATATCATTTTCTTCTATGTGAAACATGTGATTTGTATAACATCAACCAAGGATCATAAACATCAATATCGCAAAATAAGAATCTTAAAATAGGATATTCTTCTATAGTTCTATTATCAAATCATCATTTATTTTCTGTTTATAGTGTTGGAGTAAATTACCATGGATGATTCTTGGTTTTGTTAAAATTTTGGATTAACTAGCTTCATATAAATGATTAAAAAAATATAGTGAAAATAGAATAATTAACTAGCTTTGATGGCTAAATGAACGTATCCAATTATAATTACTAAGGTTATGGGGTATGGGTTATGAAAGACTCTTGAATGATCTTACGTGGCATGCTCCCTCTTTCAAGGGTGAAAGAGGAGCATTGCGCTGTCCAAATTATCAAGTGTGAAATCACGAGAATGAGGGTGGTCATGCGCATCCTTTAAAGGATGGTGGAGAACAATCCAATGAGATTTTTTTTTGTTTTTTTTTCTTTTTCATTCTTTTAAATTATTAAATAATATAATGATGGAGAATGTGGGTGAACAATAATAAGGATTGAGTGGCGAAGTTGAATGATGAAAGAAAAACTAAGTTGACACTAAAGTGACGCAAATATGACGAATGATAGAAAATAAGGAGAATGACTTATAACACATTATCAAATAAATACAATGTAAGAGATTATTGTTACTATTGTGTGTTGGTATTGTTTATACACAACATGGGCTGTAGGAAATTATAAGAGATTAATACCATGTTCGCAAGGTAGCTCGTATATGATTTATACCTCACTAATTCCCTTGTTAATTGAACCAAAAATATATAAAAGATCTTCATTCAAGTAAATA
Organism: Bidens hawaiensis; assembly: GCF_021521415.1. NCBI lineage: Eukaryota > Viridiplantae > Streptophyta > Magnoliopsida > Asterales > Asteraceae > Bidens > Bidens hawaiensis. The sequence goes on from NW_027492189.1 coordinate 456,756, forward strand.
AATTAGGAGTGGAAATTTTCAACTCGACATAAGCTTAATACGAAGCTCATGGGTTTACTTTAGTCATAATGAGTTTCGGTTCAAGTCAGCTTGGGTCGTGAACATGCTTGGAAAACACATCATTTTGGGGCCAACCAAATGGTTTAAGGGGTTGACTGTTTTATAATCTTAAGGTTGAAATTTCATTTGTGTTTTTCTGATGCGAATCTTTCATTTATAGTAAATTAAATATGTAAAGAAAACGCAAAGGTTGAAAAGATTGTCATCGTATCAACTCACGACTACATAAATCATTTCAGGTTTTTATGTCTAGCATGTTTGTGTGGTCCGTGTATCATGTCCGGATAATAGCCCCAAATACACCACAAACCGTCCAAAAAAGTGAGGAAAATGATGTACAATAGAAGGTGACACTATATGATATGACTTACCCCTAACTCTTCAAGCCCTCCAAAGGACCCTTAAAAAACTCCCATTCACTTACTCAAATAGCCCCAAAATTTTAACATACAATAAACTAAGGACATTTTTAGTATATTTTTTTGTTGTAATCATTTTTTTTAAATACATAAATTCAATTGATATGTAATCATTAAACAATTTATAAGAATTCAACCTAAACTCACATAGTGACTAGAACTCACCAAGCTTATGAAATAAGGACTAAAATGTTTAACAAGATATCACTGTTTATACAATTATTTTTTATTTATTTACTTGTCAACTAATAACATAATTGTAAATAGTAGTTTTAAGGTGGTTTAATACATAACCAATTTTAAGTAGAGAATGACTTATATTATTCGATTACACAACCAACTTATGTATACAATTAAAGTAAATAAAATACATGCATGCGTTTATACAATTCCTGCTATTCTCTCTAAAATATTTTGCATTTTAACTTCCTCTACATAAATACATAATCACACTCTAAATAAGGTTTCATGTACATGATGAAATTGTCATTAATTCATGTATATCAAAGTTTTACATATATACATACATCAAAACTGGAAATTTATTTGTGACCATCATATGTCTCACACTCTAGTTAGTGATCAAGAAATATAAAGAACTTAAAGGTGTTTCCCTTTATGGGAATTAATGTGAATTCTTTTTCTTATATATACAAACTAATCCATGTGATTGTGACTTTTTGTATTGGTGTAGGATTAATCTGTTTTGGATTGCTCCTCTTCTTTTTCATTTTCTTCTTCTTTTTCTTCCCTTTCCGGTTGTTCATCCTCCGGTGCTGGCGTTGGTGCCGGTGGTGATTGTGGTGCTTCGGGTTGGTTATCATTAGCGGCTTCACCTTCATCAGCTGTTGGTTGTTGCTCTGGTTTCTCTTCTGATGAGGTGGGCCCATTTTTCTTTTGGTTTGCCGCCTCGAGGACATGAGAATAAGTACCTTTCTCCATGAAAAGTTGGGCAAAATGATGCCTACAATATAAAACACCATCAAGGGCAGCATATGATGAGTGTGTTAGAGGACACCCTCCATGAGCACATTTGAAGCAACACTTGTGGTATGGTTCTCCTTCCATTGTCACCTACGATCACAACACCATTCATGCATTAGCATGTTGTACCATGGAATGTATAGGTTAATGTCGGTCTTTTGGGACATATTTATAAGAGCATCCATAGCCATGAACCGTCACATAAGCTCCACATGAATTTCAAATCAGATTCCAAACCGTATTCAAAAACCTTCTAAACAAATCCCATACTGCGTATAACTTGCAATGCACAATGTACAACTAGGGATGCACAATATACAAATCGTTACAACATGACTTTGTGGACAACCTACAACGTACAACTTTTGATACACAAGGTGCAAATTGGTATAGCATGATGGCATTGGTTAACATTGCTAGGCCAATTAATATAATCGTTTTATTAGTCCTTGAGACCTTGACTTAGCACAGGACCATCGTGGGCCCTAAAACTATTTTTAATTTGTTAAAACGTATGTTAAGTTTTTTTTTCAAATACATATATATTTTAGGGGCCTATTTTTTCTACTTTATTGGGCCACCGAACTCTTGGGGATGACCGACTTGATGGAACACAAAGTATAAGTTTCAATGCATAGTACAAACCTTTTCAAGAGGATAAACGGTCTTATTACAAGCTCTACATTTGTCTTGAGTTCCGCAAAACATTTGAGATAGTTTGCTATTAGTCCTTGTCTACATTACATTATTAAATAGGTTAGATTTAAAAAAAATAAAGTTAATTTCTAAACATTATAAAATATATGAACATACCAGTTCTCTTTCTGGTTTTGCTGCTGCAAGATTGAAGAAAAATGTTTAGGTGAACATAAACAAAGAACCATGGCAATTTAGGATGCGCTATAAAAAAAAAGTAAGCTTCGGTTCGCCGCCTTCAAATTTTTACGCTTTGAAATATTTGATTCTTTTTTATTGGTCGCAGCCTACTCATCTTTTAATCTCTTTAAAACTTTTGTGATTTTGTGAAATCGTATATAAAAAAATCGTGTCACATTCCAATGTGTTAAAATCTTAAGAATTTTTTTCCCTTTTTCATGAAAAAGACCTTGATTTTTAGAATTGACTTAAAAAAAACTCCTAAAATTGTTTAGTTTGCTGACATAGCCGGTGATTGTACAATTATTATTATTTAATATTGTTTATATAATTTTTTTAAAATTACTTACTTTTTTTTTTGTTTTTGTATATAGTTTGTTATAAAAGAATAAGGAAAAAACAAATTGATATAGAAGATTAACTTTTGAAAAAAAGTTACTGCTAAAAAAATAAATACTAATAAGAAAAACTCACTAGTTTGAAAGTTCTTGCTAAAATTCCCAGATTCCTTAAAAAGTTGTTCAAAATGAGTCTTGCAATAGAGGACTCCATCCATGGAAGAGTAGTTGCTCATCTGCCAAAAGAAGTTTATATTAATTTCATTATATATAATTAATAATAATAGATTACATATTATTTTTATGTTTAGTTTTTAATTCATATTAATTTCTCCATTGTTTTTATGCATGAAAAACAATATTGAACCACACAACATGAGAGAGACTAAAATTATCGGTACAAGTATACGTTATTTTTATAAAAATAAAAATACAAGCTACATACATATATAATTAATTTAATTAATTAATATAGAGCTAATCAAGAGAGAGAAGGGATTGAAACACGAACCACGAGCGTTCCATTGCAATGGCTACATTTGAAGCATGTTTTATGGAAAGTGGCTCCATCCGCAGTCAATAAATCAACAAAATAAACCGTTTTATCACAAGCTTTGCATTTGTCTGTAGTTCCCGTGAACGACATTTTCTTGGCTTTCGGTTTTGTTGTTTGGTTTTCAAACAAGATAAAATGTTGTTAACAATAGGAAAGGAACAATTGAATAAGTCCTTTCCTTTTGAATGGACAAAAAGGAATACAAATCACACAAAAACAATTTGGTTTTATTGTTTAGAGGTTGAATTCTCAATGAATTTATAAAGAACCAACACGTGATTGGAGATTTTAATCATTTTTGAGAAAATAACGGACAATTTGTTCGATTTTTATGCAATGAAAATAGGATGGTGTTTTCTATTTTTCAAAGATATTATTAATAAAAAAAACATATATGTCACTTTATTTTGTCTTCTTTCCAAAATATAAACACAAAATAAATGTGTATTTTTGTATTCACAGAAATGATATTTAATTTTATGTGAATATCTTGTGACTTTTAATAAAATTAAATTTTATGTCAATTTTAGACGTTTAAGATTGACGAATGGCGAAATAGAAACACATAAACATTGTCAAAATCCGTCAAAACATTTTATCTCCTCCTTTTACTCACAAAAACTCGTTTGAGGGTGTTATGTCACAAACAGACCCTCTCTCCCACACATCATACTCTTCATTTTCAAAAACACGTCAAAACCAACTACTAAAGATGCTCTTATATAACCATATTTGAAGAATTTATAAACTTGTAATATATCGTAAACCTTAAACTATAAATCAATATGTTCATTAAGCTTGAAGCTCACAACACATTTGTTCAGTTTAGAGGTGCACAAAGCGGGTATTTTTAGAAACCGGAACCGACTCCGGGTATGGTCTACAACAATCAAAACCGGGTCAGGTAGGAACTGGTTCTGGGTATAATCGAGCTTAGAGGTGCACAAAGCGGGTATTTTTAGGAACCAGAACCAGTTCCGGGTATGGTCAACAAAAGTCAAAACCGGGCCTGGTGGAAACTTGTTCCAGGTATAGTCGGGTATTTGACTGGGTTTTAACCGGGCTTTTTTTCGGATAAAGTCGGGTCAGGTTTTGACCGGGTATTACCGGTACTGGTTCCGGCTCCGACTCGAGGAGAAATCTAATATCAGGTCGTACCCGCGGGTCAGGTATGGGTAGGAACCAGTTCCGGGTCGGGTCAGGTCTGGAACCGGGTATTTTGTGCACCTCTAGTTCAGTTACATTCATTTTTGCATTTCATAATTAGACCAACAATCACAACAGTTAAAATGGTGCATCAAGCCACATGAAAGTCAAATCATAATTTATAATTCATATATACAATATAGTGATATACTACACAACAGTTGATCATATGGGCAACACAACCTCTTGGCATAGTATGAGATCAGATATAGTTTTCCCATGCCTGTCAATTCTTCTAGAACAGTTAACACCGCCGTCTAGAACGTTCCTCACGACAACATTTAAGGAAGAGATACCTCGTACCTCATAGACCTCCACACTAACATGTTCATCGACCCATTTGTCTCTCGCTTCTATATCATCCACTTTCGGGAAAGATGACTGGTTTAGAAGAGGTGAAACAACTCTTTTGACCCAATCTGGTGTTATGACGGTTTTGAGACGTTTTATGTCTGGTGGGAAATGTGGGATTATGGAGAAGTTTATGTCGTTACCTTTGTCACCGGCTCGACTATGAGCTATGTCATATAGATGGACCTTTTGGTTTGATGGTGCAGGTGCAGGTGCAGGTGCAGGTGCAGGTGAAGGTGAAGGTGAAGGTGAGACGTGAGTCTCGAGAGATGATAACGCGTTTAGATGATTAGATTTCGGTTCTGTATGGTGTATGTTGATTTGATCGCTTGATTTTGTTAGTTGGTTTTGCTTTGCTGATATTTTCCAGTAAATATGTTCACGCCCGACCTGATTATTTAAACAAATAAACAATAGTCAGTAACTTACAATTGCTGATTACTGTTAATACTATAAGTTAAATAGTGATGATTATTACACATACCAATCCTTTTTCAAGCAGGATCTCTTTCTTGTGCCCGGTGCTGCATTTTGTAATACACGAGTTTAACATTTTCATGAGAAAAGATAGAATACAATAACTGCTTAACGTACATTAGGTACAAGAATACTTATATTCATGAAATTGATCCATGAAATCACATCACAAGATCTCGAAATCGTCAATACATATCCAATTAATCATTGGTTCACCGAAATATACAGTTTTGGATCGTTAATCGATCAATTTTTTACTTTTCTTCACAAAAACCGTTTTTGAGCGTTTCGCGTACCTATCGTGCGTTAAGCAATTATTGTACAGCAACCTCACCCGCATTTTCATTATGCGGGTCCCATTAACATTAATATGCGATTAATGTTAAAATGAAGTGAGAAATGGGTCAGACCTGATACCACCACCACCAGCCGGTCCATTCGTGTAAAGAGCTGTGAACTCTTTGGTAAACTGAACAGCATGTTTTTCTTGCTCAAATAAACCATCCATTCTTAACCGAATGTCGTTGGTTGCTAAAGGGATATTTTTAAGACTAGTTGTTTTGAGGCTGTCTAATCCGATTATATACGACATTATACACGCACTAGTGCCTGGATATACTTCTTCCATCCATGCCTTCACCTACCAAATTAGTAACATACAATTATGTCACATAAGCAGTGGGACCGTATTATATTCATTATATATGGAGTTTAAAATACCAATAATTCAGCAGCCTTTGCCCTTTCCACACATTTATATCCACCATATGATATCTCTCCCCAACCTTTCCATCCGGCTTCCTAAAAGCAAACACACGGCAAGAGCAAGATTCTAGTTAATCCTTGTAGATTCTAAACCAACAAACTGATTAATCATGTATTACAATTATTTATTCACTACAAGTAGGCCTGTAAACGAACCAAACGTTTAGTGTACAGTCTGTGAATCGTTCAGCTGGAAGTTCGTTTAACTAATTAACAAACGGACATGAACATAATATTTGTTCATTGAGTTAATTGAACGAACATGGACACGTGTCTCATTCGTTCATTTATGTTCGTGAATGTTCATTCATCTAAATTCGTGTATGCCCATTCATTTATTTTCATTTATGTTCGTTAGTTTAGTTTGTTAAGTTCGTTCATTTACGTTCGCTAATATACTCATTTAAACTTTTTTAGGCCAATTACAACTTAGTCTAGTTTGAATAGCTTATAAGGCCAAAACATTGTTATTCACATTACTTTTAACTGGATTTAGCTTGGTTATGTTCGTTCATTTACTTTCAGTTACGTTCGTCCGTTTATAGTATAAACGAACATGAACATGTTCATTTTAATAACGAATGGACACGAACAAGAAAACCCTGTTCATTTAATTGTTCGTGTTCGTTTGGTTCGTTTACACGCCTAACTACAAGAATCACATTTTGATTTGGATACAAATATTTAAGACTTCCTAACTTGTTTATAATGTTATTTCACGGTTTTTAACTTATCGGTTACAAAGAATGAGATTCCAGACTGAAAAAGAAAATAATATTCCAATAATACCTTTGAAGCTAGTGCTAAAAGATTATCGGGTACAGAGGTTGCAGCTGGTTTTGCTCCAGTACAAGCAACTTTATCAGTTGATAACGAGTGAAACGAAACGTCTTGGAAGTCTATAACCTGCTTCCAGAATTTTTCGATCAGTTCATTTTCTTTTATATTCAATTAATAAATAAAAAATAGGATGTAGAGATGCAACTCACCACATCGGGTGTAATATAAGCACCTGGATCCCCAACTTCATAAAGAAGTTGTTGAGCACAAGTACTCAAATTTAATACGCCACCGCTCCCGTTTGCTTTTGCTACACACACTTTCCCATCGTAACTAACTTCAGCAAAGGGAAGAGAAAGTTCTAGCAGATTTTGAAAAGACATGTTTCTGTACTTGTCTCCTGCAATCACAATATAAATTTGACTTTTTAGGTCAAAACATCAATTCTTCAACTTCACACTAAAGAAGTATCGCTAGACTTTTGAATGTATTGTTCGCATACATTAGACGGTTATAATAGACTACAAATATAAATTATTTCTGGAACTACAAATTTACTAACCGATATCGTTATAAAAAAAAATAACAATCGGTTTGACCATAAAAGTCAAAGTGCGTGCATTTGAAAGAACTAGTCACCTGGATGCATAAAATATCCTCCAGTGAGCTGGCAGCCACATTCTAGAAGGTGTCCAGCTAACGAGCCTTGGGCTAGCAGTTGGTATTCATCCCAGTTCCACCCTAGCTCATAAACCTTGAAAAACACCAACAAAGACGATGATTTCTTTTAAAATGATAAACATGTCATATATAAGGGAAAAAAATCATTTTATACCATTGGAGCTAGAAATAAGGACGCATCAGCAACCCTAGAAGTGATGACAACATTGGGATTGTACTTATCGAGACACTCCACAATAGGCGCTGCTCCTAGGTACATGCTTATACCCTGTATGCGGTAAATATGAATGTAGCCAGTAGTAATCATGATATTCAAAATTACTGCTAAATGAGGTTATAATACAAGAGTCAAGAGTACTGAATTCTTACATTGTTTACATTTCTCAAGTTAGAACAAAGACCTGAATATGCATTAAATTTTTAAAGAATATGGTCAGTGATGAAATATATTTAAATAAAAAAAAAGATCTTGCATATGTAAACTATAAGAATGAAATTAGACATTTAGACCTGCTTTGGCAATATCAAACTGGTGAGCTACACCTACAGTAATCTTAATACTCAACCTGCTTGCAATTTCCAAAACCTTATCCTGAGCAGCCGATGCATTTGCTTTCAAGAAAAACAAAAGGCGCATTTAAAAAAGCCGACAAAAGATTAAGCGCTCGAAAGCGTTGAGGCTGGGTCTAGCGCCCAGGCGATAAGCGCAAAAAAAGCGCCCGATTTAAAAAAAACGCACATTAAAAAAACAAATGTTTTAACTTAGATAGAACATCTTATGAAGAACACATACATTCATTCTTCAAATAGTTTATAAAACAACCAAAAACCAAAATCCAAAACATGAAGTAGTACCAAGTACATCATAATAATCAGAAAAACCAAAATGGTTTTTAAAACGCATGGAACAAGTTTTTAAATGGAGTTTTAGGGACTCCTAGATAATAGAAACATGTTTTTAAATGGTATTTAATACACATGTGAAGGTTTGGGAAAAGATGACTGCGCTATAAATGTCTGTGGCATGCAAATCGCAATTAATGCGCCTGACGCTTTAAATGCGCTTAAGCGCAAAAAACGCTCGCTTTTAATAACTATGGATTAAAGAACATAACAAAATATGATTAATGTTTCTTACTTGCACCCATATTAGTAATAATGCAAACTCCTTTCTCAACTGCCAAAGGAAGAAGCAACTGCATCCACTCCGAAACTGCAAACAGAAACAGAAAATGGTCAATGGATATGTAATGTATATATTTCTTATATCTACAATTTAATAGAGAAAAAATGTGGTGAACAAAAACATACTACGGGGGTCAAAACCATCACCGCCTGACATCAACGCCTGGTAGCGATCAGCAAGGGTGCGTTCCGCTAAGCATTCAAGTACAAGGTAGTTAAGATCATTGACTTTTTGAAGTAACTTAAGAGCTGCCAATGGTCTATCACCACCAAAACCAGCTCCACAACCAACATATACTTTTTCCCTTCGCCTCGTAGGATTTATTCTCTGCATTTCAATACCAACTTATTGTAATAAGATATATAACTTTTTCATCCAAAACACCAATGAAAGATAAATATAACTTATTGTACATGCAAATATGCTTTACTAAAGGTTACTATATACTAACCAGCTTGATCTCACAGTTACGAGTCTCGGGTTCACCAACATCAATGTATCCATCTGACTGCTGCAAATATTCAAGTAAGCTTGCATTACTTAAACAGAAATCATATGGATGCGCATTTTGAATGTGAATATGTGATATTGGAGAAGAAAATCACATCTATTAATAATCATTTTCAAAACAAAAACTATACAGTAACATTTCGAGAGTTACAGCAACTGATTCTGGGGTGTGCACGACTGCACGGTTCGGTTTGGGTCAGTTTTTGGCAAAAATATAACCAAAAACCAAAACCTCGGTTTAATCTTGAAAACCATCAATTTCTGTTTTGGTTTTCGGTTTTTGGCTTGTGTTCTGTTTAGGGCTGTAAACGAGTCGAGCCAGCGTGGGTTCGAGCTCAAACTCGAACTCAAACGAGCCAGCTCGACTCAGCTCGAGCTCGAGTTCAAGCTTGAAGTTAAAGAAGCCTAAGAGCGGGCCAACGAACCAAGACATGAGCCGATCTGAGCTACCTCTGCTTGGTTACAAAAATGAGCCAACTCGGCGCAGGTCGTATTAAATAAAGTTTTTTAGCTAGCTTAATTTGAGCTTTTATCGAGCAAGCTACGGAAAAAAAAAACAAATATTGGCCCACAATAATAAATATGGGCCGAAATAATGTTGTTAATAAATATTAAATTCTTATAAATTATTTAAAATAATAAATAATTAAATTCTTATAAATTATTTAAAAATTTTGGGCTGAAATAATTATTTATTACATTTTGGTTAAAATATATGAGTTGCATATTTATATTAAATTCTTATAAATCATTTTTTTTTAAATAAAGTTCTATTTATTTAGAAACATAAATTATTTATAATTTTATTTTAAATTATAAATCATTTAAAATAAAATAAAAAAACCGAAAATCTATAAATTCGGTTAGTCTTTTTTCGGTTTCTATTACATGCAAAACCAAAAACAAACGGTAAGTTCAGTGTTTACAAAAACATAAAACCAAACCGTCGGTTTCCGTTCGGTCTTTCCGGTTACCGGTTTTCCAGTTACTGATTACAGAAAACAAAAGTTCAATTGATTACAATTTGTTCAATTGTAATAACTTCATATCAACAAACGAAGACTAAATTCGACCTAATTTCACCAAACACATACCGAATTAAATACGAAATATAAACATAATTCAATTCAATTGAGTCAATTACAATTCACAATCACTAATTAAAGCATAAATAATAGAAAATTGGCTAATTCTAACAATATAATTAGCAGCTTACAGGTTTATAATTTTCAACCATAGCTTTGAGTTGTAAATGAAGCTGAATGAATTTAATTATATTTTATAATTAATGATTATTTGATTATGATCAACAGCATTTTGTATCGGATAATAACAATTTCAGTCCTTGCTTATTTGTTTAATTACAAATTAGTCCTTGACAAGCGTTGCCGTTACAACGAACTACACACGATTATGTTCTTGGTAGCGAGAGATGTTGTCCTCGTGGCACGTTATTTGTACTCGTTTACAGGGGTGCTCATGGTCTGGTTTAACTAGTTTTGACGAAAATTCAAGGCTAAAGTGAACCGGATGACCAGCAGTATTCAGCGGGTTAATTGTTTGGCTTTAATTGTTGTGAACTGTATTTAAAATTTTTCCTCAATATTGTTCATTTGTGTTAGTTTTTTTTACATGATAAAGACGTTAATGGTTATAATACATGTACAAAACTAAATAATATTAAAATGTTTTTTTTCTTTTATTCGGCTCATGCCAAACCGTCCCAGGCCTATCATGAGAAAGATGAATCAGCCTCACTCAGCGGATATTAAAATGTTTTGGGAGACCATATTGACGGACATTGCAAGTGAAAATTCAAGTTTGGAGTAGACTTGACATAAAGAAAGTGAAAAACACGCTACTCCTATAGATTCAAAGGACGCGGTGTATTTTAATTATCCCGTATCATGTGATTTGGTGTTTCCTTTGAAGTCCTGGAATTATCCTATGGACTATTTGTGTATGTACGTAACACTTGACTATTAGAGTCTAGTTATGTTTTAGCTTGAACAGTTCGGTAGGTTTTAACTACTTTGATGAAATCTCTAGATTCATCCAATAAGATAAATCGCTGAAGAAAACATTACCAGTTAAAGTTACTATTTTTTTATAAAATCAATACAAGAATCAGTGTATGAAAAGATTCGACCTTTCTAGCAAGAGATCGTTGTCTCTTAGCCGGTTAGCCACGCTTTATTATTGTTTTTATAGAAAATGCAACGCGCCAAGAGTTCTCACACTTCTTTACCAATGTTGGGTTTGCAACCCAAGTGGTCAAAGATGGACAAACTTGTCTACTTCGTCACATACAACTTTACGATGTATACACGTATACGTATGAATTCACACATACGAAAATATGTATGTGTGTGATTAAAACAACTGCATAATTAAAAAGTTAGATACATGTTTCTTCCCATTCAACTCATTGTCAACTTAAAATGCAATATAAGTGCATTACTCTTGTTCTGACTTTTATATAATTACCAAAACCGAAAAAACCAACCTCAGTTATAATATGAAGCAAAAAGATTACATACGACGACAGACGACTTTTCTTCCCAAACCTTACGATGTTAAAATCGTAAAGAACAATGAGTCGGGTATCTCAGACTTGCTTGTTGAGGAACAAAGTAGTACATTGACTCAGAGTATCATCGGGACTCGTAACTGAAAAGCAAACAACAGGATGGCAAGTTTTAGTGTCATTCGACCCAAAACTAGGGGTGTAAACGAGCCGTGCCCGAGCTTGGCTCATTTTGACTTACTAGACCTCGAGCTCGGCTCGTGAATTTTTTTTCAAGCTCGGGCTCGAATTGTTTATTATTTGTTAAATAATTTATATACATTTTTAATTATTTTTATATACTTTTTAAAAACTTTTAAACGAGCCAAAGCTCGGCTCGACTCGGCTATGCAGTGTGAAATTTATATATAGAAGTCTAAAATAGGTAAAACTTAGAAATACACAAAGCTCGTTAAGGCTCGACAAGCCTAAACGAGCTAATGATGCAAGGCTCGAGCTCTAGCTTGATAACTGAATGAGCTTTATTTGAGGCTCAGGCTCGGCTCTAGCTCAAAAAAGCTTGGCATTTTTCGAGCTTTTTATCGATTTGAGCTCGAGCAGCTCACGAGCAGCCCGGCTCGTTTGCACCCCTACCCAAAACTAGAAGTTAGATCAGATTTTGTGATGAAAATGAAATATGCTAACCTGTGTGACCAACGGTTCGTTCGGATTCATAAATCTCATGGTCATTTCCCCCCTGCCAAAAAAGTTAATGAACATTATATTCAAGTGTCAGGCAATTACATTTACTAGTAGTCTTATAAAAACATATTAAAAAAATGTAATGGGAACTAAAAAGAGTTACCTTGTAAGTCTTGTCTCCAAAGAAGTGAATCTCTTGAAATTCTTCCAAGTATTTCAAACAATATGTTTTGTCCCAACCTTGAGGGAAGGCCTATTAAAACCATTTTTCATAAGAAATTAACCAATAAAATAAATAATAATCTCATGTTTGTTTATAAATTAGAAGTTACTCACATCAAAGCTAATTTGGCCACCAATGGAGAATGTAAGATTAAGATGAGCAAATTTTTCTCGAAGGACTTCCACCATTTTCGGGCGTATATTATGGACCTGAATTGTAATTTATTATCAAAATTAATTTTAAATATTGGTATAATGTCCTTTGTTCCAAATGAAGAAAAGTTTTGTACCTTATCATATCTCTCAAACTCATCTCTTTCTTCCTGACTGCAGTTTCGCCCGATTGGTGAAACATTAATCATCCCACTTCGAAACTCAATGAAAGTTCCCCTGTAATTATGATTCAAGAGGTTATACTATGATGCTAAATAGATGATTAATTGTTGCAATAATTAATTTAGTTTTCACTCACCTTTTTATTGGGATATCTAAGTCAGCAATGTAATGAAGGGTGAAATTAACAAACTCCTGCATCATGGTGTGTATGTTTAATCATTACAAATATAAAAAAATGAAATAAGACATATGATTATGACTTTTATTTTTTTGACTATTTAGAGTTAACAGTAGCTAATTTTGATATTTCAAGTCGCAATGACTCAAACGGCCCCTAAGTTTCTAAGAACACTTTGTAGACCTATAAAGAAACGGAAGAAAACTCTTTACCTTGATATTTTCCTCTCCTAGAAATTTCTTCAGGCTCTGCACAAGGGAAGAAGTGATCAATTAATATAAAAATAGTACATAAAGAAAATTAGTTTCTAAGATTTGTAACACGTGTAATGACTAAAAACAGTAAGTTTTATTGGGAAAGATTGAACTTGATGTTTTCGATGCTTTTAAAACAGTACCTGTGTTCCAACCAGCTTTCCATCCTTGTAGGCCACAAGGCCATTCTCAGCAAACACATAATCATAGTCATTTATAACTGCATAGACATAGGTGACATATTTTAAACACCGATAAATATTTTATAAGATCAGCTACATCCAAAAATTTCATATGTATTCACTAAAGTTGGAAGAAAAAAGGAGCACACGGTTAACCTGTTGACCCTAGCTGTTCTGAGATCTTAACAAGATCAGATCCTCCAACAACACCAACATTAACAACCTGCAAGAAAATAACCAAGACATGATTAAATAGAGATAACATAAGTAAATAAATAAATAAATCAAGAGTGCAGGGCATAATAATAATTCATGTACCTTTCGCAAATCCTGTATGAATTTGAACATCTTTGGAGTAACACCCTGCAATTTTGAAGTGCTTTAAATACAAATTTCATTGTATTCAGAAGTAACAAATGAATACTTCATTTGAAAACAGAGCTTTTATGGTATAATGACTATAATCAATCAGATAAACCGCTTAGTTCTTACGGAAAATGCCTTTTTAATATCAACATCCGATTATATTGGCAAGAGTCTCTAATAGTAAACCGGGTTTGATAAAAAGGATCATAATGTTCTACCATACCTTCATAAACAAAATCATATTTAAAGGAAGCTTATTGGGCTCCTTCAAATGTCATAGTGATTAAAACAAAGACATACCTTCCTTGGAGCAGTAAGAGTGCAATCCATATCAAATAAAGCAATTAAACCAGGTTTCCTCAAAGCCATCCTCAATCAAAGTCTTACTGCAAAAAACACACAATTATACAACAAAATGAATCAAGTTTTGTAAGATCAACGAAGATGCATCAATAATGCATTATATCAAACCAACCAAATTCTTCCTGTCTGCTATGCTAATTGGTTGTGGTACCGTGTTTTTAGATCTATAAATGTATTCAATCCAATGGATAGATTACGACCGCTAAATAATGACATATGAAGTTGAATACCAATCCGCCACAACTCATATGTCAGCATTAATGCTTTTACTACCATCACTCTCAAAAAAAGAAGGTAACTTATTTAGATTTTCTATGTTTATCATTCAATTAGTAATCCATCCAACTTTTCCCCTTTTAATTCTTACATATCGATCATCTACATTTTCCAATGGGGCATAAGACCCCTCACATTCTTTTCTTCATTTCAATCTATATAAGTTAGCTAAAAACATCATTTTTTCACGAATTTTGTTTATATTCAAAAAATAACTCACATCAATGTTCTATTGTTATCTATATCTTACTCACAAACACTTCTTTTATTGTTTTTTTTTCTCTTTCCTACACACATAATAATAAAGAGTGGCGAATAGTTACCCTCTATATATAGAGAGTTACTATTGCTCTCTACTATATATTTTAAAGTATGCGCTATGTAGTGTGGGATGTGAATGCTCTTAAGTCATACTTTGAACTTGATATTTCAACTTTAATCTGAAACGGAATCAAGCGGTGTTCCACCGCCTTTATATTATATAGATCTATATCACAATCCAATCAACGTTGAAGATGAATGAAATCCCCAATTACTACAATTTCACTTAAATTCTGAATTTTCTTTCCAAATGCTACAATCATATCCAACCTTTATTCAGATTCAAATTTCTAGCCTGACATTTCATTTTATAAGCTTAAATAATCATTAGTTATCTTATACAGATCGATAACATATATGAATAACAAACAGCCCTAGAGTTCAAAGTTCTTCAAGTGATCTACACAAAATGCTAGAAATCTGTTCCAATTATGACAAACCTAAACATATACATTCAAATGCTAGAATTCAGAATTCACTTGAACTTCAGTTGATCTACTCAAAATGCAATAAATCTGTTCCAGTTTTCACAAACATAAACATATACATTCAATCAGGATACAATGTTGCCATTTTAATAATTAAATAAGCTCTAAAACCTAGGTTACTGTACTAGGTACTGGATCAACAGCAGAAAAGAGTTGAAAATGAACGAAATGTTACCACGCAAATTGAAGATGAATTCAATCTCGTTAACAAAAATTCGGTTATCAGAATCCAAATGCAGGATGTTTAGATCTATAACACGAGCAAATTAATAGCATATACAGACAAGTAGACAACAGCTCTAGACTTTAAAATTCAGGTAAAATTCAATCGATGTACTCAAAACACTACAAATCTGTTCCAATTCTCACAAACCTAAACATATACATTCAAATCAATTTTCACAAACCTAAACATAACTTATATGAACAACAAACAGCTCTAGAACTCAAAATTCACTTGAACTTCAATCAATCTACTCAAAAGACTACAAATATGATCCAATTTTCACAAACCTAAATGTATACATTCAATCAGGATACATATTGTGATTTCAATAATCAATTAAGCTCTAACACCTTAAGTTACTGTCTTAGATACTAGATCAACGAAATATTACGGCGCAAATTGAAGATCAGTTGAATCCCGTTGACGTGATTTGGTTATCAGAATCCAAATGCAGGATGTTTAGATCTATAACACAATCAAATTGATAGCATATATAAACAACAGCTCTAGAATTTAACTTTCAGTTAAACTTCAACTGGCGTACTCAATATGATTCAAATCGATTCCAATTTTCACAAACCTAAACATATACATTCAAATTGATAACATATATGAACAACAACAACAGCTCTAGAATTCAAAATTCAGGTAACCTTCAACTGATCTACTCAAAACGCTACAAATCTGTTCTAATTATCACAAACCTATACATATGCATTCAATGAGAATACAATAATATGATGTAACTGATCAATTAAGTTATAAAACAGTAAAAACCCTAGGCTACTGTAGTATATACTATATCAACGGTAGATAAGAGTTGAAAATGAAATCGTACCGTGCAGATTGAAGATGAACTGACGTGAATTGAATAATTAGGTTATCGGAATCCAAATGCAGGATGTTATTTAGATCTGATTGATATAAAGAAGGTGAGATTGCTGAAGTGAGACTCAAAGGTGCTGACTGATAACTTGTACTTGTGCCAAACTTACTGACTGAGTTTGTTTTGACCGTTGAATGTTGAAACGAACCAAACAATAAAATATTCTTTCTAGAACGCCTTTCTTTTGTGTTTACGATCATATTATTTTAATCGTATTCTCGCAAGCTTTCGGAATTTAGCTTAGACGTGCCTTTAGAAAATTATATCATAGTCATTTTACCACCACAAGAGCATAACTTACTGGTGGGACAAAAACCCGAATGGACTCGGGATTCGACCGACGACCTTGCAAAAGGCCTAGCTCTAATAATTTATTGGCATGATCCACCAAAAGTTATACAACTAGAATGTAGAGATCGAGCTTGGGTTTCCACCGGAGAACCTAAGTCTAATGCCACTATGCCCAATGTTGTTTGAACCGGACCGGACGGTCGAACCGGTCCGACCGGGATTTGGTCCACTGACCGGTCTGATTCTGTGCAATTCGCTCGTTTTCAGAGACCGGCCGGTCCGACCGGAAAACTGGATCGGTTGAACTGGTTTACTATGAAAAAAATATTATTATTTTTTTGAAAATTTGTTTTTTCAGCCCAACCACCATTTTTAGACAAAAGTTGTTTAGCTGGTTCGACCGTTCCAACCGGTTGAACCGGTGAACCGGTTGTGTAACCCGTTCGCCGTCCGATCCGGTTACGAAACATTGACTATGCCATAAGTGATGGTTTAAAACAATAAAATATTTGATGTGACATTATCATTATCATATATTATTTAGATTTTTTCATATTATATATATATATTGTTCCCGAAAGAATTAACTGCTGGATGGATTAATCTGAACCGTTAAAAGTAGATGAGATTAAATCCTGGCCATTTAAAGTCTTAAAAATCCTTGTAGAAGGGGAGAGTTACCAGCATATTCCCACCCTCCGTTACATCTCCCCACGTCGCCCCGATGACGTTAACATCAGCGAAGATTTATATCTATATCTATATCTATTGTACACGTCTCCCATCTGATTCATATCTATCTGCAAATAAAACCATAGTATGAGAAGGATGGTGACTGGTGAGGGATGATATCATATGGTGGGTCGTGATAAAGTTACCAATTAGACAATTGCTTTGAAGTAAAGTTTCTTCTGTAGCAAGAACTCAAGAAGACGTGCAGTGCACATCTATTAATCACTGTTGAATCAAATGCAACTTGGAAACATTGTAAGGTATGTCTAGAACCATATATACAGAATGATTTCATATGTATGATTTTTAGTTTAGTATTATTGATCTGTGAATATTTTATTATCTTACAGCATATATATCTCATTTTAATGTACTACAACTTGAGAAATGACCGATTAAAAGTTATAGAGGAATGTGATATCGGTACATTTCAACTTAAGGTAACCAAAACATTCCTTCCAACTACCAACCACCAATCATATTCAGATGTTATGATTTTTGCTTTACTTAAATATGATGTTTTTTTTTTCATTATTCTACGTTTGGTGGTTCTAATGATGATTTAGCCTATGTTTGGCAGGTTTATAAACCTCAAGCAGATTCTACTAAGCTTTTAAGGCCATTAAGGCATGAAGGAGAAGTGACTACTGTAGGTTGGTATGCATTATTTTATTAGATTTTTATTTTATACATTAACCTTTTGATGTTGCATTCCACACATTTTGGCTTTTTTTAATACTGTTTTGTTTCAAATGGAAAGAAAAATTTACATATCTGGTGCCTATATATGATTATATGCTAGATATGGAACTGATAGAACACTGTCTTCAAGAGTATTTGGATTAATTTCTTATTTTGTCATCATTTGCAGGTTTCTTTCCTACAGTTTACTTAACTACATGTTTTTTTCCTAACTCTAATGATATTCTTCAAAAGAAAATGGCTTTAAAGGTATTGTGACACTTAAATTAGCTAATGATGCCATTAATTAATAACCTGTCTAAATCCTCTTTTCTTGAGCTTAACAATTGACAAATTTTGCAGGGGGGTTATGAGATTGTCTTCTCTTGCTGGTTATTTATAGTTTTTGCTCTTACTGTTGTTGGAGTTTACTGGTTGTACCAAAATGATGATCTTTGATATCCATTGGACATGAAAGCGTTAAGATGGTTTGTTGTTAGCCTAACCAATTTGTAAATAAATGATGCATGTATGTACAAGTCTTAATTTGATCACCTACATCCTACTTCATTGTGCATTAAATCTGATTGTCAAAAACATTACGTGACAGCTCCCTTGTAAAATGTTGTGTATATACAAATATGTGCTTTGAATAATTTTGGTATAACTAATATTGGCTCCTTTTGGTTCAATGAATATGGTACAACTGTGTCTTTAGAGGTTAGAACTTGGAAGTGGCAAGATCTACTCATTGACTTATGTTTATTCTTAAACTCAAGTGTATGTCAAATTGTTATCGTATCTTCATTTCAATGTTAATGTGTGGTGGTTAGAATTATAAAAAAAAGTTATATATTTTATTGTCAATGTCAATACGCCTCCCATCCACCCACCGGACATGTATAAAACTATTTTATTGCCAATAAGTCTCCCGTTCACCGGATGGGTATAAAACTAGTTCAATTATGTTACTCTTATTCTAAAACCAATAGTTGGGATGTAAAACTTAGAAATATTCATAACCTGATTGGTTGTCTGATATGTTAAGCTATCAGGGACACAGTATACACCATTAATGCCATTAGTAGTCCTAACATGACAGGAATAGTCTCATCGTGCTTCACTTCCAATGATCTATAGTGGTGAGGTGTCTCTGGGCTAGCACACTAAGACTACACCATATTAAAGATTTTTCCTTCTTTTGCACATTAATTTTTGTATATAAATAATATAAATAAATGGAATGATAGCATATGATGGATAATTTGGTGTGGATGAAGATTGGAAGAAAAGCTGATGTGACATTGATCTAACGAATGATTTAAAGTTGTATGGAGTGAAAGTATTAGCGCATATCCTTAGCAACTCCTAGCTGAGGTGAGTTAATGTTCTCTATTACATGGGCCAAAAGCATTGCGGACATATGCATAGCTTCTCAAAAGTTAAGAAAATGTGAAATTTTTGACTTATCACATGAACCATCTGTGTAATTTACTATGTTAAATATTTAACCATTTAAAACTAATTAAAATTTTAAGCAAAATTGATTTTCATGATTTACCATCAATTGGTTAATCATTGATCCAAATTGGCCCACTGGACGAAGGTGCAAAAGTGGGTTAGATATAGGAAGTTGGATTACAACTTATTTCATCATCATCATCATCGTACTCAGTATATCCCACCAATAGCAAAGCTATGGTAGGGTCTGAGGAGGGTAAGATGTAGGCAGCCTTACCTCTACCCCATAGGGATAGAGAGGCTGCTTCCGGTGAGGCCCCCGGCTCGATAGTAGTTTTGCATCAAGCCTTGGACATAAGGCACATAGCACTCAATCATCGGGACACCAGCTGATCGGTGCATGTACCCTTATCTTTCAGCTATCAACGCCACTACATGATGCCTGATTAACCGTCCGTCACTTTTAACGTTATTTTCACGAGATTAGTAAAATAACGTCAAAATTAGTGCAATTTCACTTTTGCCCACCCGAGGGTTCGCACATATATACATCATATGTGCGCACCGCAAGCAAGGCTATGGATTACAACTTATTTGTTTGGTACAATTCCTAAAGCTCGGATATTATATGCCAAAACCAAAAGAACCAATCTTTATGCAAATATGAAGCAAACAAATTGCATTGAGTCTGGTACTGAGGACCATAGTACACTGATCAGTAGTGTTACTCAACTTAAAATGGCTCGAGAGTCAAGTCGAAAAGAATAGCTAAAGGGGTAATGGGTGAAAGAGGTTGAAAGTCATCTCATGCCTATTTCCGATGCATGCAACCTCCTAAATCATGCTATACATAGATGAGATAACTATTCGAATAGTAATATAAATATAGCTAATATTTATATACAAAAAATGTGAGAGTGATCAACCCACCCGTTTAAACCCGATCTTGTTTGACCCGCCTGTAACCATGACAAAGGAAATCTTATTGAACTTTATCCTTATTGGCTCTTTGTAACAATGACAATAAGTCAACAAGCAACTATATCAAAAATTCTTCAGTAATGTATTTTTCTAGTGATAGATAAAAAGAGTTTTACATAAATATAGTTCTCATATTGGACACCTAGAGAAAAACCAAAACCCAATTTATAATTTATAATGAATATATAAGGTGATGACGACCACGAATGATGGTCAATAATGATCAAAATTGTTTTCGGTTAATCGACCTACAGAACCTCAACAACAAACAAGTTGAGTTCTCCCTAGCCACATAATTAAGCTGCTAACGGGACCCTCTTATCTTATAACGCATAACTATCTGCACAACCGCATTCTGGCCGCTTTATTTCTCATGAACTAGGGG
Organism: Bidens hawaiensis; assembly: GCF_021521415.1. NCBI lineage: Eukaryota > Viridiplantae > Streptophyta > Magnoliopsida > Asterales > Asteraceae > Bidens > Bidens hawaiensis. The sequence goes on from NW_027492189.1 coordinate 477,782, forward strand.
ACTGTAAACGGGATACCACATGTGGCGCGTTACATATTCCACAGTTTCTTCCTGCATTCGAAATTATAATTAATTATATTCAAAGAAAAATAAAAAAAATGTTAAAGTTGTGGAGATTTTATATGTACTTTTGTCATGTGTGTGAGCTCTTTGGGTCCCACGTCACCACATCCGTCTGCTATTTCTTCAATGACTGCAGCCCGAAGCACAGCAGCTCCTACTTCAGCAGTAATACTTCGAATACTGCAATAATATTGGTAGCAGTTATGGCCCGTTAACTAATGAATGGGTCAGTTTCCCGTTTAAAAAATTAACCAAAAAGTGAAACTATGAGTACAGTACCTGTCAATGGATGGGAAGAATTTACCCTTTTGGATCTCTTCTTCAGTCATATATGAAGCAAGACTGAATACACAAAAACTAATAATTAGAATACACCCTTGTTGTCATTTTATATTTTAAAAATATATATTATATATAAAGTAATTAGCATTTTAGTTTAATTCAAGATAATTTTGTTTAGTTCATACCATTCAGATGCTGCTTGCAACATTCCATCTGATACAATACGAGCGCCAGAAAGTAGAGCTCCCAAACCAATCCTAGATAAGCAAAAGATATCGGACATATTATGACAAACTAATAATAAAAAACAGCATATGTGAGTTTATACAAATATAAGCACGTACCCGGGAAACAAATACATATTATTTGCTTGATTTACATGACCAATCTTCCCATTTTCTGCCCATGGGACAATAACATCAATATATATAAACCAAATCACTCACAAGTAATTGAGTCAAAACTGCCACTAGTCAACTATAGCAAAACTATGTACATCTAATAGGAATTAACGGAAAAAACATACCAAGATTAACATTCTCGAAAGGGCTTCCACTTCCAAAAACTATGTTTTCGCCAGCGTGTTTAAAAGCATCCGCAGCAGTGCATTCAGCTGTTTCATAATACAATAAAACTTATAAAAACTTTCAAAAAGTATATTAACGGATTCCATAAAAGAAGATATGCGTGGATTTATAAAAGACAAACCGTTGGCTGTGGGATTTGACATGGCAAAAATAGCAGGTTTAGGGGAGTCAGAGTCTCGCATGGCGTTAAGCACCTGAATACATATACACATATATTTAAAAGATATTTATAATAAAACGGAAACTTTCTAAAAAACGCTATAAATTTAGGGCAAACTGCAGTAAAAATACTGCACACCTGCTCATTGAAAATACCTCCAACTCCTGATAAACCTAGAAGCACATGAGGCTTGACCTTTTTTACCTGCAAAACATCATAACATTCTTTTTTATAAATTAACGGGATTCATAAATATGTTTTTTATATAAATATAAAATACGTACCACTTCAAGAAGATCAGATCCTTCACGAAGTCCTATACTTTCAACCTCACCAACGGCTTTTGCAAACGGTGCAGCTGACGGGTCAACACCGCTTCTTTCTGTTGTGATCAAACCCTGCAACCAAAATTTATAACTTAAAAGAGGTGAAAGAAATGGAAATAATGACAAATATGTAAAACCATACATTTTTATCAATTAAATAAAACTGAGGATTTGCTGGTTCTCCTCCTGTCATTCTTGAAACAACCTGATAGGCCATTTTAAGAACACCAAGCCCTGCACTGAATACAATATAAAAAAATTAGATGTTCTATGTATCACAAATACTCTAAACTGGTATTGATAGTATAATAATATTATTTATAGTATATTCTGTTTACTACCTTCCAGCTCCAACAACTACAATCTTTTGATCTACAAAATCTAATAACGGACGACCTTGTGCTCTAACAACTCCAAGCAATCCAGCTAATGCAACACCAGCAGTTCCCTAAAAACCATAATATCAGCATAAATTTAAATCTTCAAATATTATTTCAGGAATTAATGTAAATAGATTCTAACCTGTATGTCATCATTGAACATGCAGAACTTCTTTCTGTATCTTTGAAGGGTTTCAAAAGCCCATTTGAATTGAAAATCTTCAAACTGATTCAACATAATTATTTTTAAAAACTGTTTGTATAAAACAAATATATAAAAATAAAACTCGGAAAAGACACGAACCTGGATAACGGCTTTAGGCCAACGTGTATGAAGAGCTTCCATCAATTCATCCACTATTGATATATACTCATCTCCTTCCAACCTTCGTTCTCTTAGTCCTAAATCTGTTAAAAGTAAAAAAGTTATGTGGTTCGGTTAGTTACTCATAAATTAGCATGTCGAATCTTTATAAAAGTAAAAAAGTTATATATGTGACCACTTACAAAGAGGATCTTCTAGAAGCTTTTCATTGTTGGTTCCAACATCAAGCATAATAGGAAGGACCTGAGATAGCAACATTCACAAAATTACATGCTAAGTGTGATTATTTAAAATAAGATGTAAGTAGTATAACACTATATCAAATAAAATTAAAATTTTCTATACAAAAAACATACCCTTTGTGGATTAATACCAGCAGCGGCAACATACATATCAAGTTTCCCAATAGGAATGCCAATTCCTTGAACTCCAAGATCACCTAAGCCCAGTATACGACTACCATCCGTAAGCACCGCCATATCTACCTGAATAATTTGTTCACACAAAAAAAAAGACATTCATATATTAAAACAAAAGGGATCACATAATATATATAAACACTTTCGGAATCCATTATATACCTCATTTGCAGGCCAGTTATAGATTATTGACATCATCTCTCCTTTATCTTTTGCACTAAAGTACATTCCACGTGGGCGTCTAAACAATCCTGAATAGTTTTGGCATACTAAACCTACTGTAGGAGTGTAAATTATTGGAGCAAAATCATGAATGTTATCAATCAGTACCTGAAAATGAATTTCACAACATTATACATTGATACATTATCTTCAATCATTCAATATAGTATAATGTTTGTCAGTAAACATACTTTGTAGTATAATGTCTCATTCCTATCATGTAGTCTATTCAAGATTCTCCATTTTGCCAAGGCGACGATATTCTCCGGTTGACCAGTTGTATTCTTTTCCAACGACCGATACGAATCCACTAATAATAGACAGATATTAAGATATTAGTGTTGCAACTTTAATGATATCCTTAAAAGTAAACAAAAAATGAAGTATAAAACTCACTAAAACGCTCATATTGTTGTTCAAATGATATGACACGTGGTGGAAGGAGACCACGAAGCCCAAGTCGGTCTCTTTCAGTCAAAGGAAACCCTGTATCCTGCTCTTGAAAATATCACAATCACTGATTAGTATAAAGCTAGTTATATTTGTTGCATATGATAAGAAGTAGCATATACTTGGTCTATATAAAGATCTGTCCTTTTGTTTACAGGAATTAAACTTAAATTATGGAATGTAAGCATTATGTAATTAATAAGTTCTGATCCAGACTCTATGAAGTTATATAGCATTTATCAATAAAACATGAAAATTTCATACCAGATAGAAAGCCATACTAAATGGCCCAAATAACCTCCAGACTAAACCCATAGTGAAAAGTTATAACAATAAAAATGTGAAAAAAAATCACATCTTTATTTAATCACAACAATTAAAAATGCAACCTAGGAATTATTATAAAAATTAATTTCATTTAATCAACCCTCCAATCTTCTTCTGAAAAGAATAGAATAAAAAAAGAACATTTTCATGTTAGTTTATATTATTCCAATCAATGAATACATGCATTCTCTTTTAGAAGTGAGAAAAAGAATGTGCTAATCTTTATTTTTCAGAACAGATGGTATTAGTATATATTCTGCATATAAACAAAGATGAACACAATTCAATATTCCAAAAGATTGTTTACCCTTTCATTGTTCCACACCATGTTGGTTGTTTATAAACAAAGTTCTAGTGCATAATACTATAACAAGAGTAATTTATGACCACCACCATAAATTAAAAAACTTTTTTTATATTTCACCTTATTCAACATGTGTATTTTCTTTTATTAAGGCAAATCACATTTTCTTTTCCTTGAAAAAAAAAAGAAAAAAGAAAGCTGTCCTGAAAAGTGAGAGCATGTGTCTTAACTCACATCTAAAATAAACAAACAAGACAATAATAAAAAAAAGTGACTAGTGAGTGTGATAGTCCAGTGGTTCCTTTGTGTGGTCATCATAAATTTGTCACATTCCATTGTTCACAAAATTTCAATACAAACTCTTCAATTAAATAATGTTTGACCCACCAAATTCCAAAAAGAGATAATTTTTTTTAAATAGTGACTTTTTACACATCCACACCCCCAAAATTTAAAAGATTCTATTGTCTCACTCTAGCCAGACTATACTGTCTTAACCTTTACAAAGCAAAACTCTATGACGTCGCACACGATCAGACGAAAACCAAAAAAAATCGGTAGGTTTTCAAGCTCCCTTCAGTAACACATTCTAATAATAATACTCTATTTAACCGCTCAAATAAACCGTGTCAAAATACCGTCCGCTTTACAGCTTTGTTCTCACTAAACGAATTGCTCGCACAGACAAAACGCAACGCACGTCTCCTTATAACATCAAAACAATTTTAAAAAATAAAAAACACTCTACTATTCAATTTTAGCTAATTAGGTCAAATTCAATTACACAATTACACACACTCTTATCATCAAACACCACAATATATACATATACATATATATATATATATATACACGTATTAATATTAACTCCAGATCTACGAACCTTATTAAACCACGGATCATGAAGAATATCAGCTCCACGCTTATGCACAATACACGGACTCGGTACCACCGTCGTCGTCGCCGCCACCGACATCCACCTCCGCTGCCGTACGTTTCCGACCACCGCCACCGTTCGCGCCACCGTTCTTCTCCACATATTATTTGTACGTAATTCGCAACTGTCTGTTTGTTTGTTAGAACTTAAAACAGAATACAATATAATATATGTATGTATATATATAGATACAAAAAACATGTAAATATGGATAGTATATATACACATTGGATTGGGTTAATATTTTATATAATTAGAAAATATTAATAGAATAATAATAATAATAGAATAGAATATTATCTAGTGTTGAGCATGAGAAGACTGACCGAGATGTACGGGCAGGGGGGATGTGAAGGAATAAAGTGCCGGGCAGGGGAGTGGATGGTGGATTTGGGGTGACCGGGTATTATAGGTTAGTCGAAGTCAGGGGTATTTTGGGGATTTTGGGAAACAAGAAATGGTCTTATTTGAAGGAGGTTCACACATTGGGGAACGAGAGTTTAGGGTTCGCCGCGTTTTCGACATAACTTCTTATTTTATCTGTTTTTTTTATTTTATCTGATTTGACCAATATTTAGTATCTATTATTAGATTGTTTTGATTTTGGTTTTTAACTTTTCAATAATAGGTATTTAGTATGTAATAAAAGTATATTTATATGATATTTGATATTTATTTGTAAATTCTTTTTTTTTTAATAATTTGATTTCAATAAACTCAAAACAATTACAAATTTACAAAAAAGTAACAAGTAAACGGGCAAAAAGTTGCGTCACAGCCCCCTTTTAAATAGTCGAGTCAATTCTACTGAAAACGAAGCTTTGGGACAAGAAAACTTTGTAATGATAAGATTTTTTTTACTTTATGAAACTTAACCCTGAAACATGTAGTCAAGAAGTTAAAACGTCCTTCCTTGTGAGTTGTGATGTAGTGATAGACAGGTAGGAGGTTTGGGTTTTCCAGTAGAGATTTAAGTTTGATCGTTATTTGTGTCACTTTTGGTGGGTCATGGAAATAAATGATTTGAGCTGGGCCTCCCGAGGTTGTCAGTTCGAATCCCGAGTTCACCCGGGTTTTTGTCCCGTTGTGTGTTACGCTAGAGAGTTATGCTCTAGTCGTGGCATAACAACTGTCAAATGGCAGCCAACGGTATAGTTTTCCAGGTAAATGACTAAGCTAAACTCTGAAAGTCGGTGTGGACCCGGTTAAGATAACATAATGTGGCCGTAGTTAGACAATTAGAGAGTGTGATGGCTTAACACACAAGAAAATCATCGTAAAAAAAGTTAAAATGTGGATTACTTTTAATCTTGAAACATGTTATTAAGAAAAGTTAAATGGGTTGTTTTGAAAGAAAATGGAAATCGAAGGGGTGCTTGGTAAAGGATTAAGAATTATTTTATAGGTTTATTTTATTTTATTTGTTTTGGTATGGTATTTTGAATGGTAGAAAATCGAGTCAGTAAGGAAACATGGTTTCTGGCCTAGAATAAGTTTTATAGCATCTTTATTTGATTTCACACATTTTTTCGTATCATATTTCATATATTATATGTAGAGACAATATTGATAGTGGCAAGAAAACAGCATGACCTTTTTCCAATTAAGTTAATACTTGACTTTTAAACTTATTTTCAAGGTGTGTTGAAAAATCATATTTTTTTTCACTAATGTACTAATTACTCTTCACTTTTATCTCACCCATCTCTCCACGTAATGTCATGGTGATATTCATATTTTTTTACTTTGTTGGTAGTCAAATTAAGTGCAATCAAAAGGATGACACAATGACAAATGTTCAGTTCTCAACATATAGCTTTTAAATTTGAATTAACTTTTTATTAGTTGTTGTCTTTAAACTTTTAAAGTCGACCATCTAGCACAAGATGTCTTTATCAAATCCCGTACTTGGATAATAATAACGTTATGAGTTGTTTATATGTAAGTTTTTATCTTTGAAGGAGTAGCATAACACCCATAAAGTTTTCTAACTCTTTTACTTTAAAGATATATTTTTAGCTGAGAAAACAATGTTTAAACAAACTCAAGTACAAACCCAAGCTTTATAATAGTATGGTGACTGATGTGTGTTCATTGTGCGATCTTAGTTACTATTTATTACTAGATGTTTAGATAGTTAAAATTGTATATCGCAAATAAGCACTGTAGTGGTAAGTGTACACATACAAGTTGACATTGGATTGCATGCTATCATATCCTAACTAATTGATTCAAAACATATAGGTTGGCTCGGGGTGAGTCATTAAGTGGTATGTATATGAGCGTCACGTATTTGCTGATAATACATGTGTGATGAATACCCGAATGTAAAACTTCAAGTGGTAAGCATTTAAACGTAAATTTTTATGTGGTAAATAACTGAACGCAAATATAAAATAGTTAATATTTGGATTTAAATCCACTTGTGGTTAACACCTAATGAAACTTGTTTTAAGTGGTGAAATATTCGATACAATCCTCTTGAGTGGTTGGTATTTGATGAAGAGCCTCAAGTGATAAATATATATATTGATAAAGAAACTTTAAGAATAAATTTGATAAATTCTTAAGTGGTGAAGAGGTAGGTCCCAGCAGAGCCCAGTTGGACCCGCAAGACTCACCTTGAAGAGGGACGTCTGCGCAAGGACCAACTGGTTCCGCATGACCCACCATGCTCAGAGATGAAGACCTTACGCGCAGTACGCCAGCTGTTCCCGCAGGGAAAGCCTCCCAATGGTGAAGTACCCCGCCTGTCCCCGCAGCTGCGGATACAAGCCATCAGGGAAGGCTACCCGCACTAATAGCAAGGCTACACGCACAAGGCACTAACTCTCAATAATTCAGTGTCACCTGAAGGAATGAGCAAGGCGGGAATACTCCCGCCCAAATGAGCCAGTCCGTATGCTTCTGGAAGATCTTTTGTACTATACCTGCCAAGGTATGGACAAAATAGACAAGATCTGACCAAAGCAGCCCATGAACCAATCACAGGGTGACAGCTCACCGACAAACAGTACGAGGAGCATGCTCTAGTACTGTTTGTCACTATTAGCCGCTGCCTACTCACCAACCCTTGTCGTGGCACGCACATAGCCTGCAGTTGGTGGAAAGGGAACAGTACACAGCCGGCCTTGTCACTATCAGCCGCTGCCTACCCACCAACCAGCATGGCACGTGCGTAGCCCATAGTTGGTAGAACAAGAATATTATACAGCTGGTTGTACCTGCTTGGAAACCTACCTTCGGCTATAAATACTCCAACACCTTGGAACGGTATCATCATCTTGTATCTTACCTTCACTAGCTATTTCTCTCAATATACACTTATATTCAGAGCAATCTAGTCTGATTCTCACGCCGGAGGGTGGTCACAAGGAGGAACCCCCCCTTCTCAGTGACGAGCTCACGGTGTCTGTTTTGCAGGTCATCTGAAGAACATTCTTCTTTGCCGGACCTAACCCTCGTGGGAAACATTACTTAACCCCCAGATTATCTATAATCTGCCCGGGGTCGCCTAGTGTTTCTTCAAGTGGCATTATCTAATTACCATCATGCCTCTCTCCGATGTTTCAAATGTCCCATACAAGTATGAAAAATGGACCTTATATACATATTCAATCAAGACTAGTGCCCTTCAGCGCCTTTGCCTCTTGAATTCCCGTTTACAATCATGGATGTTACAAATTACCGGGCTCAGGTCGTTTATTAGTTAACTATAACTATTAGGACTTAGGCTCAATTTATCACTTATTATAACATATAAGGGCCCAAACCCATTATTTTGTTTATATATGGATAATTTTTTAGGCCCTTTATGTATATAATTAAAATTTTCAGGCACCCATTGAAAACGGGTCCTAAATGACGGCCGAGACTTGTGTGATCCGAAATTGAAACAAAAGAATATAGCCTTTAAAGCACCGATTATGGTGCACCAAACCTTTCCTTTAGCTGCAATATGACGCAAGTTGTTGTGTTTCTAGACCATCACCTAAAGTTGGTAAAAAAATGTTGAAGAAAATTAGAATAATATTTAGGTCGAATAGATTGAACCATGCGTAAAGCAGTCACATGTGGGTAGAATTGCAAACTTTTTTTTTTGTTAGAATATAAAATGTACAACTTCTTTATGAAAATAATGAAAAATATGAGAGTTGGCGTTTATATTAGAATATGAGTTTTCACTCGCTTAAAACCTAAATAATAATTATTTATCAAATTATCATTTAATTTGTTTGTGATTTCTTTTTTTTTTTAATTTTCGCAACAAATAAATATGCGTCTTAAGTGAAGCTAAGATGGATGACATGAGAGTGTTCAAAATTGTGTGTTTTAAAGGTAAGGCCACGAGGAGGGTTGAAATTTAGCTGGTTAAGAATTTGTAAAATACGTCTTGGTAGATCAAATGTAAGAAAAAAATTGATATTTTTGGAATAATCATTTATATTGATTTTTTTTAAAATCCTCCCATACTTTTTTTATTAATAGTCGAAATATTTTTATATGATTTTTTTAAGTAATCATAGATTCAAACATTTTTATCTTTAATTCGAGTGTCATATTGCTATATTTAAACTAACAATTTAAAAAATATGTGTGTTGTATAGGATTTTTAGCTAAATTCTTTTGTGTTTTAACTGTTTGTCTATTTATTTTGAGAAAACAAAAAGGGTTAGAGTTTGGTTTTTAAGAGTAAAATGACCTTCAAGATGGAGTCTAATATGTCACATTTATGATCTTTCTTAATTATAAACACTTTTTATTTGATCCTTAGCGTATATAAGTGATAACAGTCCTAAGTCCTGATTTCCTTTTGTCATAAGTAATAAGTATAAGCCATAGAAAGCACCCCACCTGCAGCATAACAATGGCACATTTTGCATTTCACCGCAAGCCCTTTAAGAGCCCCCTCTATCTTATTAAGAGAGAATTGCATTTTGCGTTCTTGTGGTTTATGGGTAGGAGCAGGCTGCATCCCTCTCGAAACTAGTTGAGTCCATGTGATTTTCGTGAGGGGTCATATGCGTCCCTACGTCAAAATTCCGTTATTAACATCGTTGAGGAACAATCCCTAGAGATAAACGATTTCTCTTGGATGAGACTCACAGTTTCTTTTAACTGACACGTGTTGAATACGAATCCTTGATCACATTTCATTTTATTTCGGTCGTAAAGAAAGTAATATTTCCGTACTGTGTTTAATTTAATTCAACGTATTTTTTAATTAGTTTCCTTTAAAGTGTTTTATATCATTTTAAATTGTACCTAGGAAAGTTATTATTTACTTTATTCTAACATTTTATCATGTAAATCATATTCGATTTCATTTCATTACAAAAGAATAAGCCACTTTAAAGCATATACGCCATTCTTGATTATTGCTATATAAGAGTACAAGACACCATCAAGGTCCCAATGGGCCAAATTGTGTGTTGGTCACTTTCATGTCACGAATCTAATTCGATATGTAAGAAATAATCCTGGCCTAACATGGAAGTATTCTATTTTCCTCAAATCATACACGTACCATTAAATAGAAAAAGTTTTATTTCCTAGACAAAAAGTGACATGGATTGGATGGTCATAACTAATAAGTTGATATGAGCATCTTAACTAGAGTTTTTACGGTTCGGTTTTAACGATTCTTGCTTTTTTAGTTTAATCGTAAGTCAAATTGTTAGTGACAGTGTTTTGATCTTTATAAATCAAAATGAGCCATAATGATGCTTGGTTTCATGGTTTGGCCTTATCGAACCTCTAGAACTAGCAAATTTTGGTACTGGCATGTTCGACCCAAAAAATTTAACACTATGTAAGTATGTAGCATTGTAGCGTAATTGACACATTGATTTATACAACAAAGGAAAAACTGTAAATAATATAAGAATTAATTTTACACAAGTAGAAAGAGAAACTATAAAACTATATAGCAATGTAGCTTATTACTGGTTTTGATAGATTAAAATTAAGACAACGCCCGTTTTTTAAGACAAATTTCTTTATTTTCAGGGACTTAAACCTAAAACCTTTGGGCGTTTAAAAGACTTTTTATTTACAAAAAGTAAGGGGGTGTTTGGGATTTCTTATTTTGTCTCCTTATAACTTTTCATTAAGTTAATAAGTTACAACAATGTAATTTATTGATCTTTTCCTCTCACAATATAAGCAATCTCAAACACCTTATTACTTTTTAAAAAGTTTATAAGTTATAAGTTGGTGAAAATAAGCAATCCCAAACACCCCCTAAGTTGCGAAACCAATATGACAACCGGTTCAATCAATTTTGCATGTCTCAACCACACTGTGAGAACACAAAACCTCTTGTAGCATTTTACATTAAAAAAATCTCAGTTGTATTATCTTTTAATATTATTTAATGCATAATGTATTTACATAAATCAATAAATATATAAAAGAGAAGTGTTAAGGCGTTAAGCACATAAACCTAACGGATCTTACATATTTTGAGTATTAAAAACACCTATACTTATTTTTTGCATGAATATCACCTATAAACAGTGTTGGTTCTCAAGATACATTTTCTCGTGTTTGATCATTTTGCACGAAGCTGCATTTAACGTAGTCTGACACACGTCTTTATACCATTTGCATATGATACTTTTAGTTTCTTGATTTGTAATTGTGATTGTTGTTTTGTTCATCAAGTTATGAGAAATTTAACTGCAACAGAATGGACATTTTGTTTGTAGTTGTGAGTAATTAAGTCTCTGATGCTGAATAGTTAATTCTCAATTTGTTTGGTTGTAATTAATAGATTATTGTGTGTCGGTTTACATAATTATTGGTGAATTTGGAGAAAAGATGAACAATTCATTGGTCCGTGTTTCTGAATTGACCGTGACTGAAAACTTTTAAATCAACTTATGATCTCCGTTTTAGCTAGGGTTGTTCATGAGCCGAACCAAAGAGTTGATCGTGCTTGGCTCGTTTACAAACCCATTTGAGCCTATCGGCTCATTTACAAACCGGGCATAATTCCACTCGTTTACAAACCGAGCCAAAATCTAGTAGGTTTTAAATTTATCTAAAATACACGTTTTAAGTTGAATATAAATATATAATGTACCTAAAAATAAATTTATAGTAGTCTGGAAATTTGAAGCTAACAGATGGCACTAAGAAATTGAAAGCCATTGAAATTTTAGTTTTATATTTTTTATTTATATAATTACATTTATAAAAAAGAATATTAAACAAATAATTTGAGCCAACAAATTGACCCGAGCGTACTTTGGCTCGTTTACATGCTGAATCGAGCCAATTTCCTTGTCCACAAACTTCGCTGAAATCTAATGATCATTTTTTGCATTTTTCAATCAAACGCCAAGTAGTTTGGACAGCCGATCGGCTTGTCCACAACCTGAGCTTAATTTCTTAAGTATTTTATCAAATGAATTTTGGTCATATGCCATTAGTCTTTTGTTTTAATGACACCATTCAATGAGTATTTTTAGCCATGAAATGAGAAATTAAAGAAGAAAAGTAGCCAATGTAATAAAGTATAAACCCTTCTACAAACTGGGATTTTGTAAATATTTTATACATCAACTTTAAGTCAAAACTGGAATGAATATAGCTTCTAATGAAAATCATTAATAATTCAAGAATGATATAAAATAATACAATTTCTAGTTTTTAAAAATCAGAAAATAGCAGAGTTGATATCTTTAGCCACTTTCACTGGTAGCTGGAGCCTTCTCTAGTATTCTCTCTATTTTCTGTTAAATCCAGTATCAAAACAAAGAAAATGATTTACAACTATAATAATAATAACAATATTACCAAATTTAAAATCAATCAAATACAATTAAAATTTTCATGATAAAATTTATTAACAAAGTTTATCTGCAGCTTATATCCCTGCACATGAAAATTTTCATGTTTTGACTAGTGAACCATCATATTTGACTTTTAACCATTAAGATTTCAAGCAGTTAATTCACCAATTTTTTTTTATTTTTTTAGTTTTAATTATCTGATAGCTTAAATTTCCATAATTTTCGTCAACTTGGCACGCAACATTCTCGAGATATGATATGAGCACTAGAAGGATGTAGTGGATCAACACTCAAGAAGAAGACCGCAATGTGACAGGACTCATGAGACTGTCAATATTGCTAACTAAGATTAATAGGCTATTTCAGGTCTCATTTTTACTAATGCAAAAATTCGTATTAATCGACTGGCATAATTTATTATTTTGTTCATGTTTTTAACCCTAGTAGTTTTTTTATGTATATTCATACATACCTTAACAGATTGGCGGACTTCGTCCATTTTGTTTATTAGCAGCTCTGTATGATTCAACACTCTTCGTTCTCCTAACGCAGGAGTCCTAGGTGAATTCACCGCCTGCAATTCAAGCATTTTAAACTACTCTTAATAATGATTGTGTGCATAAACTAATGAAGCTAAAAACATTATGTATCATATAAGTAGTAGTTACGAGACTAAATTACCTTCCAGTTTCTTGGTGTTTTGAAAGGATTTCCGTCTGTAAAAGATCTCATGTGAGCTGGATTTTCTTGTATAGCCCTTGAAGCTTCTTTCACTATCACCTAAAAATTTTAAAAATGACATTAATTGTAGGGGTGCAAACTAGCTGAGCCACTCGCGGGCTACTTGAGCTCGGATCAATAAAAAAGTTCGAAACGAGCCAGGCTTTTTCGAGCTAGAGCCGAGCCTAGCCTGAAATAAAGCTCGTTTAGTTACCGAGCTGAAGCTCAAGCCTTGTGTATTTTAACTTTTACCTTTTTTGTACTATGTATTAATTTCACATCACATAGTCGAGCTCGAGCCGAGATTTGGTTCGTTTAAGGTGCTACACGAGCTCGATCCGAGCTTAGGCTCCTTAAGGGTTTCTTCAAAATATATAAAATAACTAAAAATGTATAAAAATTAATAATTTAATAACAAACGAGCCGAAAGCGATCCGAAACCAAGCTTGAAAAAACAGCTCACGAGCTGAGCTCGAACTTTATTTAAAGAGCTCGAAACGAGCCGAGCTTGAACCTAGTCGGGCTTGGATCGGCTAGAACACGGTAATAGCCAAAAGGGATTACTAAATAACTTAATAAAACTGATATGACTGCTATAGATGGTCCAAGACTAAATAAACGCTAATTAATTGTACAAGGTCAAAGGTCTTGACTTATTGGAGTCAAACATACAAATTAAAAGTATTTACCTTCCTTAAAAGTTGAGGATTAGAAACACCTTGAATTTGTAATTCATCAACATAAGAAGCTTTTCCTTGTGCTACACTTTCAAGTCGAAAAGTATGGAGTCCAAACATCACTTGCAAACAACCTAAGAAAAACCAATTTCATAAAAACATAAACCAATTTAAAAACATAAACGAACAAAAAAAAGTTTTGAAAACGATACCTTGTTCAATAATAATATCAATTGCTAGAGCAAGAGGTATACGCCTTTCAACGTTTACAATCCCACAAAAGGGTATATAAGACGGTCTCGACACCTTCAAAACTAAATCACAATTAACATATATTATATATCCTTTATATGCACATTAAAATCTGAAACTTGTACCTTGTAAACCACTTCAGAAGGAGTAACATAAAGTTCCCGTGAACATAAATCTTTTGACAGCATGTAACGTCTCATTGGAAGATACAGTAACATGATTACTCCAACTCCCCAAGCTAAAACCAGCAATAATGATATTGAAAGCCATATGATAGTGTCGTACGTTAAAATACTTGAAGTGTTTTCTTCAAAAGACGCTGTATATAGTATCTGCCCCGGTACTTCGTCCTCGTCAGTTTCCAGCTCAGACACGGGGTCAGAAAGGAGTAGTTCCTTTGATGACCGCAGTCTTTGCATCGAGTCCATGTGTCCCAAAAACATCCTTCAATCCAAAATATCCAAACATTCAAATCTTTACATAGATATATAGACATAGAACTATATTTGTATGTTTAACTATGTTACTCAAAGTCTGATAATTAAGATCTATGATCAATCATAGCTCATCAAATATATTTTCTTACTTGCTTTATTTGTTCTAGTGGGACAGATATATAACGAAAAATTACGAGTTACATTAAGAACTTAAGGACCCTAAACGTTTTCGAATTTAGTGACAAAATGTTGCTACATCTCTTCTAACACCAATCCGACATACTAGCCTAAATTCTTCTTTGTGTAAACGAGCTGAGCCCGAGCTCTACTAGGCTCGAGCAAGGTCATTTTGAATTACGAGAGCTTGAGCTAGGCTCGTTTTGAGCTCTTTTCCGTAAAGCCAGAGCTCGGCTCGTGGGCCGTTTTTTAACTTAGACTCGGCTCGTTTATTTATTAATTAAATTATATACGTTTTTTTTTTACTTTTATATGATTATAGAAGAACCTTAAACACGCCTATGCTCGGCTCATTTTGACTTACCAGAGCTTGAGCTCGGCTTGCTTCGAGCTCGTTTCTAAAGCTCGAGATTGGCTCGTGAGTCATTTTTTCAAGCTCACGCTCGGCTCTTTTATTATTTATTAATCAACCAATATACTTATTTTTTTTTTTATTATTTTGATATATTTTTAGAGGAATCTTATACGAGCCTAAGTTCGGCTTGAGCTTGTGTAGTACCTTAATCGAGCCAAAGTCCGACTGAAGCTTACTGTGCAGTATGAAATTAATATACAGAAATCCAAAAGAGGTAATACATTAAAATACACAAGCCTCGTCAAGGCTTCACGAGCCTAAACAAGCTTCCCATACAACACTCGAGCTCAGACTTGATAAACTAAACAAGCTTTATTTGAAACTCCGGACTCGGACCAGGTTCGAAAAAAACTCAGCTCGTTTCGAGCCTTTTATCGATCCTATCTCGAGTAGCTCTAATTTCAAATTATCAAAACCTAAACTACGTCAATTTAACAACATCACTCTGTTCGTAATTCGAATCTATAAATATTAAATAACAACTCATGGACATAAGAGTATCTAATTTCCGAATAAATTAAAATGAAACGGTGAGAATAATAATAATAATAATAATAATAATAATAATAATAATAATAATAGTTACCTGGAAAATATTGGGGATTATTGATAGTTGGAGATGAAAGCAATGGACCATGGACAAAGGTTTTGATTGATTATTATTTGAACCAGGAAATGAATGAGTGATTATTATATGTGGTAGTTTTTTTTGGCTTTAATTTGTAACAGCATTTTGGATTTGATGGAAATGGGTAACAAACCCAGACCCGGTCGGTAAAACCCAGTTGCCCAAATCCAAAACGTGAATTAAATTCCACTTTTTTTATAATTTGTCGTGGGGGTGTGCGTAGTGCAGTTCGATGTGGTTTTCGGCTATAATCAAACAGAAAACCAAAACTTCGGTTTTTGGAGTTTTTAAAACCGCTTGGCTTCGGTTTTTTTGGTTTCGATTCGTGTTGGTTTCTTCGGTTTTTATTATTTGAGCTTGAAAATTTAGGCCGAAAAAAAATGTTGGCAAAAATAATGAATTTAGATATAAATAATTTTGTTAATTGTAAAATGATAGACTATTATACATTTGATTAAAAATATTTGAGTTACATATTTATTATAGTAGATTCTTAAAAGTACTTAATATAAGATATAAAAAAAATAAAATTTATAAATTCCGTTCGGTTCGGTTTTTTTGATTTTTATATAAGATATAAAAAAAATAAAAGTTTATAAATTCTGTTTGGTTCGGTTTTTTTGATTTTTATTAAATTCAAAACAAAAAACAAACCGTTAGTTCGCTTTTTACAAAAATCTAAAACCAAATAGTCGGTTTTTGTTTTGGTTTGGTTTTTTCGATTCCGAATTGGTTTTTTTATTTCTTGCACGCCCCTAATTTACCGTCTGTGTCTCACCAATAATACAACACGTGTCCAAAAAATATTTAAAAACTTAAAACATGTTTTTATATACTTAATTTAAAACATATAAAAACATAACTTAAAAATATGTAAAAACCTAAAAATATTGAGCTTACTTTTTTAAGGAAAAAATTACAACTTATACTTATTTACACTTCAATCTTTTAGAAAAAACATTTAACATTTAAATATATCAAGGATTAAGGAAATAAGAGTTTGGAAGTATAGTGGGTGTTACGTTATATAAAGTTAAGTTTTTTGTATAAAAGTTCAAAAGCCACTCGACTGAACGCTTTGTAAAGGTTTTGGGTCACGTTGGTGCAAGGAAGACGAGTCAAAACATCATGTTAACAAAAACAAAAGAAGTATCCAAAATTTATTTTTGTAAAAAAAACGATCAGAAGGGTAATTTAGTGATTTTCTTTTAAAATACACATTTTTTTACTCTTTCTTGGGGCTTCTTCTTAAAAGTTTGGGTTTAAACATGCAACTTTTAGTACCCGTTCAAGTATGTGGAAACAGATTAACTAACTAAGCTCTTAAAAGAAGTGTAATGGTTTTAATCAAACATAATTAAAATGAAAAAATTGAAAAGAAAATCAATATGTTATTGGTTGGTTTGCAAGTGGCCTCAACTCCATTGTGTCTAGCGCCCGTCATTGCCTTGGCGTTCCACCCCATTAGTTGCATTTTAATTTAACCAATTTCAAATATTACATAATATAAATACACTAATTCAAAAGTAAATGAATTAAAAGCAAACATAAACATAAACACATACACATGCATACTTTATACAAAAAAAAATTAAAAGAAGCTTGACAATGAAAACACCTTATTACATCTAGTTTTAATGTCCCACTCTTGAAGGATATAATTGAGTGTTAACATATATAACATCTATAGCAAATTTTCACATCAAACATACATATAGAGGTCCTTAAACTTCATATATATAAACCATAATAATTACATCAATGAGGGGGAGAAAATACATAATTGCTCACACTTCAACTTGGAATATAAAGAAAACAAATAACATTTTTTGTGTTCAAAGATCGCACACTTGGTCCCTGCATAACTAATCCTAGCCCGATTGTTTCCATCCACCAATGTTTGCATCTGATTCATCCAAACCTCGACTCCTCTAAAACAACAAGACATCGAAGAAACATAATTAGTAAACGCTTACCATCTTTCGACTTGCATTTTGTTTCAACCAGTGTTTTTCATAACCACACATGATCAGGAACTGTCTACATAATCGGTTTGGTTGAGTTATCTTGAACAACCTTCGCTCGGACCACCTGGTTATGGCGTCAACCAGTTGAACCGCATAACCAAATTAGCGTTTGGACGGCATTTCTTTTTTCTTTTTTTAC
Source organism: Bidens hawaiensis (assembly GCF_021521415.1). NCBI lineage: Eukaryota > Viridiplantae > Streptophyta > Magnoliopsida > Asterales > Asteraceae > Bidens > Bidens hawaiensis. The sequence goes on from NW_027492189.1 coordinate 495,835, forward strand.
AAAAATCCTCACTAAATCTCATTTACCGATTTATTTTGAAAATTCATTGTTACAGGAATTTCAAAAAAATCAGCAGTTGTATGGTTTTTTCTTTTTCTTTTTTAAATCCTTACAAAATTTCATTTACCATTTTATTTTGAAAATTCATTTTTTACAGGAATTTCAAAATTCATTTATTGCTTCAGACTCAATATTTTGTTTGTTATATTCTCCGTTTTTGTTATTCGTAAATTTTTAAGTGATTCTGTTTTTATTCCTCTAAAATTATTTACATACAATTATTTATTTAGAATATAATATGTTTTCAAAGTCAGTATGTACCGATAAGATGACGAATTAAATGACTTCTCTAGTAAAGAAAGCGTTGTTTTCAATAAATAAACAACACGAACCTGGGCTGTAAAGTTGAGACCAATTCTGATCTCACCACAATTCGTATCATCATCCTTCATAACTGTCACACCCCCAATCTAGGCCTAGGAGGCGTGACCATCAGTTGGTACCACTTTTGTAAATAAATCAGAGTTACGGGTTTTAAGCGGAAGACTTTATAAAACAAAGGATCGTTAACATAAATATTTACATTACAAAAGATCGAGACATAAGTCTCGATATATGTTTACTTGTTTATTTGTTACAAAAGCATCATATTTAATATTTACAAGGAAAACTATCCGAGCCATCGGATATATTAGCCTGCTTCGCCTTTTGCAAGCTCTAATCGTTGTTACCTGCAAAATGTAAATAAAATACGTCAGCAACAGATGCTGGTGAATATGCTGACGCAAAAATATTTTCTTTACTTAATTACCCCTCGGGACTACATAAGTCCCGGCCCATCTTGGCTTAGGAATAATCAAGTTATAAACAATCATTATAAATTCGAGTCTCTACTTGAGATCACCTCAGCGATACACCGCAGCGTATATGACATAACTTGGGTACTATAAATATACACATGACCATTTCCCCGCTCGAACATAACTTGGGTCCGGCCCGTCATGGCTGGGGGTCATGGCCAGACGTGGTGCGATGTGCCCACCGCTATCCACATATGTAAGGATCCAGACAAACGTATACCATAGCCTGAGGGCTGGCTTATACTCTCTTTTATAATGTTTTTAGAGACACGTAGCCTCTTGTAAAAGTTTGACACATAACATGTTTGTTTGTTTGAAAACAAGTTTGTAAAAGTGGGGCGTATTCACCTTCAAAGGGATCGGCTTCCAACACCGTCCGTCAAGCTATCTCGCACCTATAGTACGAGTATAACATTCATTAGTCGGATACACGATCCGGTTTTAAGACCTTTAGTCTTATCATCTCGATGAACCTTTAGTTCATTTTCTTTTACTTTAAAACCTTTAGTTTAAAAGTAATTTAATAAACCTTTAGTTTATAAAACCCGACGTTTCTTTTTCTCTAAGAAACGTATTCCTTTTATTATCTAAGCATACTCATTATACTTAAATAATATATCTATAACAAAGAATAATCTCATATATATATTCTATCTTTCTTTTCTTTGTTATATAATTCTTTTGTTTGTTTGTCATTGAGCGTAATAACGACTTAGGGTATAAAGCCGTTAAAATATTTTATTAAATTTTTGGTCGGGCATTATGCCTACATTGCTTGGCTAGTAAACACTCTCGTCAGTTGGGCAGCACCTCGACGTCGTTCGCTTATCAACACCTTTCTTTAAACAGCACCTCCACTTGGCACGCTTTTCGAGGCAACTCTTTGCACGTACTCCGAGGCAAGTCTTGGCACGCAAATCGAGGCAGTCTCCAGGTTCGTCGGGCAGTACTTCGGTTTTGGCACGTTTTACGAGGTATCGGGGCACGGAAATCGAGGCGGAGTTTGCACGTATTTCGAGGTAGAGAGAGTATCTTAGAGAGAGAGAATATATGATTTTGGTGTGAGATGGATCGATCCCATGGCTGCCCCTTTTATAGCTGATTTTGGAACCCATCGCGTGCACCCCCTTAACCAATCGCGTAGCGCGATGGGGTTGATGACAACTCCACTGTAGTAACGCGTGGCGACACGTGGCACGCGCCGAGCCACGTGTCATCACCTCGTGACACGTGGCAGCAGACGCTGCCACCGTGTGCCACGTGGCACACGTGTCACTGGTGTCAGAATACCCCATCGCGATACGCGATGGGGTGCTTCTCTGGGCCTGTCGCGTATCGCGATAGGTCCAGATAATTATAATTTTCAGAAATTGCAATTTGGTCCCTGGAGTTTGGAAAATGGCAGAATTGGTCCCTGAACTTTGGAAACTTGACATTTTTGGCCCGAAATTTACGTGATGTTACATCCTCCCCACCTTGGAACAAATCTCGTCCTCGAGATTGCTTAAGCGAATAAGTGGGGGTATTTCTTCTTCATTTCGGGCTCGAGTTCCCAGGTGTATTCGGGTCCTCGTCGAGAGTCCCATTTCACTTTAACAATCTTTAGAGTTCGTCGTTTAAGTTTCTTTAGTTTCGAGTCTTCAATCTGAATAGGACGTTCTACGAATTTTAAGTTTTCATTAATCTCTATGTCTTTTAACGGCATTGAGAGAGATTCGTTGGCTAGGCATTTTCGTAGATTAGAAACATGGAACACGTCGTGTATCCCTTGCATCTCCTCAGGTAGCCGCAAGCGGTATGCGACAGTACCGATTCGTTCAAGTACCTCGAAGGGTCCAACGAATCTAGGACTTAGTTTGCCTTTCTTGCCGAACCGAACAACGCCTTTCCATGGCGAGACCTTTAGAAGAACTTTATCACCGACTTGGAATTCTAACGGCTTACGACGGACATCGGCGTAACTCTTTTGGCGGTCACGTGCCGTCTTAAGTCGTTCGCGGATTTGGAGAACTTTGTCGGTAGTTTCTTGGACTATTTCGGGACCAGACAGTTGGTTGTCTCCTCTCTCAGACCAGCATACGGGCGTTCTACATTTACGTCCATATAACGCCTCGAATGGTGCGGTCTGAATGCTTGAGTGATAGCTATTGTTATATGAGAATTCCATTAGGGGTAAGTGGTCGTCCCAACTTCCGCCTAAATCTATCACACAAGCGCGTAACATATCTTCCAACGTTTGAATCGTCCTTTCGCTTTGCCCATCGGTTTGTGGATGATAGGCAGTGCTAAGGTTAAGTTTCATACCGAGAGCTTGTTGGAAGCTTTTCCAGAAATGAGACGTGAAACGACTGTCTCTATCGGAAATAATAGATAGCGGTACTCCATGCAAAGCAACGATGTTGTTCACATAGATACGCGCTAATCTATCCATTGAGTATGACTCGTTGATGGGGATAAAGTGTGCGGATTTTGTTAGTCGATCCACAATCACCCATATAGCATTATGCTGGCGAGTCGTTTTCGGGAGTTTGATTATGAAATCCATTGTGATTAACTCCCACTTCCATACGGGAAGTTCGGGTTGCTGTAGCAATCCCGAAGGCTTTTGATGTTCAGCCTTAACCTTCAAACAGGTCAAACATTTCGCGACGTGCGAAGCGATATCTTTCTTCATGCCGTTCCACCAGTAGTTTGATTTGAGGTTTTGATACATTTTGTCGCTACCGGGGTGCATGGTATACTTGGACTTGTGAGCTTCGTTCATGATTTTGTCGCGCAAGTATCCAATGATCGGTACCCAGATTCGGTTGCCCATCCTTAGGATACCGCGTCACCCTTAACTAGTGAGTCAATGGTGCCGTTTTGTTTTTTATCAGAGATCTTGTCTTCGTCAATGGCTTGGATTTGAGAAGATTTGATTTGATCGATAAGGTCTATTTGGAGTTCTAGCCTTAACGCTCGGACTCTTTTAGGCTTTTCGTGCTCTTTTCGACTTAAGGCATTGGCCACAACGTTGGCCTTACCCTCGTGATATATGATCTCGCAATCATAGTCGTTAAGAGTTTCCATCCAGCGTCTTTGGCGCATGTTGAGCTCTTTCTGCTCGAAGATATGTTTTAAACTTTTATGATCAGTGTACACGATGAATCTTACGCCATAGAGATAGTGCCTCCATATCTTAAGTGCAAAGATTATGGCGCCTAACTCTAGATCGTGCGTTGTGTAGTTCTTTTCGTGCACCTTTAGTTGGCGAGAGGCGTAGGCAATTACTTTCTTCCATTGCATTAGTACGCATCCTAAACCAGAATGAGACGCGTCACTAAAAACAATGAAATCTTCATCACCTTCTGGCAAAGCCAGTATTGGAGCTTGGGTAAGCTTTCGTTTGAGTATATCGAATGCCTCTTGTTGCTTTGCTCCCCACTCATACTTAGTATTTTTACGAGTTAGAGTAGTTAGGGGAACAGCAATTCGAGAAAAATTCTCGATGAATCGACGGTAGTAGCCAGCCAAACCTAAGAAACTTCGGATCTCGGTTGGCGACTTGTGACCTCCCACTTAGAGATGGCTTCTATTTTAGCGGGGTCCACTTGTATACCGTGTACGTTTATGATGTGGCCAAGAAATTGCACTTCAGGTAACCAGAACTCGCATTTTGAGAACTTGGCGTACAGTTTCTCGGACCTTAGAATTTCGAGCAAGGTTTGGAGATGAATCTCGTGATCGTCCTTTGACTTAGAATAAATGAGTATGTCGTCGATGAATACGATAACAAATTTATCCAAGTAGGGTTTACAGATCCGGTTCATCATGTCCATGAATGCAGCTGGCGCATTAGTAAGTCCAAACGGCATGACCGTGAACTCATAATGGCCGTACCTTGTTCGGAAAGCGGTTTTCGGGATGTCTTTAGATTGAACCTTGAGTTGGTGATAGCCAGAACGAAAATCGATTTTGGAGAAGTAGCTAGCACCTTGAAGCTGATAAAAGAGATCGTCGATACGCGGAAGTGGATAACGATTCTTGATAGTTACTTTGTTGAGTGCTCAGTAGTCGATGCACATCCGCATGGATCCATCCTTCTTTTTCACGAACAGTATCGGCGCTCCCCATGGCGATGAACTCGGTCTTATGAAGCCTTTCTCGAGTAGTTCGTCCAGTTGTTTCTTGAGTTCCTTCATCTCAGTAGGCGCGAGGCGATAAGGTGCTTTGGCGATCGGAGCAGTTCCAGGGATTAAGTCGATTCTAAACTCTACTTCACGATCGGGAGGTATGCCGGGGAGTTCATCAGGAAAGACATCGGCATACTCGGAAACAACAGGAACGTCTTTGATTACTTTTGGTTTGGATTCTTCTGTGACGTAGGCCAGGAATGCTAAGCATCCTTGGTTTAAACATTTGTTGGCCCTTATCATGGAGATCAGGGTAACTTGGCCTGCGTCTTTGTCCCCTTCAATTCGTATCGTACGTTTATCAGAGGCTTGGAGCTCGACAATCTTACTATTGCAAAGGATACGAGCGTGGTTGTCGGATAACCAGTCCATACCCAATACAATATCAAAACCAGCAAGAGTCATGGGTAACAATGAGATAGGTAGAACATAACCGGCGAGTAAGATCTTTCCATTTTCTAAAATTTCGGTGATTTTTATAGTTTCGCCGTTGGCGGTTTCGACGTTTAGAGTTTTGTTAAGTTTGATTAAGGGTTCGTTTAAGAGTTTACAGAATTTATAATCTATGAAGCTTAAATTAGCTCCGGAATCAAACAGGACTCTAGCGTAAGAATTGTTAACGAGGAATGTACCGGTGATCGTCTCCGGCATGTCGGCTGCCTTCTTTGTGTCCATTATGAAGACCCTTGCATTGTTTTTCTTGGGGTCGTTTTTCTGACCGCTACCACCCGTACCACCAGTCGCGGGTTTCATCTTGAGGCATTCGAAACTAAGATGTCCAGTTTCCTTGCAGTTGTAGCAAGTCATCTTTTTCTTCCAGTAGTCGGCTGTGGTGTGGCCGGGTCGGTTGCAAGATTCACAGACTCGGGTAGTGAAGTGGCATCTCCCTCGGTGGTGTTTTTTACAGATTCTGCACTGAGGGGCGCCAGAGATGGAGCTGGGTTTTCGTTGGTCAATACCCTTACCCTTGAAACGGGTATCCCCACCTCTCTTCGAGTCGTGAGTTGGAACAACCTTTCTGTCTTCTTCCTGGTTGCGGATCATTCCGCCCATCAAGTAACCGGCCAACTCCATCGCGGAGTCAGCGGTTTGTGGTAGATGTGACCTGACCATGTCACGAATTTCTCGTGGCAAACCCCAGATATATCGTGTGACTTTGCTGGACTCAAGTGAGACCAGCTGGGGTACCAGACGACAGTATTCGTGAAACTTCGTATTATACTCACGAAGGTTTGTCCCAACAACCTTGTGAGCAAGAAATTTGGTCTGAATTTGGTCCGTCTCATGCATCGGACAGAACTTGGACAGCATTAATTCTTTAAACTCGCTCCATGATAACTTATACATTGCCTCCCTTCCTCGACTCATCAACAACGAGTTCCACCACTCGTGTGCCTCTCCTTTGAACATTAGAACAGAATACTGAATCTTTTCTTCTTCCGAGCACTTGCTTGTGATTACAATAGTCTCCATCTCCTCGAGCCACCTGACGGTGTTGATGGCTCTTTTGTCTCCGTGGAATTCCTTAGGCCCGTAGGTCTTGAAATCTTTGAACGAACATCCTCCGATTTTAAACTTCTTAAACTTTCTACGGACATCTTCACCGTTACCACCTTCGCCGTTATTGGAATTATGGTCACTCTCCTCCTCATGCAAAGGTCGAGTGCGTGGTTTGGAAACAGATTTATGGGATGGGTTTTCAGATTGTTTAGTTTGTGATTGTTTTGTTCGGGATCGATTTTCAGATGCCGCTTGAACGGCTTTTTCGATCATCTTTTGCACTTGGCCCATATATTTTTCGGGAATCGGATCCTCTTTCTCGGGACCTTTCCCTTTTCGTTCGGCTTCCACTCGGGACGCCTCGTGATTATCAGTTTGTCTTGACATTTTAGTTCTTTGTCTTTTTAAATCTGAAATTTTAAATATTTCTGTTGTTATTTATACAAACTTTATTTATTTCATAAAAACATATCGTAAACGATATGTGTCTTATCTGTACAGGTTCCTATCCATATTATACATATGTTACATATGTTATTTATAACACATATCATACATGTCTAGTCTTCACATAATATAACATCTCCAACTATCTAGTTTTTTAAGAATTTCTTCACAAATTTCGTAAGCTTATTGCATTTGCGAAGAATTCTATTTCCAACTTTCTCTTTCTTCTTCTTGTCGTCCACAATCTTCTTCCTCAATTCGTCGGTTTCTTGCAATGCTCGGTCCAGGTGTTCCTCTTGAGATCTGGGCATGTCCGTTGGATACCCATATCGTGGTGGTGGGTCACGGTAACCCATCATCACGAGATCATAGTGGTTTGTGGGTTCTGGGTATGGTGGGTTCGCCGTCTCATCGGGAGAGTTATTAAAGAAGGCATTTGCAGCCTCGTTCTGTTCTTGAATCTCCTGAGCTTGTGCACTGAGAGATGGAATCTCGCCCGGGTAGGGCGGGAAACTTGACGATGCTTGACCCTTAAGTTCATGCAAGAATTTGATATAAGGGTCAACGGAGCCGTAACTTGGGGTGGAGTGTTGTGGTTCCACCGATGTTGTCACTTCGTTGGGGTTGTCAGGGTATTCCTCCTCTTCTGGCTCGGTTTCTTCTTCCGGCTCTTCTTCTGATTCTTCCTCTGGTTCTGTTTCCTCCATTGGTTCAGGTTCAGTTTCTTCTTCAACCGATTCTTCCTCCTGTTCATCTTCCAATTTCTCCCAATCCTCTTCCGTCAGCCCGGTCATGTGAATCGTCTTCAGTGGGGTGATGACCCTCATTCTGGGTTTTCGGGAGGGTCCTGCATTGTTGTGCTGGGTGCTGGCGGAGTCCATGGTTGCATTGCCGGTGTGCCATCTTCGTTGGTCAAAATGGCACTGCATCCAGTCGGATGAGGGAGATTTAGGTTCCTCCTTGATCGGTATGTTGGAGAGGAAGTGAAAAGTTGGGTGTGGATTTGTCGGGAAGTAACCAGTTGGGTAATGTTGTGATTCCGCGGAGGGTTGGTAATTTGGGATTTCTGATGGATGGTATGTGGGGATTTCTGAGGGTTGATACATTGGCACACTTGGTGGATGGTAGCTTGAATGTCGTGATGCCTCAGGGCTTGTCCTCGGTTGGTTATAGGGAAAGTTATGTGTGTAGTGGGTTTGGTTTCCTCCATGTGTTGGGTTGTTGGATTGTTGTTCTTGTTCTTCGAAGAATGACTCAAAGTAGTTTTTGCTCATGATTCCTGGTGGGAACTTGTAGTGTTTTCTTGCTTGTCTTGCTTCCTTGTCATAATATTGCATTAGTTTCTCGTATGACATCTATTTCGGTAGTATAGATTGTAGAGAGGGAAAAGAAATGGTTACCAGCCAATCATATCCCTATTCAAATAAACAAGTATTTCCTATTGCTTGATCGAAGCTTGGGTATTGTTTTACGATACCCAATTCGCTAAGATCGATGGCTCTGATACCAACCTGTCACACCCCCAATCTAGGCCTAGGAGGCGTGACCATCAGTTGGTACCACTTTTGTAAATAAATCAGAGTTACGGGTTTTAAGCGGAAGACTTTATAAAACAAAGGATCGTTAACATAAATATTTACATTACAAAAGATCGAGACATAAGTCTCGATATATGTTTACTTGTTTATTTGTTACAAAAGCATCATATTTAATATTTACAAGGAAAACTATCCGAGCCATCGGATATATTAGCCTGCTTCGCCTTTTGCAAGCTCTAATCGTTGTTACCTGCAAAATGTAAATAAAATACGTCAGCAACAGATGCTGGTGAATATGCTGACGCAAAAATATTTTCTTTACTTAATTACCCCTCGGGACTACATAAGTCCCGGTTCATCTTGGCTTAGGAATAATCAAGTTATAAACAATCATTATAAATTCGAGTCTCTGCTTGAGATCACCTCAGCGATACACCGCAGCGTACATGACATAACTTGGGTACTATAAATATACACATGACCATTTCCCCGCTCGAACATAACTTGGGTCCGGCCCGTCATGGCTGGGGGTCATGGCCAGGCGTGGTGCGATGTGCCCACCGCTATCCACATATGTAAGGATCCAGACAAACGTATACCATAGCCTGAGGGCTGGCTTATACTATCTTTTATAATGTTTTTAGAGACACGTAGCCTCTTGTAAAAGTTTGACACATAACACGTTTGTTTGTTTGAAAACAAGTTTGTAAAAGTGGGGCGTATTCACCTTCAAAAGGATCGGCTTCCAACACCGTCCGTCAAGCTATCTCGCACCTATAGTACGAGTATAACATTCATTAGTCGGATACACGATCCGGTTTTAAGACCTTTAGTCTTATCATCTCGATGAACCTTTAGTTCATTTTCTTTTACTTTAAAACCTTTAGTTTAAAAGTAATTTAATAAACCTTTAGTTTATAAAACCCGACGTTTCTTTTTCTCTAAGAAACGTATTCCTTTTATTATCTAAGCATACTCATTATACTTAAATAATATATCTATAACAAAGAATAATCTCATATATATATTCTATCTTTCTTTTCTTTGTTATATATTTCTTTTGTTTGTTTGTCATCGAGCGTAATAACGACTTAGGGTATAAAGCCGTTAAAATATTTTATTAAATTTTTGGTCGGGCATTATGCCTACATTGCTTGGCTAGTAAACAATCTCGTCAGTTGGGTAGCACCTCAACATCGTTCGCTTATCAACACCTTTATTCAAACAGCACCTCCACTTGGCACGCTTTTCGAGGCAACTCTTTGCACGTACTCCGAGGCAAGTCTTGGCACGCAAATCGAGGCAGTCTCCAGGTTCGTCGGGCAGTACTTCGGTTTTGGCACGTTTTACGAGGTATCGGGGCACGGAAATCGAGGCGGAGTTTGCACGTATTTCTAGGTAGAGAGAGAGTATCTTAGAGAGAGAGAATATATGATTTTGGTGTGAGATGGATCGATCCCATGGCTGCCCCTTTTATAGCTGATTTTGGACCCCATCGCGATACGCGATGGGGCACCTCCTTAACCCATCGCATAGCGCGATAGGGTTGATGACAACGCCACTGTCGTTACGCGTGGCGACACGTGGTACGCGCCGAGCCACGTGTCATCACCTCGTGACACGTGGCAGCAGACGCTGCCACCGTGTGCCACGAGGCACACGTGTCACTGGTGTCGTATCGCGATGGGGTGCTTCTCTGGGCCTGTCGCGTATCGCGAGAGGTCCAGATAATTATAATTTTCAGAAATTGCAAATTGGTCCCTGGAGTTTGGAAAATGGCAGAATTGGTCCCTGAACTTTGAAAACTTGACATTTTTGGCCCGAAATTTACGTGATGTTACAATAACGTTATATGACTTTGCTGGTATATCTCCTTCTCGAAACACATCATCCAACGGGATCCTAAACATGTTCATAACATCACACATTCGATCAGTTTTGTATTAGAATATTTTTTATGCGCGTAAATTAACTTGCCTCCCGTGGCCAACTAAGTCATCGACACCAATAGCACCATCACTATCCATTATTTTGACCTTTATATCGGTTGCATCATCACTCGAAACATCAAATAAAAACGTCTCGTTCCATTCGGGGTTAGACCCTTTGCCTACACAAACATTTTACACATGACAAATTATTCTATCTTTATAAACTAATTAAAAATACGAATGAATAAAATGAATGCGCGCCTGATGCTACAGTGCTCTTCTTTTCCTGAGTCCTGTAACTTATAACAACATAAGGGTCCATTTTACCTGAAATATAAGTAACAACTTTTAAACGTGTTTTGTATAGAGGATTGATATCGTCATATTAAAGGGATCGACGAGGACTCAAACAGGATGTCGGCATCCTCAAGGCCTTTAGCGCTCACGAGAAGAACTTCTAGCGTTCCTTCAGGCATACTTGAAACAAATTAAATTAGACAAAATAATAAAAATTTTGGTTTTGTTCTAATTTTTTGTGAATATATATTTATGTGGGATTGATTTCAAAGGCTGCGAGACATATTCGCAAGTTTTTTGGACGTTGCCATGTGGGAAAAATAAGAGACGATAGTTTTTTTTTTTTTACTGTTTAAAATGAAAGTTTTACAATTAATATCATTTAAGTTTTTGAGTGTTAATTTCGCACGTTACTTGTAGGCATGTATATGCATGCATACTAACCACACATTTGTATATGCACAAGAACGTAACTTCATAAACTAATTTTATATTGTATATCTATAATATATATAAACGAAAACATAAAATCCTATGTGTCGCGATATGGTCGCTCCCCCTTTTTTTGGAGTCATCAGATTTGTTTGATGAATGTTTCTCATGCATTTGACCCGAATTCACGGGTATGGGTCTTACCAAACCCAGATATTCCTTAAATGGGTTATAACATCTCATTAAATTAAAAATTATTCTCACCAAATTATTGATGTAAAAATCTTATAAAATAGGATATAATAAAAATTAATATCTTCTTTATTTTAAAAAAGATATATAAATATATATTATTTAAATTAGAAAACTAAATTGATAGTAAAAAAATAAACGGGTCTTGGGTCTACCAAACCCAGTTAAATTTTAAACCGGGTTATAACATCTTAGTTATTTGTGAAATCTTTTTATCATCAAACTCTAAATAAAATTAAACCCAAAAAAATATATAAATATTAAAAGCGAATAATGGAAAACAGCCCCCGTAATACGAGGGATAAAAACTAGTAATCTAATATAATAAGATTATCCATGAACTTAATTATAAAAATAATATTCTTTTTATGATCATATAAAAACAATACAGTCTTCCAAAAATAGGACACTTTTCAAATTGAATTCACCATCTCACCAAACCCACTGAGAATTCACCATCTTGGGCTAAGACCCAACTCCATTTGTCACCATTACATGTATAAGGCTGTAATAAATATTTGTTCAAGTGCATATTTATATTGAATCTCTATCTTATCTCATCTATATAATTTAAAGAAAAATTTATGGTTTTTATATATTTTTACACTTACGATTCCTTAAAATATGGTATAGATATATATAGACTGAATAGTGATTTCATATATACACGGATTACTATTCACTCCATATATTTGTCATATATATATATATATTTGATGTGAGTGGAACAAAAAAAATATTAAAAATGAATAACTCTTATTTTATTGAATAGAGATAACGATAAGGAATTAGATGTAGATGGTTTTTTAGATGATGAACAAATTATATGAATAAATATGTTTTTAGTTAAATTATACGGATAAAGATAGGAAATCGAATGTGAATGCTTTAAGGGGAGACATTCAAATTAACTGGACTCCTCTTGTGTAGTATTAGGTGCTCTCGTCCATGCCCAATCCCAATCCCACACAAACGCTGGAACACATTCCCAACCGAGTACTGACCTATGGCAATCCGTCACCTTACAATCTTTATATCTAATAATTGCAAACAATATAGGGAATTTTGTTTTAAGGGGGATGAAGCAAAATTTCTGACCATTTCCGACTGTCCCTTTAATATGATTTCGGAGTTCAGACCCGCACTTGAAAACTCTATATGGGCTATGGCAGCCGAAGTGCCTGTCCCTTGGAACCAACCCACATGCTCTATTGAGTATTATGAATTGCTCTTAGACCATAAGTAGCGAGTGCTTCCCCACTTGCAAAATGCCCCAAAACACAACCACCCAGGGCGCGTTTTGGGTGTGCTTTGGTCGTCCAACGTTTTATACACAATAGTGGTGTGAAGTAGAGTTGACAAATCAAGTCCCCCCCCCCCCCCCCATAATTTATATTAAAAATTTAACAAAAAGTAACCATTGTGTAGTGATTAACGTGGTTATGAGACCTGTTATGATTATCACTTTTTACAAAATGACCAATTAGAGCATGTGTAGCGGGACGATAAGCTAGGGCTTTTTGGGCGATAAGAGGCTACAACACCGCCCCTAGGCTACAAATGGTCGACAAGCGGAGAAACCGGGGGGGCGGGGTATAAACATGTCGCCCGACTTGTATGATGAAGACGCTACATATTGCCTAAAATTTTTAGACTACAACACCGTCTCCAAACTACATATCGCCCATATTAACCGCGTGCCAAAAATCCCCCATTTACACAACTTAGAAGCCGCACATGCGAAAGACTAATTTACCCTTTTTAAAAGCTAATAATATCCCCTAACTTTCCAATCATCACAAATCATTTACTCCGTAACTATCATGACGACAACCGTTACACCGCAAAAAATATCACCGGAAACCGCCGCGAACGTTACCGGATTCATCCAGAACTGCGGCGGCGGTCCCAAACTATCGGAGAAGTACGAAGGCAACGGATTCAGCTCCGATTTGATCCGCAGCGTACTTAAAACTCAACATATTCATCGCGGCCGTGTAACCTGCATCCTCACCGTCAAACCTTACGTCTGCGTAACTTCTCAAACCCTAACTTCACATATTTACTTATTACTTATAGTTTCGCTATTAACTTAACAAATTTACTTATTACTTATGTTTATAGATTCTAATTAGGTCTAGTTATAGATCGAATTCGTACGATTAAAAGTTTAAAACTATAGGTGAGCTTAGCTCGTTTCGAACTTGATTCGTTTTGACTTAAGAGAACTCGAGTTCGGTTCGTTTCGACCTACGAGACCTCGAGATTGGATCGTTTTGACTTGAGAACTCGAGCTTGGCTCATTTCGTGCTTTTTTTCATCTAAAAGCTCGAGTAGGTTTATCGTTTATTAGTTGTTTTAAATAAGTTTTTAATTAGTTTTATATACTTTTGAGGAAAACTCCTTAAACGAGACGAGCTTGACTAGGCTCGAGCTCAGCTTGTTTTGACTTACGAGAACTTGAGCTCGGCTCGTTTTGGTTTACGAGAAGTTAAGGTTGGCTCGCTTTGAACTAGATTCGTTTTGACTTAAGAAAACTCGAGTTTGGTTCATTTCGACCTACGAGACCTCGAACGCGGATCACTTTGACTTATGAGAACTCAAGCTCGGCTCATTTCGAGTTTTTTTCTAAAGCTGCCGGTTTATCGGTTATTAATTACTTTAAATACGTTTTTATTTAGTTTTATATACTTTGAGAAATACCTTAAACATGCTGAGCTCGACTAGGCTCGAGTTCACCTTGTTTTGACTTACGAGAACTCGAGGTCGGAACGTTTTGACTTACGAGAACTCGGGGTCAGCTCGTTTTGGTTTACGAGAACTCGAGCTTGGCTTGTTTCAAGCTCGTAAGTTGTTTTTTCAAGCTTGGCTCGCATCAGTTTATTATTTATTAATTAGTAATTAATTTATATACGTTTTTAGTTAGTTTTATATTGTAAGAAAAAGCTTAAACGAGCCTATGCTCGGCTTGAGCTCGTGTAGTACCTTAAACGAGCCAAAGCTCGGCTCGAGCTTGACTGTGCAGTGTAAAGTTATAGATCGATATCATACGATTAGTATTAAGAGGTGAGCTTGGCACGCTTTGACTTACGAGATCTTAAGCTCGAGATCGGCTTGCTTATTATTTGTTAATTAATTTATATCTCTATTTTTAATTAGTTTTATATATTTTGAGAAAAATTTTAAACGAGCTTTAGCTAGGCTTGAGCTTGTGTAGTACCTCAGACGGGCCAAAACTTGGCTCGAGCTTGACTGTGCAGTGTAAAATTAATATATAGAAGTTCAAAAGAAGTAAATCTTAAAAACACACAAGGCTTGAGCTCGAGTAGCTCGCGAGAGGATCCACTCGTTTACCTCCTTAGTTTTCAAGTAACGGTGGCTCTGTACGGCGTTATGTTCATCAGATCGTTTGTTATTTATTATTTAGTTTATATATGTTTTTAATTATTTTATATTTTTTCAAAAAAACGTTAAATGACCCTAAGCTCGCTTTAGCTCGTGTAGTACCTTAAACGAGCCAAAGCATGGCTCGAGCTTGACCATGCAGCTGTAAATCAATAAGTCCAAAAGAGGTTAAACTTAAAAACACACAAGGTTTGTTAAGGCTCGACGAGCGTCCCGTACAAGGCTTGAGCTCGAAAAAGTTTGGCTTGTTTCAAGCTTTTTATTGATCCAAGTTCATTTGTACCCTTAGTATTAACATCCAAAATTAATCGATTATCTGTATTTATATCTATGACATCATGGTGATTATTTATGCAGAACGCTTATAACACTTTTCATGGGGGAGCAGTTGGATCGGTAGCAGAGATGGTTGCTATAGCTTGTGCTAGAACTGTCGTCAAAGAAGATAAAGAGCTTTTTCTTGGTGAATTAAGCATCTCTTATCTTGCTGCAGCTGTTAAACATGTATGTCTTTTGAGCCATTTATTTGTTAGGTTCTATGTCTCGTTAAACTCCAATGGTTGGTTATATCTTAGCTTATAGCAGTGTTTAAATGTGTAATGTGATCAAAATCATATAATCTTGCAGCATTTTTGAAATGTTAGATGAGTTAGGTATATGATCCTATATAAGGCTTTTGAATCCATCTCAATGACTTTTAAGCAACTTAGATGTTACCAAATCCGATACATTATTTGTCGTACTCATATGTTTATTCTTCGAGGCTCTTAAATCCTATTAATTTTAAAGGCAACTTCATTTTTCAATATCATCAGGCAGAAGTGATTGTTGATGCATCCGTAGTAAGGAGTGGAAGGAACTTGACCGTTGTTGCCATAGAGTTCAAATTAAAGGATTCAGAAAGATTAACTTATTTGTGCCGTGCTACCTTCTATAACATGCCTGTCGCGAGCTTGTGAGAGGCATGCTCTATTAGCTAACCTGCAATGAACCATGAAATAAATACATCTTCATTCATGTTTTGAGGCCAACCTTGATGCATGGAAGGTATGTACTGCATTTGTATATGTAATATATATGCCTTTTATTGAATACGCAGTCCCAAATTTCCGTGTCAATGATTTTTTCTAATATTCAACATCTTGTTCCATTTATTATCTTCGTCTTTTGTTTTACCACGTGTTACTTCGTTGATTCATTACTTTCACGTTTTTATATTTATTTTGGTGCGTATGCATGCCCAGTTTTAAGTAGAAAGCCACATAAACACCAAAATATAGTACATATAACTATGTTATGTATGACTATTAAAAGAATATGTAGATACAAGTTTTTATGTGTCTGGATCAAATAAAAAATATAAAAAAACGTAGGAAGCAATTTTGGCCTAAAATGTGTTCCTCCTGCTTATTTTAAGTGTGCAGGAAAAAAATGTTTTATCTTTTATAAACCACAAAATGGACGTCTTTCTCTTTACTCATTGTCATATATCGAATACTTAACTTTCCTCTCGATGACGATGATGACTTCCCTTACATGTTCATCACGGTGCTGGGTTTGAGTATGCGGGTTAGATTCGCTTTTGAAATTGGCGATGACATTGAAGGTTTGGACATACTGTCACAAGCTTTACGATGTATCATCAAAATTTAGAATTATTTTAGGTAAGTTTGGTTTGGTTTGGTTTCAGTTTTCAAAACTATGGGTTTCGTTACATTGATAAATCCATTAATAACGACTTTTTTATAATTTAACCAAAAATCACCGTTGTCCAAATTTATAACTCATTTTTATTATTTAATTTATACTACCATACATGCCTATTTCTCATGTAATTGGTTGTTTAAATTTGGGATTATAAATACCGAATCCACAAATATAGGGATTCGCTTTAGTTTTACCTTAAATTATATGGGGATGTGATATAGCGATGGGGAATGAGATGGTGCGGCGTTTGTAGTCTAAGATTTAAGGATACGGAAAGGGATGGGGTATGGGTTGCGAATGCCCAAGAAATACTACAATTAAGGGAAAATACAGTGAATCCGTATAATTGAATCAAGTCAATGCCATTCAAGGAAGGTAAGTAGTTAGTGTGTCGGCGTAGTTGTAATTACTAGTGTAATAGATAATAAACACACACTATGATCTCATTTTTTGGCCACGTAAGCGGTCCTGCTACAAATATGCTTAAACTTGAATAGTGGTTAAGCATAATCAACTAGCTTATGTTAATGAGGTAATAATGTAATATTATGAGTTTCTTAGAAAACAACTTCAATAATAATAAAAGAAATGTCAAGATGTATTTAAGTATGACAAGTCTCCCTCAACTCGTTATAAATCCTAGATTCTCATTATTATTTCTTCCTTCGAACGTGAGTTTGTGCTGTTACGATTCTAAACCTTGCATAAAATTTTGTCCAATTTACAAAGAATAATTCTTAATAGACAACTTTGATATTTTTATATGATGGTGCCTAATAATATATGTTGTTTAATATGAAAAATCAAAGTTGCTTTATACAATTGTCACGGTCCTAATAGCCATTAGCCACTATAAGTTTGTAAAATAAATGTGAAATGATTTGCTTCTATAAAAGTGCAATAATAACACGACTATGTTCAACCATGAAAATAGTTATATTTTAGTTGTTCAAGGATAAGGTTAAAAGTCTACAACACTTTCTTTATAAGAACACAATAGAAGAATGTTGTGGGAACCGAATTCATGTCTTGTACTTTTCATAGTGAATACGTAAACAAAAAAAAAACGGTGAGTACGGGTGGCTAATGAGATTGGCGCGGCGCCGAATTAGTGGAAAAGTGAGTACCCAATAGTATGATGAGTCTAATGGCGTGGCGCATTCTTAGCAATTCCAGGTCTGAACGTATGCTATCTCGTGATCCCATCTTACGCTGAACCGAACCCCATAGTACTTCCATTTCAACATAAACTAAGTAAAGGATTAGTAAAGAACCTTTAAATTTTTTAACAAATGTATTATTGTCTATATACATATCTCACTCTAACGAAAGTAGCCCGAAGGTATGAGTTGGGTTGACATAGTTTAACACTATAGATATCTCACAACTTTAACAGTGCCTGAGAGAGTTTCATATGTTTGACGTAGTATTATTATAGTGTTAGCAACTTCACATCTATGTTCTCTTAGTAGATGTTCTTATTTCTGAACATTTTTTATTTAATTGTACGTATGACATTCTTCGATATATCAATGGGTTGGTTTGTTTTGTGTTATATCCCCATCGGATAGGTATATGGGTTTCGAGAATTTGATCTAACTCGATACTTTTGTCAGTTTGTCAGTTTGTGGATGTTATGCTAAACATGTATATGAGCTAATGAGCATCTATATATGGTTCGAATTTGTCAAAAACTTTACGTATATATATAATACATAGCATAAACAAAAAGTAGAAACTTTAAATGTGGAGTTCAACTATGAATCTGCCATGCTACGTTTGAAAAGATTAGTGAAGTCACTACAAGTTCTTGGGTCAACATTTGGTAAATATTAATATGCATCAACATACAAGCAAATAAAGTTTGTTTAAATCAACCCTAACATCACTTGGTAAATAATTACATTTATGTAACGCCAATACACAATACACATGGTTTTGTTATCTCACAAAAAGTCACTACTCATAACATAAACCCCTTATTTTCTCTCACGTTGCAAAGCTATGCGAATTTCAAGGTGACGGTTGCAATTATTTCTATATTAAATAAGAACTTCCTTTGTTGTGAAGCTGAAGTAATGTTTTGCTTTGTATTGTCTTTCACCTTTGCCACGGTGTCCTTGGTTGAATTAGTTTGTGGTTTTCGTGTTCAGCTAAACTGAAAAGTGGTTCTCTGTTCCTTTTTTCCGTTTTGTGATCTCCATCATTTGTAAACTACAAAATTAGTAATGAAATCATTGTTACTTTGTTGATTGAGATCTTGATTTTGCTGATTTCTCCGGTGTTGTATCGGTAAAGACCTTTTTGCACTTTAGTGTTTGAAGTTTGAACCATCACTACGTTAATTTTCTTTGTTTCAACTGGTGCCTATGACTTTCATTCCCATTGTTATCCTTAGTATTTTTACAAACAAAATGGTCTCAAATAAATATTTTAAATTCTTTAGTATAATGTATTATAAGTTTTATTGTGAGCAACTACTATACAAAAGAATGTTAGCCACTAGCTGAAAAAACATTCATTAAAAACAAAATCATTATATACCTATACCTGCCAGGTTAGACCCTTAAAACTGGTTTTTAATTGACACTAGTTAATAAAGATTTAAGAAGCTATGAACACCATCATTACTAGCCATGCGAAATTTACACGCACGAAACAAACATAGATGGATATGATAGAGGATCAGACTGTAGGTTCTCCTACATACAGGTACTGTGTGAACACAAAGAGACATCAGCCAAGGGTAGAATTGAGAGAACCCATACACAGCAAAAGACAGCAGGGACACGATGAAAGCTTAAGAACACGTTATACTAATTAATGTCTTATTATTAGGCTTTGTTACGCAAGATGGAACATATATTTTCAACATTCAGAATTAAAGCGTAAGTCTCCTCCTTTTCAATCTTCCAGGGTCGTCTCTCCTCAAGCTCGACGCAGGTATCGAGGGATTTGGTAAGAGCTTCCTACCGTGTCGAAATCCATTCTTGGGGGAAGGGACAATATGATGAATCTGAGGCCTACTTGCGTCCAAATGAGTGCTATGCTGATTCTTGGTCCAACCAGCATTGCCGAATGGGCCTGAAATATGTTGAGCAGAGGAGGTATCACTGGATTACCTCTGCTGCTTCTGCCTTCATGGCCTACTCTTGCTGACAAATGACATGCAGGGAGGAGGTCCTCACTCATTGTACTAACTAGTACGTATTTAGTGATGAAATACTTCTATATACTTACTAGTTAGTACAATGAGTAAGAAGCCCCTCTGTGCACGTCATTTGTCACCTACCATAGGCTGCGGAGGCGGAAGCATAAGAGATATTGCAGACATACCTCCTTCGCTCAACACATTTCAGGTCCTTCCGGCATAGCTCATTTGGACGCAAGTAGGCCTCAGATTCATCGTCAATTGTCCCTTTCCCCCAAGAATGGATTTCGACAAGGTGGGAAGCTTTTACCCAAGCCCTCTGCCAAATCCCTCAATGCCCAGCCCTTATAAAAACCCTCTGCCAAATCCCTTGATACCTGCGTCCGAGCTTGAGGAGAGACTCCGGAAGATCGAAAAGGAGATGTTAAGAATATATGTTGTGTTTGCTATAAGACTTAAATGTAAGTTTCTGAATTTCTCTCGGTTTTGTAGTTGGTGAATAATTTCATTTAATTTTAACAAAGACAACAAAGGTTAACAATATATAACTAAGGCCATAACCAATTTGATTCATAATCAATTTTATTCACTATAACACATAAGACAGGAAATTATTAGGACAAAACCAATTTCCAGACCCGAACTGAAACCAACCCTACCTGAACCGATTCCACCCCTACCTGGTCAAAAACCGAAACTCAACCTGAACCTACCCAGAATCGGTTCCATCTCTATCCAGTTCTTAAGACTTTGATGACCAAAACCGGAACCGATTTAAAAAAAAAAACGATAGCCTTTACTTCTAGAGTTCTAGCCCAAGTTGTCACTTAATTCAGCCCAGGCCCTCTTACTACCATAGTCATTCCTTTTAAGTTTAGAGTTGCCACTTTTTTTTTGGATCTACATGTGGTTTATAAATGTACAGGCTACAGAGCACAGAGTACAAACAATAATGCATGATGCAGAGACTAATGCAGGCCTACAAGTTACAATGCATGGAGTACAACTAGTAATGCATGCACAAACACTGAATGTCATGAAGGAATTCCTATAACATGCAGATTAACATCTCCAAATTATATGGCAAAAAGTTGGGTATATAATTTACACAAGTCTGAGAAGCAAGTAACCTCTGGTATTTGTTGACTATACTTCATCACTGCCGCTCTGGGTAGCGTTTTTTAATATGTTGAACTTGCAGAGAGGACATGTGGCGTTAATGAACAACCATTTGTCGATGCAGGTGGTGTGAAAATGGTGACAGCACGGGAGCTCACGAAGTTCAGATCCGTCATCATATGTGCAAAGGCAAATGCAGCATTCCTGTCAAGTGTCAACAAACTATTAATATAACAAAAAACTTCTATTATGTTATCTTGTAATTTTTATGACTATCTCATAACATGCTACAATACATGAAGCTATCAATAGGTTCAAAACCGCACTTTAGAACAAAAATGAATGAAATGTTTAAAAATAAAAAGAACTTACAGCGTCTTCCTCGGATAAAGCACGTTCAACGGGTGCATCGGTATCACATTCTGCCATTATACCACCGTAACGTTTTTGGATCTCCCCGTTTTCTTTCTCAAAATCATCTATTCTCTTAAACTTGTATTTAGGCAGTCGGTCAATGTCATCCTTTGTCGCACCTTCCTGTTTCAATAACAAATGTAGACGTTTCTAATGTTAACGTTAACCATTTTACAAGGTAACAAACAACTACTGCATAAAAATATACCTGATCAGCCACTGCATACAAAATTGCAATGATACATGGTAGACAACAGCAAACAGCAATACCAACAACACAAGCGACGGCAACACAGATAACCACAAAAAACACATCAAATGCCAAGAATGTAATACAGAGCCTGAAAAAAATCAGACGACAACTTATATACGGAAAAATATAAATTTCATATTAAGCGGTTTTTAAGAAAAAGAAAGACAAACCAGTATAACTGAGGTGCATTATGAGTAAGCTGTTGACCACCAGAAGACACCCAATAGAATCCCACAATCCACCATATAAAGGAAAACATAGTATTAATAGACTCCAGATGCTTAGCAGCACTGTCACAGATAAAGCATAACACAATTGATATTGTTAACAATTAAGAGGAACTGAAAACAATCGAACAACAAACGAATAAAAATAAATCAATTAACACGATAGAAAACGAATTAGAGTCGAATGCTTTAGGGTTACAAAAATTTAGTCAAGTTTCTGCAAATGACGATTTTTCCCTCGACCTATTAAACCTTAAACCATCTTTGACTTATTAATCAACCAGATTGAACTATAACTATGACTAGAGCATTAACAGATATTCTTATTGATCTTTTCACTTTTGAAGCACATGTTATAACAATAATAAACCCTTTATCCCAATTAATCCCACAAACATTTAGTTGTGATTTGTAAATCAAGCACATGTCGTTGCTGCTAGAAATAATACTATACGAAGATAATGCAGGTTACAGCTTGATGTTTAGTTACCTCATTAGTTTCATATATAGCATACAATAACTATTTTATATACGAAAAAGTTCATTCTTTTATTGTTGATGTGGCTTTGGGATTCTAAATGCATACCAAAACTCTTTGCACAAATCACATATATGAAATTACAACTTTAGGCAGCAAAACCATATTCAAACAATCTCCTAAACCATGTTTAGTAGAGGTAATTAAGTATCTAACTTTCATCATTGTATATCCCATAATCTCTTGCAAAAAACAAATCCAAACACCCTTAACTTGCAATTAATCATACTTCATACTTCTACAGTTCTACATCAATACATATGCAACATATTGTTGGGTTTGTGGGTGTTGGACTTAAAGGAGATTCAGATTGAAGACAGGGGAGGCTTCGAGGACTATATACACATACCAGAACTCTTTGCCAATGCTGTCAAAATCATGATTATTAACTGATTGATGGCCGAATAATCGCCAATCGGTACGGATTCAGATTCACCTAATCGGACCAACAAATCCGTGGTCGGTCAAGGCTTGTCCAAATTGTTCAAAATAAGTCAAATTTCAATCAAAATCTGTCAAAACTGTTCAAAATCAATCAATATTCAGTCAAAATTGGTCAAATATTTTAAGTATTTGAAAATTTACACTTTGATCCAATACAATTAATAAGTTTGAAAATTTATAAATAAAATTTTGAAAAATTACATATTCAAGCATCCCCTAAGTGCCTAGCAAGTTCTACAAATGAAATTTACAACTTCAACCGCCATATTCAAACTATCTCCTAAACCATCTTTAGTAGCACTAATTATCTGCGTTTCATCATTTAATATCCCATTATCACTTGCAGAAAACACATCCAAACATCCCATAATGGTAACCTACCATGCCTCATACTTCCACATCATTACATATGCACCATATAAGTGTAGTTAACTAGTCATGTGTGTAAGTAGTAAGTACCTGGTATCATAATCAACATTCTGTAACCCATTTAGACCTAAATCTGCACGATCCCTACGCTCACTCTCCGAACTCGAAGAGCTCGAATTCGAATTTCCATCATTAAGGCATCAGGACCATATTCAAACAATCTCCTAAACCATGTTTAGTAGAGCTAATTATATTAGTTTCATAATTTAATATCGCATTATCACTTGCAGACACCGCATCCAAACACTCCTTAATTGTAACCTATCATACTTCATACTTTCACACATCTCCCGAATAAGCGCCTGCTAGTCACTACCCCACCGACTAGTTGCCGATTAATTGCTATTTGGTCAAATCAAAATTGAAAAATTTATATGCACCATATAATAAGTATAACTATGTGTGTAACTACCTGGTATCATCATCATCATTTCGCGACCTATTTAGCCCCAAACCCGAGTTATCCCTACGCTCATTTCCGAACTAGAAGAGTTCGAATGCAAACTCCCATTACTAACTTCTGATTCTCAGGCACGTTGCTGCATCCTATGCTTATACTCAACACAGACACAAGCCATATGTAGCAAACAGCAAACACAGACAATCATAACCCCCAATCCACCTAGTTGTTTAACCTAACCATATGCGTATATATTGATCACACTAGTAATGTGTAACACTTCATATTAAAAGTATCCTAGTTACCACCCATAAACGTAGGTCCGGCTAGACCGAACCACAATAAATTCTTGTGTTCATTTATTCACTTTCGTGTGTGCAGTTTCTAACACTTACACCATATATTATTCCAAAATCAATCACAAAAACCACATCCAAGCACACCTTAATTTTAATTGACCATACTTCAAACTTTCACATCATTACATATGCACCATATAGTAAGTATAATTACGTGTGTAACTAACTACCTGGTATCATCATCATCATTCCGCGGCCTATTTAGCTCTAAATCCGAACGCTCCCTACGCTCACTCTCCGAGCTTGAGCTCGAACTCGAACTTCCATTACTACCTTCCGATTCTTGTGTTCATTTATTCACTTTCGTGTGTGCAGTTTCTAACACTTACACCATATATTATTCCAAAATCAATCACAAAAACCACATCCAAGCACACCTTAATTTTAATTGACCATACTTCAAACTTTCACATCATTACATATGCACCATATAGTAAGTATAATTACGTGTGTAACTAACTACCTGGTATCATCATCATCATTCCGCGGCCTATTTAGCTCTAAATCCGAACGCTCCCTACGCTCACTCTCCGAGCTTGAGCTCGAACTCGAACTTCCATTACTACCTTCCGATTCCGAGGCACGCTGCTGAATCCTATTCCTATGCTTAAACTCCACACACACACAAACCATATGAAGCAAACACTAACAAGCATATCCACCAATCCACTTGGTTGCTTAACCTAACAATTTGCCTATATATTGATCATACTAGTAAATGAGTAACACTTCGTAAGACGAAGGTCAGTCACTCAGTCTAGACAGAACCACAACAAATTTTCATGTTCGTTTATTACTTTCGTGTGTATGCAATTCCTAACACTTACACCATATATTATTCCATAATCAATAACAAAAAACCACATCCAAACACACCTTAATATTAATTGATCATACTTCATACTTCATACTTCATACTTTCACATCACTACATATGCAACATATAAGTGTAATACCTGGTATCATCACCATCATTTAGCGGCCTATTTGGCTCCAAATCTGAACGTGCCCTCCGCTCACTCTGCTCACTCTCCGAGCTTGAGCTCGAACTCGAACTTCCATTACTACCTTCCGACTCCGAGGCACGCTGCTGTGTCCTATTCCTATGCTTAAACTCCACACACACACAAACCATATGAAGCAAACACTGACACGCATATCCACAGATCCAAATCCTCAACGGCCGTTTCGGATCCTCGTGTCTACTCACAACCAGCACACAAATCGACACAATAATAAACGCTAAGTTCCAAATTAAGTCTAGAATCACCAACGGACGAGAGTACGCCCAGTCCGTCTGCCGTTCCTCGATTTGCTCAGCGGCTGATTCTCTCACTCGCATCGACGGTTCTCGGAGCATCCGGCGGCTGCTGGCGCGGCGGAGGAACATCGCCGCGCCGCGGAGGGACGGAGCGGTGGCGGTGAATTGACGGCTGCGAGTGGTGGTGGTGAGTAACGGCGTTGGATCGGTAAGGTTATCGGATGATGACGATGATGATGATGATGATGACATGATGACTGTTTGTAATTGGATTGGTGAATTGAGAGTGTTAGGGTTTATAGATTATTATTATTATTAATTGATTGATATGAGTTAATGGATTGGTGGTTGATTGTTTGTTTGGACAGTTGGTAGGATGGATGGATGGATGTGTTAAACGTGATGTGGAAGTTAATTGTCTCTACACTCTCTACACGAACACGTCGTTAACTCCTTACGTGTCATGTTGTAAGAATTATTATTATTATTATTATTATTATTATTATTATTTTGGGATTATGGATTGTGTTATTTTCGAGTTGAGTAAACTGCGTGTAGGTTCCCGGATGGATCACACGAGATATTCCAATACACTCAGGTGCGGAATCCCTGCGTATATCGTTACGGACGTAGAATATAAGCTCACGAACACACGTACACACGATACGAACAAAACCACGTTATATTAATAACTTGAACCGTGTTACTTACAGCCTCTCGACCTCACGTCTCTCGACTCAATGAATTACACGTAAATAACCAAAACTATCTACCCTAATCAACAACCCGTAGGCTATATAAATACACGACAACTTCGCCTCAGGCGAAGTTGTCAGTAACTTCGCTCGTTGAACAAGTTCGCCTAGGCGAACTTGTCAACAACTTCGCTTGGTTAACAAGTTCGCCTAGGCGAACTTGTCAACAACTTCGCTTGGTTAACAAGTTCGCCTAAGCGAACTTGTCAACAACTTCGCTTCTAAACAAACATTACATAAACAATATTACAGACTCGATTACAGACATTAGACATATGAACTACTGACATCTATGCACCAACACTGCGTTTTTCGTCTTTATGGTTTGTTCAAATCTATGAATTTAGTCTAATAGTTTTACAAATTTGCAGTTTTCCACATTTTGGTTTCATTTCACTTATAATTAAAGCCAATCTCACTAATTTCGTTAAATCTGGCAGTTAAACTCATCAGCGTGCTTCTCACATGAGGTGCATCTTTGTCATTTTTCTCCTCAAATAAACCGTAGACCGAATTCGCAGGCCCCCTCATGTGATGGGCTGGGTGTGTTTGGGAATAAAAAGACAAAACTACACCTCTTGTGAGAGGGGCACACTGATGGGTTTCAGCCAGACTTAATGGGGTTAGTGTGATCGGTTTTAATTGCAAGTGAAATGAAACCATATTGATGAAAATTGCAAATTTGAAACTATTGGACTAAAATCAAAGATTTGGACAAACCGCAGTTTACTCTTTCGAGTTTTTTTTTGGGGGGGGGACAAGCGATAACCTTCAAATGGGTATAGTAATCCTAAAATTGATAAAGCTATCGGATAAAAATGAAGAGAGAGAGAGAGAGAGAGTCATGAGTGTGAGTGGAGAGGCAAGGGAGAGAGGGGTAGTTTGGTGAAGTTATCTGTATGTATCTCATACGAGATAAATACACGTGAGTTACGAGTTACATATATGTATTTTCACAAACCACATATAAATTTTTTATTTCTTTTTAGTTTTGACAAACATTAATAACATATAAAAAGAATTGGAGTTCACTTAAGAGCATGGACTCGGCTCGATTTGGTCATACTTTTCAGTCTTTGACAAAAATTGCTAAAGCTTTACTTGGATTAAAAACATTCGAAATACTAAATGAAAATGGCACATAAAATCCACCATAGCACAAATACAAGTGAAAAAAAAAAACAAACATGAATCATACGAAGTTAAGCAACCAACATAAGATTACTTTAAGTCATTCGAAGTTACTAGACCAAGTTTAATATTCTAGAAAAAAAAACATATATCCTTTGTTGATCATCTTCTCATGCATCCAAAGTCCATACTTGACAAAAACCAGCAATTGTTAAACCTGAAACACAAACATTCAAACCTCAATTAAGAAACCAGAGCAACTAGTATGCACATGAAAAAATCTCAAGATAGATATGACTAACAAGATACAAAAAACAATATTATAGAATTTGAATACCACCCAAGCTTACTCGACACAAGCTTGCACCTTATATTTAGGGTGCTGCTAAACGTACCCCCTTTCTCTAATTTTACTAAACATACCCCCTCCTTCTAGTATTTAGGAAATACAATTCAAATCTCTTATTATCCTTTTTATAATTTGTATATCATATTATTATATTCACATTCTACAACCACTTTTTACAAATCATCCCACCATTCCACCATAATACATTTAACTTGATATAAATTTGAAAACCCCTTTTGTCATCTTGGTGATTACGTATTTTTTTAGTATTAATATTATAAATATTAATAATATATATTTTTTTAATTTTAATAGTATATATATTTATAATATCCTTATTTTACCTCTTTATCTTTTACAAAATAAACCCGAAATTAGAAAAATTAAAACCCTAAACCCGAAACCCGAAAATCTAAACCCTAAACCCGGACCCTAAACTCTAAACCCGAAACCCAAAAACCTAAACCCTAAACCCGGACCCTAAACCCTAAACCCAAAACCCAAAACTCTAAACCCTAAACCCGAACCCTAAACCCGAACCCTAAACCCTAAACCCGAAAACCTAAACCCGAAAACCTAAACCCTAAACCCGAACCCTAAACCCTAAACCCGAAACTCGAAATCATAAAAAAACGCAACTTGTAAAAAAAATGAAATCCTTGTTTTTGTGCTAATTTGGTAATTATATAATTTCAAGGGGTAATGTTAAAGTTGGTTTTTCCAAGGGGGGGTATGACAAGCAACCAGAGAGTGTACATTTAGCCTGACCCTGTATTTACCAACAAAACAGATAATGAATCCTAAGTATTGTTGCCTAGATTATACATATTACTCAGCAATAATTTGAATACCACAAACTATTATTTTTTATTTATAATTGGTTAATAATTTTAAAAATATTCAACTTTCATATCTCCTAACTGTTTATGCTAAAACCCAACACATACATATATGATAGATCATAAACATATAGCTTTAATAATTATCATTACTCCTATTGCTTTATTTACCAGAAGAAACTCTAGCATTAGTAGCATACTTTAATTTAGTTGTTAAACGTGATTAAACTACATCAATAAAATCTAATTTGATTAACTGAATGAACAGACTAAAAACGCGATAACCTTATCAAGCTCTTATCATATTGCCTTGAGAAATTTCACCGCAGTCTGTAACTTTGACCAGCCCATAAGGTTTTCCTGTATCTGTTGCGAACTGCTCAATCTTTTCAAGTGATTCCATTCTTTCTAATACCCTTCCAACAACAACGTAATCCCTGCAATGTAACCGATTAAACAACGGTTAATAACAATGACTAGTTAAACAAGGGCTAATAATATAAATTTATAATCAAGTCTACTATTGAATTATAATGATGTGAATAAGTCAGACTCGTAAACTACCAGCTAATGAAGAAATGCTGCTGGAAGACGATAATGAACTTAGAATCAATCATCTGCGCGTCATGTACCATATATACCATACCACGCTTAGAACGTATATGTTCATCACTTTCAGCTACAAAACCGCAAAAGTAATAGAATTGGTATAACTTATGATCTAATAGTAATTATAGGCTATTAAACAAAACTCTATAAATCTTTTTTAGATTGTACCTTTAAAAGTTCCCCCCTAAATGCTTTCACCGCCGGTGCCTGCAAACAAACCATCACTCGTTACAAATCTGAAATGTGCTTAAAACATAATTTAAATAATAAAATACATACCGTCATTGTTTTCGATAT
Organism: Bidens hawaiensis; assembly: GCF_021521415.1. NCBI lineage: Eukaryota > Viridiplantae > Streptophyta > Magnoliopsida > Asterales > Asteraceae > Bidens > Bidens hawaiensis. The sequence goes on from NW_027492189.1 coordinate 524,951, forward strand.
CGCCTCCCTGCAAGCAACAATGAAAAAGTTAATTTATATAAACATAGGGCTCATTGGTTATCTGTTTGAAAGAATCCTTATAGTGTGTATGATTAATAAAAAAGAGCCTTAAATTGCAAATTTGTGTATATCTGATAGAGATAAGAAATCATACTTCAGCAAATATGCGTTTATGCATACGGTAGAATACGGTTCCTTTGTAGTGCAATGGTTTTCCAGTAGTTATTCCGGTCCCTTTCTCCCCTACACATATAATATGTATATTGTAATCACAATGCAATATGCTATATTAAGGAAATTTGGCTTTTTATTGTTCCCAACTATTGTCTTTTGGTCATTGTCGGTCCCAACTAACGAATTGGTCATTGATGGTCCCAACTCCCAACTTTTAATGTATTTGTTCCTAACGGTCCGCGGCTAACAGAATCCTAACGCCGTTAGTTTAAGATCTACGGAAAACATTTTTGGCCGGGAAGGTCTATTTTTTTGCCATAAAACCCACCTGAACACCGCCACCACCACCAATTGACTCACCGCCAACCAACCACCATCACTTAAGCATCATCAACTGATTCCGATGATGGTTCTAGTGTTCCGGCGACCTCACTAATTGGGGCTTTTACTAGAATAAGGTTCCTAAATGTACAATACAAAGTTACCATGATGTGGGACAAAATTGTTGAGTTTTCGGGAAAAATGTGTGTTTTCCGGCGACCTGAAACTAACGACACTAGAATTCTGTTAGTCGCGGACCATCGGGAACAAATACGTTAAAAGTTGGGACCGTCAACAGCCGGCCAATTCGTTAGTTGGGATCGGCAGTGACCAAAAGACGATAGTTGGACCAATAAAAACCAATTGCCCTTATATTAATTATTAATATTAAGCGCACGCGCGCACACACACACACCTGTGCAGAGTGCTCGGAAATTCTCAGCTGCTATCGGCATCTCGTCCTTAAAAAGCTGCAAATATCATAATGCAGATTCAAGAAACAAACATATCGAAAATTGATTAACCGACGGACATGATGATACTAACCTCAATTACCAATCTTACAGCAGCAGTTCCATCATTGGATAAATCCATGAACACGAGAGGGTTATCCTTGTTTCTCAATTCTATACCCTAAACCATTCGGCTAGCAGTATTATTAGCATAGGGGAAAATTAATGTACAAATTAAATTAACTAAAGTGCTAAGTGTATGTATAATAAATTAATAATAATAACACTACTTAAATGAATATATGTATGTATATTATAGGTGTGTGTAAAAACAGATATTAATCCTAGAATGTGTAATTGATGTATGCATGTATTTATATAATTTATGGTTATGAATGAACGAACCTGTGGTAGAGTCAATGACGTTCCAGATTCCATGTGGCAACGAATTTTGAGTTATAACGAGGAGGTCACATTAAGGTTACATGTAAAAGGTTAAAAACGTTCATAAAAATTGACAATGATGGGATTTGTGACCTTTACAAACTCAAAATATAAATCTAAAACGATAAAAGTAAAACAAATGTAAACTACGTAGTTTAAGACTAAAAATAAATCTAATTAAAGGTAACCTAAAATATTATCGCTCGTTCATTAAGGTATAATATATAAGAGCTAGAAAATCAGTCATTTTTAAGACAATAAAAATGTGGTATTTAGTAAGGCCTTAAGAGTGTAAAATGGGAAAAGAAAAATAGTTGATTTGAAAACCATGTATTTTTTACCGTGTTAGCATACTTGATAGTTAAAAATAAAGAAAGAACTTACATGTCACTTCGGATCGGTATAGGATCATCACGACGCGCCATCTGAAATTGTAAATGAAAACTCTGTAAAATATTGATAGCAAATTGTAAACACATGACACATGCTTATAAAACCAAAACGAAATTAGTTTTATAATGTATGTACATATATAATTTTTGTTACAAAATTTTTCTGTTTTCGATTTGAAAAATATTAAAGAAACTCAAAAGGTTTATACCCAAAAGACAAACAAGAGTATTTTATCAGCAACTCATACATAAACAAGAAACCCATAATCGAGAAAAACTTACATTCTCACATCAAAACAGAAATAAAACAGGGTAAATCTAGCTAAAAACAAATACACAAATATATACATACACTCACAATATAGCGTGCAAGATTTAAAGAAATGAATGTAAGTTTTTTTCATGAAAAATAAAAAAACCATTATTCTTGTAAGAAAACTAATCAAAATCATGTACAGTGTGCTGCATATACAACAATCTGTCATTCATATAAATGACGTGCTAGCTAGCTTTCGTATATATATGCACGAAAGATGTACCGAGAGAGAAGAATGATGTAAAACAAGATCAATAAAAAGTTACATTATCCGGTGATCAAAACAAAAATCAAATAGAATAAATTAATCACGAAATCTGAAAAATAAAACATAGTAAGTACTGGTAGAAAATTTTAATTATACACTCACAAAGAGTGCAAGATTTATACATATCATGAACGTAAATCTATAAATCTTCCGTGAACAACTGATGATATTCAAAACCATATAAACCCCAAAATGTTGTATTCAATCAAAAACATGTATTAATTATATATATATTCATGTACAAAAACCCAGAATGTGATATTCAATCGTAAACCCATATATTGATGATTATGCTTTAGTGAAAACTTAAAACCAACACAAGATTCATTAAAAAAAGCAGAAAGTTAATTAATACATGTGAAATTGATGAAAATGCAAGGGTTCTTGAGAGAGAACGAATGGAGTGGCGATAGAGTGAGTGAGTGAGTGTGTGTGAGAGAGAGAAGAATCGTTAGGGCAGGTGATAGAGGCTGTGGCTGTTAGTGGCGGTCAGGTAAATTTGTCTTATTCGTTAATTACTTTTCTACCCTCTGAGTGTGGATGGCATATTTGAACGAGTGAGGGTGTTTTTGTCTTTTACTTTTGTATGCATACATTCCCTGTGATCATTTTGTATCATGAATTTACATATTAATTTGAACGTAATAAAAAAGTTCTAATTAAGGAGTATTTTACAAAAGTTGCTTTATTTGTGATTTAAGAGACACAAATAAATAGTAGTGATATTCTTATTAAATATGTTATGTGATTCTTATTAAATACGCTATAAAATTTTATTGAGATTATGTTATGTGATTTATTCCTAAACTAGGTAGTATACCTGGGGTGCGGCCACAAGTCAAGATGAATTTGATTGGTGTCGGGCTACGACATCGCAAAGCTTTAAAAAATGTTCGTTAACACCCACATACAACAAATTAACATAAAATGACACCGTTGTAGTGGCAAACCGATGCGAATTCACATCGAAAGTAAAACAAAAAAAATAAATTCGTTCACACTAATTACAACAAACTAATATGTTAAAAAAAACACGATGAACAAAAATGCGCGCCCGCTGCAGTTGCAAACTATTGTGTATTCGCCAGAATCGACATGAGAAGAAACGCGGCAAACAAAAAAACTGTGCGTTACATTCGCGAATTGATTGGAATTTGATTTGAATCGTTGATGTCGACACTAAATAGTTGTGAATTCTAGAATATCAATATAGTTGGCGTTTTCTTCATGGGTTAAAGAGCGTTGAAGCAAAATATGGTAAATTGTTAATTAACGGACTTTAAAATCTTCTATACTCAAGGACACGAGATCTACGTATATGAGACCGGTCTAGCAGTAAAAGTTCCTTCTTCGTAATGTGAGAACTCGGGTTTGATTCTCACTCTTCCTATGCTTTTTTATTTTTTTTTAACTAGTTAACATAATGTTTAAATATGATTTGTAGGCATTGTGAACATTAAGAGATTGTGTGTGTGTGTATTTCTAATGAAGATTTTCGTTTCTTTGTTATTATATAGTATTTTTCTTATGACAAACCTTAACTAACCTGAACCATTGAGCGACCTAAACTGCCAAACCAACTCGAACAATAAACCAAATGAAAAAAAAGTATGAATATGCCACTGTCTACACTCACACAAATTAATTTAAGAGTTATTTCTAAATAAGATTGAAGGGTTAAACTGCTTTCGTTGCATGAGATATAATAAAAATAGATACGTTGGATTATATGACACTTACATAAAGTTAAAGTACTCAAATGGATATCCCATGACTTTACTATTACATTAATTAATTGTTTGTCCAGCCATGGTATCTTACATTACATTATTAGTTTGCATGAACAATAAATTAAAGAAATAAATAGAATGCATAAGTACAAATAACACTTAAAAGTATATCAGTAAAATAAAACTTCACAAATATACGTACGTTAGTGATTTTCGTTATTGTTCATTTACTTTTTTCTCTCTCAACATAATTATACATGATAAAATTCCAATTTGTTAGAGAAACAAAAGAATATGATTAAGAGTATTCAGTTTATTATTTTGAGTGATAATCTTCAAACTACTATAACAATGAAAGAAGGTAGGACTAGGTGTGACGAAAAGTACCAACTACCAAGAAAATTAGACTTGCAATTATTCAGCAGATCGAGGTCATCCGAACATGACTAAATATTTACTACGTTAGAGAAAGAGATCGATCATAATTATATCCTCCCTCATACACTCAGCAAATAACAGTTTGATATGCAATTAATGTCGCATGAACCATATATGATTTCATTTTTATTTTGAAAACAAAAGTTCGCAAGAAGTTATAATATTATAATTAACTATATATCCTACCATGCATGATTATGTGATATCATATTAAATAAAGACCTCAATCACATGATCCAATCCCATTCGAGATCTTGAAAAAACTGATTCAATCCATGGCCGATCGATGCTTGCATCACGATTGAAACTTGTTGTTCGTTCACTAATAACATCTACACCAATACCAATAAATATACAAATAAAGTGGAGTCGCTACCGGTCTCAACATTATTTAACGAATCAATAAAAGAAAGTGTGTCAATATAATTTGACCTGCTTATGGCGTGAAATATATGATCGGTATCGGCTCGCTAGGCTTGTTACGCTAACGAAATTAAACTTAAAAAAGAGATTTATAAAATGAACATATTTAAAAATAAAATAACAACAAAAATGGGTAAAACCTTGACGTTGGCGGCGACTATTCAACACTAGTATCGTTGTTAGTTAGGCTTGTTATGGTACCGAAACTTAACTCAAAATAACAAATTTGTAAAATGAATATCTTTAAAAAAAATGAATATATCTGAAAACAAAAAACAAATCAAACAATAAGAAAAGATTCGTAATTGAGTTAGTAAAAAGAAATAAAAAAAGTCATGATTGATAAAAATAGAAAAAATAATATTTGACTGATTGGATAAAAATATATATGAAATATAATTAAAAAAAAATATAATATAGATAGTTGATTGACTAGATAGAAAAACTAAAAAGACTCTAATTGTTGATTTACAAATAAATGTGAATAAAATAATAGATAAAAAAACACTAGTTTAATTAATAGTTTAAAAAAAATAGTTTTTCCACATAAGTAGTTTGTAGTTTGGGAAAGAAGCATATGGATGTTGCCACTAGCAATCATGATTTCCACGTACTATTTTTTGAGCTGGACATACAACACGATAATACAACAATATATTCGCATAGAATATATGATGATAATATGAATCACACTTACATTTTTATTGGTCACCCTAAACAATTAAACCGAATGTACATGTCGGTAGAGTCGAGTGGGGGATACAACGCGAGTTACGTCAGAACCCTAGGTGTCAGGATTTAATTAATTATACTATAGTAACGGGTCTATGGTTAGATCCAATGTTTTAAAAGCTGGTTGCGCCAAGTGGTTTTAACGAGTTGACTAGTTACCCTATAATAATTCCATAAAAATACAACTATAACACATAAATAGTCAAAACTACGTGCTTCCTTAAAAAAATAATCCAAAAGTTCCTCGATGGCAATAATGAGATCAATTTGATTTGATGTATATTGATCGAAGGTTGATAGTAATTTAATTGGAGGCCACCAAAACTTACATTGGGCTTAAACCGGTACGACGATACATTTCAATATTTATAGCGGTTCAAACTACAAACCGTTCGTCCAATATATTGGGCAAGTGAGCGGAAACCAATATTACTGCCCAAGATAAATCGGTTTTTAAATCATTAGTTAGATCTATGAATACAAGGCTTTGATACAGGCAGTGGCAAAGCTTGGACCCTATTTCGGGGTGGGTTGGGGGGGGGGGGGGTTCCTATGAAGCTTTGCCCATGGGTACATTCGTACAAACACTCGGTGTATGATCAATAGAGAATTATAACATGATTTTTTGTATCATTTTTCTTTTTTGCAATAATAAAGTTCTTATATGTTTATCGATCATGTGTCACAAAGTGGTATTAGAACTGGTGTAATTGAAAACCAAGTTCAAGGTACTCAAAATTGATATCAAGATCTAGCCCCTGCATGGAAGTTTTTCGTTGTAAATAAATCTAGGTCAGATTCTCGAACAAACAAAAACAATGGGTGGTTAATGGGATAACCGAGCCATGGTTACCGATAATTAAGGTGGTTAAGATTAAAGGAAGATCTCTACAAGAAACATGATCAAGTAAACAAGACTTGAGGTAAAGACCCCTTGTAACCCGAGACAGGAATTGGGGGGGGGGGGGGTGATTGTCGGAGTTAATTTTCTGAACCGAATCTACAAGTCACTAGAGTTGAGTGGAATATGACGATAAATTGGGTCAACTCCATAGTTGTTTGGATGTAATTATAGTCTAGCTATTCGTATTATAGTCTAACGCGTCTCAGGTTAGATCTATAATATAAAGTTCTTATTTATTTATCGATCGTGTGCCTTGAATTAACATTTTCCATGTAACCTTTGTCTCTACATCTGAATGACAAACATCATCCAAGACATACCATAGTTGGTGGTTAGAAAACCTTTTAAATCATGAAGACCACCAACATATGATAACACATTCTCAAAGATGCATACAAAATCGTTATGCCTTAGTTCATCAATGCTATGTTTCAGCTTTTTAATCTCAAGCTGAGATTGTTTTATAGTTTCCACTTCTTTACAACATCTTTCGGCTTAGGCCCAACGAAGAAATATGCATCAACGATCAAGGCTTCATTTAATAATGAAGTCTAGGCATTAAAATAATAACAATAAAGTCATAAAGTTTAGGAAAACTTCTGGAACTTCCCCCTTAAACATAACATTTAAAAAAAAAAAGAATATATATATATATATATATATATATATATATATATATATTATATTATATTTTAAATTTGTTGTGTTGACTTGTATAATTAATACGTAGAATACACCTTCTTGGCTTAGCTTTTGGTTCAGGCAATCAGGCATGCTCCCACTGATATATGTTTATAACCTGTTAAATGTCATGTCGCTGTTCTTGCCGGCCGTTGAATTTTTGAACAACTTTGGTGGTCTTTTGGAGCTGCAGGCACTCCTGCTACAAATTTGGTCTATTACCAAAATGGAAATGGAAATTTAAATCGGCTTGCTTTTTGGACCTCGGTCGACGGTCATTTTACTCCCATGTTGGTTTAATTCAACATGTAATGTTTATGGTAATATAAAATCTTCATAGAAAATCATATTAACTATTGTGACACGTTTATTTAGTTTACTAATTTTTTATATACGTACGAGTTGCAACCCTAGTGTACTATCAACCGGTGATGGACGGTAGCAGCAGGGGCGAACAATTAAGAGGCCGGTTGCTGTCTCATCTTCGGGTACACTTTCAATTTAAAGTCCAATCCAAGAGAATATGCAGGTAATCCTAAATCGGATAATAAACATTCCACGAAGGAACCAAAGCCCAACCCGAAGAATAAACATTTAATGAATATTCGAACGAAGACAACTTCATGATGATTATATATATATGGTTATATTAATGCGAGAAAATGATCTTATTATGAAAAAGGCGAGAAATTATTTTAACCAATCAATAATTGATGTAATATCTATGTATCTACATATTGGAACCCAATTTTTGATATATTAAAAAAAATAAATAAATAAATTAAAAAAAAATCAATAATATTCTTATCTACATATATTCTAGTCAAGTAAAATACTTGTAGGCACGTGTCAGTTTATGGTTAATCTTAACAATTTTTCCTTTTACACATTTATATTATATTATATCTATTACATGGTTCCTTTTACACATTTGGATCCCTAGCTTCCGAGACGGTTCGCTTTTTAGAGCGGGCGCAGAAGGTGATTCACAGTGACCCTTAGAGCCCGATGAGCCAAGGATTGATATTCAGTAGAATAGACTTTGCGATTCAAAAGGAGATAGAGGCTCAGCTTGTTGCTCGCTTACCCATTATCCATATGTAGTTTGGTTTGTGTTAATATTAATAGAATTGAAGTTATATCTATACACACTTTTATAAATATATATATTCTTAAAATATATTTCACAACATATATGGTGAAATCCAAAAATCAACAAAAATATGTGTTTGTTAAATATTTTCTTTTCTTTTTTTGTTAACTATTACTAGTTAATTGCATGTTACGACGCGGTGTTGCGACGCGTCTCTGAGCCACCATTTCTCCACCATGATGATGCCGAGGCGGAACCCTAATCACGTCTCTGCTCCCGTTTCTCCACCCATTTCTCTATTGTACCAAACAAAGGAAATGATTGTCAATTCTCCACCCATTTCTATTTCTCTCCAATTCCATTTCTCTCCCATTTCTATTTCCATTTCTTCCCATTCTTTTTCTCTGTACCAAACACCCCCTAATAGTAGATGTTATAAAATTGCATTAGAGATTAGTACACTATCTGATAGTTTTTATCCCTTGATTTAACAAATTATATTTTTAAACCTTAAATGTGACCAAGTGTCGGCTTTACATGTTTTATTTGTCGGTTAAACGATTTTCTTAAACATTGCTTTCGTATTTGTTATAGTTCATCTTTATAATAGCTGGAACTTTTTTCATGATTTGATACATATGTTTTTATCACATTGTCACATGTTTTTATACATATGTTTCGATGTTTGATACCACACCTTTAAAATATGTTTTTTAGGCTTACCAATTCGTGTTTACAAATTTGTGCCGGTACTGCCAATACTAACCCTATCGGTTCGCAGTTGTAACATGCCGGTTTTTTTGGTTCTACATATTGTGAGGGATATTTACCATACATTTTTATTATACAAGCAATCATGCATTCTTTATTATTTTTAGTTATACGAGTTAACACCAATCGAGACGTTTATTGATAGATATTAGAACTTATGTTATACGAGTTGATATGCATGTTTGAACATTTTTGCGTCTATTTATAATTCGGTTAAACAGTCCCGTCGCAACACGCGGGATTCTAATACTTGTATTATTTAAACTAAAAAGAAAGGTCTTCTCTAACCAAAAAGAAAAAAATCACACACACAAAATAAACAACACAAATTAATTTAGATTGTTTTCCATCCACAAAATATCCTACACAAATGCCATCAAACATACATAGTTATATTTTTATAGGTTCTCACACTCAACAAAACAACAATTTTACATTGTTGGTAGAAAATAAAACACTTGTACTTCTATAGTTTTCCATACATAATATGAATATTTTGTAAGAATATTTAGTTTTTTAAATTTTGGTGCATTAGATGTTGTATATAAAGCAATGAGTTTGGTATGATAAAATAAAATGTTGTAAAGTTGTTAAAATGAAAAAAAGGACACAAAGTCCCAAACACAATTTGCGACATGGAATCTGGAAAGCAACTCTCGTCGTCATCACAGGTTCGTTCGTTCATTCATAACCCTAAATTAAATAAATACATCTGATTACACATTCTATAATTAGGTTTTAAGGCGGATTTATAACACACACGAGAGCTGTTTAATTTATGTATGTACACACACCTACAATATACATACATATACATTATTCAATTAAGTAGTGTAATTGTACATATACTTAGCACGCTAGCTAATTTTCCCCTATGCTAATAATACTGCTATTCGAATGGTTTAGGCGGATGATATAGAGATGGGCAACAAGGATAACCCTCTGGTGTTCATGGATTTATCCATTGATGGAACTGCCGCTGGAAGATTGGTAATTGAGGTCTGTGCCATCATGTCTCATGTCGGTTAATCAGTTTTCGATATGTTTGTTTCTTGAATCTGCATTATGATATTTGCAGCTTTTTAAGGACGTGATGCCGGAAGCAGCTAAGAATTTTCGAGCACTCTGCACAGGTGTGTGTGTATTAATAATAACATATTTGCTTTGTTGAATTAATAATAACATATTTGCTTTGTTGAATTAATAATAACATATTTGCTTTGTGATTACATATATGTGTAGGGGAGATGGGAATTGGAAAAACTACTGGAAAACCGTTGAACTACAAAGGAACTGTATTCTACCGTATCATAGAAAAAGCATACGCTGAAGTATGATTTTTTATAGCAATGCTTATCTCAATCAGATATACAGAAATTTATAATTTAAGGCTTTTTTTAATCATACACACTATAAGGATTCTTTTAAACATATAATCAATGAGCCATATGTTTATATAAAATAACTTTTTCATTGTTGCTTGCAGGGAGGTGATATCGAAAACAATGACGGTATGTGTTTTATTATTTAAATTCTGTTTTAAGCACATTTCAGATTTGTAACGAGTGATGGTTTGCTCGCAGGCACCGGTGGAGAAAGCATTAATGGGGGAACTTTTAAAGGTACAATTTTAAAAAGATTTATAGAGTTTTGTTTTATAGCCTATAATTACTATTAGATCAGAAGTTATACCAATTCTATTACTTTATGTGGTTTTGTAGCTGAGAATGATATAAAGCTACGTTCTGAGCGTGGTATGCTATATATGGCAAATAACCCGGAGGAGATTGATTCTAGGTTCCTTATTGTCTTCCAGTATCATTTCTTTATTGACTGGTAGTTTACAAGTCTAACTTATTCACATCATTATAATTCAATAGTGTACTTGATTATAAAATTATATTATTAGCCCTTGTTTAACTAGTCATTGTTATTAACCGTTGTTTAATCGGTTATATTGCAGGAGCTATGTTGCTGTTGGAAAGGTAATACGAGGATTGGAAACACTTGGAAAGATTGAGCAAAAGGCATCAGATACAGGAAAACCTTCTGGGCTGGTTGAAGTTACGGACTGTGGTGAAATTCCTCAAAGCAATATCATAGAGGTTATTGCGTTTTTAGTCCGTTCATTCTCATAAACAGATTATATTGAAGTAGTGTAATCATGTTTAACACGTTGATTATTCATAGTAAAACCCGTACTAAAATGTACCATTTTGACAACTTTTTTAGGCAACAAAGAAAAAAGCTGAAAGGAGAGAGGTATCTTCTGATTCTGTTGAGAGTCCGGATGGGCCAGCGAAAAAACAAGTGAAAAAACAACGTGTTACAACCCCAAAGTCTCATTCGGATTCCAAAAAGGTTATTTAACACCAAACTTTTGTGATCTATTAGACAGACTGAATTCTATAATATTGCTTTTTGTATTATGCATTTCCAAAGTCTTGATAGTCATATCCTTCTTGAGAATTTTTTCATGTGCATAGGTTGCTCTAGTTACTTAACTGAGGTTTGATGTTTCAGGTTTAACAATCGCTGACTTTTGTGAAGTATTGACTTTGGATGCATAAGAAGAGGGGGCGTTGTGTTTATCAACGAAGAATATATGTTTTTTTCCTGGAATATTGAACTCGGTCTTGTAACTTCGTATGATTTAAGACATCTTATGCTGGTAGCGTGACTTCGTATGTTTTTTCTCACTCGTATATGTTCTATGGTGGATTTATGTGTCATTTTCATTTGGAGTTTCAAATGTTTTCAATCCAAGTAAAGCTTTAGCAACTTCTGTCCAAGATTGAAAAGTGTGTGGCCAATTCGAGCCTAGTTCGTGCTCTTAAGCGACCTTTGAATAAAATCCAGCATTATGGAGCTTTATTTTCACTTCACCATATGCTCGAACCACATATATACATTTTTTACTTTTATAGGTTTGGCAAACATTAGTAACATACAAAAAGAATGAAATTTAAAAATTTAAAAGTTAGTTTTTATGCTTAAAAGTGGTTTTCACGATTTTTCAAGTATGTATTATGTGTGTGCGCGCGCGCGCTGATAAGTGATAATGCCAATTGTATGGTTTTGGATATAGAAATGAGAAACAAGGATACCCGTAACCATAAGTACCATCGTAATTACCCGTACCGAAAACCAGTAAAACTGGATATTAGTACCGTACTGAATTTTATGGTACAAGTACTTTCGGTAAGGTATCCGTTTTGGTACCACTTTGTTTTGCTTTGTTTTTTTAATCTCAATTTAACTTGGTATCGATACTGCTATAAGTAACAGGTAGATTCGGTATGGGTATCGACACGCGACTGGTACTAAATGACTAAACTGGTATGGGGTGCCGGTACGGTACGGACATTAAATAAACTATAATGCACTACCGTAACCGTTTGAAGCCTAACCTACTTGTAAATGATACGCACCGATTGAGCGTTGTATAAATAAAACTCTCAATATAATCCAAAATACTTGTATCTGTACCAAATCCCGTAAGTACGGAATACCAAAACTCTACAAATCTTAGTACCAATACCGAATAGACAGGTAACGGGTATTGGGAAAAAATGCCATCCCCGGATAAAGCTGAATGCTCCCCTATGAATGTTCTTAAGAGTAAGTTTACATAATGGGGTGCAGTTACTATACGGTAATGCCTTAACGTACGGTGGGTACGCGAGACGTTCGAAGGCAAAAATCTAAAACGCTCACAAAAACTTAAACGCTCAGCCAAAAACCTAAACGCTCATTAAACGCTAAAAAACGGTCTCCATGAAAAAAAGTGAAAAATTGATCGATTAACCACCAAAACTGTTTTTTTCGGTGAACCAATGACTGATTGGATATGTATTGACGATTCAAAGATGTTTGGATGTGATTTCATGGATCGATTCGTGAAAAAATGGATTCGCGTACGTATTGTACGTTAAGGCATTATTGTATTGGATCTTTTCACTTATATAATGTTTGCTATAAATGAGTTGATATATTATATCTTTGAGAAGAAATTACATCATTTATTTTATTTGAGACTTTTGAACAGATAATGTTCTTCTCACTGACTCTTTGCTGGTGGCAAATGTGGGTGCAAACGAATTGAGGCCGAGTGTCGCATTACTCAAGCTCGACTAGAATATCCTGAAGCTCAAACAATTACCGCATATAAATACATACAAAATTGCAATGATACAAGGTAGACAACAACACACATAACTACAAAAAACACATCAAAGGCCAAGAATGTAATACAGAGCCTGAAAAAAAAATCAGATAACCACAGCTTATATACTAAAAAAATACAAATTTCATATTAAGCGATTTTTAAGAAGAAAGACAAACCAGTTATGATTAAGATGTTGACCATTAGAAGACACCCAATAGAATCCAACAATCCACCTTATAAAGGAAAACATTGTATTCATAGACTCCATATGCTTAGTAATCGATATTTCTCAAATATTTTATAGAATTGATTATGTGTCCAGTGTCTTAGTGTCTTAATCTGATTCACCAAAACATGTTTTGTAGTTATTATAACTCAAGTGAGCTATCATTTAATCCTTATATATATAACGCACAAGCATATGCACGCTCAATACAAAATTAATTTAATGTAGTGAACCACGATTGGATAATCGTATATACACTTACACATGAACTACTTTTTTAATAAGACAAAGAAAAAGAAGTTAACTGTTTACTGATTAGATTAATAATAATTAACTTATTAGTCACAATTTAAACAATAGACACTTTCAAAAAGAAGCGAATTGTTTGGTAATTTATTAAACTGGCTCAGACTAGGCATGTTCAAAACGGTTTGGGACTAGGAACCGGAACCGGTTCCTAACCGGTTCCTATATTCAAAACCCCCTTTTAAACCGGTTCCAGGCTCGAACCGGTTAGGGAACCGAACCGGTTCTCCCATCCTCGGACCCCTAACCTATCTAACCGGTTCTAACCGGTTCCTAACCCGGTTCCTGTACCGTAACCGGTTCCAACCGGTTACAGTGTAAATTTTTTTTTTTTCGTTTTTCGTTTGCGATTTGGATTCTAAACTACGATTCGTATTTGTATAACATGAAAAATAAAAAAAACAATTAACATAAAAATAAACAATTAACTGATGAAGAAAAGACAATTACTGAAGATGTTTGCCACTGAAAACAACTGCTGAATGAACAAATGAAGAATCGAAAATGAATGGGAAAAGGAACAAATGTAATATGATAAGATCATGGTGGATACGCCGCTGGTACATTATATACGTAAATGTCTTTATCATATTTCACGTTTGTAGCCTTTTTCGGGTCATTCGAAAATCTGTGTTATTTTATTTTGCTACTTGTTATTAACATTTTTGTTTTACTAAAACAAATCTATGTATATTTTGCTTCTTTATTCTTAATTAATTTTGGAACGAAATTTCCAAAAGTTGTGAATCATGTGACATTCGTCAATTTCTGAACCCGAAAGCCTGACCTGTTTTGTTTTTCGATATAATAGAAATCATTATTTATTGGAATGATTATTATTGTTATACTTTGTCGACAGTCGTATATTACAATTGTGACATTCCCACATTCCCAAGTTAGTAAAATTTTAAAACCTTTTATTTATAGGTTTGTTTGTTATGGCTTATAGAGATTTATTATAGTTTAAATTTGTAAGCTTTGCAAATTATAAATTTGTATATGGTTGAAAAGAATCATTAAATTATTTTTAGTTAATAAAATTTCAATTAGATTTAAACAAACATCATATTGGAATACCTATTTATACTAGTAGTGGGGTGCTTGGGGGAGCCAAAAACGGCTATTTTTGACCCCAACGATCATAAAACGGGCAAAAAAACGATTTCCAACGGCTATATTCGATCCAACGGCTAGAACCGGTTAGGAACCGGTTCCGGATGGTTCGGTTCCAGAACCGGTTCGGTTCCGGTTCCTACCCACCCCCACTCAGAAATGCAAGAACCGGTCACGGATCATCGGGTTGAATCAGATAGGGTCCGGTTCCTACAAAAAACGGGTAGGAACCGGTTCGAGTCCGGTTCGGTTCCAGGAACCGGTTTCGTTGAACATCTCTAACTCAGACTACACCTCCAGGCTCCTAAACAGTGTGTCACAGATAGAGCATAACACAATTGATATTTTTAAACAATTAAGAGAAACTGAAAACAATCAAACAACACACGAACACTCACGAATAAAATTGAATTGATCGATTAGGGAGTGATCGAGGGAGTTACAAAGTGAAATATGAGCCCTAAGCGTATATCCAACGGCTATATGAGATAACTACGTTTAACAAACTTTCAATCACCAAAAGTAACACATTGCACCCCCGAAGTTCCCAAGATGTTGCAAGCTACAACAAAACCTCATTAAAAACACTTTTTACAAATGATGAATTTGCCCCTTGACTTATTAACTGACCTTAAACCATATTTTGACTTATTAATCGACCAGTAGTTATGATTTGTAAATCAAACACATGTCGTTGCTGCTAAAACAAAACTACACGAGGAAGCATGCAGATTACAATTTAATGTTTGGTTATTTTGTTAGTCTCATATGCAGCATACTCAACTTTACAATAGAAAAGTTTATTCTTTTGTTTTTGATGTGGCTTCAGGGACTCTAGATACATACCAAAACTCTTTGCACACATCACACGGATGAAATAATAACTTTAGGCAGCAAAACCATATTCAAAATCTCCTAAACCATGTTTAGTAGAAGTAATTATCTAAGTTTCATCATTTAATATCCCAATATCCCTTGCAGAAAACACATCCAAACACCCCTTACAACCTATCATACTTCATACTTTCACACATCGTTGTCAAAATCCTGACTAGGCGCCGATTAACCCACGATTAATCGCTAATAGCTGTTTATATATTGATCATACTATTGATGTGTAACTCTTCACAATAACAATATCCTAGTCACCACCCATGGACAACCACAATAAATTCTCGTGTTCGTTTATTTACTGCCGAGTGTGTGTGTAATTCCTAACAATTATTCCATAATCACTAACAAAAGCCACATCCAAAAATTGATCATACTTTCACATCACTGCATATGCAACATATAAGTGTAATACCTGGTATCATCGGAACCAGTTCCGGGTACATGTTCTTCCAAAAATAACCCCCCACCCCCCCGACTTGCGCACCTCTACCTTTAGCTAGCCCAAACTCTCACTTAATTCAGCCCAGGCCCTCTTATTAATAGTATGTTACCCTAGACATTCCTTTGAAATGTGTGAATCAACATTGACGTGCACTTATTTTGATCGTTTACCAGCAACTGCTTTCAATTAGCCTCTGCTGGAACATGCTATTTTACAGACAGACAAACATAAAGACCTTGACAATAACTTGTATGCCTATAAATAAATATTCAATATATTAACCGTCACACCGAAAGTTTGTTTATCTAATAAACGAGTGTGAACAAAAAACATTGTTCATTTAGTTAAACATACAAACATGAACACTTGTCTCGCTCGTTCATTATGTTCGTGAACGTCCGTTTTTTTAATTCAGCCCAGGCCCTCTTATTAACAGTATGTTACCCTAGACATTCCTTTGAAATGTAGAATTACCGTTTTTTTAATCTACATGTGGTTTGTAATTATAAGCATACAGGCCACAGAGCACAGAATACAACCAATAATGCATGATGCAGAGACTAATTCCGGCCTACAAGTTACAATGCATGGAGTACAACAAATAACGCATGTGGCACAAACAATGATGCCATGAAGGAATTCCTATAACATGCAGATTAACATCTCCAAATAACAAGGCAAAAAGATGCTTATAAATTATATAAACTATAAATTTTACATAATGTTTTCACTGCCTCTTTGGGTAATGTTTTCTAATATGTTGAACTTGCAGAGAGTTCAGATCCGTCATCATATGTGCAAAGACAAATGCAGCAATCATGTCAACAAACTATTATTAATACAACAATAAAAAACTTATTTTTTGTTATCTTGTATAAGTTCTATCTCATAACATGCTACAATACATGAAGCAAACAATAGGTTCAAAACCGCACTGTAGAACAAAAATTAACTGAAATGTTTAAAAATAAAAACAACTTACAGCATCTTCCTCGGATAAAGCACGTTCAACGGGTGCATCAGTATCACATTCTACCATTATTCCACCGTAACGTCTTTGGATCTCCCCGTTTTCCTTCTCAAAATCATCTATTCTCTTAAGATTGTATTTAGGCAGTCGGTCAATGTCATCCTTTGTCGCACCTTCCTGTTTCAATAACAAATGCTGACATTTGGAATCTTAATGTTAACCATCTTTCAAGGTAACAAACAATTACTGTATACAAAATTGCAATGATACCTAACATCAGCAAACAGCAATTTTAACAACACAAGCAACGGCAACACAGATAACCACAAAAAGCACATCAAATGCCAAGAACGTAATCCAGCGGCTGAAAAAAAAATCAGACAACACCTTATATACAGAAATACATATTTTATGTTAAGCGGTTTATATGAAGAAGAAAGACAATCAAACAACTAAGAGGAACTGAAAACAATCAAACAACACACGAACACTCGAAAATAAAATTGAATCGATCGATTAGTGAATCGATCGAGAGAGTTACAAAGTGAAATCTGAGTCCTAATCATATAGCCAACGACTATATGAGCAACTAAGTTTCCAAGATGTTGCAAGCTACATCAAAACCTCACTAAAAACACTTTATGGTAAATGATGAATTTACCTCTCGACTTATTAACTGACCTTAAGCCATCTTTGACTTATAAATCGACCATATTGAACTGTAACTATGACTAGAGCAGAGCATTCATGTACAACAGAGATTCTTATTGGTCTTTTCACTTTTGAAGAACAGTTAATGACAATAATAAAGCCGTTATCCAAACTAATCCCATAAATAATTAGTTGTGATTTGTAAATTGAACAAATGCCGTTGCTGGTAGAAAAAAACTATATGAGGAAGTATGCAGCTTACAATTTAATGTTTGGTTGCTTTGCTAGTCTCATATATAGCATACTTAACTATATAAATATAGAAAAGTTCATTCTTTTTGTTGTCAATGTGGCTTTGGGACACTAAATACATACCAAAACACTTTGCACAAATCACACAAATGAATTACAACTTTAGGCAGCAAAACCATATTCAAAATCTCCTAAACCATGTTTAGTAGAGGTAATTATCTAAGTTTCATCATTTTATATCCCATAATCACTTCCAAAAAAAACAAACACCCCTAGTTATCTATCATACTTCTACATCAATACATATGCAACATATTGTTAGGTTTATGGTTGTTGGACTTAATGAAGATCCAAATTGAAGATAAGGGAGGCTTCGGGGACTGTATATAGTTATATGCGTACCAGAACTCTTTGCCAATGTTGTAAAAATCGCGATTAGTCACCGATTAATCGGTGAATAATCGCTAATCAGTATGCTACCGATTCGATCTCGCCTAATTAAACCAACAAATCGGTAATCAGTCAAAGCCGGTCCAAAATATTCAAAATAAGTCAAATTTCTAACAAAATTAGTCAAAAATCAATCAAGTTTCGGTCAAAACCAGTCAAAAATTGGTCGAATATTTAAAGTATTTGGAAAAATAGAATTGTTAATACAAACCAACTAATAAATTTGAAAAACTATATATAAAACTTCGAAAAATTACATACAGCATTCCAATCCGATTAACCAGTCCGGTACCCCCACCGCCCGACTAGTACCTAAAGAGTTCTACAACATAACCACATTCAAACAAATGAAGTTACAACTTTAAGCAGCAGAACCATATTCGAACAATCTCCTAAACCATGTTTAGTAGAGCTTCATCTGATATCCCATTATCAGTTGCAGAAAACACATCCAAATACCCCTCATGTTGGAAAACTGGATCTAGCAACATGAGGATGCAACATTTTTTGTACTAACTCACCACAACTCTTTCAATATTATTAACCTAAACGAAAACTTGAACCAAGAAATTACACTGCCCTGTCAATCTATTTATACTAGACTCAAAACCCTACGCAGTCGATATCGCCAATGTATATTGGTGCAAAATATCTGTCCAGATATTATAGGCGATATTGACCAATATATCACCAATATTTCCAATCAATTTTTAGTGTTCAATGTGAGTATTATATATCTTAAAAGTGTTAATTTGTTAATGATAAGATAGTATACTGAATTGTCAGTGTTTAATTGTCATATATATAAATTATGCATGATATTAAAATTAGCGATATCCCACCGCAAGAACCGATATCTTAATATCGGTCCTTGACCGATATCCGATATTTTTCCACATAAACTGCACAGCTCAAAACCTAAACCAACCAGGACTCAAGACACTTTTAAATGTATCATGATGAACAAAATAATTTAAGCAACTAAATAAACTAAAATAAGCGACTCAAAACTCAAACCCAAATACTTCTCATACTTCATACTTTCACATCATTGCATATGCACCATATAAGTGTAACTATGTATGTTAAATACCTAGTGTCATCATCATTCTGCGACCTATTTAACCCCAAAATCTGATTGAAGACAAAGGAGGTTTCGGGGACTATATATACATACCAGAACTCTTTTGTCAATGTTGTAAAATCGCACTTAGTCACCGATTAATCGGCAAATAATCGCTAACCGGTATGCTACTGATTCAGTTTCACCTAACCAGACCAACAAATCAGTAGTCGGTCAATGCCGATCCAAATTGTTCAAAATAACTCAAAATTTCGATCAAAATCTGTCAAAATCAATCAAATACCGATCAAACCTTTGAAGTGTTTGAAAAATTACAGTAATTAATCCAATCCAATTAACAAATTTTTAAAAAATTATAAATAAACTTTTGAAAAATAACATATAACATTCCAATCCGATTAACTGCTAGTTGGTACCCTACCGCCCGGCTACTGCCTCGCGAGTTCTACAACACTACTCTTAGCACCAGTGAAATTACAGTTTTAAGCAACAGAACCATATTCAAACAATCTCCTAAAACCATGTTTAATTATCTAAGTTTGAATACAGATTCATGTTCGAATATTGTCAACTCATTTTGTATTTATAAAATTATAGAAGACAGTTTATATTAATAAAACTCTAACTAGATGTTCGAGAATTTATATTTATAGCAATTTATAACTTATACAATTATGGAATTCATATTTATAGCAATAATGTTTTTTTTAATTCATATTTATACCAGACGGGTATAAACCTAGTTGGTGATTCAAGTATGCATTCAACCTTAGATTACCCAATATGGGATTTGTAAAGAAACTGAAACACTATCAAGCACATACATACACATACATGCATATATATATATACACACACCTTTAATAATTATCCTTACTCTATTGTTTTATTTGACAGAAGAAACTCTAATCAAAATAACTAACATCAGCAACATTACAACTACTTAAATTTAGCTGTTTTATTCACTAGGTAGTAAAACCTCTTCTACAAAATAGTTTTTTTAAGTTAGTAACATATCAGCCTTTTCACCTCAGTCTATCTAAAACATAAAACAGTAGCATAATCCTATCTATCTATCTATTTATCTATCTACCTATAAATAGTATCATTTTGAACTCAGCCTAACAATCACCAATGTCCTTGATTGAATAAGATATAAATTTCTTTCAAAGAGACCGTGGTTAATGGTTTAAAAGAAAATTAATCCTCCATTGATAGCATGGAGTAATGTAACAAAGGCAAAACATCATTCAAGTTTGGGGTTAGAGTAACCTTTTTAAAACACCGAATCAGAGTTTGGGGTTAATTCACGTTGTCTTTTCGCTTGCCCATCACAACCCTCATTAGGCGTAGCTCTCTTCCCGGTTATTTTCTTTCCGCCTAATAACGAATGTGTTAAACATGATTACAGAATCAATTTAGGAGGTTTTACGGACTAAAAACGCAATACCTTGTAAAACTTCACCACAGTCTGTAATCATTACCGGCCGAGTAGGTTGTCCTCTAGGTGTTCCCAACGGCTCAATCTGGTCAAGAGTGTCCATTCCTTGTACTACACATCCAACAAGAGCATATCTGCAGCAATATAGCCGGTTAGACAACGGTTGATTTTGAAAGAAAGATATTGGCTTGAAATGCAGCACCCCTTTAATGATGATGATGTGAATCAATCAGAGTTTGTAAACTAATATATACCTGCGAACAAAGGAGAGTTGTTGACTGAAGACAATGATGAATGTAGATCCATTTTTGGCATGGCTGTGTGCCATGTATAGCATACCGCGGTTAGGAGGCAAGGATTGATATCTTTCAGCTACAAAACAGCAGGAAGTAACACTTTATTTGGATTATTATTATAATAGGTTATGTAACAAAACTCTATTATAGTTTGTACCTCTGAAAAATCCTCCATAAATGCTTTCCCCGCCGCTGCCTGCAAGCAAAGCAAAGCGTCACTCTTTACAAATCTGGAGAACAAGGTTTAAATAAAAAAAAATAAAATGCATACCATCGTTGTTCTGAAAATCACCTCCCTGCAAGCAAGCAAAGAAGAAAAAGTTACTTTGGGCTGGCTTAAATTGCTAGTGTGTGTGTGTGTATACATATTAAATGGATACAAGGAAGCATACTTCAGCGTAGATGCCGCCATGGATACCGTAGATTTGACTTCCTTTGTAGTGCAGCGGTTTTCCAGTAGTTTTTCCAGTTCCCATCTCCCCTGCACATATAATAATTTAAACTGTAATCACAAAGCAAATGTGTTATGTTATTATTATTATTATTATTATTATTATTAATACCTGTGCACAGTGCTCGGAAATTCTCAGCTGCTTTAAGCCTTTGGTCCTTATAAAGCTGCAGATTGAATTCATAATGGAGATTCAAGAAACAAACAAACAAACAAAGATATCTAAAACTGAGATGATGATGTTCGAGAATAATAATAACCTCCGACCCGACGGACCTTGTAAAGCAGTTAACTTTTTTTTTACACAATCCAGCTAGTTGTTGTGTATCACTTCACATTGTAAAGCAACTTTCAAAACACCTTCACTGTCATTAACGTATACAAGAAAGGAAAAAAGACTTCACCCCAATGACACAATGCCAGTTATGAGTTGCTTTCAAACTTTAACCATAAACACAGACTTAATTTACTTGGA
This sequence comes from Bidens hawaiensis, assembly GCF_021521415.1. Lineage (NCBI taxonomy): Eukaryota > Viridiplantae > Streptophyta > Magnoliopsida > Asterales > Asteraceae > Bidens > Bidens hawaiensis. The sequence continues at coordinate 547,309 of NW_027492189.1, forward strand.
TTACTTCACCAACTCCCTTTATATCATCTTCTCTTATATTCCTTACTTCATATTTTCACACGAACCAAAACCATCTTCAACTCATTACTTTTTTTTTTAACTTCAAGATATGTATTAATTGTACTTTAGGATCATTTGACTTAAAATTTTATAGTTTATGTGGAGAATTAAGTAAAGCTGATTTGTGTATTTGGTTTCACATATTTGATTGTATGTGTGGCTAATTGTTAAAGAAACGTTTTGTGTAACCATGGTTCTAGTTCTAAAGAGTAAAGAATTTTTGTAATACCCGTAAATTTTAGTTTTTCAAAATATGATATATTAATGTTTATATAATAATAATAATAAAATAATGGAACAAACTTATAAAAGATAAAGCAGGAGGTTTAAAATCAATTTAATATATTATCTCATATGTTCATTTGAATTTCCAAAATCTCAGCTCGTCATCTACGCAATTCAACTTTGCCAATTATTTTGGAAAAAACTCCGAAGCCTCCGGACCACTCATTATAAAATCCAAATCCCTTGAACCCTAGGAGAACTCCTCACAACCATATTATCTGCTCACTCTCCTCGCCTATATCTCCGTGTGATCCGGCACTGCTCCTGCTGCAAGTGGCCGCCGGCGACTCCACTACCGACGAACCATCACGAGCCGATAGTACACCACCATCATAAAATCAGCCTCGTCATCCGCTGTCGCCGCAAACTGCCACTGTCACCGCCGCAAATTGGACGCTACCAGGCCGCTATGAGTCGAAAGCCTCACCGTTGTCTAACAACACAACATCCGTTATCCAACTGCCGCTGTCCGCCGTAAGAGGTTGTGTGTTACCGCTGTTTCTGTTTCACCTCTCTGATTCGTTCCTGCTCGTCCATTGAGGCTCTCAACTTGTTGAGGTTATCTTAATCATCTTTGCTTTCCTAGGCCAAGGTACGGATTCTGTTTTTGTTTCCTTTTAGTATTATTTATACTCCGTTACTTTGTTGTACGGATTCTGTTTTTGTTTCCTTTTAGTATTATTTATACTCCGTTACTTTGTTGTACGGATTCTGTTTTTGTTTCCTTTTAGTATTATTTATACTCCGTTACTTTGTTGTACGGATTCTGTTTTTGTTTCCTTTTAGTATTATTTATACTCCGTTACTTTGTTGTACGGATTCTGGTTTCTGTCACTCATAGTATTATTAATATTCTGTTACTTCATAGTACGGTTTCTGGTTTCTGTCACTCATAGTATAAATTATATTCCGTTACTTCATTACGGTTTCTGTTTTCGGTTACTTATAGTATTGAATCTATTCCGTTACTTTGTAGTACGGATTCTGTTTCTTGTTACTTCGTAGTACGGTTTCTGTTTTTGTTACTCTTAGTATTAATTATAGTCTGTTACTTTGTTGTACGGTTTCTGGTTTCCTTCACTCATAGTTTAATTATATTCCGTTACTTTGTAGTACGGATTCTGGTTTCTGTCACTCATAGTATAAATTTTATTTTGTTACTTTGTAGTACGGTTTCTGTTTTTGTTCACTTTTAGTATTGACTCTATTCCGTTACTTTGTAGTACGGATTTCGTTACGCGTCGGTTATATTTTGAGTTCAGTTATTTTATATAATATGTTTTAGTTATACGACTTTAGTTCAGTACTCTGTTACCCGAGCATTTCTGACTTGTCGTTGGGGCGTCAACGACATGGCACTTATCGTGACAGTGCGTAATCAAAGTTCACGGCGTCTCTGAAAGTACTCATGTAGTACCTTGGCCACTTAGAGGCGTATAGATCGATCTTAGCTCCGACTCCTGACTCCTGACATGGCACTTATCGTGACAGTGCGTAATCAAAGTTCACGGCGTCTCTGAAAGTACTCATGTAGTACCTTGGCCACTTAGAGGCGTATAGATCGATCTTAGCTCCGACTCCTGACTCCTGACTTCTGTTTGAGATGGAACAATGTGTGCACGCCACCCACACCGTCTCCTTGGTGCATGGACTAGCTAGCTGTGTACCCCTCTGTTTAGGCTCTGGGTGCTTCCGTATTACACGACCTATTTATTTTAACATCATCGTCGTGTATTTTAGTAATTATATTTTGTTTCGCTATATTTCTGGTCCGTTTTGATATGTGTATATGTATTTGATTAAATTTGAGTATATTCAGATTATGTCCCGATCGTGTATCGGATTATGTTTCGCATTTAATTATAGTTCAGTTAAATGTTACACGTTATATGTTACACGTCACACATTATATGTTACAAGTTATATGTTTCTGCCCTGGGTGTTTTTGTTATAGTTCTGATATATTTCCGCATGCGTTTGACCATGTTCTGGCCAAGTGTCGGATCATACATCCGAATTTTGTTAAGTATATGTTTCGGTAAAAAGGGTTGGTTTCGAGTTTGAATTGAAGTTCGTATATTTATTCTCTTACGTCTGTCCTTACCTATACTATTGTTCTTTCCGTTACTGGGCAATTTTTGGCTCAGCCGTGTTTTCTTGTTTTGTTTTTCTTATTTTGTTTTCAGGTAATCCGGGATTCGGGGAATTTAGTGACGAGAGATAAAAAAAATGAAGTTCAAGCTTCTAAAAGTTAATTCATTTTGTTTAATAATATGACGTAAGTTGCATTAATTTTTGTTGTATTTTGGATTGTGGCGTTGATTTGATATCTGTAATAGTAACACGTTAGCCTGTTCCGGGTTGGGGTGTTACAATTTTTCTAAAAAGAATTCGGTACATGTAGGGAGTGTTAAATAATGTTTAGGCAATTTTACTTAAAACTTTATTAATAGTTTTTGTTGAGAATTAAGTGAAGTAAGCTGTGTTTGATGGGTGTATTTGGTTTACTTGTTTAACTTCACTAGCAAAAAAAAACACGTGCGGGATTTGAACACGACTTGCATCATGACAATTAGTATATCTACAAAACGCAAAACCCGACTACAATAATTCCATATCAACTTTCATGTAGAAAAATACATACCGCCTATCATCATAAAACACTTTTTTCAAATCTAAACCACACAGCTAATCAACCTCTTTTTTCAAGCTGATCACATACGTCTCTCGTGCAAAAATAAATAGATAAAAATTACATGTATATTGACTTCCACAAGATTTTGTATTCCCTCCAAGTGATAAAACACTTTAAAGTGGTTAAATCCTATTGTTTCATTCATTGAACTTCAAGCAGCAAACCTGATGATCACAACAGATCTTCTCTTCTGAATATTGAAACCACACCCACCAAATTAATAAAAAAAAAATCAGCTTCTTACAACAACTAAGCAAATTACCAGCTACACTGTCATTCTTGCACTTAAATCCTGATGATCATGATCTACGCACTTAAATCCTCTTAGTGATCAAGGGTCTTCGTATAATGTGGATGATTTCTCAGTGTTGAAACTTGAAAGAGAATTATTCCTTTTTGTGTTTTGAAACAATAGGTATAGGGTGAGCTTCTGTGTTAAAGACAAACTCTGTCAACGGGATAACATTGCTGTCACTAAATAATAAATATAAATACTTTGAGGGTTTCACCCAAGAAAAACGTCTCCATTTTGTCTCTTCTTCTGGGAGGAAGTATGGTGACGTCGTCCAAAGAACCTTTGTGTACTTCTCAAACGCCTTAAAGATAGACCAGCCCCATTCACGATATCTATATTATAGATTCATAAAAAATATATTACCAAAAACAGTAAAGAAAAATATAATGATTCTATGATGAAAAGTGTTGGAATTTGGAATAATACTTTGAATCTTCTGTAATACGGTACAGAATGAACAATGATTCCACGGTTTCAGGACGCAAAAGATTGTGTCTATCGGCACGTTTGATAACAATGTCGTGTATATACTCTGAAGTCTTGTTTCCTCCATCAAGATGTTCCTCAGAGTATCCCTGATTAAAGTATAATTGATTAAAGAAATATCTTACTATATAAAAACAACAGAATAAAGATATATAATAACTAACCTCCGAATTGAAATAGGCAATCTCAGGAGCCAACCCGGTAGATGTGACAGCATACATCTCAAAACAAGTTTTAGCAAGATCTTCTGCCAGCTTTAGGTTTTCAAGATCTTCAAAAGTCAGCAAATTCTCTTCCTTTGCTTTTGCCTTGGTTTTGCCTTTCGTGGCTCCTAGTGCAAGTGTTCCAGGCAAGAAACAGACCTGAACAAGTGAAATTATATCATGTGTTCAAATAACTTCAACAAAACCAACATTTTAGAACCAGAGGACAATATTTGACTTACCAGGTGATCCATTTTGGGACTAAAGTCACCATCAATCCCAGAAGGCAACTCGCCAACAAAAACCAGCCCATTTGGATTTGATTTTTTGACCAGAAGATGCTTAACACCCTTCATTGCTTCCACATACATGTCATGCCAATATGTCCAGTTACTATCCCTCTGCTGAAGCCAGACTTTGATAAGGTATTCGTCATAACTATCACCACGAGAGCCTAATCTAATATTATCTCCAGAAAATTCACTAGACGAAGGGCTGGCATATAAGAAAGAAACAACAGCCAGTATTACAGTCATGGTGCAATTAACTTGATTAAGAAAATATACTTCAATACCTGGTGCATGATAAAACCACACATGCTGCACCCGATGGACTTAGTAGCACTTCAGAAGTTTCTACTGTAAAGCTTGAGTTTAATTATCTTAGTTTTGTTACTGGTGATCCGAAGTATAGTAAAGAAGCAATGAAGGTTTTGGAACATATGAAGACGATCAGCCAAGTTTTTAGCATTTTCTAGATACACAGATGGTGCGGGCCCCTTGTATGCAGGATTTGCATTAGTCAAATGCAGCTAAAACAGTTTATTATATGATCATGATTATTCATAATCACATAATAACTTTATGCATTATTATGTAGAAAATAGTCGAATGATGATGAGAACTTAAAGACATAATCCAACCATCCAATCTGTTGACTACCCAAATCACAAACAATAATATTGTCTCGAAGAACAAGGTCTGCATCACGAAATAAAACACAAAATAATAATAATAATGGTCAAGAAAATAAAATGAAACTTAACTTATACATCAACTTAAAATTATGAACGTATTATTTATTTTCCGAATAGTTTTAATGTAGATTTTTTAGCTATACAAAGAAATAAAACTGATATTAACAATGGCAGTTTGTATAAATACCTGCTGATACGCACAAAAGCAATTAGAGATCTATTGGACTCTTGTTTGATGTTTATCCCTGAGACTGAGAATATATAATTAGTGGTCAGACAAACATTTAACATGGCAGAAAAACTTATTAAAACAATGCCATAGTAGTTTCGAGTTTCGGCCCGTTTAGATTAATACTCACAGTAGATTGTCAATAGTGTCATCCAAGTGCTCTTCCTATTTACTAAGCCAACTCTTTGTAAGCCTGAAAGAAGCATTAAGGATTAAAACAAATATTATGAAAAGAATAAAATCATGAAGATAGTAAGAAACAAACATAAAAAGAGTATAAACACATCGCAACCAACTGTACATGCCAATATAAGAGTGTTCCACATTTACCCCTACTCAAGGTCCAGATGAGTGTGTCCAAGAATGAGTTGCACGTGTTTTCGCATAACAAAACCAATTATTATGCTGATTTTGTGTAGAATTTCTATGTGTGAATCAACATTGACGTGCACTTATTTTGATCGTTTACCAGCAACTGCTTTCAATTAGCCTCTGCTGGAACATGCTATTTTACAGACAGACAAACATAAAGACCTTGACAATAACTTGTATGCCTATAAATAAATATTCAATATATTAACCGTCACACTGAAAGTTTGTTTATCTAATAAAAGAGTGTGAACAAAAAACATTGTTCATTTAGTTAAACATACAAACATGAACACTTGTCTCGCTCGTTCATTATGTTCGTGAACGTCCGTTTTTTTAATTCAGCCCAGGCCCTCTTATTAACAGTATGTTACCCTAGACATTCCTTTGAAATGTAGAATTACCGTTTTTTTAATCTACATGTGGTTTGTAATTATAAGCATACAGGCTACAGAGCACAGAATACAACCAATAATGCATGATGCAGAGACTAATTACGGCCTACAAGTTACAATGCATGGAGTACAACTAATAACGCATGTAACATTGATGCATTTGGCCGGCGAGCTTGATGATTATGATCCTGAGTTTTGTTGACAGTTGTCTGTAAAACTGTAGTTAAGATTCTGGAAATTGAGTGTGTATTGTTTGATGTATGTTAGCCATTTGATTCTGGAAATTGAATTGATGATTATGAGCAGTTACTTAAGCACAGTGATGTTGATGTTTGTTGAAATTAGGTCAGTAGGTGTTATTGATAAACAGTGATGCATTTGATTTGATTCCCAGAATTGATGATTATGAGGAATTAAGCTTAATTTTGTTAGTGTTTGCGTGTGGAAGTGTAGATGAGTTTCGATTGCAATGAATGATTAGTGTTACAAATGACACGAGATGCAGTTCATTATAAGGTCATTGATGTATACCTCAAAGTTATCGACCGTCTATTGCTCGTTGTCTGCCCTTCGCATTTTGAGCTCTTGAGCTCTTCTCAGGTCGATTTATATCTCGTTACTTATTATTATGAGTGTGTATTGTTTGATGTATGTTAGCCATTTGATTCTGGAAATTGACTTGATGATTATGAGCAGTTACTTAAGCACAGTGATGTTGATGTTTGTTGAAATTAGGTCAGTAGGTGTTATTAATAAGCAGTGATGCATTTGATTTGATTCTCAGAATTGATGATTATGAGGAATTAAGCTTAATTTTGTTAGTGTTTGTGTGTCAAAGTGTGGTTTAATTTCTATTGAAAGCGTTAGGAATGATTAGTGTTACAAATAACAAGAGATGCAGTTCATTATTAGGTCATGATTGTTAGTTTGTTACAATTGTTTTTAGTAATTATGATGCATTTGGTTCATGAGCTTGGTGGTTATGATCCTGAGTTTTGTTGACCGGTGTTTGCAAACTGTAGTTAGAATAAAGTATTATAAGCACTGAAAATGATGCAACACATCATCAGGTCTTGATTGCTAGTTGTTTCAGTTGGCATTAAAAAGTACATTGATATATATTATGATCGACAGCTGTCTGTAAAACTGTAGTTAAGGATCCGGTATGAGCTTTAGAATAAAGTATTATAAACACAGAAAATGATGCAGTAAATCATCAAGCCAAGTTTTATAATAATGCAATACATGATAAAATTATGAACTAAAATGATGATGCGATACACTATCTAAATTATGCAATACAAACAGCTAAATATTGTATGCATGAATCATAAACTTAAAAATGTTATTTGGTAAATTGTGAATGGAAGGAGTGTATAGCTGAAGGCAAATATTTTGTACTTTGATGTTAATCTCAGTAGGGTATTCACATATATGTATGATCATCTGTGCATATGAATTATTAATTCATATTGTTAGACTGAAGCTGTTACTTGTTAATGAGTGTTACTGATGTTCATGCGTGCGTTTGAGTTGGTTTAAGTGCAATATATGTTTGTGTGGGGTTAAAATGAAATTCGTATCATCAATGCTGACCTTTTTTTGGCATAACATTTTGGTGCAGCATAGGGTACGATTAGGGAAGTACAAGAGAGATCCGGATTCAATAGCAAGAGAGGGAGAGAATTTGCAGGCGATCTGGAGCCCTGATACCTGCTGTTATTGTAAGTATGAATTGGCAAACCTTTGCACTGTTTGATTTTGATTCAAGTGTAGAGTAATGTAAGTTTTATATGGTTGCCTTTGCTTGCAGACATCTTCATTCTTTCTTCACATTTTTAAAGTCCAATTTTTTGAGAGAAAAATACACATAGGAGGAAGGCAACCATCGAATCTGTCTCTTGCAACTATTTCTCTACTTATGAGTGAGGAGGTTCCTTTTTCAGGCAAGAATTTAGCAGTGTATGTACCATCTCTACTTCTTAAGCGCTTTTTATTATAGTTTTGGTTTTTAGTTTTTATGTTATATTTAAGTACTTAGCACATTGATTGGGTATTTGTGGTATCATGAATTAACATGGTATTAAAACACATCATTTGATTTTAATTACATAAGATGGCAAACTGGGAGTAGGGTTGTCCCCGTACAAGATTTTGATTAGAAATTTAAGGTATAGTGTGGGTTACAACACGAAGGCCACCCATGCATTCGATTTTTTTTTCATTATGGCATCCCATCTATTAGAAGTTTAGAACAATCATATAGGCCACCCAAGCATTTGTTTGTCTCCCCGTACAAGATTTTGATTAGAAATTTAAGGGATAGTGTGGGTTACAACACGAAGGCCACCCATGCATTCGATTTTTTCCATTAAGGCATTCCATCTATTAGAAGTTTAGAACATCATATAGGCCACCCAAGCATCTGTTTTGTGTCATTTATGCCAATTTCGACCAAAAACAATAAAAAAATATGACGAAAATGCTGGTGAGGTTTTTGAAAAGACAACAACTTTACATACAGTTCGTCTAAAACTTATCAAAGATAGCTATGAATCATAAAAAAACTGATGGTTGCATTCGTCATTCATGCATGTCTTTGGTTGAAATTGGTTTAGATTACTGAGGATACACACTTGGGTAAGCTTATAGGTCCTATATGACAGTTTTAATACATGGATTGCCTTAATGAAAAAAATTGAATACTTGGGTAGCCGCCACATCAATTATCTGAATAACTTATGTTCTGAAACGAGGGCACACCACTTTTTTAGTTGTCATCATGTTTTTCAGTTTTGCTTCAGTTCCACAACTTTATGAGCCTTCAAATATTTCCCGGAGTATGTGTTCAACTTTTTATCCGTTTTGGTGAACCCACACACCCTGAAAATTTGAAGCGAGGGCATTGTTAGTAATAAAAGTTATCATCATATATTAATCTTTAATTATATTCTTTGTGGCCACTAATGAATTTCAAGTTAAAGCTGTACTTAACTCTGAAAGTAGTCAGAACTAGAAAAGATAATCTATATAATGTGTCTTCACATCTCTCGGTCACTGTAACTTTTGATTCTTCTCTTACCTTTGTGACAGGAGCAATATCATATGTGACAACAAAAACTTGCTGATTGAACTTTCTGATGAAACTTTGTATAACATGTCGTGGAAGGGTGAGGTAATGCAAGTCAAATATATCGTTTACTGTTGCACAGTTTTATGGATCAGTTAGTTATAACTTATATTTCTGATTTACTGTTGCACGCCACAGTTTTATGGATCGTTGGATCTGGACTTCAAGTTAAATAATGAAAATGGCCATGCAAAGTTATCTAATGGTGTAGCTTCTGGAGGGACTCAAGGTGTAATATCATCCAGTAATTCTTCGTCTAGAAAGCCAGCAATCACTTATTTGGACTTTTGTTTGCCACTGAGGCTGTTATTTGTTCTATTCTCTGATGGACAATTGCTGTTATGTTCTGTAAGTAAAAGAGGATTAAAGCAACCAGATTATATAAAACCTGAATATTGGTTAGGATCTGATGATGCAGTATGCGCTTCAGTATCACCAGACCAACAGATCCTTGCTGTTGGCACTAGGAGAGGTATCGTAGAGAAATTAATGAACCCGTAGCACTTATTCGGTCTGTATCATCACATGACTGGGGGTAAGTTTTGATTTCTCAACGATTTGAGATATTTAAATCCCAACCGGGTCAAATAACTCATATTTTCTACTCATTTGTTTCTGTAGATATTCAATGGAGGATACTGGTGCAGTTAGTTCTATTGCATGGACACCCGATAGCTCTGCTTTTGCAGTTGGGTGGAAATTAAGAGGACTTACTGTTTGGTCTATATCTGGTTGTCGATTAATGTCTACGATACGTCAGATTGGTTTAAACTCTTCAACTTCTTCAGCGGTGAAGCAAAACCAAGATGGAAATTATGAACCGTTGATGAGTGGCACTTCATTTATGCAGTGGGATGAATACGGTTATAGACTTTATGCAATTGAAGCAGGTTCTTCAGAAAGAATACTTGCATTTTCTTTTGGAAAATGTTGCCTTAAGTCTTAACAGAGGGGTTTCTTGCAAAAGTCATGTCCGTCAAATTATCCATGGTGAATACGGTTATAGACTAAATATTTACTACGTTAGAGAAAGAGATCGATCATAATTATATCCTCCCTCATACACTCAGCAAATAACAGTTTGATATGCAATTAATGTCGCATGAACCATATATGATTTCATTTTTATTTTGAAAACAAAAGTTCGCAAGAAGTTATAATATTATAATTAACTATATATCCTACCATGCATGATTATGTGATATCATATTAAATAAAGACCTCAATCACATGATCCAATCCCATTCGAGATCTTGAAAAAACTGATTCAATCCATGGCCGATCGATGCTTGCATCACGATTGAAACTTGTTGTTCGTTCACTAATAACATCTACACCAATACCATTAAAGATCAGATGCTTTAAAAGCTCCGATAATGTAATTACGGTTGCATCACGATTGAAACTTGTTGTGCAGTCTGAGGATACAGATGAACTGAAATTAACGCATCTTAACCTTCCAGTTATGTGTAATATCAATCATAGTTAGCAACATTGGTGGGTCAGGTCACGGGTTAAAACCGGTTCCTGTCACAAGTAATCTTTTGTACAGGTCAAAACTGTTTTAAGTTGGGATGGATTGACCAGAAACACTTTATTGTCATTTTAAAAAAAAAAAATTAATCAATAGGTATCTAGTTGGTATATCAAATATGGTTACAGGGTTTTTTTTATCATAATTTATTTTTTTTAATAAAAAGATTTTTAGGAGGTTTTATGAATGTAAAAAGATAAATAAAGATTTGAGTGGCTTTAGATTTGACCCATCACTCATTACACTTTTATTTTACCGGTTTACCTGTTGGAAATAGAAGAAAACTTGAATTGACCCATCCATAAGTAAATGGGTCGAAATCGCTGGTGAGTTATTTAAGATCTTCTCTTTATATTGTTGTACATTAGTTCTCATGATTATTATGTGCAGGTTTCCTATATCTCCCAAAATTGGCCTGTTCTTCATGTGGCGGCTAGTGAGTTGCTGTTCTACCCAAGATATCATCTTGATTAGAGCTCACTTCTTTCAGAAACCGTTGCTTGCAGAACCCATGGTGATGGATGTCTATTTACTTGCCACTTACCATCCCTTTGATGTCCATATATATCATGTAAAAGTATCTGGTGACTTGACTCCTTCCAGTAATCCGGATATACAGGTATATAAATCCTTATATTATATTGTTTCTGATCATTAGCGTATGGTTAGGTAGGGTTACTGCAGGCTAAAGTTTCGTCCTGCATTTTTAAGTGATAAAATGACAAACAGCTTTCTACAGTACGAGAGCTATCCATCATGACTGCAAAGTGCCATCCTGCTGCAATGCATTTTATACCTGATCAGCTTGAAAGTGATGCCTTTATTAAAGATGCTTCATCATCTTCAAATATGTTAGAAAAAGAGCCCATTAGGTTTGTGTTTCTTTTCTGAAACATGTAAATGATAGTTTTTGCTTATTATGAATCATAACTTATTGCCTTTCTCCTTTCAGATGCTATGGGGAGCTATCATTACTTGGCTTAATTGATGGTCGTGAAAGGGAGCTTACAGATTCTATAGAATTGTTTTGGGTTACGTGTGGGCGGTCAGTGAAGACAAATTTGATTGAGGAAGTATCATGGTTTGACTATGGCCATTGAGGAATGCAGGTAACTTTTTTCTTAACTAACTGAATTCTGCTGCTTTAGCTAGAAGTGACTTGGCTGGCTGGGTTAAAATGGTTCAGTTTTCGTACCAGTCGGGTTATCCCATAACCATGATTTGTGTGTTTTCTATAAACATATAATGCGTTATCTAGTTTGAGACAATGTCTTATCTAGTTTTACCTTCTAATGTTTTAGGTTATAGCAAAACTGGAAGGAGCACCTGTCAGTCAATACTGTGCTCTACGCTTATTACAGGTGACGATAAATCTCATTTACGCCCCTTGTTACTCTTTCCCGTGATCTAAACTAAATAATTGTGCAGGCAACACTGGATGAATCTTTATACGAACTTGCTGGGGAACTGGTATGTATGGGATTAGTATTCTTACTTGTATTGATTATACCTAATTGTTGCATGACTAAAGAGACTGTTTGTTATCCAGGTGAGGTTTCTGTTAAGATCAGGAAGGGAGTATGAACCTGCAAATACCGAGTCAGATAGACTATCTCCCAGATTTTTAGGAAATTTTCTTTTTTCTTCTAATTATAGGAGTCAGTCTACAGAGCCAAGGTAACCGAATCATCGTACTAGTTACTTGATGTCTGGGAAGAACTTTCCAAACTTGTTGCGTTTGTCAAAGGCACCCAGTGGTAAGAGTTCTTTTTTTTATTTCTTTTGACAAAACGAAACCATTAATATATTGATATTATTTAGGAAAAATATGTGAGTATGTTCTTATTGTATTATTCGTTCCCAAATTCTATTTGTAGGAATATCTTAAATGTGAAAATTTTGGAAGTGTTCGTTTGGAGAATTTTGTTACTGGACTCCAGTTAATAAGTCAGAAGGTATTCCTTAACTTATTTGTGTTATTTGCATTAAATGTGATTCATGCTTAGTCGTAGTTAGAAAATTTACCTATTATTTCATTTCAGCTCCAAATGGGAACTTTGCAAAGCCGGTTGGACGCAGACTTCCTCTTGTCCCACATGTGCTCGGTCAAGTTTAAAGAGTGGATTGTAGTTTTGGCAACCCTTTTAAGGCGATCTGAGGTACATATTATAAAATATAGTTTACAGTGTTTAAAGATTTCTTTAAATTAATAATGTATGTATAAAATATGATTTGTATATTAATGTGGTTTTGGTACAGGTTCTCATTGATTTATTTCGTGATGATATGAACCTCTGGCAAGCATATAGAACGACGCTGCAGGTATGCGTCTTAAAACTTCCATTAAGTTATCTTTACATAGCGATGACAATTTCTGAATTTCCACCTAATTTATAAATGGGTTGATAACATTCATGTGGGTTAAAGCGTTAAGCTAAAGGGTTTAACTAAGTTGTTCAAAGTCGCTTGAAGTCTTTCGATGGATAGTGTTATTTTATTCTTGATACAAATATAGTTCTTGTAATCATATCTAGTACATCATTTATTTGTAAAATTCAAAAATACGTATACAAACGTGTTTACGGGCTATAGCCCAACCCGTCCATTTCCCACTGTATTATTAATAATTTACTTAAACACATTACTAATATGATTTACATGGTCCAGTCACGTCCGTCATTTTCTGAATATCATGATTTACTCGAAGACTTGGGGGAGAAACTTTCATCCAATGAAATTACAGAGGAGATCTAACCGGAACACAATTCAGTAAATCTTCGAATCGGAAAAGGTTAACGTGATGTTCATTCATATCCAAGCTGCTTGTTCCATGTTTTTTCTACAAGTTGTTTTTTTGTTTTTTTTTTTGTTTCTGACTATGAGAAAAACCTTAGGGGGATAGGCAGGTGGGTTGTAAACCAGAAGTTGAATAAATAAAATACTTTTGTAGTTTGTTATATGATAACCCAAACCAAACTTGGTTTATCGGTTCGGTTTATTCGGTTAGTTTGTCGGTACGGTTAATAACCAAAACTAAACTTGGGCTAAATGCTTCATCATCTTCAAATATGTTAGAAAAAGAGCCCATTAGGTTTGTGTTTCTTTTCTGAAACATGTAAATGATAGTTTTTGCTTATTATGAATCATAACTTATTGCCTTTCTCCTTTCAGATGCTATGGGGAGCTATCATTACTTGGCTTAATTGATGGTCGTGAAAGGGAGCTTACAGATTCTATAGAATTGTTTTGGGTTACGTGTGGGCGGTCAGTGAAGACAAATTTGATTGAGGAAGTATCATGGTTTGACTATGGCCATTGAGGAATGCAGGTAACTTTTTTCTTAACTAACTGAATTCTGCTGCTTTAGTTAGAAGTGACTTGGCTGGCTGGGTTAAAATGGTTCAGTTTTCGTACCAGTCGGGTTATCCCATAACCATGATTTGTGTGTTTTCTATAAACATATAATGCGTTATCTAGTTTGAGACAATGTCTTATCTAGTTTTACCTTCTAATGTTTTAGGTTATAGCAAAACTGGAAGGAGCACCTGTCAGTCAATACTGTGATCTACGCTTATTACAGGTGACGATAAATCTCATTTACGCCCCTTGTTACTCTTTCCCGTGATCTAAACTAAATAATTGTGCAGGCAACACTGGATGAATCTTTATACGAACTTGCTGGGGAACTAGTATGTATGGGATTAATATTCTTACTTGTATTGATTATACCTAATTGTTGCATGACTAAAGAGACTGTTTGTTATCCAGGTGAGGTTTCTGTTAAGATCAGGAAGGGAGTATGAACCTGCAAATACCGAGTCAGATAGACTATCTCCCAGATTTTACAACATTGGCAAAGATTTCTGGTATGTATATAACTGTATATAGTCCCCAAAGCCCCCTCATCTTCAATCTGAATCTCCATTAAGTCCAGCAACTACACACCTAACAATATGTTGCATATGTATTGGTGTGGACTAAGTATGAAGTATGATAGATTACAAGTAAGGGGTGTTTGGATTTGCTGTTTTGCAGTTGTTATGGGATACAAAATGATGAAACTTAGATACTAAACATGGTTTAGGAGATTTTGAATATGGTTTTGCTGCCTAAAGTTATTATTTCATCTGTGTGATGTGTGCAAAGAGTTTTGGTATGTATCTAGAGTCCCTGAAGCCACATCAAAAACAAAAGAATAAACTTTTCTATTGTAAAGTTGAGTATGCTGCATATGAGACTAACAAAGTAAAACTAAAACATAGAATGAAGAATAGTCACAAAGTAGACATGCAAATTAAAACATACAAACCAAGTCTAATCATCAAGTGGTATTTCAATGCAAACTAAAACATACAAACCAAGTCTAATCATCAAGTGGTATGTAAATTTGATCAATTGCATCAACAGTGACCCAAGCGTAACCATGATCGCCCCAAACCTCACCATTAGAATTTTTAAATTCTATGCTATAATCCATTGCCCTATGATTATCACTTCTGCAATAAATCCCTGTGATCAATACGGTATGAAGGGTAATCCCAGGTTTGAGTTGCTTTCCAATATAAAATTGAGACTCACTGTTGTTTGCCCCCCAAACGAATGGCACTTCCTTCGATCCTCGAGGTACTTCATCCACAATGGTGTCCATTTCCATTGGCTGTAAGAGTGCAGCCACCGGATACCCTGTGCCATCCGGGCCAAAATGGTTTTGCAGCCTCCAAGCAATATCGATGTTCCCACCAGTACTTTTAAAGTTTCTTACATAAAATCTCTCATCAGCATTAGTTCTGTATGCAAAATTATTAATAAATTTGGAGACAGTGTAAGATTTGAGTTTCCCGTCTTCATCTTGTGTATAACCGTCACCAGATCGGTGTAGGTGTAAGCAGCACAAGATTGTCTTTGTTGAGTCCATATGTTTCTTGTGTAAGGCCTCACCGAATACAAGAAGCCTTCTCTTCTTGGATGGGTTCTGAAAAATCGGATACATATATTACGGTATTAGACCATAAACAGCAGTTCAATAAAATAGCCAGAGAAAACCCAACTTATTAATTCTTGGTGGGCTTTTTTTGCCAAAGCCCAATAAGAATAAATCACAAGCAAACAAATCTGGGTAGAACATTTTTCTAAAATAAAGCCCAATATGCTAACTAAATAACTTTTGTACTTTATTTATTTTTGCTATTATATTATAATATATGGTATTTAACTTTTCTAAAAAATTTACCGACTATGAAAAAACACAAACATATAATTAAAAAACCTATTTACCACATTCAGAACTTTTGTAAAACTATTTTAATAAAAGAATAAAGTACTATTTATCAAGTCCGTTAAATAAAACTAATGTAACGTTAAAAGAAGCCGTCAATCATACTCATGTTTGTAGTAAACCGATTACACTTAAAAATAGTAACCAAAATAAGCTTATGAATTGAAAACTGTACTTTTATACAAACCCACATTTAATAGATTTGTATAAATGAACATAATTCGACAATCGGTTTTGTAAAAAAACAAATGTAAACTATGTAGTTTAAGACTAAAAATAAATCTAATTAAAGGTAACCTAAAATATTATCGCTCGTTCATTAAGGTATAATATATAAGAGCTAGAAAATCAGTCATTTATAGTGAGACTAACGGTTGTTGATTACTAACAGGTGTTTATACAAACGACTCTTGAACCAATCTCTCGCCTACTATATTTTGTTGTTTCAACAAAAAAAATATACTGCAAGTCAAATGTGTAACAAATTTACGATGAGAAACATACAATTATAACATTGAGAATTTCATATACACTCCAATGGACTGATATTGTACTTAAGTTTTGTTTTACAAAGTGAAAAGGTATAATCAAAAGACTGTTGTGGTTTGTTCCGTACCACACTTATCAATTTTGATGACTTACGTATCACCACTCCACTTTTCCGAAGAAAAAAAAACATATCACCACGTACTCCAATCAAATATAATTATATATGGCACACTTCAATACGCATCTAGCATACCATCGATGTTTAACTGTAGACCAAAAAATTGATTATACCATGAAGACATAGACTAAGAAAAATTCAGACTCAAAAATTGAAACTTTACACTTTCAATATAATCATATTTAACGAGAGACAGAGTTGTAATTAAGTTAGAGCACCCTAAACAATTAAATATGGTGAGTTTTTTTTCCAAATTAGTGTTGCTGAGAAATATTTAAAAAAGTATTTACCATCTAGGTCTTATCTAAAAACTATTTACTAAACTAGTGTTTATTTGTTTGGTATTCACCTATTACTTTTAAATTCACGTGTTAGAGCTTTAAATTTTTCTATTTTGTTAATCTCTATTATCTAATTTTATATCACATTTCTTAAATATTTTTTTCAATCAGCCCAATATTATTATTATTATTATTATTTTATGGAGCCCTTATTATTATTTTAGTCAACGTTTTCCTTATTTTTTAATAGCTCGATACAAATAGTTTCGTTCTCTCTCTTTTTGTTTACAAGTCTCACTATCAAATATAATATGAAATTCAAATAAACTTGAGTTGCTCCCCAATAAATATCAAACACAAACAAAAATAAATATACAAATAATGTGGAGTCGCTACCGGTCTCAACATTATTTAACGAATCAATAAAAGAACGTGTGTCAATATAATTTGACCTGCTTATGGCGTGAAATATATGATCGGTATCGGCTAGCTAGGCTTGTTACGCTAACGAAATTAAACTTAAAAAAGAGATTTATAAAATGAACATATTTAAAAATAAAATAACAACAAAAATGGGTAAAACCTTGACGTTGGCGGCGACTATTCAACACTAGTATCGCTGTTAGTTAGGCTTGTTATGGTACCGAAACTTAACTCAAAATAACAAATTTGTAGAATGAATATCTTTAAAAAAAATGAATATATCTGAAAACAAAAAACAAATCAAACAATAAGAAAAGATTCGTAATTGAGTTAGTAAAAAGAAATAAAAAAAGTCATGATTGATAAAAATAGAAAAAATAATATTTGACTGATTGGATAAAAATATATATGAAATATAATTAAAAAAAATATAATATAGATAGTTGATTGACTAGATAGAAAAACTAAAAAGACTCTAATTGTTGATTTACAAATAAATGTGAATAAAATAATAGATAAAAAAACACTAGTTTAATTAATAGTTTTAAAAAAAAATAGTTTTTCCACAAGTAGTTTGTAGTTTGGGAAAGAAGCATATGGATGTTGCCACTTGCAATCATGATTTCCACGTACTATTTTTTGAGCTGGACATACAACACGATAATACAACAATATATTCGCATAGAATATATGATGATAATATGAATCACACTTACATTTTTATTGGTCACCCTAAACAATTAAACCGAATGTACATGTCGGTAGAGTCGAGTGGGGGATACAACGCGAGTTACGTCAGAACCCTAGGTGTCAGGATTTAATTAATTATACTATAGTAACGGGTCTATGGTTAGATCCAATGTTTTAAAAGCTGGTTGCGCCAAGTGGTTTTAACGAGTTGACTAGTTACCCTATAATAATTCCATAAAAATACAACTATAACACATAAATAGTCAAAACTACGTGCTTCCTTAAAAAAATAATCCAAAAGTTCCTCGATGGCAATAATGAGATCAATTTGATTTGATGTATATTGATCGAAGGTTGATAGTAATTTAATTGGAGGCCACCAAAACTTACATTGGGCTTAAACCGGTCCGACGATACATTTCAATATTTATAGCGGTTCAAACTACAAACCGTTCGTCCAATATATTGGGCAAGTGAGCGGAAACCAATATTACTGCCCAAGATAAATCGGTTTTTAAATCATTAGTTAGATCTATGAATACAAGGTTTTGATACAGGCAGTGGCAAAGCTTGGACCCTATTTCGGGGTGGGTTGGGGGGGTGGGGTTCCTATGAAGCTTTGCCCATGGGTACATTCGTACAAACACTCGGTGTATGATTAATAGAGAATTATAACATGATTTTTTGTATCGTTTTTCTTTTTTGCAATAATAAAGTTCTTACATGTTTATCGATCATGTGTCACAAAGTGGTATTAGAACTGGTGTAATTGAAAACCAAGTTCAAGGTACTCAAAATTGATATCAAGATCTAGCCCCTGCATGGAAGTTTTTCGTTGTAAATAAATCTAGGTCAGATTCTCGAACAAACAAAAACAATGGGTGGTTAATGGGATAACCGAGCCATGGTTACCGATAATTAAGGTGGTTAAGATTAAAGGAAGATCTCTACAAGAAACATGATCAAGTAAACAAGACTTGAGGTAAAGACCCCTTGTAACCCGAGACAGGAATTGGGGGGGGGTGATTGTCGGAGTTAATTTCCAGAACCGAATCTACAAGTCACTAGAGTTGAGTGGAATATGACGATAAATTGGGTCAACTCCATAGTTGTTAGGATGTAATTATAGTCTAGCTATTCGTATTATAGTCTAACGCGTCTCAGGTTAGATCTATAATATAAAGTTCTTATTTATTTATCGATCGTGTGCATTGAATTAACATTTTCCATGTAACCTTTGTCTCTACATCTGAATGACAAACATCATCCAAGACATACCATAGTTGGTGGTTAGAAAACCTTTTAAATCATGAAGACCACCAACATATGATAACACATTCTCAAAGATGCATACAAAATCGTTATGCGTTAGTTCATTAATGCTATGTTTCAGCTTTTTAATCTCAAGCTGAGATTGTTTTATAGTTTCCACTTCTTTACAACATCTTTCGGCTTAGGCCCAATGAAGAAATATGCATCAACGATCAAGGCTTCATTTAATAATGAAGTCTAGGCATTAAAATAATAACAATAAAGTCATAAAGTTTAGGAAAACTTCTGGAACTTCCCCCTTAAACATAACATTTAAAAAAAAAAGAAAATATATATATATATTATATTATATTTTAAATTTGTTGTGTTGACTTGTATAATTAATACGTAGAATACACCTTCTTGGCTTAGCTTTTGGTTCAGGCAATCAGGCATGCTCCCACTGATATATGTTTATAACCTGTTAAATGTCATGTCGCTGTTCTTGCCGGCCGTTGAATTTTTGAACAACTTTGGTGGTCTTTTGGAGCTGCAGGCACTCCTGCTACAAATTTGGTCTATTACCAAAATGGAAATGGAAATTTAAATCGGCTTGCTTTTTGGACCTCGGTCGACGGTCATTTTACTCCCATGTTGGTTTAATTCAACATGTAATGTTTATGGTAATATAGAATCTTCATAGAAAATCATATTAACTATTGTGACACGTTTATTTAGTTTACTAATTTTTTATATACGTACGAGTTGCAACCCTAGTGTACTATCAACCGGTGATGGACGGTAGCAGCAGGGGCGAACAATTAAGAGGCCGGTTGCTGTCTCATCTTCGGGTATACTTTCAATTTAAAGTCCAATCCAAGAGAATATGCAGGTAATCCTAAATCGGATAATAAACATTCCACGAAGGAACCAAAGCCCAACCCGAAGAATAAACATTTAATGAATATTCGAACGAAGACAACTTCATGATGATTATATATATATGGTTATATTAATGCGAGAAAATGATCTTATTATGAAAAAGGCGAGAAATTATTTTAACCAATCAATAATTGATGTAATATCTATGTATCTACATATTGGAACCCAATTTTTGATATATTAAAAAAATAAATAAATAAATTAAAAAAAAATCAATAATATTCTTATCTACATATATTCTAGTCAAGTAAAATACTTGTAGGCACGTGTCAGTTTATGGTTAATCTTAACAATTTTTCCTTTTACACATTTATATTATATCTATTACATGGTTCCTTTTACACATTTGGATCCCTAGCTTCCGAGACGGTTCGCTTTTTGGAGCGGGCGCAGAAGGTGGTCCACAGTGACCCTTAGAGCCCTGTGCAAATTTTAAATATCTCCCTGTGCAAATTTTAACCTAGATCTAAAAGAGCCGCCATCATCTTTCCAAAGTCTCCCTGTGCAAATTTAAGAGCCTCCATAGATATGCCCTAACTTCATCTCATCTCATCTCATCTCACACCTCATTCATCTCCATCTTTTTCACATACCTGCTTATTTTTAGAGTTGTTGGATGCACAACAATCGTAATTGTGGCCGACATTGTGGCCGGAATATGATAAAATTTGCAAAGTTGGTTCGATTCTTGGATTTAATTATAAATTACCGGTTCACCCGCCGGGTCACCGGGTCCGGGCCAACCGCCACCCGCAAAACCCGGCCGGGTTTTTAGAAAACGGCCCAATACCCTGACCCGACCCGGTATAGAGACCGGGTCCTGGTTCGACCGGTCCGACCGGCCGGGCCGGGCTTCAAAACACTGATTCTAACCCCAACATAAATTAAGATAACATTGACATTTTAAACTAGATTAAATCACTCCCCACTTGTGTTAAATTTGTTAAAATGGGTCCATGGATTATGTTTTTAACGAATTAAAAAGACAAAGAAGAATATATCAAATTGACATATAATAAGAGTGAGATGAAGTTAAAGGGATTAAACAATTTTCTTTGGATGAGATGAAGTGAAAGAGAGAAAAATAAGTGATGTGGTACGTATATAAAGTTAAGAGGGGTTAGAGTATATTCAATGACCTAATAGTTGGTTTCCTTATTAATTTCTTCCTTGAAGAACATGGGGTGGGATTTATATAGTTTTTTTTTTTTTTAACTTTAAAATGTGTCAAATGGCACAAGATGGTCTAATTAAATGCTAAGCGACACAACCACATTTTTTATTTTTTATTATGTTAAGAATTAAGGATTATATTATTAGTGATTACTTATAATTACATAATTGTTGAACTAATAATAATAATATAATAATAAGTAAATATAGTATTTCATTTTCTTATACATAAAACAAAATACACTTTCACATGTCCATGAAAAGACTCCCATCCTTAAGGTCTTAAAATTTAAAAATTATTATACAATTTACAATACACATTTATTATTGACATTTATTACTAATTACTAATCAGTTAACTCATAATAATAAAAGAAGCATACTTAAAGAAAGGTTCATTTATCATTTCACAATTTTAATTATTCTTTTTTTAAATAAAAAATAAAAGTTTTAATGATTGAGAAAAAACTTAGCCAAGTGGCATAACTATGGTATAATTAGATTTCAAGTGGCACAATTATGTTTTTGTTTATTATAATAGTAGATGTTATAAAATTGCATTAGAGATTAGTACACTATCTGATAGTTTTTATCCCTTGATTTAACAAATTATATTTTTAAACCTTAAATGTGACCAAGTGTCGGCTTTACATGTTTTATTTGTCGGTTAAACGATTTTCTTAAACATTGCTTTCGTATTTGTTATAGTTCATCTTTATAATAGCTGGAACTTTTTTCATGATTTGATACATATGTTTTTATCACATTGTCACATGTTTTTATACATATGTTTCGATGTTTGATACCACACCTTTAAAATATGTTTTTTAGGCTTACCAATTCGTGTTTACAAATTTGTGCCGGTACTGCCAATACTAACCCTATCGGTTCGCAGTTGTAACATGCCGGTTTTTTTGGTTCTACATATTGTGAGGGATATTTACCATACATTTTTATTATACAAGCAATCATGCATTCTTTATTATTTTTAGTTATACGAGTTAACACCAATCGAGACGTTTATTGATAGATATTAGAACTTATGTTATACGAGTTAATATGCATGTTTGAACATTTTTGCGTCTATTTATAATTCGGTTAAACACTCCCGTCGCAACACGCGGGATTCTAATACTAGTATTATTTAAACTAAAAAGAAAGGTCTTCTCTAACCAAAAAGAAAAAAATCACACACAAAATAAACAACACAAATTAATTTAGATTGTTTTCCATCCACAAAATATCCTACACAAATGCCATCAAACATACATAGTTATATTTTTATAGGTTCTCACACTCAACAAAACAACAATTTTACATTGTTGGTAGAAAATAAAACACTTTGTACTTCTATAGTTTTCCATACATAATATGAATATTTTGTTTTATAAATATTCTTGAATCTACGAATATGGGATTGGAAAATTATTGATGTGTAACATACACATAATTGTTAGGGTAAATTGTAGATGCTAATAGTTGAAAACATACACTACTCATTAAACATCAAGACCAAAAAAATACCCTTTATCTTAACAACCTTTCATATTTTATTTTATTACAAGATTATTATCATAATTATATACCATTAATTGAAAAAAACCAAAAAAACAAAGGCCCAGATTGTTATATAACCTTTTTTAAACAACCGATTTTTATAAACCAATATTAATTCCGTTAATACTTTAAGCGGTTTCATTGGTTTCAGGTTTTCTTCTTTTGAAATCGGTTATTCATTGTAAAAGTTGGATTAAATTCATCAAGTATTATATATACAATATAAACTAGCATGGTGCCCGCGCAATGCAGCGGGCGCACGCGCAACTCAATATCTAACGCGTAGTCCGTGTCGGTACATACGTCACCTGATGACAGTGAGCGCATAGTCTAAAATTGGGCGTGTAACTCGTGCAAAGACAGTTGCGTGTAATCAAAGATTGAACACGTGTAACCGACGGGAATGCAAGTTACAGACACTAAAACATGCTAAACCAATATATAGTAACTTGAAATAAATCATTTTTTTAAACCAACCCATTATGGCCCCAAACCCGTTCTGACTCGACAACGTTTTGATCTGGCCCATTTCTACTCGAACCCGAACCATAACCATTTTTTTGTATCGACTCATTCCGACCCTATTATACTTTTATAAATGACCCGAACTCGCTCGACTCAACTTGTTACCCGGTTCTAAATGGTAAGCGCGTAACATGCTAAGTTTTTGAAACTAAAAACCATAACAATATTATATCCAAATTAAAGAGAATAAAATGCTCGTTTTTATGACGTAATTTTTTTGAAAAAATATTAACGTGTGAAAAAGTTATGCCCGTTAAAAAGTCGTGGGGTAGTTGGTTTTGAATTAGGGGGCATATGTGTAACTATTATTAAACTTTACAAAAAAGGTAGTGAAGTTGAGGGACCAGAATATTTAGTTTTTTAAATTTTGGTGCATTAGATGTTGTATATAAAGCAATGAGTTTGGTATGCGTATAGATAAAATAAAATGTTGTAAAGCTGTTAAAATGAAAAAAAGGACACAAAGTCCCAAACACAATTTGCGACATGGAATCTGGAAAGCAACTCTCGTCGTCATCACAGGTTCGTTCGTTCATAACCCTAAATTAAATAAATACATCTGATTACACATTCTATAATTAGGTTTTAATAATACTGCTATTCGAATGGTTTAGGCGGATGATATAGAGATGAGCAACAAGGATAACCCTCTGGTGTTCATGGATTTATCCATTGATGGAACTGCCGCTGGAAGATTGGTAATTGAGGTCTGTGCCATCATGTCTCATGTCGGTTAATCAGTTTTCGATATGTTTGTTTCTTGAATCTGCATTATGATATTTGCAGCTTTATAAGGACGTGATGCCGGAAGCAGCTAAGAATTTTCGAGCACTCTGCACAGGTGTGTGTGTGTGTATTAATAATAACATATTTGCTTTGTTGAATTAATAATAACATATTTGCTTTGTTGAATTAATAATAACATATTTGCTTTGTGATTACATATATGTGTAGGGGAGATGGGAATTGGAAAAACTACTGGAAAACCGTTGAACTACAAAGGAACTGTATTCTACCGTATCATAGAAAAAACATACGCTGAAGTATGATTTTTTATAGCAATGCTTATCTCAATCAGATATACAGAAATTTATAATTTAAGGCTTTTTTTAATCATACACACTATAAGGATTCTTTTAAACATATAATCAATGAGCCATATGTTTATATAAAATAACTTTTTCATTGTTGCTTGCAGGGAGGTGATATCGAAAACAATGACGGTATGTATTTTTTTATTTAAATTCTGTTTTAAGCACATTTCATATTTGTAACGAGTGATGGTTTGCTCGCAGGCACCGGTGGAGAAAGCATTAACGGGGGAACTTTTAAAGGTACAATTTTAAAAAGATTTATAGAGTTTTGTTTTATAGCCTATAATTACTGTTAGATCAGAAGTTATACCAATTCTATTACATTATGTGGTTTTGTAGCTGAGAATGATATAAAGCTACGTTCTGAGCGTGGTATGCTATATATGGCAAATAACCCGGAGGAGATTGATTCTAGGTTCCTTATTGTCTTCCAGTATCATTTCTTTATTGACTGGTAGTTTACAAGTCTAACTTATTCACATCATTATAATTCAATAGTGTACTTGATTATAAAATCATATTATTAGCCCTTGTTTAACTAGTCATTGTTATTAACCGTTGTTTAATCGGTTATATTGCAGGAGCTATGTTGCTGTTGGAAAGGTAATACGAGGATTGGAAACACTTGGAAAGATTGAGCAAAAGGCATCAGATACAGGAAAACCTTCTGGGCTGGTTGAAGTTACGGACTGTGGTGAAATTCCTCAAAGCAATATCATAGAGGTTATTGCGTTTTTAGTCCGTTCATTCTCATAATCAGATTATATTAAAGTAGTGTAATCATGTTTAACACGTTGATTATTCATAGTAAAACCCGTACTAAAATGTACCATTTTGACAACTTTTTTAGGCAACAAAGAAAAAAGCTGAAAGGAGAGAGGTATCTTTTGATTCTGTTGAGAGTCCGGATGGGCCAGCGAAAAAACAAGTGAAAAAACAACGTGTTACAACCCCAAAGTCTCATTCGGATTCCAAAAAGGTTATTTAACACCAAACTTTTGTGATCTATTAGACAGACTGAATTCTATAATATTGCTTTTTGTATTATGCATTTCCAAAGTCTTGATAGTCATATCCTTCTTGAGAATTTTTTCATGTGCATAGGTTGCTCTAGTTACTTAACTGAGGTTTGATGTTTCAGGTTTAACAATCGCTGACTTTCGTGAAGTATTGGATGCATAAGAAGAGGGGGCGTTGTGTTTATCAACGAAGAATATATGTTTTTTTCCTGGAATATTGAACTCGGTCTTGTAACTTCGTATGATTTAAGACATCTTATGCTGGTAGCGTGACTTCGTATGTTTTTTCTCACTCGTATATGTTCTATGGTGGATTTATGTGTCATTTTCATTTGGAGTTTCAAATGTTTTCAATCCAAGTAAAGCTTTAGCAACTTCTGTCCAAGATTGAAAAGTGTGTGGCCAATTCGAGCCTAGTTCGTGCTCTTAAGCGACCTTTGAATAAAATACATTTTTTACTTTTATAGGTTTGGCAAACATTAGTAACATACAAAAAGAATGAAATTTAAAAATTTAAAAGTTAGTTTTTATGCTTAAAAGTGGTTTTCACGATTTTTCAAGTATGTATTATGTGTGTGTGAGCGCGCGCTGATAAGTGATAATGCCAATTGTATGGTTTTGGATATAGAAATGAGAAACAAGGATACCCGTAACCATAAGTACCATCGTAATTACCCGTACCGAAAACCAGTAAAACTGGATATTAGTACCGTACTGAATTTTATGGTACAAGTACTTTCGGTAAGGTATCCGTTTTGGTACCACTTTGTTTTGCTTTGTTTTTTTTAATCTCAATTTAACTTGGTATCGATACTGCTATAAGTAACAGGTAGAATCGGTATGGGTATCGACACGCGACTGGTACTAAATGACTAAACTGGTATGGGGTGCCGGTACGGTACGGACATTAAATAAACTATAATGCACTACCGTAACCGTTTGAAGCCTAACCTACTTGTAAATGATACGCACCGATTGAGCGTTGTATAAATAAAACTCTCAATATAATCCAAAATACTTGTATCTGTACCAAATCCCGTAAGTACGGAATACCAAAACTCTACAAATCTTAGTACCGATACCGAATAGACAGGTAACGGGTATTGGGAAAAAATGCCATCCCCGGATAAAGCTGAATGCTCCCCTATGAATGTTCTTAAGAGTAAGTTTACATAATGGGGTGCAGTTACTATACGGTAATGCCTTAACGTACGGTAGGTACGCGAGACGTTCAAAGGCAAAAATCTAAAACGCTCACAAAAACTTAAACGCTCAGCCAAAAACCTAAACGCTCATTAAACGCTAAAAAACGGTCTCCATGAAAAAAGTGAAAAATTGATCGATTAACCACAAAAACTGTTTTTTTCGGTGAACCAATGACTGATTGGATATGTATTGACGATTCCAAGATGTTTGGATGTGATTTCATGGATCGATTCGTGAAAAAATGGATTCGCGTACGTATTGTACGTTAAGGCATTATTGTATTGGATCTTTTCACTTATATAATGTTTGCTATAAATGAGTTGACATATTATATCTTTGAGAAGAAATTACATCATTTATTTTATTTGAGACTTTTGAACAGATAATGTTCTTCTCACTGACTCTTTGCTGGTGGCAAATGTGGGTGCAAACGAATTGAGGCCGAGTGTCGCATTACTCAAGCTCGACTAGAATATCCTGAAGCTCAAACAATTACCGCATATAAATACATACAAAATTGCAATGATACAAGGTAGACAACAACACACATAACTACAAAAAACACATCAAAGGCCAAGAATGTAATACAGAGCCTGAAAAAAAAATCAGATAACCACAGCTTATATACTAAAAAAATACAAATTTCATATTAAACGGTTTTTAAGAAGAAAGACAAACCAGTTATGATTAAGATGTTGACCATTAGAAGACACCCAATAGAATCCAACAATCCACCTTATAAAGGAAAACATTGTATTCATAGACTCCATATGCTTAGTAATCGATATTTCTCAAATATTTTATAGAATTGATTATGTGTCCAGTGTCTTAGTGTCTTAATCTGATTCACCAAAACATGTTTTGTAGTTATTATAACTCAAGTGAGCTATCATTTAATCCTTATATATATAACGCACAAGCATATGCACGCTCAATACAAAATTAATTTAATGTAGTGAACCACGATTGGATAATCGTATATACACTTACACATGAACTACTTTTTTAATAAGACAAAGAAAAAGAAGTTAACTGTTTACTGATTAGATTAATAATAATTAACTTACTAGTCACAATTTAAACAATAGACACTTTCAAAAAGAAGCGAATTGTTTGGTAATTTATTAAACTGGCTCAGACTAGGCATGTTCAAAACGGTTTGGGACTAGGAACCGGAACCGGTTCCTAACCGGTTCCTATATTCAAAACCCCCTTCGGTTCCAGGCTCGAACCGGTTAGGGAACCGAACCGGTTCTCCCACCCTCGGACCCCTAACCTATCTAACCGGTTCCTAACCCGGTTCCTGTACCGTAACCGGTTCCAACCGGTTACAGTGTAATTTTTTTTTTTTTCGTTTTTCGTTTGCGATTTGGATTCTAAACTACGATTCGTATTTGTATAACATGAAAAATAAAAAAACAATTAACATAAAAATAAACAATTAACTGATGAAGAAAAGACAACTACTGAAGATGTTTGCCACTGAAGACAACTGCTGAATGAACAAATGAAGAATCGAAAATGAATGGGAAAAGGAACAAATGTAATATGATAAGATCATGGTGGATGCGCCGCTGGTACATCCTATACATAAATGTCTTTATCATATTTCACGTTTGTAGCCTTTTTCGGGTCATTCGAAAATCTGTGTTATTTTATTTTGCTACTTGTTATTAACATTTTTGTTTTACTAAAACAAATCTATGTATATTTTGCTTCTTTTTTCTTAATTAATTTTGGAACGAAATTTCAAAAAGTTGCGAATCATGTGACATTCGTCAATTTCTGAACCCGAAAGCCTGACCTGTTTTGTTTTTCGATATAATAGAAATCATTATTTATTGGAATGATTATTATTGTTATACTTTGTCGACAGTCGTATATTACAATTGTGACATTCCCACATTCCCAAGTTAGTAAAATTTTAAAACCTTTTATTTATAGGTTTGTTTGTTATGGCTTATAGAGATTTATTATAGTTTAAATTTGTAAGCTTTGCAAATTATAAATTTGTATATGTTTGAAAAGAATCATTAAATTATTTTTAGTTAATAAAATTTCAATTAGATTTAAACAAACATCATATTGGAATACCTATTTATCTAGTAGTGTGGTGCTTGGGGGAGCCAAAAAACGGCTATTTTTGACCCCAACGGTCAAAAAACGGCCAAAAAACGATTTCCAACGGCTATATTCGATCCAACGGCTAGAACCGGTTAGGAACCGGTTCCGGATGGTTCGGTTCCAGAACCGGTTCGGTTCCGGTTCCTACCCACCCCCACTCAGAAATGCAAGAACCGGTCACGAATCCTCGGGTTGAATCAGATAGGGTTCGGTTCCTAAAAAAACGGGTAGAAACCGGTTCGAGTCCGGTTCGGGTCCACCGGTTCGGTTCCAGGAACCGGTTTCGTTGAACATCTCTAACTCAGACTACACCTCCAGGCTCCTAAACAGTGTGTCACAGATAGAGCATAACACAATTGATATTTTTAAACAATTAAGAGAAACTGAAAACAATCAAACAACACACGAACACTCACGAATAAAATTGAATTGATCGATTAGGGAGTGTTCGAGGGAGTTACAAAGTGAAATATGAGCCCTAATCGTATATCCAACGGCTATATGAGATAACTACGTTTAACAAACTTTCGATCACCAAAAGTAACACATTGCACCCCCGAAGTTCCCAAGATGTTGCAAGCTACAACAAAACCTCATTAAAAACACTTTTTACAAATGATGAATTTGCCCCTTGACTTATTAACTGACCTTAAACCATATTTTGACTTATTAATCGACCAGTAGTTATGATTTGTAAATCAAACACATGTCGTTGCTGCTAAAACAAAACTACACGAGGAAGCATGCAGATTACAATTTAATGTTTGGTTATTTTGTTAGTCTCATATGCAGCATACTCAACTTTACAATAGAAAAGTTTATTCTTTTGTTTTTGATGTGGCTTCAGGGACTCTAGATACATACCAAAACTCTTTGCACACATCACACAGATGAAATAATAACTTTAGGCAGCAAAACCATATTCAAAATCTCCTAAACCATGTTTAGTAGAAGTAATTATCTAAGTTTCATCATTTAATATCCCAATATCCCTTGCAGAAAACACATCCAAACACCCCTTACAACCTATCATACTTCATACTTTCACACATCGTTGTCAAAATCCTGACTAGGCGCCGATTAACCCACGATTAATCGCTAATAGCTGTTTATATATTGATCATACTATTGATGTGTAACTCTTCACAATAACAATATCCTAGTCACCACCCATGGACAACCACAATAAATTCTCGTGTTCGTTTATTTACTGCCGAGTGTGTGTGTAATTCCTAACAATTATTCCATAATCACTAACAAAAGCCACATCCAAAAATTGATCATACTTTCAAATCACTGCATATGCAACATATAAGTGTAATACCTGGTATCATCGGAACCAGTTCCGGGTACATGTTCTTCCAAAAATAACCCCCCCCCCCCGACTTGCGCACCTCTACCTTTAGCTAGCCCAAACTCTCACTTAATTCAGCCCAGGCCCTCTTATTAATAGCATGTTACCCTAGACATTCCTTTGAAATGTAGAATTACCGTTTTTTTAATCTACATGTGGTTTGTAATTATAAACATACAGGCCACAGAGCACAGAATACAACCAATAATGCATGATGCAGAGACTAATTCCGGCCTACAAGTTACAATGCATGGAGTACAACTAATAACGCATGTGGCACAAACAATGATGCCATGAAGGAATTCCTATAACATGCAGATTAACATCTCCAAATAACAAGGCAAAAAGATGCTTATAAATTATATAAACTATAAATTTTACATAATGTTTTCACTGCCTCTTTGGGTAATGTTTTCTAATATGTTGAACTTGCAGAGAGTTCAGATCCGTCATCATATGTGCAAAGACAAATGCAGCAATCATGTCAACAAACTATTATTAATACAACAATAAAAAACTTATTTTTTGTTATCTTGTATAAGTTCTATCTCATAACATGCTACAATACATGAAGCAAACAATAGGTTCAAAACCGCACTGTAGAACAAAAATTAACTGAAATGTTTAAAAATAAAAACAACTTACAGCATCTTCCTCGGATAAAGCACGTTCAACGGGTGCATCAGTATCACATTCTACCATTATTCCACCGTAACGTCTTTGGATCTCCCCGTTTTCCTTCTCAAAATCATCTATTCTCTTAAGATTGTATTTAGGCAGTCGGTCAATGTCATCTTTTGTCGCACCTTCCTGTTTCAATAACAAATGCTGACGTTTGGAATCTTAATGTTAACCATCTTTCAAGGTAACAAACAATTACTGTATACAAAATTGCAATGATACCTAACATCAGCAAACAGCAATTTTAACAACACAAGCAACGGCAACACAGATAACCACAAAAAGCACATCAAATGCCAAGAACGTAATCCAGCGCCTGAAAAAAAAATCAGACAACACCTTATATACAGAAATACATATTTTATGTTAAGCGGTTTATATGAAGAAGAAAGACAATCAAACAACTAAGAGGAACTGAAAACAATCAAACAACACACGAACACTCGAAAATAAAATTGAATCGATCGATTAGTGAATCGATCGAGAGAGTTACAAAGTGAAATCTGAGTCTGAAGAAACACTAGGTGACCCCGGGCAGATTATGGACAATCTGGGGCTAAGTAATGTTTCCCTCGAAGGTCAGGTCCAGCAGAGAAGGTTGTACTTCAGGGAACCTGCAAAACAGACACCGTAAGCTCGTCACTGAGAAGGGGGGGGGGTTCCTCCTTGTGACCACCCTCCGGCGTGAGAATCAGTCTATATTGCTCTTTGAATATAAAAGTATATGAATACTATTAGAGCAGTTATCAAGTAAGTTATACGAGATATTAGATGATGAAATGATAATACCATTTGCTGTCTTTTATAGCCGAAGGTGGGTTTCCAAGGGGTTTAGCCGGCCCAACACGCTACCAACTGTAACCTACGCACGTGCCCTGCTTGTGAGTGGTGGATAGGTAGCGGCTGACACAGAGCAGGCGTGCCGTGTACTCTTCCTCTTCTACCAACTACAGGCTAGGCACGTGGTATGGCAGGAGTTGGTGAGCAGGCGGCGGCTATTGGTCACAGTGCTGTGGCGTGCTGTCTGCCACGCTGCTGTCAGTGAGCTGTCGCATTCTTGGTCAGATCTTTTGTCTATACCTCGTCAGGTATCACACAAAAGATCCTCCATCATACGGACTGGCTTATTTAGGCGGGAGTTTTCCCCCTCCCGCCTTCGCTCATTCCTTCAGGTGACAACTGAATATTTGTAAGTGTTAAGCCTTATGCGTGTAGCCATGCTGTGCGGGTAGCCTTCCCTGATGGCTTGTATCCGCAACTGCGGGAACAGGCGGGTTACTTCACCATTGGGAGGCTTTCCCTGCGTGTACAGCTTGCATACTGCGCGTAGGCTTCTCTGAGCATGGTGGGTCCTGCGGGAGCAGATGGCCTTTGCGCAGACATCCCTGTTCAAGGTGAGTCATGCGGGACCAACTGAGCCCTGCTGGGACCTAATCATATAGCCAACGACTATATGAGCAACTAAGTTTCCAAGATGTTGCAAGCTACATCAAAACCTCACTAAAAACACTTTATGGTAAATGATGAATTTACCTCTCGACTTATTAACTGACCTTAAGCCATCTTTGACTTATAAATCGACCATATTGAACTGTAACTATGACTAGAGCAGAGCATTCATGTACAACAGAGATTCTTATTGGTCTTTTCACTTTTGAAGAACAGTTAATGACAATAATAAAGCCGTTATCCAAACTAATCCCATAAATAATTAGTTGTGATTTGTAAATTGAACAAATGCCGTTGCTGGTAGAAAAAAACTATATGAGGAAGTATGCAGCTTACAATTTAATGTTTGGTTGCTTTGATAGTCTCATATATAGCATACTTAACTATATAAATATAGAAAAGTTCATTCTTTTTGTTGTCAATGTGGCTTTGGGACACTAAATACATACCAAAACGCTTTGCACAAATCACACAAATGAATTACAACTTTAGGCAGCAAAACCATATTCAAAATCTCCTAAACCATGTTTAGTAGAGGTAATTATCTAAGTTTCATCATTTTATATCCCATAATCACTTGCAAAAAAAACAAACACCCCTAGTTATCTATCATACTTCTACATCAATACATATGCAACATATTGTTAGGTTTATGGTTGTTGGACTTAATGAAGATCCAAATTGAAGATAAGGGAGGCTTCGGGGACTGTATATAGTTATATGCGTACCAGAACTCTTTGCCAATGTTGTAAAAATCGCGATTAGTCACCGATTAATCGGTGAATAATCGCTAATCAGTATGCTACCGATTCGATCTCGCCTAATTAAACCAACAAATCGGTAATCAGTCAAAGCCGGTCCAAAATATTCAAAATAAGTCAAATTTCTAACAAAATTAGTCAAAAATCAATCAAGTTTCGGTCAAAACCAGTCAAAAATTGGTCGAATATTTAAAGTATTTGGAAAAATAGAATTGTTAATACAAACCAACTAATAAATTTGAAAAACTATATATAAAACTTCGAAAAATTACATACAGCATTCCAATCCGATTAACCAGTCCGGTACCCCCACCGCCCGACTAGTACCTAAAGAGTTCTACAACATAACCACATTCAAACAAATGAAGTTACAACTTTAAGCAGCAGAACCATATTCGAACAATCTCCTAAACCATGTTTAGTAGAGCTTCATCTGATATCCCATTATCAGTTGCAGAAAACACATCCAAATGCCCCTCATGTTGGAAAACTGGATCTAGCAACACGAGGATGCAACATTTTTTGTACTAACTCACCACAACTCTTTCAATATTATTAACCTAAACGAAAACTTGAACCAAGAAATTACACTGCCCTGTCAATCTATTTATACTAGACTAAAAACCCTACGCAGTCGATATCGCCAATGTATATTGGTGCAAAATATCTGTCCAGATATTATAGGCGATATTGACCAATATATCACCAATATTTCCAATCAATTTTTAGTGTTCAATGTGAGTATTATATATCTTAAAAGTGTTAATTTGTTAATGATAAGATAGTATACTGAATTGTCAGTGTTTAATTGTCATATATATAAATTATGCATGATATTAAAATTACCGATATCCCACCGCAAGAACCGATATCTTAATATCGGTCCTTGACCGATATCCGATATTTTTCCACATAAACTGCACAGCTCAAAACCTAAACCAACCAGGACTCAAGACACTTTTAAATGTATCATGATGAACAAAATAATTTAAGCAACTAAATAAACTAAAATAAGCGACTCAAAACTCAAACCCTAATACTTCTCATACTTCATACTTTCACATCATTGCATATGCACCATATAAGTGTAACTATGTATGTTAAATACCTAGTGTCATCATCATTCTGCGACCTATTTAACCCCAAAATCTGATTGAAGACAAAGGAGGTTTCGGGGACTATATATACATACCAGAACTCTTTTGTCAATGTTGTAAAATCGCACTTAGTCACCGATTAATCGGCAAATAATCGCTAACCGGTATGCTACTGATTCAGTTTCACCTAACCAGACCAACAAATCAGTAGTCGGTCAATGCCGATCCAAATTGTTCAAAATAACTCAAAATTTCGATCAAAATCTGTCAAAATCAATCAAATACCGATCAAACCTTTGAAGTGTTTGAAAAATTACAGTAATTAATCCAATCCAATTAACAAATTTTTAAAAAATTATAAATAAACTTTTGAAAAATAACATATAACATTCCAATCCGATTAACTGCTAGTTGGTACCCTACCGCCCGGCTACTGCCTCGCGAGTTCTACAACACTACTCTTAGCACCAGTGAAATTACAGTTTTAAGCAACAGAACCATATTCAAACAATCTCCTAAAACCATGTTTAATTATCTAAGTTTGAATACAGATTCATGTTCGAATATTGTCAACTCATTTTGTATTTATAAAATTATAGAAGACAGTTTATATTAATAAAACTCTAACTAGATGTTCGAGAATTTATATTTATAGCAATTTATAACTTATACAATTATGGAATTCATATTTATATCAATAATGTTTTTTTTAATTCATATTTATACCAGACGGGTATAAACCTAGTTGGTGATTCAAGTATGCATTCAACCTTAGATTACCCAATATGGGATTTGTAAAGAAACTGAAACACTATCAAGCACATACATACACATACATGCATATATATATATACACACACCTTTAATAATTATCCTTACTCTATTGTTTTATTTGACAGAAGAAACTCTAATCAAAATAACTAACATCAGCAACATTACAACTACTTAAATTTAGCTGTTTTATTCACTAGGTAGTAAAACCTCTTCTACAAAATAGTTTTTTTAAGTTAGTAACATATCAGCCTTTTCACCTCAGTCTATCTAAAACATAAAACAGTAGCATAATCCTATCTATCTATCTATTTATCTATCTACCTATAAACAGTATCATTTTGAACTCAGCCTAACAATCACCAATGTCCTTGATTGAATAAGATATAAATTTCTTTCAAAGAGACCGTGGTTAATGGTTTAAAAGAAAATTAATCCTCCATTGATAGCATGGAGTAATGTAACAAAGGCAAAACATCATTCAAGTTTGGGGTTAGAGTAACCTTTTTAAAACACCGAATCAGAGTTTGGGGTTAATTCACGTTGTCTTTTCGCTTGCCCATCACAACCCTCATTAGGCGTAGCTCTCTTCCCGGTTATTTTCTTTCCGCCTAATAACGAATGTGTTAAACATGATTACAGAATCAATTTAGGAGGTTTTACGGACTAAAAACGCAATACCTTGTAAAACTTCACCACAGTCTGTAATCATTACCGGCCGAGTAGGTTGTCCTCTAGGTGTTCCCAACGGCTCAATCTGGTCAAGAGTGTCCATTCCTTGTACTACACATCCAACAAGAGCATATCTGCAGCAATATAGCCGGTTAGACAACGGTTGATTTTGAAAGAAAGATATTGGCTTGAAATGCAGCACCCCTTTAATGATGATGATGTGAATCAATCAGAGTTTGTAAACTAATATATACCTGCGAACAAAGGAGAGTTGTTGACTGAAGACAATGATGAATGTAGATCCATTTTTGGCATGGCTGTGTGCCATGTATAGCATACCGCGGTTAGGAGGCAAGGATTGATATCTTTCAGCTACAAAACAGCAGGAAGTAACACTTTATTTGGATTATTATTATAATAGGTTATGTAACAAAACTCTATTATAGTTTGTACCTCTGAAAAATCCTCCATAAATGCTTTCCCCGCCGCTGCCTGCAAGCAAAGCAAAGCGTCACTCTTTACAAATCTGGAGAACAAGGTTTAAATAAAAAAAAATAAAATGCATACCATCGTTGTTCTGAAAATCACCTCCCTGCAAGCAAGCAAAGAAGAAAAAGTTACTTTGGGCTGGCTTAAATTGCTAGTGTGTGTGTGTGTATACATATTAAATGGATACAAGGAAGCATACTTCAGCGTAGATGCCGCCATGGATACCGTAGATTTGACTTCCTTTGTAGTGCAGCGGTTTTCCAGTAGTTTTTCCAGTTCCCATCTCCCCTGCACATATAATAATTTAAACTGTAATCACAAAGCAAATGTGTTATGTTATTATTATTATTATTATTATTATTATTATTAATACCTGTGCACAGTGCTCGGAAATTCT
Organism: Bidens hawaiensis; assembly: GCF_021521415.1. Taxonomy (NCBI): domain Eukaryota; kingdom Viridiplantae; phylum Streptophyta; class Magnoliopsida; order Asterales; family Asteraceae; genus Bidens; species Bidens hawaiensis. Next base: position 583,864 of record NW_027492189.1, read on the forward strand.
CAGCTGCTTTAAGCCTTTGGTCCTTATAAAGCTGCAGATTGAATTCATAATGGAGATTCAAGAAACAAACAAACAAACAAAGATATCTAAAACTGAGATGATGATGTTCGAGAATAATAATAACCTCCGACCCGACGGACCTTGTAAAGCAGCTAACTTTTTTTTTACACAATCCAGCTAGTTGTGTATCACTTCACATTGTAAAGCAACTTTCAAAACACCTTCACTGTCATTAACGTATACAAGAAAGGAAAAAAGACTTCACCCCAATGACACAATGCCAGTTATGAGTTGCTTTCAAACTTTAACCATAAACACAGACTTAATTTACTTGGATTACTTCACCAACTCCCTTTATATCATCTTCTCTTATATTCCTTACTTCATATTTTCACACGAACCAAAACCATCTTCAACTCATTACTTTTTTTTTTAACTTCAAGATATGTATTAATTGTACTTTAGGATCATTTGACTTAAAATTTTATAGTTTATGTGGAGAATTAAGTAAAGCTGATTTGTGTATTTGGTTTCACATATTTGATTGTATGTGTGGCTAATTGTTAAAGAAACGTTTTGTGTAACCATGGTTCTAGTTCTAAAGAGTAAAGAATTTTTCTAAAAAGAATTCGGTACATGTAGGGAGTGTTAAATATTGTTTAGGCAATTTTACTTAAAACTTTATTAATAGTTTTTGTTGAGAATTAAGTGAAGTAAGCTGTGTTTGATGGGTGTATTTGGTTTACTTGTTTAACTTCACTAGCAAAAAAAACACGTGCGGGATTTGAACACGACTTGCATCATGACAATTAGTATATCTACAAAACGCAAAACCCGACTACAATAATTCCATATCAACTTTCATGTAGAAAAATACATACCGCCTATCATCATAAAACACTTTTTTCAAATCTAAACCACACAGCTAATCAACCTCTTTTTTCAAGCTGATCACATACGTCTCTCGTGCAAAAATAAATAGATAAAAATTACATGTATATTGACTTCCACAAGATTTTGTATTCCCTCCAAGTGATAAAACACTTTAAAGTGGTTAAATCCTATTGTTTCATTCATTGAACTTCAAGCAGCAAACCTGATGATCACAACAGATCTTCTCTTCTGAATATTGAAACCACACCCACCAAATTAATAAAAAAAAAATCAGCTTCTTACAACAACTAAGCAAATTACCAGCTACACTGTCATTCTTGCACTTAAATCCTGATGATCATGATCTACGCACTTAAATCCTCTTAGTGATCAAGGGTCTTCGTATAATGTGGATGATTTCTCAGTGTTGAAACTTGAAAGAGAATTATTCCTTTTTGTGTTTTGAAACAATAGGTATAGGGTGAGCTTCTGTGTTAAAGACAAACTCTGTCAACGGGATAACATTGCTGTCACTAAATAATAAATATAAATACTTTGAGGGTTTCTGTAACACCCCGTAACCGCAGCGGAAACGTACACGGGATGCAACAGACACATCTGATATCAACAACCTTGCTTATAAAGAAAACTCCACTACATTAATTTAACATATTACATTGTTCTGAGTTTCGGTACCATCTAGGCGTTATCACATAAGTTTTACCGATAATACATTAACATATCTAAAGCAAAATATAGATCTTTAAGCTTCCACTAAATAGCACACATCATCAACACAGATCACTTAATCCAATTTGAGTGTACCTAGAAAGCATGGAAAGAAAACGGGTCAACTACGAATAGTTGGTGAGTTTCACTAATTTTTATAAACCATAAATCAGTATAAAAAAAATCATATGTTAACGATGAAATTATGCTAAACCCGTAGGTGAAAACTCTATTAACTCAGAAACACATCAATTGACCCCTGGGGGCCACTGTTAACCCCGAACATATCAAATAACCCCTGGGGACACTGTTAACCCCGAACATATCAAATAACCCCTGGGGACACTGTTAACCCCGAACATATCAAATAATCTCTGGGGACACTGTTAACCCCGAACATATCAAATAACCTCTGGGGACACTGTTAACCCCGAACATATCAAATAACCTCTGGGGACACTGTTAACCCAGGAATATATCCAATAACCTCTGGGGACACTGTTAACCCAGAACAATCCCATATATTAACAATTTATATACTCTGAGCCATAAACAATATATATATAAATACAAGTGTTTCCATACGATCAGTATGTACTTAAATACTTTGAATAATAACATGCTTTCCGCCCCGGGAAAATATTTCAAACAGTTCAGTAAAAAGGGGCTCGTGAAAACTCACCTTTCTGGGAGTCGGGGTAATATAAGGAACAGCTACGTGCCGGGATCTGTAATATGATATCTAAGTCGTTACTATATAATTCCCATAAATTAAATCCGTAATAATCGGTACATCTGGGGACATTGTTAACCCAGTACTGTACTCGATCCGGGGACAACGTTAACCCCGTGACACTTCTAAGGACTCAGATTGTAACCTTGCTTAGAGTTTGACAGTCAGAATTATCATTTTTATGTTTTCTCCGATTCGCGTGCCTAGCACAGTTATCCGTTTTTAAGTTTCAAAAATGAATTTGGTCACACCCGACCCAACAATGTGTTTGACTGTTAATTTAGTTAAAGTGATGAAATTATAGCTCGGTTTGACACCCGTTTGGCCGCGGGGCCCGTTTCCGGTATTTCGGTGCCGGAAACGGTAAAATCGGGTAAAATTACCCAAATCATCCGAATTATTTTCGGATGATTTATTTTTACTTAATTTACTTAGATTTATGAAAATAGTCTATTTTTAAAGTTTTCGTGTACCAGTCAGCTCGCTTATGCGAACTTTGCCGGTTTACACGTTTTAAGCTTTAACTAATTGTTTTTATGTTCATTTTAGCACAAATAATTACCCGTTTAGTCTCGGGTCTTGAAATTTTGCTCAAAACTTATTTTGACAGAAAGAACATTTTATAAAATTTTCCAGATTTATTTTCCTATATTTGCATTTATTTACCTATTTTTAAATCTCATTAAAACACTAAAAATATCAAAAATACCAAAACACTTTAGAAAAATCCCAAATTTTTCTGGAATGATCCTTGTCATTCTCATAACTCTCTGGAATTTTTCCAGATTTATTTTTGTAACTTTACATATATTTATCTATTTTTAAATCTCATTAAAATACTAAATATGTCAAAAATACCAAAACACTTTAGAAAAATACCAAATTTTTCTGGGATGATCCTTGTCATCCTCATAACTTTCTGGAATTTTTCCAGATTTATTTTCGTAAATTTACATATATTTATCTATTTTCAAATCTCATTAAAATACTAAATATGTCAAAAATACCAAAACACTTTAGAAAAATACCAAATTTTTCTGGGATGATCCTTGTCATCCTCATAACTTTCTGGAATTTTTCCAGATTTATTTTCGTAAATTTACATATATTTATCTATTTTCAAATCTCATTAAAATACTAAATATGTCAAAAATACCAAAACACTTTAGAAAAATACCAAATTTTTCTGGGATGATCCTTGTCATCCTCATAACTTTCTGGAATTTTTCCAGATTTTAAAACTCATTTTTTTTCAAGCCCTTTTCACCCAAAACCGAGCTAGAAGCCCTAGAACTCGTTTCACCGAAAAGCCTCTTTAGACTTTTCCAACTGAGCTCAAATTTTGTGGGTGTCTTTATATGCTATTAAAGGCTTACCCTAAATTTTCCAGAATTTTTCATCTAGTTTAGCTATTTTTCACTATTTTTGGCCAAAACCGAGCATTAAATTCACCAAATATTCATCTTTTATCCAAAAATTACCAAATTTTCACAGATCTCATATTTTCATGTGTAGATCATCTCTGTGAAATTTCGTGACCCAACTCTAAGCACACGGAAATCTGTCCATTTTTCAAAATCACCCGAAAACCGAACTATCTTGCGTTTTCTAGCTTTAGATCACAAGGATCTCGGTTTCTAGCCTTTGCTAGCCGCTAGATACAACACTTACAAGCACAACAACACCACACCAAGCAAACTATACCAACAATCAAACCATTTCTTTCAAAGTGTCGGTTTTTTATGTAAAAACAAAGATTCTAACCGTAAAAATTTATTCTAAACACTTTTAACTAACTACTTGGATCAAGATCCTTTGTATAACTTGTATACATCCTTTGATCACACGAGAACCGGTTCCATCTCGGGTTTTCACCCATATTTCACTTGGAACCTCATTTTCTTGAAAGAAAACTCAAGAAACGAAGATAAACACGTATATAACACAATTATACCTCGGTTTTTCTTGTCAAAAATCTCGGTTTTTGGTTCTTGATCTTGAGAGAGTTTGAATATTGTTGAATTGTAGTGTGAAAAAAAAAATGAAATGTGTGTTGGAGAGAGAGAGTCCGATCGGACTAGTTGGATGGGTGGGGTGGGACCCACTTGTTCAATCTAGTCCACTCATTTGGATTTCCGTGATCTGGATAATGTTTTGGATAATCTGGTTCAGTTCGTTTTTCAGTTAAACGTGTAATTCGGCTTAAAACGAGCCTAAAATGGTTGTTTTTCGGGTTAAAATAAAATTTATATAAAACTGATTTAAAACTTTAAAAATCTTAACCCAAGACATTAAAACATCATATTATTAATAATTACGCATCTTTTTCGGCTTGATTGATCATCTCTTGCTTGGTTTGGTGTTAAAGGTTTCGTTTAGCGTACCGACGTACCATTAAATCGAAATCCTTTTTCTGTGCTATAGTTCACTTATCCCGAAGCATTAATACTTCGTAAACATCGCTAAACATTATATACTTCGTCTATAATGTAATTCCCGATTCGTTCGGGTTTCAATAATCGTTCATTGGTTAGTTGTAATTCCAATATGATTCACTATATACTCGAGTATGATTCGTACTGTGAATCATATATACTCGTATAAACGTACTATAACTCATATAGTCAATATTAAATAACACGTAAATAGTATATTCCGGCTAGGGTATACCTGGATTTGCCGGAATCGTTACATTCTCCCCCCGTTATAAAAATTTCGTCCTCGAAATTTTATGCGTCAACTACTTCTTTTTGAGGAAATAGGTGGGGGTATTTCTTCCGAAATTCATCCTTTCGTTCCCAAGTATAATCTGGTCCTCGCTGTGAATTTCCACTTAATCTTAATTAATAACGCTTGGTATGTCCAAACTGTTTAGTTTCCCCGTCTACTATCACTACGGAATTAGTTATGTTATCACACATGTCTTTTACGAGTACTTCAATTACTAGTACTTTCTTTGCCTCATTGCTTAGGCACTTTTCAATCCGTATACATGGCAAAACATAATGTATAGTACTCAGCCACTAGAATACATTAATCGATAAACTAAATGACCAACCATGGAGATAGTTCTCATGGGGTCCAAATTATTAAGAAGCTATTTTTGGTTTTGCCAAACCTCATATCACCTCTCTAAGGTGATGCCTTAAAATACCTTGTCACCTCTTTCCGAAGACAATGGTTTCCTTTGAATGTTGGCATAAATCCTTTGCCTACCTCGCGCTACTTTCAACTTCTCTTAAACATTATAAATCCGATTGGTTGCTTCTCGAATCAATTCAAATTTTATGGCTTGATTGACGCACATTTTCAATTTAACAATTTGGTGATGATTACTTCACCCATAGAAAGCTTCAAGCTCTCGATGTTTCCTTCCCCGTCTTCCAATAATGGAAGTCGGATGACTATTTCGATCTGAGATAATTGAAAATGGTACTCCACGACGAGATACCATTTCACCATCAAGAATTTAGGCAAGAATTCATTGTGGTAATCGTCCTAGATTGGAATGAAATGCGAGGATTGGTTAATCGATCCACGATTTCCCAATTTTCCTCATGCCTTTGATATATATCTTGGGAATTTGCATCCCGAATTCCAATGTAATTTATTCCCACTGTCATTGGCAAATTTTCTGTCATTGTGGCGTTCCCAAGGGTTTTCGGTATGCAGCCTTATCTCTTGCATAACTCAATATTCACCAATACACGTGACCATATCTTTCTCCAAACTCGACCATTAATAAAAAAATCCTTTCAGATGTCCGTATCATCAATAGTCAAATCCGATCCCGGATTTCGATCTATGCGCTTCGTCCATGATTAATTCACGAAGATCATGGAGGGTCGGGATCCAAACCCAATTTTGAAATAGAGAATTTCGTCCATGCACTGTTCAAAATTCTTTTCATTGTCGTAAAGTCCCTCCTTTTCCAATTGTTCCTCTTTCAACGCCTCACGTTAAGCTACTCGATTCAGGTTCGAAGGTTCGACTGGACTAACACTCTAGCGCTCTCTCTCGCAATGGTTTAACCCGATCTTTCCTACCCAAGGCATCGGCTATGACGTTAGCCTTGCCGGGGCGATAACGGATGTCACAGTCATAGTTGATTGATAACTCGACCCATCTTCGTTGTCTCATAATCAGTTCCTTCTGATTAAATACGTGCTGCAAACTTTTATGATTGGTGAAGATGGTGCACTTCGTATCGTAGAGACAATGTCTCCACATTTTAAGTGCGTAGATGACCGCTCCCAGTTCTAAGTCGTGAGTAGTGTAATTTTACTCGTGTACTTTTAACTGTCGGGAAGTATAGGCTATAACCTTAATATACGGCGTCAACACGCATCCTAACTCTTTACGCGATGCGTCACCATACACGACAAATCCATTGTCTCCATCGGGGAGACTTAAAATCGTCGTTTGGCACAAATTTTAATGGTTTCTAGCTTATTTGGATCTATGTAAAATCTTCGTTGCTTTACAACATGACCAATGGATTATGCCTTCTTTATTAAAAATCGCATTTCGAAAACTTCGCGTATAGCTCATCTCGCTTTAACAATTCCCCAATTTTCCTTAACCGTTGTTCGCGCTCTTCTTTACGTTGCGAATACATCAAGATATCATCAATGAAAGTTATGACAAATTTTTCAAAATAAAGTTTACAGACTCGGTTCATGAGTTCCATGAATGTTGCCGGCACATTTGTTAGCCCGAAAGGCATAACTAAGAATTCATAATGGCCATAGCGAGTCCGAAACGCTGTGGTTGCAACGTCCTCCTCTTGGATTTTTCATTTGGTGATAACTAAATCTAAGATCAATTTTCTAAAAATAAATCGCCCCTTGCGGTTGATTAAACAGATCATTCACTTCGAAGAAGTGAGTACCCACCCTTGATCGTCACTTTATTCAATTCTCCCAAATCAATACATATCCTAACACTTCTGTCCTTCATTTCCCAATTAAAACTAGTGCACCCCATGGTGACTAACTAGGTCGTATAAAAACCTTATCCAACAATTCTTGTAACTGATTGGATAATTCTTGCATCTCGGACGGTGCAAGTCGGTAGGGTGCTTTGGCAACAGGGCCAACTTGAGACATTAAATCGATTCTGAATTCGACCTGTCGGGTTGGCGGTAATCCAGGAAGTTCTTCTGGGAAAACTTGTGGAAATTTGCGTACTACCGGAATATCTTCTATATGTTTTCTTTTAAATACTTTGGCAATCACGTTTGTTAAATACACCACGTCTTCTTGTCTTCATATTATAACATCTCAAGATGAGATTAGAGTGGTAACATAATACCGTACACTTTTCTCTGTATCAAATCGCTTCATCGTCCGAACGAGAGCTTCTAATCATCTTCTTTTCATATTTGATTTTTGCTTCATGCTGAGTTAGCCAATCCATGCTAACTATTACGTCAAAACTTCTTTGCTTTACTGGTCGTAGGTCAATAAGGAAAGGTTAATCGTTCAGAATAATAGGACAATTCCGTACAATTTAGTTAACCATTAGGGATTTACCGTTAGCGATTCTACAGTATAGGGTTCTATAGTTTCACTAATCGGTATCTTTCCAAAGGGTAGGCGGTTAGCAGGAATTAACTTCTATCGACAACCGTAAAAACATCACTGAAGCCTATTGATTTAAAACTACAACGTACTTAATACCACTTTTGGATCATGACGTGCTTTATTTGAATTACTCACAAAAGCACGGCTCCTTGCTTGATCATAGGTTGACGCTTGTCATGAGGTTCATCTTCCACGACACCTTGGTTCAACTTTGGGCAATCTCTCTTGAAACGTTCTGTACTGCCACATTCGTAGCAAGTACAACTGTTTGGCATAATTTGGTTTCTTTGGACGAATTGTTACTGAAGTTGTTGGGTTCGGAGTGGTTGTACATGAATGGGTTGGGGTTGCCGGTTCTCATGGCTTCAGTTGGTTCTACGAATGGGACATTACGTCCATCTTTACCATACCTGTGGCCTACTATCACTCGACATTCTTCTTCCTGCCGATAACCATATTTCCCATAGTTAGGGAAGGTCCCTTCATGTGGTTCGTGTTTTCGCACCAGAACTAGTCTTAGTATAATTCTGGGTTGTAGGACATGCCTACTTATTCACAAGTCTATTTTGAACTATACCTTTATCATTTCCCTTCTTTAACACTTGACGTTTCACCTAACGTCCTTCCAATCCATTTCTCATAGAGTCAAATATATCAATGCTGGCTTGTGACACAACCCTTCCAAAGGTTGTATATTTTACAGGATTGACTATACTCCTTATCGACGGAGTTAGTTCCCAATATTGCGCTCACTTCGCTTAGTTTCAGGAGTAATTAGCCACGTTACCCGACATGACAATTCCTTCAAACGATTAGCGTGTTCTAAGTGATCAGCACATAACATTTCTATCTTTCGTAGCTCAGTTTCCAAACTCTGAGCTTAATTACTCGAATAAAAGTGCTCTGGCACAAGGATTTTAAATCCTGACCATATTATCTGAGCAATAATTTTCTAAACATAATTTTGTACCATCGTGTTCCATCACGATAAAACATAATCTACCAACATATCTGTAGCATATTTCACTACACAATGTTCTAGACTCTTACCAATATCCTTAACCATTTCGATCTTTTCTACCCACTCGCTAATCTATTCCTTCCTTTACCATCAGTCAACTATTAATAATCCCTTCAACACAACCGATAAACATGTTCCTCACACCGGATCTAATTCATTACGACTACTATTCATGTTTAGTTCATAACTAACACTTGTGGTCATATTAATATTCGGTGGGACATAATCACTCTTAGCAATAATACTAAGAATTTAAATATTCATAATCATGTGACTGCTCGATCTATAATTCTGCGATCACATTCGCATCAATACTAGCAGTGATCTGTGATACGACATTCGGTATCATCATCTGCTATCTTTGAGCAATCAACTGAATCACAACAATCTCCATCAATGGAGTTGTTCTTTTTATGTCATTCTGCCGTACCCATCCCGTACGCAGTAATCAATACTAATCTCACCATATAACTCGTTACCAGTTCAATCATGACAGCAGGTACACATACACACAAAATATTATCACATATTACACATACTAGTATCTAGTATATATGTCCCACAAATATAATAACATATGGACTTAACCTGACGTCGGTTAACGTTCAAATATGTTTCATAACCCTTGTCACCAACGGACATATAGATCTTTCTCAACAAAGATCAATGTTTAACATGCCTGATTTCAATATCCTTCTGCATGTCAGTATAACCGATGCATGCTCACCGTGAGCACCAAACGATTACATACCACGGAGTTATAATATCCGTGTTTATTCGTATAACCGGCATACACAGTATACTACCTACGAACGAACAACCAACTATGCTATAATGATTCCAACACTTCTTTGTGTATAGGTAATCATTCTATTCGAGCATACATGGGTGTAAACATCTAACGGATGTAAGGATAACATAGGAAGTTATTAAAATAGACGGTACCGGTGTTGGTAGGGTATGGGATTTATCAATCTTTGGTTGGGAGTGACGGTTACTAGACATTTCTGGTTAATGTCAAACGGGAGATTTGACTTGGTACCATCATAACTATAACCTGATAAGTCCGACTTATCACCAATCGATGCTCTAGAAATTTCAGCATCCTCGGTACTTTTTATTATTTCATCCCCCGGTTCCTTATCCGGGTCTTATTTCACCATTTTTGTACCCCCAAGATATGCACGTATATATATTTACACATTAGCACACATAAATAATATTATATACTTTACACATATGTTGCAATTTTTACCTATTAATGTACCGCGTGACTTCCCCTGAATTCCCTCGTGCGGACAAGTCTGTTATTATGTTCCGGACCATAATAACTCACTTGTCCATCCAAGTTCATCCCGATCTCGTCACAATATATTATTAGTTGATATTCAGATCCTATAATACTTGAGCTACTGGTTATATTTTAGGTATCTTTTTCAGACATCCTAATTCTTTATAACCAATGGCTCTGATACCAAGTTCTGTAACACCCCGTAACCGCAGCGGAAACGTACACGGGATGCAACAGACACATCTGATATCAACAACCTTGCTTATAAAGAAAACTCCACTACATTAATTTAACATATTACATTGTTCTGAGTTTCGGTACCATCTAGGCGTTATCACATAAGTTTTACCGATAATACATTAACATATCTAAAGCAAAATATAGATCTTTAAGCTTCCACTAAATAGCACACATCATCAACACAGATCACTTAATCCAATTTGAGTGTACCTAGAAAGCATGGAAAGAAAACGGGTCAACTACGAATAGTTGGTGAGTTTCACTAATTTTTATAAACCATAAATCAGTATAAAAAAAATCATATGTTAACGATGAAATTATGCTAAACCCGTAGGTGAAAACTCTATTAACTCAGAAACACATCAATTGACCCCTGGGGGCCACTGTTAACCCCGAACATATCAAATAACCCCTGGGGACACTGTTAACCCCGAACATATCAAATAACCCCTGGGGACACTGTTAACCCCGAACATATCAAATAACCCCTGGGGACACTGTTAACCCCGAACATATCAAATAATCTCTGGGGACACTGTTAACCCCGAACATATCAAATAACCTCTGGGGACACTGTTAACCCCGAACATATCAAATAACCTCTGGGGACACTGTTAACCCAGGAATATATCCAATAACCTCTGGGGACACTGTTAACCCAGAACAATCCCATATATTAACAATTTATATACTCTGAGCCATAAACAATATATATATAAATACAAGTGTTTCCATACGATCAGTATGTACTTAAATACTTTGAATAATAACATGCTTTCCGCCCCGGGAAAATATTTCAAACAGTTCAGTAAAAAGGGGCTCGTGAAAACTCACCTTTCTGGGAGTCGGGGTAATATAAGGAACAGCTACGTGCCGGGATCTGTAATATGATATCTAAGTCGTTACTATATAATTCCCATAAATTAAATCCGTAATAATCGGTACATCTGGGGACATTGTTAACCCAGTACTGTACTCGATCCGGGGACAACGTTAACCCCGTGACACTTCTAAGGACTCAGATTGTAACCTTGCTTAGAGTTTGACAGTCAGAATTATCATTTTTATGTTTTCTCCGATTCGCGTGCCTAGCACAGTTATCCGTTTTTAAGTTTCAAAAATGAATTTGGTCACACCCGACCCAACAATGTGTTTGACTGTTAATTTAGTTAAAGTGATGAAATTATAGCTCGGTTTGACACCCGTTTGGCCGCGGGGCCCGTTTCCGGTATTTCGGTGCCGGAAACGGTAAAATCGGGTAAAATTACCCAAATCATCCGAATTATTTTCGGATGATTTATTTTTACTTAATTTACTTAGATTTATGAAAATAGTCTATTTTTAAAGTTTTCGTGTACCAGTCAGCTCGCTTATGCGAACTTTGCCGGTTTACACGTTTTAAGCTTTAACTAATTGTTTTTATGTTCATTTTAGCACAAATAATTACCCGTTTAGTCTCGGGTCTTGAAATTTTGCTCAAAACTTATTTTGACAGAAAGAACATTTTATAAAATTTTCCAGATTTATTTTCCTATATTTGCATTTATTTACCTATTTTTAAATCTCATTAAAACACTAAAAATATCAAAAATACCAAAACACTTTAGAAAAATCCCAAATTTTTCTGGAATGATCCTTGTCATTCTCATAACTCTCTGGAATTTTTCCAGATTTATTTTTGTAACTTTACATATATTTATCTATTTTTAAATCTCATTAAAATACTAAATATGTCAAAAATACCAAAACACTTTAGAAAAATACCAAATTTTTCTGGGATGATCCTTGTCATCCTCATAACTTTCTGGAATTTTTCCAGATTTATTTTCGTAAATTTACATATATTTATCTATTTTCAAATCTCATTAAAATACTAAATATGTCAAAAATACCAAAACACTTTAGAAAAATACCAAATTTTTCTGGGATGATCCTTGTCATCCTCATAACTTTCTGGAATTTTTCCAGATTTATTTTCGTAAATTTACATATATTTATCTATTTTCAAATCTCATTAAAATACTAAATATGTCAAAAATACCAAAACACTTTAGAAAAATACCAAATTTTTCTGGGATGATCCTTGTCATCCTCATAACTTTCTGGAATTTTTCCAGATTTTAAAACTCATTTTTTTTCAAGCCCTTTTCACCCAAAACCGAGCTAGAAGCCCTAGAACTCGTTTCACCGAAAAGCCTCTTTAGACTTTTCCAACTGAGCTCAAATTTTGTGGGTGACTTTTATATGCTATTAAAGGCTTACCCTAAATTTTCCAGAATTTTTCATCTAGTTTAGCTATTTTTCACTATTTTTGGCCAAAACCGAGCATTAAATTCACCAAATATTCATCTTTTATCCAAAAATTACCAAATTTTCACAGATCTCATATTTTCATGTGTAGATCATCTCTGTGAAATTTCGTGACCCAACTCTAAGCACACGGAAATCTGTCCATTTTTCAAAATCACCCGAAAACCGAACTATCTTGCGTTTTCTAGCTTTAGATCACAAGGATCTCGGTTTCTAGCCTTTGCTAGCCGCTAGATACAACACTTACAAGCACAACAACACCACACCAAGCAAACTATACCAACAATCAAACCATTTCTTTCAAAGTGTCGGTTTTTTATGTAAAAACAAAGATTCTAACCGTAAAAATTTATTCTAAACACTTTTAACTAACTACTTGGATCAAGATCCTTTGTATAACTTGTATACATCCTTTGATCACACGAGAACCGGTTCCATCTCGGGTTTTCACCCATATTTCACTTGGAACCTCATTTTCTTGAAAGAAAACTCAAGAAACGAAGATAAACACGTATATAACACAATTATACCTCGGTTTTTCTTGTCAAAAATCTCGGTTTTTGGTTCTTGATCTTGAGAGAGTTTGAATATTGTTGAATTGTAGTGTGAAAAAAAAAATGAAATGTGTGTTGGAGAGAGAGAGTCCGATCGGACTAGTTGGATGGGTGGGGTGGGACCCACTTGTTCAATCTAGTCCACTCATTTGGATTTCCGTGATCTGGATAATGTTTTGGATAATCTGGTTCAGTTCGTTTTTCAGTTAAACGTGTAATTCGGCTTAAAACGAGCCTAAAATGGTTGTTTTTCGGGTTAAAATAAAATTTATATAAAACTGATTTAAAACTTTAAAAATCTTAACCCAAGACATTAAAACATCATATTATTAATAATTACGCATCTTTTTCGGCTTGATTGATCATCTCTTGCTTGGTTTGGTGTTAAAGGTTTCGTTTAGCGTACCGACGTACCATTAAATCGAAATCCTTTTTCTGTGCTATAGTTCACTTATCCCGAAGCATTAATACTTCGTAAACATCGCTAAACATTATATACTTCGTCTATAATGTAATTCCCGATTCGTTCGGGTTTCAATAATCGTTCATTGGTTAGTTGTAATTCCAATATTATTCACTATATACTCGAGTATGATTCGTACTGTGAATCATATATACTCGTATAAACGTACTATAACTCATATAGTCAATATTAAATAACACGTAAATAGTATATTCCGGCTAGGGTATACCTGGATTTGCCGGAATCGTTACAGTTTCACCCAAGAAAAACGTCTCCATTTTGTCTCTTCTTCTGGGAGGAAGTATGGTGACGTCGTCCAAAGAACCTTTGTGTACTTCTCAAACGCCTTAAAGATAGACCAGCCCCATTCACGATATCTATATTATAGATTCATAAAAAATATATTACCAAAAACAGTAAAGAAAAATATAATGATTCTATGATGAAAAGTGTTGGAATTTGGAATAATACTTTGAATCTTCTGTAATACGGTACAGAATGAACAATGATTCCACGGTTTCAGGACGCAAAAGATTGTGTCTATCGGCACGTTTGATAACAATGTCGTGTATATACTCTGAAGTCTTGTTTCCTCCATCAAGATGTTCCTCAGAGTATCCCTGATTAAAGTATAATTGATTAAAGAAATATCTTACTATATAAAAACAACAGAATAAAGATATATAATAACTAACCTCCGAATTGAAATAGGCAATCTCAGGAGCCAACCCGGTAGATGTGACAGCATACATCTCAAAACAAGTTTTAGCAAGATCTTCTGCCAGCTTTAGGTTTTCAAGATCTTCAAAAGTCAGCAAATTCTCTTCCTTTGCTTTTGCCTTGGTTTTGCCTTTCGTGGCTCCTAGTGCAAGTGTTCCAGGCAAGAAACAGACCTGAACAAGTGAAATTATATCATGTGTTCAAATAACTTCAACAAAACCAACATTTTAGAACCAGAGGACAATATTTGACTTACCAGGTGATCCATTTTGGGACTAAAGTCACCATCAATCCCAGAAGGCAACTCGCCAACAAAAACCAGCCCATTTGGATTTGATTTTTTGACCAGAAGATGCTTAACACCCTTCATTGCTTCCACATACATGTCATGCCAATATGTCCAGTTACTATCCCTCTGCTGAAGCCAGACTTTGATAAGGTATTCGTCATAACTATCACCACGAGAGCCTAATCTAATATTATCTCCAGAAAATTCACTAGACGAAGGGCTGGCATATAAGAAAGAAACAACAGCCAGTATTACAGTCATGGTGCAATTAACTTGATTAAGAAAATATACTTCAATACCTGGTGCATGATAAAACCACACATGCTGCACCCGATGGACTTAGTAGCACTTCAGAAGTTTCTACTGTAAAGCTTGAGTTTAATTATCTTAGTTTTGTTACTGGTGATCCGAAGTATAGTAAAGAAGCAATGAAGGTTTTGGAACATATGAAGACGATCAGCCAAGTTTTTAGCATTTTCTAGATACACAGATGGTGCGGGCCCCTTGTATGTAGGATTTGCATTAGTCAAATGCAGCTAAAACAGTTTATTATATGATCATGATTATTCATAATCACATAATAACTTTATGCATTATTATGTAGAAAATAGTCGAATGATGATGAGAACTTAAAGACATAATCCAACCATCCAATCTGTTGACTACCCAAATCACAAACAATAATATTGTCTCGAAGAACAAGGTCTGCATCACGAAATAAAACACAAAATAATAATAATAATGGTCAAGAAAATAAAAGGAAACTTAACTTATACATCAACTTAAAATTATGAACGTATTATTTATTTTCCGAATAGTTTTAATGTAGATTTTTTAGCTATACAAAGAAATAAAACTGATATTAACAATGGCAGTTTGTATAAATACCTGCTGATACGCACAAAAGCAATTAGAGATCTATTGGACTCTTGTTTGATGTTTATCCCTGAGACTGAGAATATATAATTAGTGGTCAGACAAACATTTAACATGGCAGAAAAACTTATTAAAACAATGCCATAGTAGTTTCGAGTTTCGGCCCGTTTAGATTAATACTCACAGTAGATTGTCAATAGTGTCATCCAAGTGCTCTTCCTATTTAATAAGCCAACTCTTTGTAAGCCTGAAAGAAGCATTAAGGATTAAAACAAATATTATGAAAAGAATAAAATCATGAAGATAGTAAGAAACAAACATAAAAAGAGTATAAACACATCGCAACCAACTGTACATGCCAATATAAGAGTGTTCCACATTTACCCCTACTCAAGGTCCAGATGAGTGTGTCCAAGAATGAGTTGCACGTGTTTTCGCATAACAAAACCAATTATTATGCTGATTTTGTGTAGAATTTCTATGTGTGAATCAACATTGACGTGCACTTATTTTGATCGTTTACCAGCAACTGCTTTCAATTAGCCTCTGCTGGAACATGCTATTTTACAGACAGACAAACATAAAGACCTTGACAATAACTTGTATGCCTATAAATAAATATTCAATATATTAACCGTCACACTGAAAGTTTGTTTATCTAATAAACGAGTGTGAACAAAAAACATTGTTCATTTAGTTAAACATACAAACATGAACACTTGTCTCGCTCGTTCATTATGTTCGTGAACGTCCGTTTTTTTAATTCAGCCCAGGCCCTCTTATTAACAGTATGTTACCCTAGACATTCCTTTGAAATGTAGAATTACCGTTTTTTTAATCTACATGTGGTTTGTAATTATAAGCATACAGGCTACAGAGCACAGAATACAACCAATAATGCATGATGCAGAGACTAATTACGGCCTACAAGTTACAATGCATGGAGTACAACTAATAACGCATGTAACATTGATGCATTTGGCCGGCGAGCTTGATGATTATGATCCTGAGTTTTGTTGACAGTTGTCTGTAAAACTGTAGTTAAGATTCTGGAAATTGAGTGTGTATTGTTTGATGTATGTTAGCCATTTGATTCTGGAAATTGAATTGATGATTATGAGCAGTTACTTAAGCACAGTGATGTTGATGTTTGTTGAAATTAGGTCAGTAGGTGTTATTGATAAACAGTGATGCATTTGATTTGATTCCCAGAATTGATGATTATGAGGAATTAAGCTTAATTTTGTTAGTGTTTGCGTGTGGAAGTGTAGATGAGTTTCGATTGCAATGAATGATTAGTGTTACAAATGACACGAGATGCAGTTCATTATAAGGTCATTGATGTATACCTCAAAGTTATCGACCGTCTATTGCTCGTTGTCTGCCCTTCGCATTTTGAGCTCTTGAGCTCTTCTCAGGTCGATTTATATCTCGTTACTTATTATTATGAGTGTGTATTGTTTGATGTATGTTAGCCATTTGATTCTGGAAATTGACTTGATGATTATGAGCAGTTACTTAAGCACAGTGATGTTGATGTTTGTTGAAATTAGGTCAGTAGGTGTTATTAATAAGCAGTGATGCATTTGATTTGATTCTCAGAATTGATGATTATGAGGAATTAAGCTTAATTTTGTTAGTGTTTGTGTGTCAAAGTGTGGTTTAATTTCTATTGAAAGCGTTAGGAATGATTAGTGTTACAAATAACAAGAGATGCAGTTCATTATTAGGTCATGATTGTTAGTTTGTTACAATTGTTTTTAGTAATTATGATGCATTTGGTTCATGAGCTTGGTGGTTATGATCCTGAGTTTTGTTGACCGGTGTTTGCAAACTGTAGTTAGAATAAAGTATTATAAGCACTGAAAATGATGCAACACATCATCAGGTCTTGATTGCTAGTTGTTTCAGTTGGCATTAAAAAGTACATTGATATATATTATGATCGACAGCTGTCTGTAAAACTGTAGTTAAGGATCCGGTATGAGCTTTAGAATAAAGTATTATAAACACAGAAAATGATGCAGTAAATCATCAAGCCAAGTTTTATAATAATGCAATACATGATAAAATTATGAACTAAAATGATGATGCGATACACTATCTAAATTATGCAATACAAACAGCTAAATATTGTATGCATGAATCATAAACTTAAAAATGTTATTTGGTAAATTGTGAATGGAAGGAGTGTGTAGCTGAAGGCAAATATTTTGTACTTTGATGTTAATCTCAGTAGGGTATTCACATATATGTATGATCATCTGTGCATATGAATTATTAATTCATATTGTTAGACTGAAGCTGTTACTTGTTAATGAGTGTTACTAGATGTTCATGCGTGCGTTTGAGTTGGTTTAAGTGCAATATATGTTTGTGTGGGGTTAAAATGAAATTCGTATCATCAATGCTGACCTTTTTTTGGCATAACATTTTGGTGCAGCATAGGGTACGATTAGGGAAGTACAAGAGAGATCCGGATTCAATAGCAAGAGAGGGAGAGAATTTGCAGGCGATCTGGAGCCCTGATACCTGCTGTTATTGTAAGTATGAATTGGCAAACCTTTGCACTGTTTGATTTTGATTCAAGTGTAGAGTAATGTAAGTTTTATATGGTTGCCTTTGCTTGCAGACATCTTCATTCTTTCTTCACATTTTTAAAGTCCAATTTTTTGAGAGAAAAATACACATAGGAGGAAGGCAACCATCGAATCTGTCTCTTGCAACTATTTCTCTACTTATGAGTGAGGAGGTTCCTTTTTCAGGCAAGAATTTAGCAGTGTATGTACCATCTCTACTTCTTAAGCGCTTTTTATTATAGTTTTGGTTTTTAGTTTTTATGTTATATTTAAGTACTTAGCACATTGATTGGGTATTTGTGGTATCATGAATTAACATGGTATTAAAACACATCATTTGATTTTAATTACATAAGATGGCAAACTGGGAGTAGGGTTGTCCCCGTACAAGATTTTGATTAGAAATTTAAGGTATAGCGTGGGTTACAACACGAAGGCCACCCATGCATTCGATTTTTTTTTTTCATTATGGCATTCCATCTATTAGAAGTTTAGAACAATCATATAGGCCACCCAAGCATTTGTTTGTCTCCCCGTACAAGATTTTGATTATAAATTTAAGGGATAGTGTGGGTTACAACACGAAGGCCACCCATGCATTCGATTTTTTCCATTAAGGCATTCCATCTATTAGAAGTTTAGAACAATCATATAGGCCACCCAAGCATCTGTTTTGTGTCATTTATGCCAATTTCGACCAAAAACAATAAAAAAATATGACGAAAATGCTGGTGAGGTTTTTGAAAAGACAACAACTTTACATACAGTTCGTCTAAAACTTATCAAAGATAGCTATGAATCATAAAAAAACTGATGGTTGCATTCGTCATTCATGCATGTCTTTGGTTGAAATTGGTATAGATTACTGAGGATACACACTTGGGTAAGCTTATAGGTCCTATATGACAGTTTTAATACATGGATTGCCTTAATGAAAAAAATTGAATACTTGGGTAGCCGCCACATCAATTATCTGAATAACTTATGTTCTGAAACGAGGGCACACCACTTTTTTAGTTGTCATCATGTTTTTCAGTTTTGCTTCAGTTCCACAACTTTATGAGCCTTCAAATATTTCCCGGAGTATGTGTTCAACTTTTTATCCGTTTTGGTGAACCCACACACCCTGAAAATTTGAAGCGAGGGCATTGTTAGTAATAAAAGTTATCATCATATATTAATCTTTAATTATATTCTTTGTGGCCACTAATGAATTTCAAGTTAAAGCTGTACTTAACTCTGAAAGTAGTCAGAACTAGAAAAGATAATCTATATAATGTGTCTTCACATCTCTCGGTCACTGTAACTTTTGATTCTTCTCTTACCTTTGTGACAGGAGCAATATCATATGTGACAACAAAAACTTGCTGATTGAACTTTCTGACGAAACTTTGTATAACATGTCGTGGAAGGGTGAGGTAATGCAAGTCAAATATATCGTTTACTGTTGCACAGTTTTATGGATCAGTTAGTTATAACTTATATTTCTGATTTACTGTTGCACGCCACAGTTTTATGGATCGTTGGATCTGGACTTCAAGTTAAATAATGAAAATGGCCATGCAAAGTTTTATCTAATGGTGTAGCTTCTGGAGGGACTCAAGGTGTAATATCATCCAGTAATTCTTCGTCTAGAAAGCCAGCAATCACTTATTTGGACTTTTGTTTGCCACTGAGGCTGTTATTTGTTCTATTCTCTGATGGACAATTGCTGTTATGTTCTGTAAGTAAAAGAGGATTAAAGCAACCAGATTATATAAAACACGATGAACAAAAATGCGCGCCCGCTGCAGTTGCAAACCATTGTGTATTCGCCATAATCGACATGAGAAGAAACGCGGCAAACAAGAAAACTGTGCGTTACATTCGCGAATTGATTGGAATTTGATTTGAATCGTTGATGTCGACACTAAATAGTTGTGAATTCTAGAATATCAATATAGTTGGCGTTTTCTTCATGGGTTAAAGAGCGTTGAAGCAAAATATGGTAAATTGTTAATTAACGGACTTTAAAATCTTCTATACTCAAGGACACGAGATCTACGTATATGAGACCGGTCTAGCAGTAAAAGTTCCTTCTTCGTAATGTGAGAACTCGGGTTTGATTCTCACTCTTCCTATGCTTTTTTATTTTTTTTTAACTAGTTAACATAATGTTTAAATATGATTTGTAGGCATTGTGAACATTAAGAGATTGTGTGTGTGTGTGTATTTCTAATGAAGATTTTTGTTTCTTTGTTATTATATAGTATTTTTCTTATGACAAACCTTAACTAACCTGAACCATTGAGCGACCTAAACTGCCAAACCAACTCGAACAATAAACCAAATGAAAAAAAAAAGTATGAATATGCCACTGTCTACACTCACACAAATTAATTTAAGAGTTATTTCTAAATAAAACATATCTCCAAAGTCAACACGATACCTAAATATAATCAAACCAGCCTGCACGATCAGAAAAGGGAGTTGCAGGTATCCCATAATGGAGAGGAAGTAGGCTAATGAGGCTGGCTGCGATAAAGCATTCCTATTTCACCATAATAACCAGCCTTAAGACCTTGGGTAAATCATTATAAATCACTCAACCTATACTTCAAATTATCATTTCAATGCTCTAGTCAATCAATACCATCGTTCTTTAAGAACGTCTAACTTATTCTCATGTCGTAGGCTAATGGTAGGAGATCCCTCTTATAGTGAGACTAACGGTTGTTGATTACTAACAGGTGTTTATACAAACGACTCTTGAACCAATCTCTCGCCTACTATATTTTGTTGTTTCAACAAAAAAAATATACTGCAAGTCAAATGTGTAACAAATTTACGATGAGAAACATACAATTATAACATTGAGAATTTCATATACACTCCAATGGACTGATATTGTACTTAAGTTTTGTTTTACAAAGTGAAAAGGTATAATCAAAAGACTGTTGTGGTTTGTTCCGTACCACACTTATCAATTTTGATGACTTACGTATCACCACTCCACTTTTCCGAAGAAAAAAAAACATATCACCACGTACTCCAATCAAATATAATTATATATGGCACACTTCAATACGCATCTAGCATACCATCGATGTTTAACTGTAGACCAAAAAATTGATTATACCATGAAGACATAGACTAAGAAAAATTCAGACTCAAAAATTGAAACTTTACACTTTCAATATAATCATATTTAACGAGAGACAGAGTTGTAATTAAGTTAGAGCACCCTAAACAATTAAATATGGTGAGTTTTTTTTCCAAATTAGTGTTGCTGAGAAATATTTAAAAAAGTATTTACCATCTAGGTCTTATCTAAAAACTATTTACTAAACTAGTGTTTATTTGTTTGGTATTCACCTATTACTTTTAAATTCACGTGTTAGAGCTTTAAATTTTTCTATTTTGTTAATCTCTATTATCTAATTTTATATCACATTTCTTAAATATTTTTTTCAATCAGCCCAATATTATTATTATTATTATTATTTTATGGAGCCCTTATTATTATTTTAGTCAACGTTTTCCTTATTTTTTAATAGCTCGATACAAATAGTTTCGTTCTCTCTCTTTTTGTTTACAAGTCTCACTATCAAATATAATATGAAATTCAAATAAACTTGAGTTGCTCCCCAATAAATATCAAACACAAACAAAAATAAATATACAAATAATGTGGAGTCGCTACCGGTCTCAACATTATTTAACGAATCAATAAAAGAACGTGTGTCAATATAATTTGACCTGCTTATGGCGTGAAATATATGATCGGTATCGGCTAGCTAGGCTTGTTACGCTAACGAAATTAAACTTAAAAAAGAGATTTATAAAATGAACATATTTAAAAATAAAATAACAACAAAAATGGGTAAAACCTTGACGTTGGCGGCGACTATTCAACACTAGTATCGCTGTTAGTTAGGCTTGTTATGGTACCGAAACTTAACTCAAAATAACAAATTTGTAGAATGAATATCTTTAAAAAAAATGAATATATCTGAAAACAAAAAACAAATCAAACAATAAGAAAAGATTCGTAATTGAGTTAGTAAAAAGAAATAAAAAAAGTCATGATTGATAAAAATAGAAAAAATAATATTTGACTGATTGGATAAAAATATATATGAAATATAATTAAAAAAAATATAATATAGATAGTTGATTGACTAGATAGAAAAACTAAAAAGACTCTAATTGTTGATTTACAAATAAATGTGAATAAAATAATAGATAAAAAAACACTAGTTTAATTAATAGTTTTAAAAAAAAATAGTTTTTCCACAAGTAGTTTGTAGTTTGGGAAAGAAGCATATGGATGTTGCCACTTGCAATCATGATTTCCACGTACTATTTTTAGAGCTGGACATACAACACGATAATACAACAATATATTCGCATAGAATATATGATGATAATATAAATCACACTTACATTTTTATTGGTCACCCTAAACAATTAAACCGAATGTACATGTCGGTAGAGTCGAGTGGGGGATACAACGCGAGTTACGTCAGAACCCTAGGTGTCAGGATTTAATTAATTATACTATAGTAACGGGTCTATGGTTAGATCCAATGTTTTAAAAGCTGGTTGCGCCAAGTGGTTTTAACGAGTTGACTAGTTACCCTATAATAATTCCATAAAAATACAACTATAACACATAAATAGTCAAAACTACGTGCTTCCTTAAAAAAATAATCCAAAAGTTCCTCGATGGCAATAATGAGATCAATTTGATTTGATGTATATTGATCGAAGGTTGATAGTAATTTAATTGGAGGCCACCAAAACTTACATTGGGCTTAAACCGGTCCGACGATACATTTCAATATTTATAGCGGTTCAAACTACAAACCGTTCGTCCAATATATTGGGCAAGTGAGCGGAAACCAATATTACTGCCCAAGATAAATCGGTTTTTAAATCATTAGTTAGATCTATGAATACAAGGTTTTGATACAGGCAGTGGCAAAGCTTGGACCCTATTTCGGGGTGGGTTGGGGGGGTGGGGTTCCTATGAAGCTTTGCCCATGGGTACATTCGTACAAACACTCGGTGTATGATTAATAGAGAATTATAACATGATTTTTTGTATCGTTTTTCTTTTTTGCAATAATAAAGTTCTTACATGTTTATCGATCATGTGTCACAAAGTGGTATTAGAACTGGTGTAATTGAAAACCAAGTTCAAGGTACTCAAAATTGATATCAAGATCTAGCCCCTGCATGGAAGTTTTTCGTTGTAAATAAATCTAGGTCAGATTCTCGAACAAACAAAAACAATGGGTGGTTAATGGGATAACCGAGCCATGGTTACCGATAATTAAGGTGGTTAAGATTAAAGGAAGATCTCTACAAGAAACATGATCAAGTAAACAAGACTTGAGGTAAAGACCCCTTGTAACCCGAGACAGGAATTGGGGGGGGGGGGTGATTGTCGGAGTTAATTTCCAGAACCGAATCTACAAGTCACTAGAGTTGAGTGGAATATGACGATAAATTGGGTCAACTCCATAGTTGTTAGGATGTAATTATAGTCTAGCTATTCGTATTATAGTCTAACGCGTCTCAGGTTAGATCTATAATATAAAGTTCTTATTTATTTATCGATCGTGTGCATTGAATTAACATTTTCCATGTAACCTTTGTCTCTACATCTGAATGACAAACATCATCCAAGACATACCATAGTTGGTGGTTAGAAAACCTTTTAAATCATGAAGACCACCAACATATGATAACACATTCTCAAAGATGCATACAAAATCGTTATGCGTTAGTTCATTAATGCTATGTTTCAGCTTTTTAATCTCAAGCTGAGATTGTTTTATAGTTTCCACTTCTTTACAACATCTTTCGGCTTAGGCCCAATGAAGAAATATGCATCAACGATCAAGGCTTCATTTAATAATGAAGTCTAGGCATTAAAATAATAACAATAAAGTCATAAAGTTTAGGAAAACTTCTGGAACTTCCCCCTTAAACATAACATTTAAAAAAAAAAGAATATATATATATATATTATATTATATTTTAAATTTGTTGTGTTGACTTGTATAATTAATACGTAGAATACACCTTCTTGGCTTAGCTTTTGGTTCAGGCAATCAGGCATGCTCCCACTGATATATGTTTATAACCTGTTAAATGTCATGTCGCTGTTCTTGCCGGCCGTTGAATTTTTGAACAACTTTGGTGGTCTTTTGGAGCTGCAGGCACTCCTGCTACAAATTTGGTCTATTACCAAAATGGAAATGGAAATTTAAATCGGCTTGCTTTTTGGACCTCGGTCGACGGTCATTTTACTCCCATGTTGGTTTAATTCAACATGTAATGTTTATGGTAATATAGAATCTTCATAGAAAATCATATTAACTATTGTGACACGTTTATTTAGTTTACTAATTTTTTATATACGTACGAGTTGCAACCCTAGTGTACTATCAACCGGTGATGGACGGTAGCAGCAGGGGCGAACAATTAAGAGGCCGGTTGCTGTCTCATCTTCGGGTATACTTTCAATTTAAAGTCCAATCCAAGAGAATATGCAGGTAATCCTAAATCGGATAATAAACATTCCACGAAGGAACCAAAGCCCAACCCGAAGAATAAACATTTAATGAATATTCGAACGAAGACAACTTCATGATGATTATATATATATGGTTATATTAATGCGAGAAAATGATCTTATTATGAAAAAGGCGAGAAATTATTTTAACCAATCAATAATTGATGTAATATCTATGTATCTACATATTGGAACCCAATTTTTGATATATTAAAAAAATAAATAAATAAATTAAAAAAAAATCAATAATATTCTTATCTACATATATTCTAGTCAAGTAAAATACTTGTAGGCACGTGTCAGTTTATGGTTAATCTTAACAATTTTTCCTTTTACACATTTATATTATATCTATTACATGGTTCCTTTTACACATTTGGATCCCTAGCTTCCGAGACGGTTCGCTTTTTGGAGCGGGCGCAGAAGGTGGTCCACAGTGACCCTTAGAGCCCTGTGCAAATTTTAAATATCTCCCTGTGCAAATTTTAACCTAGATCTAAAAGAGCCGCCATCATCTTTCCAAAGTCTCCCTGTGCAAATTTAAGAGCCTCCATAGATATGCCCTAACTTCATCTCATCTCATCTCATCTCACACCTCATTCATCTCCATCTTTTTCACATACCTGCTTATTTTTAGAGTTGTTGGATGCACAACAATCGTAATTGTGGCCGACATTGTGGCCGGAATATGATAAAATTTGCAAAGTTGGTTCGATTCTTGGATTTAATTATAAATTACCGGTTCACCCGCCGGGTCACCGGGTCCGGGCCAACCGCCACCCGCAAAACCCGGCCGGGTTTTTAGAAAACGGCCCAATACCCTGACCCGACCCGGTATAGAGACCGGGTCCTGGTTCGACCGGTCCGACCGGCCGGGCCGGGCTTCAAAACACTGATTCTAACCCCAACATAAATTAAGATAACATTGACATTTTAAACTAGATTAAATCACTCCCCACTTGTGTTAAATTTGTTAAAATGGGTCCATGGATTATGTTTTTAACGAATTAAAAAGACAAAGAAGAATATATCAAATTGACATATAATAAGAGTGAGATGAAGTTAAAGGGATTAAACAATTTTCTTTGGATGAGATGAAGTGAAAGAGAGAAAAATAAGTGATGTGGTACGTATATAAAGTTAAGAGGGGTTAGAGTATATTCAATGACCTAATAGTTGGTTTCCTTATTAATTTCTTCCTTGAAGAACATGGGGTGGGATTTATATAGTTTTTTTTTTTTTTAACTTTAAAATGTGTCAAATGGCACAAGATGGTCTAATTAAATGCTAAGCGACACAACCACATTTTTTATTTTTTATTATGTTAAGAATTAAGGATTATATTATTAGTGATTACTTATAATTACATAATTGTTGAACTAATAATAATAATATAATAATAAGTAAATATAGTATTTCATTTTCTTATACATAAAACAAAATACACTTTCACATGTCCATGAAAAGACTCCCATCCTTAAGGTCTTAAAATTTAAAAATTATTATACAATTTACAATACACATTTATTATTGACATTTATTACTAATTACTAATCAGTTAACTCATAATAATAAAAGAAGCATACTTAAAGAAAGGTTCATTTATCATTTCACAATTTTAATTATTCTTTTTTTAAATAAAAAATAAAAGTTTTAATGATTGAGAAAAAACTTAGCCAAGTGGCATAACTATGGTATAATTAGATTTCAAGTGGCACAATTATGTTTTTGTTTATTATAATAGTAGATGTTATAAAATTGCATTAGAGATTAGTACACTATCTGATAGTTTTTATCCCTTGATTTAACAAATTATATTTTTAAACCTTAAATGTGACCAAGTGTCGGCTTTACATGTTTTATTTGTCGGTTAAACGATTTTCTTAAACATTGCTTTCGTATTTGTTATAGTTCATCTTTATAATAGCTGGAACTTTTTTCATGATTTGATACATATGTTTTTATCACATTGTCACATGTTTTTATACATATGTTTCGATGTTTGATACCACACCTTTAAAATATGTTTTTTAGGCTTACCAATTCGTGTTTACAAATTTGTGCCGGTACTGCCAATACTAACCCTATCGGTTCGCAGTTGTAACATGCCGGTTTTTTTGGTTCTACATATTGTGAGGGATATTTACCATACATTTTTATTATACAAGCAATCATGCATTCTTTATTATTTTTAGTTATACGAGTTAACACCAATCGAGACGTTTATTGATAGATATTAGAACTTATGTTATACGAGTTAATATGCATGTTTGAACATTTTTGCGTCTATTTATAATTCGGTTAAACACTCCCGTCGCAACACGCGGGATTCTAATACTAGTATTATTTAAACTAAAAAGAAAGGTCTTCTCTAACCAAAAAGAAAAAAATCACACACAAAATAAACAACACAAATTAATTTAGATTGTTTTCCATCCACAAAACATCCTACACAAATGCCATCAAACATACATAGTTATATTTTTATAGGTTCTCACACTCAACAAAACAA
Source organism: Bidens hawaiensis (assembly GCF_021521415.1). NCBI lineage: Eukaryota > Viridiplantae > Streptophyta > Magnoliopsida > Asterales > Asteraceae > Bidens > Bidens hawaiensis. The sequence goes on from NW_027492189.1 coordinate 611,204, forward strand.
CAATTTTACATTGTTGGTAGAAAATAAAACACTTTGTACTTCTATAGTTTTCCATACATAATATGAATATTTTGTTTTATAAATATTCTTGAATCTACGAATATGGGATTGGAAAATTATTGATGTGTAACATACACATAATTGTTAGGGTAAATTGTAGATGCTAATAGTTGAAAACATACACTACTCATTAAACATCAAGACCAAAAAAATACCCTTTATCTTAACAACCTTTCATATTTTATTTTATTACAAGATTATTATCATAATTATATACCATTAATTGAAAAAAACCAAAAAAACAAAGGCCCAGATTGTTATATAACCTTTTTTAAACAACCGATTTTTATAAACCAATATTAATTCCGTTAATACTCTAAGCGGTTTCATTGGTTTCAGGTTTTCTTCTTTTGAAATCGGTTATTCATTGTAAAAGTTGGATTAAATTCATCAAGTATTATATATACAATATAAACTAGCATGGTGCCCGCGCAATGCAGCGGGCGCACGCGCAACTCAATATCTAACGCGTAGTCCGTGTCGGTACATACGTCACCTGATGACAGTGAGCGCATAGTCTAAAATTGGGCGTGTAACTCGTGCAAAGACAGTTGCGTGTAATCAAAGATTGAACACGTGTAACCGACGGGAATGCAAGTTACAGACACTAAAACATGCTAAACCAATATATAGTAACTTGAAATAAATCATTTTTTTAAACCAACCCATTATGGCCCCAAACCCGTTCTGACTCGACAACGTTTTGATCTGGCCCATTTCTACTCGAACCCGAACCATAACCATTTTTTTGTATCGACTCATTCCGACCCTATTATACTTTTATAAATGACCCGAACTCGCTCGACTCAACTTGTTACCCGGTTCTAAATGGTAAGCGCGTAACATGCTAAGTTTTTGAAACTAAAAACCATAACAATATTATATCCAAATTAAAGAGAATAAAATGCTCGTTTTTATGACGTAATTTTTTTGAAAAAATATTAACGTGTGAAAAAGTTATGCCCGTTAAAAAGTCGTGGGGTAGTTGGTTTTGAATTAGGGGGCATATGTGTAACTATTATTAAACTTTACAAAAAAGGTAGTGAAGTTGAGGGACCAGAATATTTAGTTTTTTAAATTTTGGTGCATTAGATGTTGTATATAAAGCAATGAGTTTGGTATGCGTATAGATAAAATAAAATGTTGTAAAGCTGTTAAAATGAAAAAAAGGACACAAAGTCCCAAACACAATTTGCGACATGGAATCTGGAAAGCAACTCTCGTCGTCATCACAGGTTCGTTCGTTCATAACCCTAAATTAAATAAATACATCTGATTACACATTCTATAATTAGGTTTTAATAATACTGCTATTCGAATGGTTTAGGCGGATGATATAGAGATGAGCAACAAGGATAACCCTCTGGTGTTCATGGATTTATCCATTGATGGAACTGCCGCTGGAAGATTGGTAATTGAGGTCTGTGCCATCATGTCTCATGTCGGTTAATCAGTTTTCGATATGTTTGTTTCTTGAATCTGCATTATGATATTTGCAGCTTTATAAGGACGTGATGCCGGAAGCAGCTAAGAATTTTCGAGCACTCTGCACAGGTGTGTGTGTGTGTATTAATAATAACATATTTGCTTTGTTGAATTAATAATAACATATTTGCTTTGTTGAATTAATAATAACATATTTGCTTTGTGATTACATATATGTGTAGGGGAGATGGGAATTGGAAAAACTACTGGAAAACCGTTGAACTACAAAGGAACTGTATTCTACCGTATCATAGAAAAAACATACGCTGAAGTATGATTTTTTATAGCAATGCTTATCTCAATCAGATATACAGAAATTTATAATTTAAGGCTTTTTTTAATCATACACACTATAAGGATTCTTTTAAACATATAATCAATGAGCCATATGTTTATATAAAATAACTTTTTCATTGTTGCTTGCAGGGAGGTGATATCGAAAACAATGACGGTATGTATTTTTTTATTTAAATTCTGTTTTAAGCACATTTCATATTTGTAACGAGTGATGGTTTGCTCGCAGGCACCGGTGGAGAAAGCATTAACGGGGGAACTTTTAAAGGTACAATTTTAAAAAGATTTATAGAGTTTTGTTTTATAGCCTATAATTACTGTTAGATCAGAAGTTATACCAATTCTATTACATTATGTGGTTTTGTAGCTGAGAATGATATAAAGCTACGTTCTGAGCGTGGTATGCTATATATGGCAAATAACCCGGAGGAGATTGATTCTAGGTTCCTTATTGTCTTCCAGTATCATTTCTTTATTGACTGGTAGTTTACAAGTCTAACTTATTCACATCATTATAATTCAATAGTGTACTTGATTATAAAATCATATTATTAGCCCTTGTTTAACTAGTCATTGTTATTAACCGTTGTTTAATCGGTTATATTGCAGGAGCTATGTTGCTGTTGGAAAGGTAATACGAGGATTGGAAACACTTGGAAAGATTGAGCAAAAGGCATCAGATACAGGAAAACCTTCTGGGCTGGTTGAAGTTACGGACTGTGGTGAAATTCCTCAAAGCAATATCATAGAGGTTATTGCGTTTTTAGTCCGTTCATTCTCATAATCAGATTATATTAAAGTAGTGTAATCATGTTTAACACGTTGATTATTCATAGTAAAACCCGTACTAAAATGTACCATTTTGACAACTTTTTTAGGCAACAAAGAAAAAAGCTGAAAGGAGAGAGGTATCTTTTGATTCTGTTGAGAGTCCGGATGGGCCAGCGAAAAAACAAGTGAAAAAACAACGTGTTACAACCCCAAAGTCTCATTCGGATTCCAAAAAGGTTATTTAACACCAAACTTTTGTGATCTATTAGACAGACTGAATTCTATAATATTGCTTTTTGTATTATGCATTTCCAAAGTCTTGATAGTCATATCCTTCTTGAGAATTTTTTCATGTGCATAGGTTGCTCTAGTTACTTAACTGAGGTTTGATGTTTCAGGTTTAACAATCGCTGACTTTCGTGAAGTATTGACTTTGGATGCATAAGAAGAGGGGGCGTTGTGTTTATCAATGAAGAATATATGTTTTTTTCCTGGAATATTGAACTCGGTCTTGTAACTTCGTATGATTTAAGACATCTTATGCTGGTAGCGTGACTTCGTATGTTTTTTCTCACTCGTATATGTTCTATGGTGGATTTATGTGTCATTTTCATTTGGAGTTTCAAATGTTTTCAATCCAAGTAAAGCTTTAGCAACTTCTGTCCAAGATTGAAAAGTGTGTGGCCAATTCGAGCCTAGTTCGTGCTCTTAAGCGACCTTTGAATAAAATCCAGCATTATGGAGCTTTATTTTCACTTCACCATATGCTCGAACCACATATATACATTTTTTACTTTTATAGGTTTGGCAAACATTAGTAACATACAAAAAGAATGAAATTTAAAAATTTAAAAGTTAGTTTTTATGCTTAAAAGTGGTTTTCACGATTTTTCAAGTATGTATTATGTGTGTGCGCGCGCGCTGATAAGTGATAATGCCAATTGTATGGTTTTGGATATAGAAATGAGAAACAAGGATACCCGTAACCATAAGTACCATCGTAATTACCCGTACCGAAAACCAGTAAAACTGGATATTAGTACCGTACTGAATTTTATGGTACAAGTACTTTCGGTAAGGTATCCGTTTTGGTACCACTTTGTTTTGCTTTGTTTTTTTTTAATCTCAATTTAACTTGGTATCGATACTGCTGTAAGTAACAGGTAGAATCGGTATGGGTATCGACACGCGACTGGTACTAAATGACTAAACTGGTATGGGGTGCCGGTACGGTACGGACATTAAATAAACTATAATGCACTATCGTAACCGTTTGAAGCCTAACCTACTTGTAAATGATACGCACCGATTGAGCGTTGTATAAATAAAACTCTCAATATAATCCAAAATACTTGTATCTGTACCAAATCCCGTAAGTACGGAATACCAAAACTCTACAAATCTTAGTACCGATACCGAATAGACAGGTAACGGGTATTGGGAAAAAATGCCATCCCCGGATAAAGCTGAATGCTCCCCTATGAATGTTCTTAAGAGTAAGTTTACATAATGGGGTGCAGTTACTATACGGTAATGCCTTAACGTACGGTAGGTACGCGAGACGTTCAAAGGCAAAAATCTAAAACGCTCACAAAAACTTAAACGCTCAGCCAAAAACCTAAACGCTCATTAAACGCTAAAAAACGGTCTCCATGAAAAAAGTGAAAAATTAATCGATTAACCACCAAAACTGTTTTTTTCGGTGAACCAATGACTGATTGGATATGTATTGACGATTCCAAGATGTTTGGATGTGATTTCATGGATCGATTCGTGAAAAAATGGATTCGCATACGTATTGTACGTTAAGACATTAGTGTATTGGATCTTTTCACTTATATAATGTTTGCTATAAATGAGTTGACGTATTATATCTTTGAGAAGAAATTACATCATTTATTTATTTGATACTTTTGAACAGATAATGTTCTTCTCACTGACTCTTTGCTGGTGGCAAATGTGGGTGCAAACGAATTGAGGCCGAGTGTCGCATTACTCAAGCTCGACTAGAATATCCTGAAGCTCAAACAATTACCGCATATAAATACATACAAAATTGCAATGATACAAGGTAGACAACAACACACATAACTACAAAAAACACATCAAAGGCCAAGAATGTAATACAGAGCCTGAAAAAAAAATCAGATAACCACAGCTTATATACTAAAAAAATACAAATTTCATATTAAGCGATTTTTAAGAAGAAAGACAAACCAGTTATGATTAAGATGTTGACCATTAGAAGACACCCAATAGAATCCAACAATCCACCTTATAAAGGAAAACATTGTATTCATAGACTCCATATGCTTAGTAATCGATATTTCTCAAATATTTTATAGAATTGATTATGTGTCCAGTGTCTTAGTGTCTTAATCTGATTCACCAAAACATGTTTTGTAGTTATTATAACTCAAGTGAGCTATCATTTAATCCTTATATATATAACGCACAAGCATATGCACGCTCAATACAAAATTAATTTAATGTAGTGAACCACGATTGGATAATCGTATATACACTTACACATGAACTACTTTTTTAATAAGACAAAGAAAAAGAAGTTAACTGTTTACTGATTAGATTAATAATAATTAACTTATTAGTCACAATTTAAACAATAGACACTTTCAAAAAGAAGCGAATTGTTTGGTAATTTATTAAACTGGCTCAGACTAGGCATGTTCAAAACGGTTTGGGACTAGGAACCGGAACCGGTTCCTAACCGGTTCCTATATTCAAAACCCCCTTTTAAACCGGTTCCAGGCTCGAACCGGTTAGGGAACCGAACCGGTTCTCCCACCCTCGGACCCCTAACCTATCTAACCGGTTCTTACCGGTTCCTAACCCGGTTCCTGTACCGTAACCGGTTCCAACCGGTTACAGTGTAATTTTTTTTTTTCGTTTTTCGTTTGCGATTTGGATTCTAAACTACGATTCGTATTTGTATAACATGAAAAATAAAAAAACAATTAACATAAAAATAAACAATTAACTGATGAAGAAAAGACAACTACTGAAGATGTTTGCCACTGAAGACAACTGCTGAATGAACAAATGAAGAATCGAAAATGAATGGGAAAAGGAACAAATGTAATATGATAAGATCATGGTGGATGCGCCGCTGGTACATCCTATACATAAATGTCTTTATCATATTTCACGTTTGTAGCCTTTTTCGGGTCATTCGAAAATCTGTGTTATTTTATTTTGCTACTTGTTATTAACATTTTTGTTTTACTAAAACAAATCTATGTATATTTTGCTTCTTTTTTCTTAATTAATTTTGGAACGAAATTTCAAAAAGTTGTGAATCATGTGACATTCGTCAATTTCTGAACCCGAAAGCCTGACCTGTTTAACCGGTTCCTAACCCGGTTCCTGTACCGTAACCGGTTCCAACCGGTTACAGTGTAATTTTTTTTTTTTCGTTTTTCGTTTGCGATTTGGATTCTAAACTACGATTCGTATTTGTATAACATGAAAAATAAAAAAACAATTAACATAAAAATAAACAATTAACTGATGAAGAAAAGACAACTACTGAAGATGTTTGCCACTGAAGACAACTGCTGAATGAACAAATGAAGAATCGAAAATGAATGGGAAAAGGAACAAATGTAATATGATAAGATCATGGTGGCATCCTATACATAAATGTCTTTATCATATTTCACGTTTGTAGCCTTTTTCGGGTCATTCGAAAATCTGTTTTATTTTATTTTGCTACTTGTTATTAACATTTTTGTTTTACTAAAACAAATCTATGTATATTTTGCTTCTTTTTTCTTAATTAATTTTGGAACGAAATTTCAAAAAGTTGTGAATCATGTGACATTCGTCAATTTCTGAACCCGAAAGCCTGACCTGTTTTGTTTTTCGATATAATAGAAATCATTATTTATTGGAATGATTATTATTGTTATACTTTGTCGACAGTCGTATATTACAATTGTGACATTCCCACATTCCCAAGTTAGTAAAATTTTAAAACCTTTTATTTATAGGTTTGTTTGTTATGGCTTATAGAGATTTATTATAGTTTTAATTTGTAAGCTTTGCAAATTATAAATTTGTATATGTTTGAAAAGAATCATTAAATTATTTTTAGTTAATAAAATTTCAATTAGATTTAAACAAACATCATATTGGAATACCTATTTATCTAGTAGTGGGGTGCTTGGGGGAGCCAAAAAACGGCTATTTTTGACCCCAACGGTCAAAAAAACGGCCAAAAAAACGATTTCCAACGGCTATATTCGATCCAACGGCTAGAACCGGTTAGGAACCGGTTCCGGATGGTTCGGTTCCAGAACCGGTTCGGTTCCGGTTCCTACCCACCCCCACTCAGAAATGCAAGAACCGGTCACGGATCATCGGGTTGAATCAGATAGGGTCCGGTTCCTAAAAAAACGGGTAGGAACCGGTTCGAGTCCGGTTCAGGTCCACCGGTTCGGTTCCAGGAACCGGTTTCGTTGAACATCTCTAACTCAGACTACACCTCCAGGCTCCTAAATAGTGTGTCACAGATAGAGCATAACACAATTGATATTTTTAAACAATTAAGAGAAACTGAAAACAATCAAACAACACACGAACACTCACGAATAAAATTGAATTGATCGATTAGGGAGTGTTCGAGGGAGTTACAAAGTGAAATATGTGCCCTAAGCGTATATCCAACGGCTATATGAGATAACTACGTTTAACAAACTTTCGATCACCAAAAGTAACACATTGCACCCCCGAAGTTCCCAAGATGTTGCAAGCTACAACAAAACCTCATTAAAAACACTTTTTACAAATGATGAATTTGCCCCTTGACTTATTAACTGACCTTAAACCATATTTTGACTTATTAATCGACCAGTAGTTATGATTTGTAAATCAAACACATGTCGTTGCTGCTAAAACAAAACTACACGAGGAAGCATGCAGATTACAATTTAATGTTTGGTTATTTTGTTAGTCTCATATGCAGCATACTCAACTTTACAATAGAAAAGTTTATTCTTTTGTTTTTGATGTGGCTTCAGGGACTCTAGATACATACCAAAACTCTTTGCACACATCACACGGATGAAATAATAACTTTAGGCAGCAAAACCATATTCAAAATCTCCTAAACCATGTTTAGTAGAAGTAATTATCTAAGTTTCATCATTTAATATCCCAATATCCCTTGCAGAAAACACATCCAAACACCCCTTACAACCTATCATACTTCATACTTTCACACATCGTTGTCAAAATCATGACTAGGCGCCGATTAACCCACGATTAATCGCTAATAGCTGTTTATATATTGATCATACTATTGATGTGTAACTCTTCACAATAACAATATCCTAGTCACCACCCATGGACAACCACAATAAATTCTCGTGTTCGTTTATTTACTGCCGAGTGTGTGTGTAATTCCTAACAATTATTCCATAATCACTAACAAAAGCCACATCCAAAAATTGATCATACTTTCAAATCACTGCATATGCAACATATAAGTGTAATACCTGGTATCATCGGAACCAGTTCCGGGTACATGTTCTTCCAAAAATAACCCCCCCCCCCCCGACTTGCGCACCTCTACCTTTAGCTAGCCCAAACTCTCACTTAATTCAGCCCAGGCCCTCTTATTAATAGTATGTTACCCTAGACATTCCTTTGAAATGTAGAATTACCGTTTTTTTAATCTACATGTGGTTTGTAATTATAAACATACAGGCCACAGAGCACAGAATACAACCAATAATGCATGATGCAGAGACTAATTCCGGCCTACAAGTTACAATGCATGGAGTACAACTAATAACGCATGTGGCACAAACAATGATGCCATGAAGGAATTCCTATAACATGCAGATTAACATCTCCAAATAACAAGGCAAAAAGATGCTTATAAATTATATAAACTATAAATTTTACATAATGTTTTCACTGCCTCTTTGGGTAATGTTTTCTAATATGTTGAACTTGCAGAGAGTTCAGATCCGTCATCATATGTGCAAAGACAAATGCAGCAATCATGTCAACAAACTATTATTAATACAACAATAAAAAACTTATTTTTTGTTATCTTGTATAAGTTCTATCTCATAACATGCTACAATACATGAAGCAAACAATAGGTTCAAAACCGCACTGTAGAACAAAAATTAACTGAAATGTTTAAAAATAAAAACAACTTACAGCATCTTCCTCGGATAAAGCACGTTCAACGGGTGCATCAGTATCACATTCTACCATTATTCCACCGTAACGTCTTTGGATCTCCCCGTTTTCCTTCTCAAAATCATCTATTCTCTTAAGATTGTATTTAGGCAGTCGGTCAATGTCATCTTTTGTCGCACCTTCCTGTTTCAATAACAAATGCTGACGTTTGGAATCTTAATGTTAACCATCTTTCAAGGTAACAAACAATTACTGTATACAAAATTGCAATGATACCTAACATCAGCAAACAGCAATTTTAACAACACAAGCAACGGCAACACAGATAACCACAAAAAGCACATCAAATGCCAAGAACGTAATCCAGCGCCTGAAAAAAAAATCAGACAACACCTTATATACAGAAATACATATTTTATGTTAAGCGGTTTATATGAAGAAGAAAGACAATCAAACAACTAAGAGGAACTGAAAACAATCAAACAACACACGAACACTCGAAAATAAAATTGAATCGATCGATTAGTGAATCGATCGAGAGAGTTACAAAGTGAAATCTGAGTCCTAATCATATAGCCAACGACTAATTGAGCAACTAAGTTTCCAAGATGTTGCAAGCTACATCAAAACCTCACTAAAAACACTTTATGGTAAATGATGAATTTACCTCTCGACTTATTAACTGACCTTAAGCCATCTTTGACTTATAAATCGACCATATTGAACTGTAACTATGACTAGAGCAGAGCATTCATGTACAACAGAGATTCTTATTGGTCTTTTCACTTTTGAAGAACAGTTAATGACAATAATAAAGCCGTTATCCAAACTAATCCCATAAATAATTAGTTGTGATTTGTAAATTGAACAAATGCCGTTGCTGGTAGAAAAAAACTATATGAGGAAGTATGCAGCTTACAATTTAATGTTTGGTTGCTTTGATAGTCTCATATATAGCATACTTAACTATATAAATATAGAAAAGTTCATTCTTTTTGTTGTCAATGTGGCTTTGGGACACTAAATACATACCAAAACGCTTTGCACAAATCACACAAATGAATTACAACTTTAGGCAGCAAAACCATATTCAAAATCTCCTAAACCATGTTTAGTAGAGGTAATTATCTAAGTTTCATCATTTTATATCCCATAATCACTTGCAAAAAAAACAAACACCCCTAGTTATCTATCATACTTCTACATCAATACATATGCAACATATTGTTAGGTTTATGGTTGTTGGACTTAATGAAGATCCAAATTGAAGATAAGGGAGGCTTCGGGGACTGTATATAGTTATATGCGTACCAGAACTCTTTGCCAATGTTGTAAAAATCGCGATTAGTCACCGATTAATCGGTGAATAATCGCTAATCAGTATGCTACCGATTCGATCTCGCCTAATTAAACCAACAAATCGGTAATCAGTCAAAGCCGGTCCAAAATATTCAAAATAAGTCAAATTTCTAACAAAATTAGTCAAAAATCAATCAAGTTTCGGTCAAAACCAGTCAAAAATTGGTCGAATATTTAAAGTATTTGGAAAAATAGAATTGTTAATACAAACCAACTAATAAATTTGAAAAACTATATATAAAACTTCGAAAAATTACATACAGCATTCCAATCCGATTAACCAGTCCGGTACCCCCCACCGCCCGACTAGTACCTAAAGAGTTCTACAACATAACCACATTCAAACAAATGAAGTTACAACTTTAAGCAGCAGAACCATATTCGAACAATCTCCTAAACCATGTTTAGTAGAGCTTCATCTGATATCCCATTATCAGTTGCAGAAAACACATCCAAATACCCCTCATGTTGGAAAACTGGATCTAGCAACACGAGGATGCAACATTTTTTGTACTAACTCACCACAACTCTTTCAATATTATTAACCTAAACGAAAACTTGAACCAAGAAATTACACTGCCCTGTCAATCTATTTATACTAGACTCAAAACCCTACGCAGTCGATATCGCCAATGTATATTGGTGCAAAATATCTGTCCAGATATTATAGGCGATATTGACCAATATATCACCAATATTTCCAATCAATTTTTAGTGTTCAATGTGAGTATTATATATCTTAAAAGTGTTAATTTGTTAATGATAAGATAGTATACTGAATTGTCAGTGTTTAATTGTCATATATATAAATTATGCATGATATTAAAATTACCGATATCCCACCGCAAGAACCGATATCTTAATATCGGTCCTTGACCGATATCCGATATTTTTCCACATAAACTGCACAGCTCAAAACCTAAACCAACCAGGACTCAAGACACTTTTAAATGTATCATGATGAACAAAATAATTTAAGCAACTAAATAAACTAAAATAAGCGACTCAAAACTCAAACCCTAATACTTCTCATACTTCATACTTTCACATCATTGCATATGCACCATATAAGTGTAACTATGTATGTTAAATACCTAGTGTCATCATTCTGCGACCTATTTAACCCCAAAATCTGATTGAAGACAAAGGAGGTTTCGGGGACTATATATACATACCAGAACTCTTTTGTCAATGTTGTAAAATCGCACTTAGTCACCGATTAATCGGCAAATAATCGCTAACCGGTATGCTACTGATTCAGTTTCACCTAACCAGACCAACAAATCAGTAGTCGGTCAATGCCGATCCAAATTGTTCAAAATAACTCAAAATTTCGATCAAAATCTGTCAAAATCAATCAAATACCGATCAAACCTTTGAAGTGTTTGAAAAATTACAGTAATTAATCCAATCCAATTAACAAATTTTTAAAAAATTATAAATAAACTTTTGAAAAATAACATATAACATTCCAATCCGATTAACTGCTAGTTGGTACCCTACCGCCCGGCTACTGCCTCGCGAGTTCTACAACACTACTCTTCGCAACAGTGAAATTACAGTTTTAAGCAACAGAACCATATTCAAACAATCTCCTAAAACCATGTTTAATTATCTAAGTTTGAATACAGATTCATGTTCGAATATTGTCAACTCATTTTGTATTTATAAAATTATAGAAGACAGTTTATATTAATAAAACTCTAACTAGATGTTCGAGAATTTATATTTATAGCAATTTATAACTTATACAATTATGGAATTCATATTTATATCAATAATGTTTTTTTTAATTCATATTTATACCAGACGGGTATAAACCTAGTTGGTGATTCAAGTATGCATTCAACCTTAGATTACCCAATATAGGATTTGTAAAGAAACTGAAACACTATCAAGCACATACATACACATACATGCATATATATATATACACACACCTTTAATAATTATCCTTACTCTATTGTTTTATTTGACAGAAGAAACTCTAATCAAAATAACTAACATCAGCAACATTACAACTACTTAAATTTAGCTGTTTTATTCACTAGGTAGTAAAACCTCTTCTACAAAATAGTTTTTTTAAGTTAGTAACATATCAGCCTTTTCACCTCAGTCTATCTAAAACATAAAACAGTAGCATAATCCTATCTATCTATCTATCTACCTACAAACAGTATCATTTTGAACTCAGCCTAACAATCACCAATGTCCTTGATTGAATAAGATATAAATTTCTTTCAAAGAGACCGTGGTTAATGGTTTAAAAGAAAATTAATCCTCAATTGATAGCATGGAGTAATGTAACAAAGGCAAAACATCATTCAAGTTTGGGGTTAGAGTAACCTTTTTAAAACACCGAATCAGAGTTTGGGGTTAATTCACGTTGTCTTTTCGCTTGCCCATCACAACCCTCATTAGGCGTAGCTCTCTTCCCGGTTATTTTCTTTCCGCCTAATAACGAATGTGTTAAACATGATTACAGAATCAATTTAGGAGGTTTTACGGACTAAAAACGCAATACCTTGTAAAACTTCACCACAGTCTGTAATCATTACCGGCCGAGTAGGTTGTCCTCTAGGTGTTCCCAACGGCTCAATCTGGTCAAGAGTGTCCATTCCTTGTACTACACATCCAACAAGAGCATATCTGCAGCAATATAGCCGGTTAGACAACGGTTGATTTTGAAAGAAAGATATTGGCTTGAAATGCAGCACCCCTTTAATGATGATGATGTGAATCAATCAGAGTTTGTAAACTAATATATACCTGCGAACAAAGGAGAGTTGTTGACTGAAGACAATGATGAATGTAGATCCATTTTTGGCATGGCTGTGTGCCATGTATAGCATACCGCGGTTAGGAGGCAAGGATTGATATCTTTCAGCTACAAAACAGCAGGAAGTAACACTTTATTTGGATTATTATTATAATAGGTTATGTAACAAAACTCTATTATAGTTTGTACCTCTGAAAAATCCTCCATAAATGCTTTCCCCGCCGCTGCCTGCAAGCAAAGCAAAGCGTCACTCTTTACAAATCTGGAGAACAAGGTTTAAATAAAAAAAATAAAATGCATACCATCGTTGTTCTGAAAATCACCTCCCTGCAAGCAAGCAAAGAAGAAAAAGTTACTTTGGGCTGGCTTAAATTGCTAGTGTGTGTGTGTGTATACATATTAAATGGATACAAGGAAGCATACTTCAGCGTAGATGCCGCCATGGATACCGTAGATTTGACTTCCTTTGTAGTGCAGCGGTTTTCCAGTAGTTTTTCCAGTTCCCATCTCCCCTGCACATATAATAATTTAAACTGTAATCACAAAGCAAATGTGTTATGTTATTATTATTATTATTATTATTATTATTATTAATACCTGTGCACA